>NC_090941.1:737224643-737827750 GCF_040938575.1 Ambystoma mexicanum | reverse complement strand
TATCCCTCCCACCACCCACCCCCACCACTCATGCCCCGTGTGTCTCTGCCCCCCCCCCACCCCCCGCTCATAGCCCCGTGTGTCTCTCCCTCCTCCCCACCCCCCGCCTCATGCCCCGTGTCTCTATCCTCCCGCCGCCAACCCCCACTCATGCCCCGTGTCTCTATTCCTCCCGCCGCCCACTCCCCTCTCATGCCCCGTGTCTCTATCCCTCCCACTGCCCACCCCACGCTCATAGCCTGTGTCTCTATCCCTCCCGCCACTCACCCCCCGCTCATGCCCCATGTGTCTATCCCTCCCGCCGCCCAAACCCTCCGGCTCATGCCCTGTGTCTCTATCCCTCCCGCCGCCCACCCCCCGCCCATGCCCCGTGTGTCTCTCCCCTCCCCCCACCCCTGCTCATGCCCCGTGTGTCTCTCCCATCCCCCCCACTACCCGACTCCCCGCTCATGCCCCATGTGTCTATCCTCCCGCTGCCCACCCGCCGCTCATGACCCGTGTTTCTATCCCTCCCGCCGCCCACCCGGCTCATGCCCCCGTGTGTCTATCCCTGCCGCCCACCCCCTGCTCATTCCCCGTGTGTCTGGTCCCTCCCGCCGCCCACCCCGCTCATGCCTGTGTCTCCTATCCTCCCCGCTCATGCCCCGTATCTCTATCCCTCCCCCCACTCATGCCCCGTGTCTCTATTCCTCCGGCCGCCCACCCCCGCTCATGCCCCGTGTCTCTATCCCTCCCGCCGCCCACCCCCCGGTCATGCCCCGTGTCTCTATTCCTCCCGCCGCCCACCCCTGTCTCTATCCCTCCCGCCGCCCCACACCCTGCTCATGCGCGTGTGTCTATCCCTCCCGCTGCCCACCCCCCGCTCATGCCCCGTGTGTCTATCCCTCCCTCTGCTCACCCCCCGCTCATGCCCCGTGTGTCTATCCTCCCGCCGCCCACCCCCCGCTCATGGCCCTTGTGTCTATCCCTCCAAATCCGCCCACCCCTGCTCATGCCCGTGTGTCTATCCCTCCCGCCGCTCACCCCCGCTCATGCCCCGTGTGTCTATCCCTCCTCTGCCACCCCCGCTCATGCCCTGTGTGTCTATCCCTCCCGCCGCCCACCCCCGCTCATGCCCCGTGTGTCTATCCCTCCCGCCGCCCACCCCCCCGCTCATGCCCCGTGTGTTTATCCCTCCAAATACACCCACCCCCCCGCTCATGCCCCGTGTCTCTATCCCTCCCCCCACTCATGCCCCGTGTCTCTATCCCTCCCGCCGCCCACCCCCCGCTCATGCCCCGTGTCTCTATCCCTCCTGCCGCCCACCCCCCGCTCATGCCCCGTGTCTCTATCCTCCGCCGCCCACCCCCCGCTCATGCTCCGTGTCTCTATTCCTCCCGCCTCCCACCCCCCGCTCATGCCCCGTGTCTCTATCCCTCCCGCCGCCCACCCCCCGCTCATGCCCCATGTCTGTATCCCTCCCGCCGCCCACCCCCCACTCATGCCCCGTGTCTCTATCCTTCCCTCCCACCCCCCGCTTATGCCCCGTGTCTGTCTCCTGTTTTTCCCCACCCGCTCATGACCCGTGTCTGTCTCCTGTTTCCCCCCACCCGCTCATGCCCCGTGTCTGTCTCCTGTTCCCCACAACCGCTCATGCCCCGTCGGTACACCACGTTTCGGTGTCACCAGTTCGGCGACGGAATGTTTTGGCGCGCCGCACACCAGTGCACATCGCCTGCTGTTTAGGGGAAACGTTCAGTGCCGTGCACTGAAAATGCCGAGTTTCAACTTCACCCCACACTATTTTAAAATGAAACTGTTCTAGAACGGTTTCATTTTAAAACAGTGTGTGATGAAGTTGAAACTCGCACTTTCAGTGCACTTGCACTGAACGTTTCCCTAAACAGCAGGCGATGTGCACTGGGGTGCGGCGCACAGAGCAGAATTGATCTGCCGGGCTCACGAGGGTGGGGGCTGTGCTGCTCAGAGCAGACTGCTTCGAGCAGCACAGCCCCCCACCTTCGCGGGCCCGGCTGTGTACTCTGCGCAGCTGTGGTGCCTGCATGAAGAACTTGCAGGACATTTATGTGCGGCGAGTACGACGCGGGCTGCCGCGGCGTGCCGAACCTGCTCTTGCGCCGAACCGGCCGCGCCAAATCGTTCCACGGCGAACCGGCTGCCACGAAATGTCCTGCTCCGTGCCCTGTGTCTCTCCTGTTGCACCCCACCCCCTGCTCATGCCCGTGTCTGTCTCCTGTACACCCCCACCCCCTCTCATGCCCCGTGTCTGTCTCCTGTTCCCCCCACCCCCCCGCTCATGCCCCGTGTCTGTCTCCTGTACTCCCCCACCCCCGCTCATGCCCCGTGTCTCTCTCCTGTTGATCCCCACCCCCCCGCTCATGCCCAGTGTCGGTTTCCTGTTCCCCCCACCCCCCGCTCATGCCCTGTGTCTGTCTCCTGTTCACCCCATCCCTCGCTCCTGCCCCGTGTCTGTCTCCTGTTGCCCCCACCCCTGGTCATGCCCCGTGTCTGTCTCCTGTTCACCCCATCCCTCGCTCATGCCCTGTGTCTTCCTCCTGTTCCCTCTGCTCATGCCCCGGTGTCTTCCTCTTGTCACCCCCTCCTATGATGCCCCTTGTTGACCTCTTGTTCTCCCCACCCCCCGCTCATGCCCCGTGTCTCCCTTCTTCGCCCCCCACCCCCCGGTCATGCCCTGTGTCTTCCTTTTCCCTCCCCACTCCCCGCTCATGCCCTGTGTCTCCCTTCTTTCCTCCCCCACCCCCCGCTCATGCCCCGTGTCTGCACTGTTGGAACAGGGCAGACACGGGGCATGAGCGGGGGTGGGGGCCCCACCTTGCCCTAACCCCGCTCATGACCCATGTCCCTCCTGTTCACCTTCGCTCATGCTCCGTGTCTGTCTCCCCTCCTTTCCCCCGCTCATGGCCCATGTCTCCCCTGTTCACCTCCACCCCCGCTCATGCCCCGTGTCTCCTTTCGTTCCCGCTCATGCCCCGTGTCTCCCTTCTTTCCACCCCCTGCTCATGCCCCGTGTCTCCCTCGTGTTACCCCCACTCATGCCCCGTGTCTCTCTCCTGGTCTTCCCGAACCCCTGCCGATGCCCTGTTGTGTTCTCTTTATACACCCTGCCTTCCCTTTCCTTGGTGTCCATCTTGGTAAAAGATTTTCCTTCCTACACTGGGACGCCTGCCTGCGGTGTCCTGGTTTGGGAAGAAAAATCTTTTATTTACCACCCCGGGTTCCCACTTTGAGAACCTAGGATGCTAGTGGTCTTCCTCCATTGAAAAGGACATTATGGTTACGTTGCACTAATAAAAAAACTATGAAATTCAGTAAAAAAACTGTGTTAAAGGGACGTTATGGTTAAGTTGCGCTACTAAAAACCTATGAAATTCAGTAAAAAAACTTTGTTAAAGGGACGTTGTGGTTAAGTTGCGCTACTAAAAACCTATGAAATTCAGTAAAAAAACTTTGGTAAAGGGACGTTATGGTTAAGTTGCGCTACTAAAAGTCTATGAAATTCGGAGAAAAAACTTTGTTAAAGGGACGTTATGGTTCAAAGTAAAACCGAAAAACCCCTGAAATTCTGCAGTTATGATAAGATAAGCAACCATAACTCGCGCCACCATGCACTTCTAACGCTAACACCCAGGACATCAAAGATGACATCACAAATGTAGTCCATGTAGTTATGGTTAAGTGGGTGTTGCCATAGGAAGAGCACTTTTTGGGAGGCTTATAACTTCGCTCCCCCTGGACAAATCCTCACCAAACTTTGCAAAAAAAGTATATGACCCACTCTGAATTTTTTTGCAAAGTTTGGTGAGGATTCGTCCAGGGGGGGAAAATGTATAGGGGGGTCCCAAAACTTTTGTTTTTTCCCATAGACATAATGTGAAAAAACTTTGCTCACGCCTACAGCCCAAACCGCTGGACGGATTTACACCAAATTTGCAGCAGGAGCGGCGGCGTGGTCCCGAAAGTGTGCTTTGCTTTATTTGGTGTAAATCCGTCCAGTAGTTTTTACAAAAATGACAAAAATATAAGTGAAAAAAATTAGTGATATCTGTGTTCACTTTTCGGACACACTTCCCTGTTCGCTCTGTGGACAGGACGGTGATTGGGCAAGCAGCTTGCGTGATGTCCGCGGACATCTGACATGCTCTCTCATTGGATGCAGTGAAAGCGTGCAGTGCGTCTGGCTTCAGAGACGCCCGCCATCTTTCTTTCCCGCATGAGAGGCTTTGTCAGCAGGAGCGGGATCTGCCGCCTGCACAGTAAGTCCGCCCGTGTCTGTTTCCTGTTCCTCCCACCCCCCGCTCATGCCCCGTGTGTCCTTCTTGTCCCCCCCACCCCCACTCATGCTCCGTGTCTCCCCTGTTCCTTCAGCCCCCCGCTCACGCCATCGGCACACGGTGGCCAGCGGAGGGCCGAGGAGCGGGATCTGCCGCCTGCACACGAACGCCGTGTGTCTCTCTCCCTCCCCTCCAGCCCCGCTCATGCCCCGTGTGTCTCTCTCCCTCCCCCTCACCCCCCGCTCATGCCCCGTGTGTCTCTCTCCCTCACCCCCACCCCCCGCTCATGCCCCGTGTGTCTCTCTCCCTCCCCTCCACCCCCGCTCATGCCCTGTTTGTTTCTCCCCCTCCCGCCCACCCCCCGCTCATGCCCCATTTGTCTCTCCCCCTCCCACCCACACCCCGCTCATGCCCCATGAGTCTCTCCCCCTCCCGCCCACCCCCGCTCATGCCCCGTGTGTCTCTCCCCCTCCCCCCCACCCCCGCTCATGCCCCGTGTGTCTCTCCCCCTCCTGCCCACCCCCCGCTCATGCCCCGTGTGTCTCTCCCCCTCCCACCCACCCCCCGCTCATGCCCCGTGTGTCTCTCCCCCTCACGCCCACCCCCTCTCATGCCCCGTGTGTCTCTCCCCTTCTCCCGCCCACCCCCGCTCCTCATGCCCCGTATGTCTCTCCACCTCCCGCCCTCCACCCGCTCATGCCCCGTGTGTCTCTCATCCTCCCGCCCACCCCCGCTCATGCCCCGTGTGTCTCTCTCCCTCCTGCTCATGCCCCGTGTGTCTATCCCTCCCTCCCACCCACCCCCGCTCATTCCCCATGTGTCTATCCCTCCCGCCACCCACCCCCGCTCATGCCCCGTTTGTCTCTACCCCCTCCAGCCCACCCCCCGCTCATGCCCCGTGTGTTTCTCTCCCTCCCGCTCATTCCCCGTGTGTCTATCCCTCCCGCCACCCACCCCCCCGCTCATGCCCCGTGTGTCTATCCCTCCTGCCGCCCACCCCCCCGCTCATGCCCCGTGTGTCTATCCCTCCCGCCACCCACCTCCCTGCACACGAACACCGTGTGTCTCTCTCCCTCCCCTCCACCCCCCGCTCATGCCCCGTGTGTCTCTCTCGCTCCCCCGCACCCCTGCTCATGCCCCGTGTGTCTCTCTCCCTCCCCTTCACCCCCCGCTCATGCCCTGTGTGTCTCTCTCCCTCCCCTCCACCCCCGCTCATGCCCTGTGTGTCTCTCTCCCTCCCCTCCACCCCCGCTCATGCCCTGTGTGTCTCTCCCCCTCCCGCCCACCCCCCACTCATGCCCTGTGTGTCTCTCTCCCTCCCCCCCACCCCCGCTCATGCCCCGTGTGTCTCTCCACCTCCCGCCCACCCCCCGCTAATGCCCCGTGTGTCTCTCCCCCTCCAGCCCACACCCCGCTCATGCCCCGTGAGACTCTCCCCCTCCCACCCACCCCCCGCTCATGCCCCGTGTGTCTATCCCCCCCACCCCCGCTCATGCCCCGTGTGTCTCTCCCCCTCCTGCCCACCCCCCGCTAAAGCCCTGTGTGTCTCTCCCCCTCCTGCCCACCCCCCTCTCATGCCCCATGTGACTCTCCCCCTCCCGCCCACCCCCCGCTCATGCCCCGTGTATCTCTCACCCTCCTGCCCACCCCCCCGCTCATGCCCCGTGTGTCTCTCTCCCTCCCGCTCATGCCCCGTGCGTCTATCCCTCCCTCCCACTCACCCCCCGCTTATGCCGTTTGTCTCTCCACTTCCCGCCCACCCCTCGCTCATGCCCCATGTGTTTCTCTCCCTCCCGCTCATGCCCCGTGTCTCTATCCCTCCCGCCCACCCCCGCTTATGCCGTTTGTCTCTCCCCCTCCCACCCACCCCTCGCTCATGCCCCATGTGTTTCTCTCCCTCCCGCTCATGCCCCGTGTCTCTATCCCTTTCCCCGCTCATGCCCCGTGTCTCTATCCCTCCCGCCGCCTATGCTTCGTGTGTCTATCCCTCCCGCCGCCCACCCCCCTCATGCCCCGTGTCTCTATCCCTCCTGCCGCCCACCCCCCCGCTCATGCCCCGTGTCTCTATTCCTCCCTCCGCTCACCCCCGCTCATGCCCCATGTCTCTATCCCTCCCGCCGCCCACCCCTTGCTCATGCTCCGTGTCTCTATCCCTCCCGCCGCCCACCCCCCGCTCATGCCCCGTGTCTCTATCCCTCCCGCCACCCACCTCCCGCTCATGCCCCGTGTCTCTATTCCTCCCGCCGCCCACCCCCGCTCATGCCCCGTGTCTCTATCCCTGCCGCCGCCCACCCCCCACTCATGCCCCGTGTCTCTATCCCTCCCTCCCGCCCACCCCCTGCTCATGCCCCGTGTCTGTCTCCTGTTTCCCCCCACCCGCTCATGACCCGTGTCTGTCTCCTGTTTCCCCCCACCCGCTCATGCCCCGTGTCTGTCTCCTGTTCCCCCCACCTGCTCATGCCCCATCGGTACACCCCGTTTCGGCGTCACCGAAACTGTTCTAGAGAGGTTTCATTTTAAAATAGTGTGGGATGAAGTTGAAACTCGCACTTTCAGTGTACTGCACTGAACGTTTCCCTAAACAGCAGGCGATGTGCACTGGGGTGCGGCGCACATAGCAGAATTGATCTGCCGGGCTCACAAGGGTGGGGGCTGTGCTGCTCCGAGCAGACTGCTCCGAGCAGCACTGCCCCCACCTTTGCGGGCCCAGCTGTGTACTCTGCGTGGCTGTGGTGCCTGCATGAAGAACTCGTAGGACATTTATGTGCGGCCAGTTCGGCGCAGGTTGCCGCGCCGTGCCGAACCGGTTCCTGCGCCGAACCGGCGGCGCAAAATCGTCCCCCGCCGAACCGGCCGCCCCGAAATGTCCTGCTCCATGCCCCGTGTCTCTCTCCTGTTCCCCCCACCCCCCGCTCATGCCCCGTGTCTGTCTCCTGTTCCCCCACCCCCGCTCATGCCCCGTGTCTGTCTCCTGTTCTCCCCACCCCCCGTTCATGCCCTGTGTCTCTCTCCTGTTGCCCCCCACCCCCCTGCTCATGCCCAGTGTCTGTCTCCTGTTCCCCCCACCCTCCGCTCATGCCCCGTGTCTGTCTCCTGTTCCCCCACCCCCGCTCATGCCCCGTGTCTGTCTCCTGTTCTCCCCACCCCCTGCTCATGCCCTGTGTCTCTCTCCTGTTGCCCCCCACCCCCTGGTTATGCCCCGTGTCTGTCTCCTGTACCCCCCACTCCCCGCTCATGCCCCGTGTCTTCCTCCTGTTCCCTCCCACCCCCTGCTCATGCCCCGTGTCTTCCTCTTGTCACCCCCTCCTATGATGCCCCTTGTTGACCTCTTGTTCTCCCCACCCCCCGCTAATGCCCCCTGTCTCCCTTCTTCCCCCCACCCCCCGCTCATGCCCTGTCTTCCTTTCCCCCCCACTCCCCGCTCATGCCCCGTGTCTCCCTTCTTCCTCCCCCCACCCCCCGCTCATGCCCTGTGCATGCACTGTTGGAACAGGGCAGACACTGGGCATGAGCGAGGTTGGGGGCCCCACCTTGCCCTACCCCCGCTCATGCCCTGTGTCTCTCCTGTTCACCCCTGCTCATGCTCTGTCTTTCTCCCTCCTTTTACCCCCGTTCATGGCCCGTGTCTCCCCTGTTCACCCCCACCCCCCGCTCATGCTCCGTGTCTCCCTTCTTTCCCGCTCATGCCCCGTGTCTCCCTTCTTTCCACCCCCTGCTCATGCCCCGTGTCTCCCTCGTGTTACCCCCCACTCATGCCCCGTGTCTCTCTCCTGGTCTTCCCGACCCCCTGCCGATGCCCTGTTGTGTTCTCTTTATACACCCTGCCTTCCCTTTCCCTGGTGTCCATCTTGCTAAAAGATTTTCCTCCCTACACCGGGACGCCTGCCTGCGGTGTCCTGGTTTGGGAAGAAAAATCTTGTTTTTACCACCCCGGGTTCCCACTTTGAGAACTTAGGATGCTAGTGGTCTTCCTCCATTGAAAAGGACGTTATGGTTACGTTGCACTAATAAAAAACTATGTATGAAATTCAGTAAAAGAAAATGTGTTAAAGTGACTTTATGGTTAAGTTGCACTAATAAAAACCTATGAAATTCAGTAAAAAACTGTGTTAAAGGGACGTTGTGGTTAAGTTGCGCTACTAAAAACCTATGAAATTCAGTAAAAAAACTTTGTTAAAGGGACGTTATGGTTAAGTTGTGCTACTAAAAACCTATGAAATTCAGTGAAAAAACTTTGTTAAAGGGACGTTATGGTTCAAAGTAAAAACGAAAAACCCCTGAAATTCGGCAGTTATGGTAAGATAAGCAACCATAACTCGTGCCACCGTGCACTGTTAACACTAACACCCAGGACATCAAAGATGTATCAGCACAGCCTCTCCTCTCCAGGTCTTTCTCCAACTTCTGCGCTTGGAACATGGAACACAACATAACTATATACATTCTACATAGCAGCAATACATTAAGAATGCAATACATTAAGAATACATTACAACAGTATAATAAATTGCCTGGCATAGTACAGGTCTGGTAACAGATAACGTGATAGACTATTCACACACCATTCACATCAAATATTCCACCATGACGACACATTCAAAAGTGTTGAATGCCTGAATAGTGTTTGAAACAAATAGTCACTTTGAGTAAAGCACAGGAGATCCTACTTGGTAGTAAAGCAACCCCTTGTGTATTATGCTAGAACATATAGGACTGCATATGCCTATGAAAAGAGAGAAGCCTTTTGAGAACATGGAAACTATTATTGATTAATCCAGTGATATAATATGCCATAGTTTGCCCCTTGAGCCAACCTTTGTCTATTTCCTCCTTTGCATCTCTGATTAAAGTTTCCTTTCCACTCTATTTTCACACCATTTATTAGAAGCTGACGAAGATTAAGTGATTAATTAGTGATGTCAATGGATGGACCGGCATGATCCCTCGGAAATGCCTGATATCTGGGCGCTGTATTCTCATGTGAAATGTTTCAGTCTGGCATTAGGGTCTTTCACTCTGGCTAAAATCCAGTAGCACAGAATGGCGCATTAAATGTTCATGGAGGCTTCTCAAGTATAGGAGAAGGGCGATGCGAAATAAGTGGCATATAGGTGAACGCATTTGAGCTGCATCAAATTAAATATGTTCCAACAAATCAAATAAACTGCATGCTATGTTGGGTGTAGGCCTCCGAGTTCTAAATGCATTCACACATTGGCTATTTCTGCTTTTGACAAATGTAACCTTCTGTTTCTCAGGCAAGCAGTAGCCATGGCAATATATGCCTACACCTACAGCCATTTCCCATTATCTCTCACACTGGCACAGTGTATGGCCATTGGGTTTGATAATGGATCTAACGAGGGCTCCTTACGGACAAAACCTCTGCCACTCTCACATTTTTTAAAAAAAGACTGCCTCCAACAAGTGGAGCGCACACAGTGACGTTTGCGAGAGTCCCACAGAGGGATAAAAGCACATGTATGGGGCATTCTGCTGGGTTGGTTTTGTTTATTCTTAACAGACCATAGGCATTAGAGTAGACAGCAGCTACCCGAAGATTCCCCACAGTCTCTTGTTTTGATTGACAACTATTTCACCCGCTTTTAAAACTGTTGACAAGGCTTGGGTTCAGGTGCCATTCACAAACAGATGGTGCATATGTCTGCTAAGGGCGCAATGTAAATTATGCCCTTAATTATTTTTCAGAGCTCTAGTCCGGTCTTAACGAGGTCAGTGATAGTTGAGGGTCAGCAATCTAAAACGCAATATTCCTAAGAACCAGGTCTTCCTTTTGGGCCCATTCCATCTTCTCCTAAAACCAGTTATCTTTCCACCACTGCCACTCTGCTGGGCCACATTCCTACATTTGCAGAGAAGGTAACACATGTTGGGATTATCTGCAATGCAAACTTTAACTTGGAATCACAGATTTGTACTGTGGTCACAGGGTCCTTTTCTAAAGTATGCAAAGTAAAGGTGACCGGGTGACGAGAGCGTGTGTAATCACTTCGGGACTCCCTAGGGGAGCGTCCAGTCAGGAGGTCCCAGTTAAGTGTGGAACAGTGAAGGGTGAACATCAGCTGCTGACCCCCCACTCACCCCCCGCTTATGCCGTTTGTCTCTCCACTTCCCGCCCACCCCTCGCTCATGCCCCATGTGTTTCTCTCCCTCCCGCTCATGCCCCGTGTCTCTATCCCTCCCGCCCACCCCCGCTTATGCCGTTTGTCTCTCCCCCTCCCGCCCACCCCTCGCTCATGCCCCATGTGTTTCTCTCCCTCCCGCTCATGCCCGGTGTCTCTATCCCTTTCCCCGCTCATGCCCCGTGTCTCTATCCCTCCCGCCGCCTATGCTTCGTGTGTCTATCCCTCCCGCCGCCCAGCCCCCCTCATGCCCCGTGTCTCTATCCCTCCTGCCGCCCACCCCCCCGCTCATGCCCCGTGTCTCTATTCCTCCCTCCGCTCACCCCCGCTCATGCCCCATGTCTCTATCCCTCCCGCCGCCCACCCCTTGCTCATGCTCCGTGTCTCTATCCCTCCCGCCGCCCACCCCCCGCTCATGCCCCGTGTCTCTATCCCTCCCGCCACCCACCTCCCGCTCATGCCCCGTGTCTCTATTCCTCCCGCCGCCCACCCCCGCTCATGCCCCGTGTCTCTATCCCTGCCGCCGCCCACCCCCCACTCATGCCCCGTGTCTCTATCGCTCCCTCCCGCCCACCCCCTGCTCATGCCCCGTGTCTGTCTCCTGTTTCCCCCCACCCGCTCATGACCCGTGTCTGTCTCCTGTTTCCCCCCACCCGCTCATGCCCCGTGTCTGTCTCCTGTTCCCCCCACCTGCTCATGCCCCATCGGTACACCCCGTTTCGGCGTCACCGAAACTGTTCTAGAGAGGTTTCATTTTAAAATAGTGTGGGATGAAGTTGAAACTCGCACTTTCAGTGCACTGCACTGAACGTTTCCCTAAACAGCAGGCGATGTGCACTGGGGTGCGGCGCACATAGCAGAATTGATCTGCCGGGCTCACAAGGGTGGGGGCTGTGCTGCTCCGAGCAGCACTGCCCCCACCTTTGCGGGCCCACCTGTGTACTCTGCGTGGCTGTGGTGCCTGCATGAAGAACTCGTAGGACATTTATGTGCGGCCAGTTCGGCGAAGGTTGCCGCGCCGTGCCGAACCGGTTCCTGCGCCGAACCGGCCGCGCAAAATCGTCCCCCGCCGAACCGGCCGCCCCGAAATGTCCTGCTCCATGCCCCGTGTCTCTCTCCTGTTCCCCCCACCCCCTGCTCATGCCCCGTGTCTGTCTCCTGTTCCCCCACCCCCGCTCATGCCCCGTGTCTGTCTCCTGTTCTCCCCACCCCCCGTTCATGCCCTGTGTCTCTCTCCTGTTGCCCCCCACCCCCCTGCTCATGCCCAGTGTCTGTCTCCTGTTCCCCCCACCCCCCGCTCATGCCCCGTGTCTGTCTCCTGTTCCCCCACCCCCGCTCATGCCCCGTGTCTGTCTCCTGTTCTCCCCACCCCCCGCTCATGCCCTGTGTCTCTCTCCTGGTTATGCCCCGTGTCTGTCTCCTGTACCCCCCACCCCCGCTCATGCCCCGTGTCTTCCTCCTGTTCCCTCCCACCCCCTGCTCATGCCCCGTGTCTTCCTCTTGTCACCCCCTCCTATGATGCCCCTTGTTGACCTCTTGTTCTCCCCACCCCCCGCTAATGCCCCGTGTCTCCCTTCTTCCCCCCACCCCCCGCTCATGCCCTGTCTTCCTTTCCCCCCCACTCCCCGCTCATGCCCCGTGTCTCCCTTCTTCCCCCCCCACCCCCCGCTCATGCCCTGTGCCTGCACTGTTGGAACAGGGCAGACACGGGGCATGAGCGGGGTTGGGGGCCCCACCTTGCCCTACCCCCGCTCATGCCCTGTGTCTCTCCTGTTCACCCCTGCTCATGCTCTGTCTGTCTCCCTCCTTTTCCCCCCGTTCATGGCCCGTGTCTCCCCTGTTCACCCCCACCCCCCGCTCATGCTCCGTGTCTCCCTTCTTTCCCGCTCATGCCCCGTGTCTCCCTTCTTTCCACCCCCTTCTCATGCCCCGTGTCTCCCTCGTGTTACCCCCCACTCATGCCCCGTGTCTCTCTCCTGGTCTTCCCGACCCCCTGCCGATGCCCTGTTGTGTTCTCTTTATACACCCTGCCTTCCCTTTCCCTGGTGTCCATCTTGCTAAAAGATTTTCCTCCCTACACCGGGACGCCTGCCTGCGGTGTCCTGGTTTGGGAAGAAAAATCTTGTTTTTACCACCCCGGGTTCCCACTTTGAGAACTTAGGATGCTAGTGGTCTTCCTCCATTGAAAAGGACGTTATGGTTACGTTGCACTAATAAAAAACTATGAAATTCAGTAAAAGAAAATGTGTTAAAGTGACTTTATGGTTAAGTTGCACTAATAAAAACCTATGAAATTCAGTAAAAAAACTGTGTTAAAGGGACGTTGTGGTTAAGTTGCGCTACTAAAAACCTATGAAATTCAGTAAAAAAACTTTGTTAAAGGGACGTTATGGTTAAGTTGTGCTACTAAAAACCTATGAAATTCAGTGAAAAAACTTTGTTAAAGGGACGTTATGGTTCAAAGTAAAAACGAAAAACCCCTGAAATTCGGCAGTTATGGTAAGATAAGCAACCATAACTCGTGCCACCGTGCACTGTTAACACTAACACCCAGGACATCAAAGATGTATCAGCACAGCCTCTCCTCTCCAGGTCTTTCTCCAACTTCTGCGCTTGGAACATGGAACACAACATAACTATATACATTCTACATAGCAGCAATACATTAAGAATGCAATACATTAAGAATACATTACAACAGTATAATAAATTGCCTGGCATAGTACAGGTCTGGTAACAGATAACGTGATAGACTATTCACACACCATTCACATCAAATATTCCACCATGACGACACATTCAAAAGTGTTGAATGCCTGAATAGTGTTTGAAACAAATAGTCACTTTGAGTAAAGCACAGGAGATCCTACTTGGTAGTAAAGCAACCCCTTGTGTATTATGCTAGAACATATAGGACTGCATATGCCTATGAAAAGAGAGAAGCCTTTTGAGAACATGGAAACTATTATTGATTAATCCAGTGATATAATATGCCATAGTTTGCCCCTTGAGCCAACCTTTGTCTATTTCCTCCTTTGCATCTCTGATTAAAGTTTCCTTTCCACTCTATTTTCACACCATTTAATAGAAGCTGACGAAGATTAAGTGATTAATTAGTGATGTCAATGGATGGACCGGCATGATCCCTCGGAAATGCCTGATATCTGGGCGCTGTATTCTCATGTGAAATGTTTCAGTCTGGCATTAGGGTCTTTCACTCTGGCTAAAATCCAGTAGCACAGAATGGCGCCTTAAATGTTCATGGAGGCTTCTCAAGTATAGGAGAAGGGCGATGCGAAATAAGTGGCATGTAGATGAACGCATTTGAGCTGCATCAAATTAAATATGTTCCAACAAATCAAATAAACTGCATTTACAAATTGGCTATTTCTGCTTTTGACAAATGTAACCTTCTGTTTCTCAGGCAAGCAGTAGCCATGGCAATATATGCCTACACCTACACCCATTTCCCATTATCTCTCACATTGGCACAATGTATGGCCATTGGGTTTGATAATGGATCTAACGAGTGCTCCATACGGACAAAACCTCTGCCACTCTCACATTTTTTAAAAAAAGACTGCCTCCAACAAGTGGAGCGCACACAGTGACGTTTGCGAGAGTCCCACAGAGGGATAAAAGCACATGTATGGGGCATTCTGCTGGGTTGGTTTTGTTTATTCTTAACAGACCATAGGCATTAGAGTAGACAGCAGCTACCCGAAGATTCCCCACAGTCTCTTGTTTTGATTGACAACTATTTCACCCGCTTTTAAAACTGTTGACAAGGCTTGGGTTCAGGTGCCATTCACAAACAGATGATGCATATGTCTGCTAAGGGCGCAATGTAAATTATGACCTTAATTATTTTTCAGAGCTCTAGTCCGGTTTTAACGAGGTCAGTGATAGTTGAGGGTCAGCAATCTAAAACGCAATATTCCTAAGAACCAGGTCTTCCTTTTGGGCCCATTCCATCTTCTCCTAAAACCAGTTATCTTTCCCCCACTGCCACTCTGCTGGGCCACATTCCTACATTTGCAGAGAAGGTAACACATGTTGGGATTATCTGCAATGCAAACTTTAACTTGGAATCACAGATTTGTACTGTGGTCACAGGGTCCTTTTCTAAAGTATGCAAAGTAAAGGTGACCGGGTGACGAGAGCATGTGTAATCACTTCGGGACTCCCTAGGGGAGCGTCCAGTCAGGGGGTCCCAGTTAAGTGTGGAACAGTGAAGGGTGAACATCAGCTGCTGACCGACCACCCTCTTTGCCTGTGAGCCTTTTCTTTTTTTTTTTTATTAGAAATTGCTTTAGTTGAAATACATCAATTTTTTCAATTATTACAAAATGCATATTGGTTGCACCTGTATATCTTTAGTATTTGATATTAGAGTACAACATTGATTATTACATTCTATAAAAATCTAAAACAAGTTTACCACAAAATAGAAATATTGGATTTAAAACAGCAGATTGCGTAAAACATATAATAGTTTGACAATAAGGAAGCAATCAACTTGCCTAGTTTTCTAGGATTGGTTATGAAAGATAATATGCATATGTTATAAAATAAAATCAAAAGTTAAAATATGCATAACAGTTTTCTTATAACATTGATTGCATATTATGCATATTTTACAACTATTAAAACCAACTATAAAATTATTCAATCTTGATAGTCAAGCATCTCCATTAAGCATGCATTTATCCAACTTAAAAATAAATGAAAGAAGAGGTGTGGTCTATAACTTAGACTTAAAGTTTTGATTTGTACCTTATATATATTTTTTTTTTCAGATAAAATTTCGTGTGATTCTTGATTTAGCTAAAAGTATTGGTTTCAATTAGATTCAAGGCTAGATGAAAGTGCATTGTAGCATTGTAGCAATATCAATGCTATTGACATTGTAGCAATATCAATAGCATCTGATGTTTAGTTAGCAACTTAAAATCTTTAAGATGTTTGTAAAAGGCCATCTTGTGTTGATCAACTAATAACAAACACTCTGTTATAAGATGTTGCAGTTTCTTCTTGTTCAGGGATATTATAAAATCTACATATAGGGGCACATTACAATACCGGCAGTAGCCGGTGGGGGTTTATCAGGCATGGCTACTGCCGGTATCATTTTTTTTCTGGTGCCCGCGATGGGCAATTACCGGGTCATTATGGCCCCACCAGACCCTCTAATTGCCCATTCACGGGCCCCGGAAAAAAATGCTTCCCATAGCGCTCAATGGGAATGGGGAGGTTGGATGCACCAGCACCATTCAAAATGGTGCCGGTGCAACCGACATGCTCTGCTCGTGGGTTCTGCTATGCCTGCCAGTTCAGACCTGGCGTATGGGAAGGCACCCGCGAGCAGAACTTGTAGTTTGCCGGTCCGATAACAACTGTACCAGCAAGCTTAGATTTTTAGGAAATGTTGCAAGTTGTACTTTTGTTGGCCATAGATTAATGTGAAAACAAAGAAATAGATTAGCGAAAACTCGGTCTGGAAATTTTAATATTTAAAACTGAGTTTGATGCATTGATTTAAATAAAAACCCTCCTGCTTTGAAATTGTCGTAGTGATTTCAGGTGGTCGAGGTGGTTATCCAGTCATAATACCAGAGTTTTTTCTTTGCCTTATCTGGTGATTCCAATAATAGTTCTAGTGGGATGTCTGCTTCAGTGAGGATGGACTGACATTGTTTTTTCCATATCTGGATAGTAGAGCATAGCTAGTTTTAGAGCTAAGAAAAGATTATTATCCTCTTTCTCAGCAAGATAACATGTTCTATACATGGTTAACAATTGCCAAGTTACTATTGTGTTTAAGGATGTTAAGCTCAGCTCATATCTAAGAAGAGATATAGGCATATTGATGGTCAGTGCTAAGCCTTTCTTCCAGAAAGCCCTTTCTAATATATCCCAGCGCAGAGAATTACATGGAGATTTAGATTGCGCACCATAGGAAATGATGGGAATGACCTTCTCTTTATAAAAAAGTATCACCGGTTTGTAGTAAAATTGTCCATATTACAGTTGAATTGCTTTGCCCTGAGTTGCAAGATATTTAATCCTGTTTTTAAGCTCTAACTTGTATGGATAGTCTGAGGGGTGTGTATTCAAATTTACCCCAATATATTTATACTGGTATACTTGATTCAGTAGGATGTCACAGAGCAACCGTTTAAATTTGTAACCAGACTTCAGCAATTAGTGATGAAATATCAATACATTAGATTTGGAGGTATTTATAGCTAAATTATTATTGTTTGCATAATTACCTAAAGCAGTTAATTTGCGCTAAAGTCCAATCAGGGTTCTGTCTAAAACAATCAAATCATCCCCATAGAGTAGCCACAGGATTTCTGTTGCACCTATCTTTGGAGAAAATGCACAAACTGATTCAAATGCTGCTCTTATATCTCTGGTATAAAAATTAAATAAGATTGAGACAAATTTACGGCATTGTTTCAAACCTGTATTGGTGGAGATAGGTGCAGATAAAATGCCATCAGTTGTTAATTTAACTTTGACAAATGTATATGAATAAAATTGATAAATTATGTAAAACAAATGTCGTGGGCAATTAACATCTAAAAGTTTTTACTATTAAATATCACGTGAAACAGAATCAAACGCCTGTCTAAAATCAATTAGGGCTATAAACACTGGCAGTTTCTTGTCAAAAACTTGTTTTTAATTTATGGATAAAATCATTATGTTTAAAACACTTCCTACGCCTTTAATAAAACCTGATTGATGAGGATCCAGTAGGTTTTTTTGGTTAAGCCATTTGTTTAGATCTTTTAAAATTAATCTGGCAAATATGTTTCCAGGCACGTCCAGCAGGGCTATTGGTCTGTAGTTGTCTGGGTTGTTCCTGTCACCATTCTTAAAACTAGTTATGATGGTATACTGATGCCATGAGGTGGGTAAATGCCCTGTAAGAATAATTTCATTAACTATTATTTTATTATATTCCCTTTTCGGGATGTTGTGTTTCACTGGGCCAAAATGGCAGCTGGTAGCAAAAAGTGTCGAGATGACCTCTGTGTGTTTCCGAAAGGTTCTTGTAAAGTTCTTAGTGTCTTCCACATAGATCATTAGGTCCAGGAAATTGATGTTCATTTTGTTATTATCCCCGTAAATATGATTCCCAAATTGTTCATATTTGCTCTCGCAATGAATTGGTCTAATTCTTCATGTGATCCATTCCATATTAATAGGACATCATCTATGTAGCGAGCCCACATAACAACATTCCTGTTGAACGATATGTCAGTATAAATATGTGTGTACTCGTACATCCACATAAAGAGGTTAGCTAATGCCGGGGCGTATTTGACCCCCATTGCTACCCCTATTTTCTGCCTGAAGAACTGGTCATTAAACATGAAGACATTGTTTACCAAGGTAAATGATAGCATTTCCTTGAGCATTTCCACGTAATGATAGTGGAATGCTGATTCTTCCTTGAACGTATATTTCAGGGTTTGAATTGCTGCCTCATGTTGGATGGAAGTATAAAGTGCCTTTACATCCCATGTTGCGAGTATGTAGTCTGATTGCCATGTGATTTTGTTTACTCTATTGATTGTGTCGGTTGAGTCTTTAAGGTATGCTTTTAGTTTAGCTACCTTGGGTCTCAATTCACAGTCCAAATATTCTGAGATTGTTTCCGTTACCCAGCCAATACCATTGACAATGGGTCTGCCCTCTGGTATGGATTCATAGGTTTGCAGACTTGCAGAGGAGTAGTTGTTCGACATCTACTCTCTTCACTCCCCAATGCCTCACAAACCTTTTTTTGAATCCACCATCTCTACTATTTCTCTGCCTCACTCGATTCACATTATCTCCATCTAATCTCCTCCTGGTCCCACAGGACCATTAATTGATGGACCTGGGCAACTTCTTGATTATCTTTCCACTAAACATCACCTCATTCTCTTAAGTGACTTTAACCTTCCCCCTCCAACAACTTAGAAATCTGAACTTCAGTACTTTCTTAATGACCACAATCTCCACTCTATCCATAACCTACCTACCCATACTTGGGGCAACTCTCTGGATCTTTTATTCATCTCCACCTCTCTCGCTGCCACTAAAACTACTGTTACACCAAACCTATCCGATCACCCCATTGTTTCCACCACCATCTGCTTCCCAGCCTCTGACATCTCCTCAGCACTTGCCTCACCTATTACTAAAAGGATATTTAAACCTTCTGCCATTCCTCCCTTTATCTCAGACCTACAGTTCCAACTCTCCTCATTCACACCTGATGCCTCTTCCACTAACACTGCCTTCTCCAGCTTCCAATACCATTATACGGCTCATTCTTCTCTCACTTCCTACTGCTAACATTCATTCTCAACCATGGGTCGCCGCATTCAAACGCTCTCTCCGCACATAAATGTTTTGGCTGCTGCACAAATGGGGCAAACCCACTCATATGAGGACCTGAAACTTTACATCTCTGCCCTGTACTCTCTCAAGTCCTCTCTTGATAGAGTGAAAATGGATTTCTACTACACCCTAATTGACATCACCATAACAATTCCTGCTTGCGACAGGGCACCCTTAAAACACTCCTCACTCGTCCTAAACTTATGACTATCAACTCCACTCTCACAGCTGATGGCCTAGCTGAATACTTCACTGATAAAAGTTATACAATGAGAGACTCCCTCCTAACCTATATTCTACTGTACCATCATCTGCCTCTATCTCCCACTTTAGTCACACTAATACTGATTAAGTCCTATCTCTACTGATGAAAGCTAACCTCTCTTAGACCACATCAGATCCTCTTGCTCCTCAGCTAGTCAAGCCTATTGCCACTTTAATGGCTTCTCACCTCACTGAACTCTTCAACATGTCCTTAGACTCTGGTTGCTTTCCCTCTATTTTTAAAATGTCCATGCTCATCCCTCTCCTAAAAAAGCAAGGGGCTGACCCAAATCTACCAGCTAACTTGTACCATTTGACTATCAATCGGTACTACTCTAAGTGCTTGAAAGGGTTGTATTCACCTGTCTTACCGATTTCTAAGACATCTACAACTTACAAGACCTCCTGCAGGCAGGTTTCTGTACCTGTCACTCCACGGAAACTGCTCTCATGAATATCTACAATTTAATCTCCAATGCTTAGCACTCCAAACTATCCCCTGTCCTAATTCTCCTTGACCTGTCTGCTGCCTCTGACACTGTTGATCATTCTGATCTCTAATACTCTCTTTCTTCTCGGAATTCTGGACTGAGCCCTTGCCTGGATTGAATCCTGCCTGGCACTTCACAAATTCTCTATCTCCTGGAGCAGCAACAACTCTCAACTCACTCTTCTAACTGTTGGTGTTCCACAGGGTAGTATTGCATCGTCTCTTCTTTACCCTCTACAACTCTGCTCTTGGTTCACTAATCTCCTCCTTTGGATTCTCGTACCACCTCTTTGTGGTGACACCCAACTCTTCTTCTCTTTTCCTGAACTCTCCTCTGATCTCTATATCAATATTTCAAAATGTCTTTCTTCCGATAAATATTGGATGGCTTTGCACTCTCTGATGCTGACCTCAAACCAGAGGTGCTCTTCTTACTTGCAAAATACTCTCATCTCTTCCCCTGCCTATCCAGCTACCATCTGACACTCTCCCCTAATCTTCTTCAGCTAGAAACCTCAGTGTCATCTATGAGTATTCTCACACCTTCCCTACGTTCATCTCCAAAACTGCAACAGTGGCTCACCTCACCCTCCTAAATATTAGGAAAATCAGGCAACTTCATTCCTTTCAACACCGCCAACCATCTCTTAACCACTCTGAGGGCCTCATTACACGGTAGGCGCTAAAAAACGGGATTTACCGGCATGGCGCTATTAGCGTGTCCGCCCTCACAGGAGACCGCCAATAGCGCACCATTACGAGTAAGCGGACACGCGCATAGGGCCATGCCGGTAAATGACCCTACCGCCATGGTGCAAAAGCACCTTACCGGGCCCGCCCAAAGTGCTGATAGCACCTCCGCCCTCACTGTACATGCTATTTGCGGTCACCGCTATTAGCGATGACCGCTATTAGCGGTGACCGCTATTTGCATCGACCGTTAGTTAGCATAAGCGGAAATAGCGTCATCGCACCGGAACGGAAAGAGCACGGCGGCCATCTTTAAAAACACAATCCAATACCATCCTCTGCCCCCTGGACCATATTGGAGTAGTGAGCTGTGTGAAATCGACCATGACACCTGCATCATGCCCAAGGCCCCGAAGAAAACATGTGACAGGCAGCGGAAGGAAAAGTACACCAACGAGGAACTGGTCATGTTGACGCAGACCCTTGCAGAGCATGCAGAGGTCGTCTTTGCAAATGATATGCGCCATGCCACCTTGCTCAAGAAGAAAGCCATCTGGGAGGAGGTGGCAGTCAAAGTCAGTGCCCTGGGCACCAGCACACGCACTGTGCGTGAATGCAGGAAGAGGTGGGACGACCTCAGGCTGCGGGTGAGGGGCATCCTGGCGGAGAACCACCGCATTGCCACTGCTGGCGGAGATGGCTCCCCAATACGCCTGAAGGAATGGGAGGAGACATGCGCCAACATGATTGCCACCGAGAGCATTGAGGGAGTGGGCAGCATGGAGGTCGGCGTGGCTACCACTTCTGATGCAGGTGAGTGTACACATGACAGGATGCGGTGTGAATGCACAGTCACCCCCATATGTGAGCCCAGACCCCACTCATGCATGGACACACATCCACACATGCACCCATCCATCACCATGTCAGTGTCAGACCCAAACACACACACATGCACACATCACCAGAGACAAGTCCCAAACTCAAACATGCATGGATGAGGCACTGAACTGGCACATCACCTGCATCCATAACTGATAAGTCCCAATGTCCACAACTGCATAATCCCTGTAATTTACATTGAGTATATTGAAACGCAACCAATGACATCCCCTTCTCGTCCCTGACAGGCTCACATACAGATGGGGAGGATGCTGCTGATGCATCAAAGGCACCACCTATATCAAAGAGGCCAAGGGCACAGGAGCCGGAGGAAACCACTGCAACATCCAGGGGCAAGGGTGGTAGGCCACACCTGAAGAGTGGCAGCCTACGTCACAGTGCCACTGCCAGGGCAGCAGTAGCTGCACCACCAACTGTGGCCCCACCACCGGAGGCAAACCCACTGGCAACAATGCCAGACACCCAGGGCCCACCATCAGCTGCGGCAAGCTCTGCTGGTGAGGCAGCCGCCACTGGCCCCCAGTCCGATCCAGAGGACACCCTACTCCAGCACATCGAGATGCACACCCCAAGCCCCCCAGGAAGCCCAGAGCCCATGGCATCCCAGACCCCTGGTTCTGATGGGACTTACGAGGACACCAACCCTGCAATAATGTCACCCATGCTACCATCACCAGTTGCATTGGAGCCATCTGTGGGCACGGCATCCAATGCACGGTCACCCGGCACTGATCAGCAATTCACCACCATCCTGCAGCGCCAACAGGAGCTGACCGTGCTGGTTGGGCAGCATGTCGCTGAGGCAGCAAATCTCACCGAGAAGATAGTCCAGACGGCGAGGCACTCCACTGAGCGCATGGACGCCAACACAGACAGGATATGCAATGAAATTGCAAGTCTTAGGGAGGTGCTTGTCCGCATGGCAGACACAATGGACCGCCACTTTCACCCACAAGGCCAGTCTGCCCCATCCTCGACTTCCGGGTCGACTCAAACAAGCCCCCTCAGGCGCTCGATGAGAACCACCAGGCGCACGTCTGGCAACCCTCAAGACCCTTCCAAGGACAATTGCAATTAGGGGGCTAATGGGGATACCCCGGTGTGCATTGGCCATGGCAGAAATGGCAGAGACATGAGGGACTGTTGTGGGGGGTGGTGGGAAGGGTGTTATGGGTCTGTTGGGGGGGGAGGGTGCTATGGGTCTGTTGGGGGGGAAGGGTGTTATGGGTCTGTTGGGGGGGAAGGGTGTTGGGATGTTGTGGGGGTGGGAAGGGTGTTATGGGTCTGTTGGGGGGGGTGGTGGGATGTTTTTGGGCTTGCACTACTACACCTTCATGTAACTCAATACACTGGTTTCTGAACAAAACACAGGCTTGGACATCTTCATTGTGTGTGTGTACTTTATTGGCAACAGGGTCCATTGCGTGCTTCAAAACATACACCAGTGCATTACCCCCCATATCCATGTGACAGTACGGAAACATGTTCCTCAGAATATTTGGTGGATCAGATGCTGTCTCACAGCACGTCCCTCCTGGTCATCCCCTCTTGCAACACCTGCATCCCCTTCACCTCCGTCCTCATCACCATCATCATCCTCATCAGGTGCTTCTATTTCTACGTCAGGGGGCAGTGGCACATTCCGTCTGATACACATATTGTGCAACATGACACATGCCATGGTGATCTTGGACACCTTCTCATGTCCATACAGGAGAGCACCACCAGACCT
Organism: Ambystoma mexicanum; assembly: GCF_040938575.1. Taxonomy (NCBI): domain Eukaryota; kingdom Metazoa; phylum Chordata; class Amphibia; order Caudata; family Ambystomatidae; genus Ambystoma; species Ambystoma mexicanum. The sequence continues at coordinate 737,804,833 of NC_090941.1, read as the reverse complement.
GCTAATGCACCTGAAATGTGACTTCAATAGTCCAAAAGTCTGCTCGATCACGATGCGGGTACGGGTATGTGCACGATTGTATTCCTCCTCGTGCCTGTTCTGTGGGTTCCGTACAGGTGTGAGGAGCCAGGGCTTCAGGGGATAGCCCGCATCACCTGTATGGGGGAATGAACGGGGTCCTGTTACTGTTCACCTCAAGATCAGCCTGTTCACATCACACAAATTGACATTGCATTGTGATTCAAGTACTAAATTGACAGCATTCATGCAGATGGTCTGTGTGACAGCAACGTGCAAGGGGGAGGTCGACCCTGCAAGTAGAAATGCCACATTCATGCCTCCAACAGTAATTGACATGTCCTGGGTGAGGCCAGGTCTTAGGTGTCCCTGGCCCATACAAATTAGGTAACACACTGCTAGTGTACTGACATCCTGACACCGATGTTGCCATGCTGTGAAGCATCACTTCAGTGGTGCCATAGGTGTGTGGTTCAGTGCTATGTCTAGGGGTGATCCCTTTGCATGCATTCAAGGGCGCGTTGCTGGATTGATGTTGTGCTGCACTGATTCTGTATTACGGTCTTGACACCATGTTGCAGGTTTGTGTAATATGTGGCGTGGCATGATGTGCAATGTGGATGGATGTGTGATATTATGCAACCTGCATTGTTCTCAATGTTCTGCACCTTCGAATTGCATGTGGGTTCCTCTCAAGTACATCGTGGCCTTCCCTGAAGGACATTGGCGTACATCTGTATGTCCATTTTCCCTACGGTCGCCAGTCAACACCCAGTTGGAGTATGCATCTCCCCCCCCCATTCACACCCAGTTGGAGTATGTATCTCTCCCCCCCCAAATCACGCAGCCATGTGCTTGCCCTGCTACTCACCAAGTAGCCACAAAGGTTGTCAGGTGTGTCGCTCCATGTAGCGTGGGATAGTTGAGTTCCGCAGAACCATGGAATCATGTGTTGATCCTGGGAATCTGGCACAGCAATGTGTGATTATCTTGTGGCGTCACATACCATTTGGACATTGATAGAGTGGAATTGCTTCCTGTTTCGGTACACTACTTCATTGTGATGTGGGACCACCAATTCCACATGGGTACAGTCGATGGCCCCGATGCAACTTGGAATGCCTGCCAGTGAATAGAAGCCAACTTTTGTGTTTGCAATCTCCTGGGCAGTCTGTGGCATGGATATGTGTTCAGGTGAATGCTTCAGGAGTGCATCGAGTACCTGGTTCAGCGTGCGTGAGAATACTGGTTGTGAGATGCCATGCATCTGTCCCACTGTATGCTGATAGGTGCCTGTGGCCAGGAAGTGGAGCACACTCACCACCTTCAGTAGCGGGGGGATGGCAGTTCTGATGTCTATGAGGCTCACAATGTCGTCGTGGATCATGTCCACGATGCTGGTGATGGTAGCCCTGTCCAGACGGAGTGTATCTGCTCAGGGGTCAGGTTGAATGGACTGGCTCTGATCCTGGGTATTGGTGGGTGCCTCTGTGGTATGATTAGGTGGCGTTGTGGTGCCTTCTGTGCCTGTCTTGCCCTCCTCCTCCTCCTCCTGCGTCTCCTTTGTGCTGCCTGTTGTTGTAGCAGCTGCGCTGCAATGAGGTCCTCCAGGCCATGTAATGCTGCCAGTATTGGAACCATCTTGGTGTGGGGAGGGGTGTGGGAAGGGGTGTGGTGTGCTCCTTTTGAGCTGCCACAGTCTCCATTGCCTTCACCTGTGCTGATTTGGTGCACCTGTGGCAGGTGGGAACACTGCTCATTTCCCTTAACGGGTGGTCCGCGATGCCGGTATTTGCACCATGGCGGTAAGGGGTTTGGGGGGATTTACCATGCCGCTATTAGCATGTGCACTGGCCTTGTGATGCTGTGCTAATAGCGGCATGGCGTAATTAACGGGATGGAGGGTCGCGCGCATGCGGCCTGCCCGCTATTAGTGGCACCGTAATTAGCGGTGCCGCTAATAGCGGTGTGCCGGGTCGTGATCCACATGGGGATTTAACGTTACCGGTAATACATTACCGGTAACGTTAAATCCCTACCGCCATCCGTGTAATGAGGTCCTTATTCTCTAAATTGGACTACTGTGCCTGCATCCTCCTTGGTCCCCAATTATGCTTTCTGCCCTCTCGACGAGATAATTAACTTTACGACCAGGACCTCTTTAAACTCCCTCACTTCACAACTACTTCCACATACCACCACCAGGCTGGACGGCTGATGATGCAAAACAGGACTAAATGGACATTTCTGCTCCTGGTTCACAAATCTATTCACCGAAACGCACGACCATAGCTATCCTCATCTATCCAACTATACAAGCCTTCTCGTAATCTCTGCTCTGCCTTCTTGAATACCCTTGTAGCACCTCACCCTCTCTGTGCTTCCTTTCACTTCTTGTTTCTCTTGCATCAAATTCTCTCCCTCGGACATCCAACAAACAGTCCTTAACACTGTGTTCAAAACCACACTCAAAGCCTAACTCCTCACCTCTGAGATACCATCTTAATACACCTCTCATCTGCCTTTGAGCTAACATTTTTCCTGCGCCTCTACTTTGTCCCTTAGTTTCTACTGCCTCTGCTTTAGAATTTCATCCATCATAGTCACATCCCTAACACGAATGGCCTACCTGCACTCAAACATTTCTAACGTTAATTTTCCTTAATTAATGTATTTTTACCCATGTATTGTTCCCGGTTACTGTTCCATTTATTCCACCACACCACAACCTGGTCAGAATGTGACTCAAACTCACCCCATTGTAAGAAGCTCACTGTAACCCGCCAAATCTGATTTCTTATCTGTTGTACATTTGATTGTGACAAAAGACCATTGTTCCTGCCTGTATAAGTAAATAATGTTGATTTATTCACAATGCTCTCCATCATGTTTTGACTGGATCTCTGGTTATTTCAACACTGGATTACGTAAACTCCATCCACGTCAGAGTTATAATTTACCATTTTCAAGGGCTTCAATAACTGCAAGCCAAGCCTTACTCTACATTGCATGCTGGTGGAACGACATGTCCAGTTAAAGATGTGTTGATTAGTTTTCATGTGCTAACATGGTTTGACCTCTCCTTAGCTGTCCCTTTAAAACATTTACCATCCCCCAAATCCCACTTTCTTGCTTCACCCTATTTTAATTTCAAAACCAGAGGCAATTGTCAGGCCACAAATATCTGGAAAGCCCTTCCTTCCATTTATTTTCTGTGACCCCCCTCCCTCGTTAGCTCTTTTTTCCCTACTCAGCTCATGTCCTTCACCTTGTAGTCACACACTTTATCATCAATTGTCATCATATGAAAGGCACGGTTGTAACTGAGAAGATTAGCTCCCATTTAAGCCAGGCTTACCAAGCCACAAATGCACTATGTCACTATGTCAACTGCAGCTGCACCAAAAGTTTACACTGTACAACCTGAATACCATTGGAACCCTAGTTTGAACATTTTGGATATATGATATGATATGATATTTTATTTATATCACGCTCGTACACAAGTGATACTCTACCTGATGTGAGCAATGTAGGATTCTTCCTGCTACCTCCTATCAGCCTTGCGTGGGTGCTGGCTGCTCTTACCCCTGTTCCATCCGGCCTGCAACACCTGGCCATTGGCCATGGGTCAATGAACAAGTCCCTTTCTCCTCCCAGGCTTGAGCTGTCATGTGAATCTGGTCACTTGATCCCCAGAACTTCCTTTTCTTCTGTCCTCTTGGGTATCCACCTTAAAAGGTAACTGAATTTCAGGGCTCTTATGCATCTTGATTGAAGTGGTTACGTAACACCTTATGCTTTTTAATATCCCCTTTGAGCCTTTACGATGAATAACCTGTGGCATCACACCCCACATATCGACTATGGCCCTATATATCTTCGGTCTATACCATCTTGAACTCCTTTAACATTGTTGTAAGTTCTTTCCTTACTGTTTTTCTTTTCTTCTATTTCCTGTGCTATTCCTTCTCCCATTCCTGTTCGCTACACTTCTCACACTTTTCCCTGCCACTCCTGTCATCAGTTTCATAATATGTCCACTCTCATCCAAATTCCTTCTTCTTCCTCTGTTCCTTCTTCTCTGTTGGTTTACCTAATATGTTTGAAATACATTTTAGATGCTTTCTTTCTACTCAATCTGCAATTTATCTTACAGACACATGGATCAATTCCACTCATACTACCAACCCTGCTTCTCTGTCTTCATCCTCCTCAAAGGGTTCTCACTCTCCACCCATTTCTTGAACCAGAGGTGGTACTGGTGTTTTATTTCACTCCTCCTTTTGTCTTTCACCTTCTGTCTCTGCACCCTTAAGCATTTTTGCCTCCGTCCTCAAACTGTTGCCTGATCATATATCGCCCTTCAGGTCTGTTATCCTTTTTCTGTGATGATTTAGCCTCTTTCCTTTCTTCCATCCTTCCTATTGACATTCCTTTTTCTTCTCAGTGATTTCAATCTCTACCTAAAACTCACATTTCTTCTCTTTCTCACTCTACTCCAGACTTGTCATACTGCTCAGTGTTCTACCCACTACAACCCCTATCCCCCATTCTGGTTCCTCCCTTGACTTAATTTTTTCTTTTTTTCTGCTGATTCTCTTGTCTCAGTTACACCTTTTTACTCTTCTGATCATCTTTAACTTGTACTTTCTTGTTCTCCTTCTCCCCAACAGTCTTTCTTTCTTCCTCATCTACTTTCACTCATAATATCCATCCCTCCCATAAATCAAGCTAGCCCTGACTCACTCCTAATCATCGCTCCTTTCAGCTTTCCTTTCGCCATGCTGAATGGCTCTGGAAAAAGTTACACTCCATTTTGTATCATAACTTGCATTCTTCCTTGCAATTCTCCTATGATACCACTCTTCCTGCTGATAAAAAGCAATATTTCTCCAACCTAATCTTCTCTCTTTCCTTCTTTCTCATTGTTTGTTTCGACTTCTAAATCATATTTTATCACTCATCTCCTGACCCCTCCTGTTCATCCACACTCTCTCCTATGGATTTTGCTAATTTCCTCCCTAATAAAGTAATCCTGCTTCATTCAACTCTTTCTTCTTCTTCCCTCGTTCCTTCTCTTTCTTCATGATACCCTCCTTTTTCTTCCCCTTTTCTCGTCTCTCCATTTCTGAAAGTGCCCTCTTCATTTCGCATGCTCACTCCACATCTTTCCTACTTGACCCTCTACATTCTTCTCTTATTCCTAAGGTATTTTGATGACATATTCCTTTCTTTTTAACCTGTCACTCTCTACCTTAGTCTTTTCTACTGCCTCTAAACATGCTATCATTCTCCCAATTCTAAAACAGCCCCCTTTGAACCCCTCTCTTCCTTCCACTGTTTGTCCTATGTTTACCTCCCTTTCCTGTCTGAATTACTCGAACATAATGCCTATTACCAAATTGCTACCTTTCTTGATCAATATTCTCTTCTTCATTTGGGTTTCTGTTCATTAAATTCCACTGAAACAGTTCTGTTGTATGTTGCTAACTCACTGCTCTATTGCCATTGCTGCAAGCTTTCTTTAATTCTTAGTCTCTTGACCTGTTGATGATCTTTGACATGGTGACATGGTGACATGGTGGATCATCCTTCTATTCTTACCTCCCTTTACTGACAACCTTTTCATCCTATGTCTACTACTTCCTCATCACACCTGCCTTATGTTCTTTCCTTTCCCGCTTCAGTTCTTTTCTTTTCTTCTTCTACTTTTAACTTGAGTGTCATCTTTGAAACTTCACTTTTCTTTTATCTCCCTATTTCTATTGTTTCTCATTCCAATCATTATCAGTAGAACCATAATTGTAGAGTCCTATGCTGCCTCTCTTTTCCTGCTGACACTCTACTCATCTCCATTTTCGATCTCTGTTGTCGAGACTATTGTTCTGCCTTGATATGTTATTTATAACACTCTTAATACCCAGAGGTTTCTAAGTGCGGACCCGCATCTTGAACCTTTGTCGCTTTGTGTTGTCTTGTTTCTAAGTCAAGCACGTTGCCCCCTGAGCTATCCTCCCTTGTAAGTCAATCTCCCTGCATACCAGTTGGCTCCTCTCTGCTCTATATTCAATTCATCCATTGTAACTGGCTCTTGTCTTTCTTGTTTTTCTTCTAGCGTGACTATATCCCTTCACTTAGAAATCTTTCTTGGCTATCTTTTTGTTCTCATGTTCTCTTTCACTTTCTCTCAATTGCCTTCAAATGTATTCACAGTTTGTCTCCTCCCTATCTTTTTTCCTTAGTTCATATCTACGCTCCTGCTCATTCTTTACATTACCAAGCCCAGTTCCTTCTTACAATTCCCAAACCCTCTTGTTCTCAATCTAATTTGCATTCATTTTCTTTACTTGCTCCCATGTCATGGTACAAACTCCCAAACCTCTGGAGCTTATGGGCCTACCCCAGTCACTGGCACCCTTAGGGGCTTATCAAGCCCCAGAAGTGTGCCCTAGGATTTCCTGGACTCAGTCCTGGCGCCGTTGGCACCAGGCTCATAACATGTGCTAATTGCATGGGACTACATTCACAGCCTAATAGGGCTGAGCCTGTCTGTATACTCTGGGTGTGGCTGAGGGACTATTTTACCTGAGATTGCAGGGTGTGGCCAAGGGACTATTTTACCTGGAACTACTTACAAGGCTATTTAAGCCACACCTTAGAGGCGGAACACGCTTCGCGTTATTCTGCACACCTGCAGCGTAACGCTCACCGTGTCTGCTCAGTACTCGAACTTCTACAGCCATGCCCCTCCTGAGATCCCAATCCAGCGGCACCTGAGAGAAGGAAAAGAAGAGAACAGGAGTTAGTACAGCAACAAAGGCCTTACCTGCAGTATTCCATCCAATCGGCCGCGCCTTCAGCTGCTCTCCGGGCCGCCGCACCTGCAGAGAAGAAGGTATCTGCACGGATACCCAATACTCACCTGGGGTCTACATTCTTCAGGAATTTCGTTGAGGCAGTTCTTCCCATCGCCGTCCTGGAGCCGCGCCTGCAGAAAAGGAAAAGAAACAGCAGGTTAGTCGCGCACGGAAAAGAAACCGCTATAGAGATATTCAGCGCCACTCACCCGTGCTAATACTCACCTGCAGGAAATCTGCTCAGCATCTTAGGAAGAGTCTAATCTTCATCCGAAAACTGCTCAAGACCGCGTCTGAAAGAAAAGAGAAACACAGGTTAAAACTTGGCCAATATGGACCTTAAGCACCGATACCAAGCATCCATTGGCATAGAGACTTATCTGCTTAATCCAGCTATTCAAAAAATCCACAACAGCCCCACAGGATCAGTGAAGTAACTTGGTCCTGGGAAAGACTGTGCATACTGTGCCCCTGCTAGAGATTGCAGGACACAAAGCCTACCATTAAGAACTCCAAGGCAAACGCCTTCTGGGGTGATATCGAGAGAGAAGAGTGGGCAGGCATCATTCGTGCGACTACATGCTATGCCCCAGGTGAGCGTGACATCCAAAACACTGGCACACCATACCTCTTTTCATTCTATCATTCTTTCTTCCCCCACCTATGCCTTATTTCGTTCCCATCTGAAAACTAATTTGCTATCTTTTCTTGCTTAATGTGGTATGATTTATTTCCATTTGACATCCCATTTATTGTACTGTCTTTTCCTTTTGTTCAGTGCTGATAAACACAGATACACACACCATCGAAGATTACTGTAATTCCCACTGCAGAGCTCCAGGTGGGGACATATTGACACTTGGTGAGTGGTAGATGCTTTCTGATGTCAGCTCTTCACTACAACATTTTGAGGTCACTAAGCAGGTTAGATATTATAATGAGGCTCTCTCTCTGGTGTACGTGCTTGAGCTAAACCTTACTTACATGGCAAGGATGCAGGCCTTGGCGGCTGAGAGACTGGCTTTCAACGTTGCTTGGATGATCCACGTACCATTGGATTTAAAAGTAACATTGAAAATCCACTGGCTTCTATTATGGACCCATGTTTCAAGGTAAAAGTGAACACTTTTCATTGCATGTGTCAGGGAAGGAGAACTCACAAAAAATGGCAAAATGTGCAAGGGGTATTTGATTCAGTGGTTACCACATCATTTGGAGAAATGCAGGCAGCATACAGTATTTCAACCAGCCCACACTATGCCACCTACACAATTTATTTTATTTATTTTAATTGTTTTTTTATAACGCGCCTAATACCGTACCGGAGTTCAGTTTCTAAGCACGGATCCGGGATTTAAACCTCTGTTGCTCTGCATGGTCTTGGTTCCAAGACCAGCGCGTTGCTCCTTATCCTTGGTTCACTAGTAATGTCATCCTCAAGATTGATGCATTAACGGCCAGTACATCTCTGACACCTGTTGAAATCTTTCTGTCCAGTGCAGCTGCAGGCTACAGGGAGAAGGAACTTTGGGACACCATTCTCAGTGACTGAAACATAGGGAGCCATCAACAAGAATAGGCAGTAGACCATCAGGCCTATTGATATTTCCTGCTTATATACTGATCTCCTGAACAGTGGGAAGGGATGATGACCCACTACAGTATTTTTACAACATGCATTCCACTTGGCCAGCATCACTTGTGGGAGTTGCTGTTGAATCATTAAGATGCATCCAAGCAAGTGTGCTTTCCGAGCGGTTTTGGGATAAACTGGACTACTCTCTCAAACTGCAGGGAAAGGCTCAGAGTACTGCAAATTGAATAATTTGCATTTATACAAATTAACAGTCACTACATTATATGGAATGAAATCTACCTATATCAACACAGCAGCTTGTTTGATGATAAGGATTTGGATACCTGAAAACATCTTATTGAAATTATCAATGAACTTAAAGCACCACTTGTCATATCTTCCCAGCATTAAATGTGTAAACATAGCAACTATTTGTTTTTAAAAGGTGTTTTCTTCACAAACATCAAGCAATTTTCCAACATATCTTACGACTGGAGTTTTGCTATATTATAATATTGATCCTAGAATATGTTGGGATGCCTGTATAATGGACAAGAAAAGATTGGGTCTACCTTAACATTGAGCGATGTTTAGTAGAAACAGTGTTTTCACAAAGATCCATTCTCTCGATTTTGCACATGGCGCTTCCACCCCTTAACGTTATCGGGCTATCTCACAGGGCACATTCCCCCACTAATGTTCTTGGGTTTTCTCATAGTTCACATCGACCACTAACATTCTTGAATCCTCCCACAGGGCCCAGCCACCCAATAAGGTTCTTGGATTCATTCACACGTTGCAACTGTTCACAAAATTTCTCTGGTTCTCCCACAGGGCCCAGGCACCCACTTAATTTCTTGGATTCTCTCACATGGTGCTACCACCTTGCTAAGTATCCTAGGTTCTCTCACAGGGTGCACACGCCGCTTAAGGTTCACAGCCTCTTTGGCAGAGTGCAGCAAGCCACTAAAATTCTGAAGCAAAGCCTTTTCTATTGTTCTCCATCTCGCTCATACACTACTGCCACTCTCGAGGGTGGGGAGTCTCTGTGTATGGACAGATCCTCCTCAATGACTGACTCATTCCTTTATGCTGCACAACAATCTATAAGTCGAAGCATTTTGGAGCTTCATATGCCTCTTCTTTTTACCTGCTACCATGGTATGGATCAGTTAACCCTAGATAAGAGAGTACCTCTAATAAAGGCAATATGTCCCTGCATGTCTAAATATGTAATCCAGGGAGACCTGCTCACAAGCGGGCACTGTCAGTGGTGCACCACGCCCAAACATTTGTTTTGGCAGCCCCAGTAACAAGGTTGTGGTACTGGCCACAGTTACCGGGCCACAGATTTGACAGCTTGGACAAATGTGGGGGTCTTGGCACAGCATGTCTGATGTCACTGCCATGTGGCACACTGGTCCCAGGAAGTGCTATGGCCTATTCCATATTCCCCACCGCTGGAAGGTACATCTGTGGAGTCAGAGGACTTGTTCCCCAGGTGAATGTGTTTGTGCTAGTATTGATTGTGGGTCCTCATGAGTGTCACCTGGTTGTGGCCCTTGAGGTTTCATTTCTACCCTGCTTCTCCCTCTTACAACAGCCCTCTCTTGTACAGGGGACCTCCTTCTCCTCCCCCTGCTCGTTTGTCCAGGTGGCAAGCCAAATTAGTTCTACATTCAGGACCATGTGGACTTACCCCTCGCCCAATTCCATGTGCTGTCCCTCAGGTTGGTCCACCATCTGCTGCAGAAATTTTACAAGCTGTTTCTCTCACTGAGCCTCCTCCTAATGGACCTCACCCTAATTCTCAGCAGCCTCTTCCTGCCTGTTGGAGACCACATCCCCTTTAATGACCCCACCCAGACAGGAGTAATCCCATAATCTTTCACCCACATGCTTGCTGTAGTAACCCCTCCTGCTATATGAAGAACATGCCTTCCTGCTCCATCCCTGGCACTGCCTTTAAGGGGGAATCATCTGGTTTCTCTGGCTCTCCTGCTTCTGTGGTTGTGTCCACAAGTGGCCCAGCCTCCATCAGAGCCATCTCACCCAATCATTCTTCTGAGGCCTGCCCCAATGCCTCAGGCTCCCTCACCGTTGCTGTGATGATCAGTGATGTTGCCTGGTCTAGGAATACACATTTGCACTAATTAGTAGGATGATGTTCCTTCCTCCTCATCTGTAATGGGAAATTCTCCTCCTGCAGAGAGGAGGAAGGGCACTCCTTACACCTTCTTTCCCTTCCCTTCCCACCATCTCAGGTCCATCATGAGAGAACCACAAGTATCAAAGTGATAAACATAAGAGATTTATAACAACCAAAGAATTCACAAGTGTGAAACCACTGCCAAGTATCGATATGCAGAATCCCAAGAACAACTGAAAAAATCCAACTACTATATAGAATACTGAGATAAGTTATACTACTTCAAACAAAACTACATGACAAACCAACACAAGGAACAAAACAGAGAAAAAGATAGAGACAAGACAAGATGGGGGGTAAGATTAGGGTCAGGAAACATTTTGTTGGCTTTTTTAATGTTATTAGTGGAAACAAAAGCGAAAAGGCACAAGCAGAGATGGCAACTTGTTTGCTTTTTTGCATTATGGGGAATCAGAACTTGTTGAACAAACACTAAAACGAAAGGGCACCAACATTGACAACAAAACACACTCAAAACTCTGTTCAGTTGATCAAAGCCCCCTCCAAACACTTGCCAATTGTGTGCCTGCACTGAGTACTCCTTTCCTCACAAGTTTGCAACAGCCCCAAAGAAATAGGAAGAGAGTTGTGCCTTATCTAGAGAATGCACCTACCTTTAGGAGATTTGAGGGCAGTGATTGGATGGATGGACCCAACAAGATTTGGTCTGAGAGCCCTGATTGGATCCAGAATCATCGTGAGTGAACCATTTGTTTCTGTGAGTTCAAACCAGGATTCACCCATGCCAAAAAATGCCCTATGTTCAGGGTATACGTTGCAACTCATCTAAAAGAGTTGAGTGTCCCGTGAGTTCATTTTTAAGTTCATCAATGCCTACTCATTACAAATAATTAAACTAGAGGATGAAGGGTTGTGAACCAAAAGTAAAAAACATAGAAAATAACAAAGTTCCTATTGATAATAGAAACTCCCATCCCCTGCACACCATATGGTATTGGAAATAAATTCCAAACAATGCTTTGATAATTTTAATAATTAGTTCATAATATGTCACAAAATGAAAGATTTCTATTATAGCAACTATTTCAAAGCAAAAATGTTTTTTATGTCACAATAAAATTGTGACCATAGTAAGTGATTTTCTAAACATACTCAAGGATACATTCAATCAAAAATATGTTTAATCTTGTAGGTGAAACTAAAAATAAAGAATAAAAATAGGAGTTCAATCCACTCAATAATCTCAATTTAAACTAATCTATAGCTCTACGCGTTTCGAGAGTGAACCTGTCTTCTTCAGGATCAATCAACAATATTTTAGACAAACATTTTCAACAGAAATTCTTTAAACAAAAGTTTCATCAGTTCAAATATGTGCTTTTTCCAAATCTTATCCAAACACAATAATTTTTTCAACTGTATTTTCTTGTATTTCTTCAAAAGATCATTGGGTTGTGGGATTATGGAAACGTCATCTTGTGGCACAGTTCTCTGAGATTCTGTGAACAATATTGATATGTGTTAGTGATTTAATCGGTCAAGAAGGTTCTGGTGTTAATCAAGTAAAGCGTGTAAATTATTCATACCTGTATGATATTGCGGCATATACTAGAGGGTCTCAGGTAGCCAGACTCCTAATAATTCGGAAAGTCTTGCCCTATAAAGGTAAGTATATCTATATATTAGATATGTGTGTATCAATCACTTTTTAGATCACTGAACAGTATATATTTCACAATGTGTGTGTTTCAACTATTTAATGGCATAATGCACTCACCTAACCAGGAGTGCGCGCTATTTCATGATGTTAACGTTCTGCTTGTACCAGTGTTCGTTCTTTCTTTATGTATGGTGCATTCAATTCGGACTCGGGAGTCAATCGCCATTAATATTCAAATTTCTAAATAAATAATGTTGTGTGTCAAAGTTTTAACAACATCTAGTTGTTCCTTTGTAGGTTATGCACACAGAATAAGTGGGTCTTACCTCTGCTTCTCAATACATTCGCCGTCAGTACTTCTTTCCCAATTCTAACAAACAAGAGGCAGTTCACTAACACGTATTACCTTGAGTAGTCATGTGATATTAATCCCATGACCACACACAATTCTGGGAATCATAGTACGTCTATGTAGGTTCAAGTAAAATGTTGTAAATTAGATTCAGATCCTCCTTCCATTCTTCCACAACCATAACAACATATTTCCGGTTATCCATTATTCCACAACCATAATAACATATTTCCGTTTATCATGATTGGATTCTTGCTATTGTTACGATACATAAATCAGCATTTTAACATTTCTCAGAATTCCAAATTTCCATGTCCTAGCCACAATGTTATACTAGTTTCAATTTCTCAAGTCTGTATATGATGTTTTTTACAAAAACACACTCAAAGAATACTCTTCATTCATGCCTCTAGGCTCTAGGGCATCCCACTTGTGTACCCAAAACATCTCTCTGTGAGACAGTATTTGCTGTAAGTTACCCCCTCTCACTGGTCGTGTAATCGTCTCAAGGACCACAAACATTAGTTGTGAAATTGTATGATGGTGATCTCGACAGTGTCTTGTGACTGGTGATTTTATGTTTCCAGTTCTAATGTTGGACTTGTGTTCAGATATACGGTCTTTCATTCGTCTCAATGTTTGACCAACATAGTACTTTTCGCATGGGCAAATTAGTCCATACATCACACACTTGTTCTCACAAGTCACATAATGTTGTAAACTAATTTTTTGTCCTGTGTATGGATGTCTTATTGTTGGGCCTTTTTAAACATGTTGCATTGACTACAGTTTAAACAGGGAAATGTTCCTTTCTTAGCTTTTGATAGTAACCGTTGTTGTGTTGTGGTCGTTCTCTCTGCTTTAACTAGTGAATCCCGTAAATTCCTCCCTCTATTGTAAGCCATTAGTGGTGGTCTCGGGAACAGAGTACTGAGTTGTGGATCTAACCTAGTAATTTTCCAATTCTTATGCAATGACCTTTTGATCTGTGCACTGCTTGTAGAGTATTGTGATACATAAATCAACAGAGGATTATCCTTATCTTGTTTGCTGTGTTGAATTAGAAGTTTAGACCTTTTCTTCAGTCGACATCTTTCTTTAGCTTCTGTCAATGTTGGTTGTGGAAATCCTCTCTCTTTGTACCGTGTGAGTTGATCTTTTTCAGCTTCTTTGTACCCTTCTTCATTGGAACGAATGCGTTTAATCCTTTGCAGTTGGCTCAAGGGTACGTTTTATTTTAGATGTTGTGGGTGATGGCTTGTAAAAAATAAACTATTATTAACATCAGTAGGTTTTCTGTAAATTGTTGTTTGTAGTTTCCCATTCTCTGGATAGATCTTTGTGTCCAAAGAATGTACTGCTGGTGTCCCAATCTCAAGGGTAAACTTGATGGGTTGTTACATTTGTTCAGATAATTTAGAAAGTCTTCCAGTTCTTAGGGTGTTTGGCTTGGCAGTGCACAATAGTGGCGCGAGTTATGGTTGCTTAGCTTACCATAACTTGTGAATTTCAAGGGTTTTTCGGTTTTACTTGGAACCATAACGTCCCTTTAACAACGTTTTTTCACTGAATTTCATAGGTTTTTAGTAGCGCAACTTAACCATAACGTCCCTTTAACAAAGTTTTTTCACTGAATATACTTACCTTTTTAGGGTGCGACTGTCCGAATTATTAGGAGTCTGGATTCCTGAGACCCTCTAGTATATGCCACAATATCATACAGGTATGAATAATTTACACGCTTTGCTTGATTAACACCAGAACCTTCTTGACCGATTAGATCACTAACACATATCAATATTGTTCACAGAATCTCAGAGAACTGTTCCACAAGATGACGGTTCCATGATCCCACAACCTAATGATCTTTTGAAGAAATACAAGAAAATACAGTTGAAAAAATGATTGTGTGTGGATAAGATTTGGAAAAAGCACATATTTAAACTGACAAAACCTTTGTTTAAAGAATTTCTGTTGAAAATGTTTGTCTAAAATATTGTTGATTGCTCCTGGAGAAGAGAGGTTCACTCTTGAAACGCGTTGAGCTCCAGATTAGTTTAAATTGAGATTATTGAGTGGATTGAACTCCTATTTTTATTCTTTATTTTTAGTTTCACCTACAAGATAATTTTGATTGAATGTATCCTTGAGTATGTTTAGAAATTCACTAACTATGGTCACAATTATATTGTGACATAAAAAACATTTTGCTTTGAAATAGTTGCTATAATAGAAATCTTTCTTTTTGTGACATGTTATGATCTAATTATTTAAATTATCAAAACATTGTTTGGAATTTATTTCCAATACCATATGGTGTGCAGGGGACGGGAGTTTCTATTATCAATGGGAACTTTGTTTATTTTCTATGATATACTTGACTTCCTGATACCAGAGTCATTTTTTTCTCCCCGGCACCCTTGAAGAGTGATTGGATTGGATGCGCCATAGGAGCTCTAAATTTCATAAATTCAACAAATCGGTTTTTATTGAATAATACAGGGTGTGCAGTCTCTCTTTTGTATGTTCTTTGTGAACCAAAAGTAACATATTGAGGGCATAGATAAATGGCTGGTTTTCATATTTCATATGAAGCCATTAGAAAGTAAACAATTTTTGTAATGCTGTATCCCTTCAATGTGATGTCACAGCAGAGGATTTTGAAAATCACAGCAGTTGAATACAGAATGTTCTAGTGTTCTCCTTAGACCTGAGAGAAGCAGAAAAGGCCCAGTGCCCTGCCGCACTAAAGAACGGCTACCCAACAGTGTGGCTGCCATGATACTGACCATTCGACAGAGTGAAAGCCAACTCTGCATTCTGCCTTTATTCGAATCCTAGCCCTGCCCTGGTTGCTGAAACAGACAGAATTGCAGCCCCTGTACTGTCTGGGATCAGTACTGGGTGGGAAAGGGTTATGAAGGTGAAGAGATGGGGTTAGTGGCAAGAGGACCAGTGCTAGATTGCTTCTGGGGCTAGTGTGATACACAAGCATGAGGGAAATATGGAATTGTGCAGGAAGGAAGGTGTTTAGTGTTTTGGTTTGTGGGCAAGGGAGGTAGGGGGTGAATGGCAGGATAATATGCAATGATTCAATTTTTGGGGGTGGGACGGAAAATATGTAGGAGGTGGGGTGGGTGGCAGGACACCAGGACTTGCTTTGTTTTTTTTGGAAGAGGGGAAATGACAAACACAAGGGAGTTGATCACGGATAACTAGAGGTAGGTATTTTTCTCCTGTTAGAGGGTGAGGAGGAGATGTTTGATAGACCCCTCTATGTTCACTATGTGTCCTAATACCAGTGTGAATAGGGAAACAGGGTTGTGTTACAGATGCCCTTAACAACATTCAAAGTTTGAAAGGTGGTAAAAGGGTTTCAATTTTCAAGATGTTGGAAATCATGGTTCTTTTTGTTTCTCTGGTCAGAATGCAGACATGGTACACTGCTGACTTTCCCTCTCTTATCGCCCGTGGACTTCACACAACTCTAACCCAGGTTTCCTTGTGCACCGGATTTCCCAGATAGGGACTCAGTAACACCTACCGTCTACTCCTAGCTGTTGGTGAAGGCCAAAAGGTGGAAAGCCTCATCTATCGGGCTCCCTCCAGAGATGTTCTATGGGTGTCCTTAACTATCACTTCCCCAGGTATCTCAGTAGGAACTAGAGTTTTGGGTGTGCCAATATCAAACACTCTAGTCCAGCATATATCTCAGCCTCCCGCCCTCTCTTCTCTCCCTAATCCTACTACTACCTCTATTCTACTCTCTCTCTCTCTCTCTCTCTCTCTCTCTCTCTCTATCTCTCTTTCTCTCCATCTCTCTCTCTCTCTCTCTCTCCCTCTATCTCTCTCTCTCTTTCTCTCTCACTCTCTCTCTCTCTCTTTCTCTCTCTCCTTTCTCTCTCCCTTTCTTGGCCTGTCTCACTCCCTCTGATCATCTTCCCACTCTCTTTATTCTGTCCCTCAGATGTTAAGACTCTCTGTTGCTCTTTCCTCACCCCTCTCTCTACTCTCCTCTCTCCACTCTACTCTCCTCTCCCCAACACAATCAACTCCCTACTCCACTCTCCACTCTACTCCTCTCTCCTTTGTATCTTCTGTCCTCCCCTCTTCCAACTATTCTCTACTCTCCATACCTCTTTCCCATGCACAACATCCTATCTGTGCCCTTGACGCTCTAATTTTACTACACTCTCTCTTTGCCTATTTCTTCCAATTATCAGCCCTCACCTTTTTGCTTGCTCTGTCTGCACTGCTACTCCCACTACTGCCTTGCAATATCTCCACATCCTCCTACCAAACATTCTCTCATGTTCTCTCTCTTCCTCGCTATTCCACCAACAATTGAACCCCTCCCTCTATATCTTTATCTCTCTTTGTTACCTTTAACACCCCTTTCTCACACTACACTAAATATAACTTTTACCACTGTCATTCACTATCAACACCTCAACTGTATGCTGGTCCATGTCTGCCATAAATCTTATGCACTCTCCTCCAATACCAATCCTCCGCATGGCCTCTTGATCCACATTCACATATAAAACTGTAATTGTAATTGGTTATTTCTAATGTGCATAATATCCAGAGGTTTCAAAGTGTGGACCTGGGGATCGCACCTGTGTTGCTCCGGTTGTCTTGCTTCCAGGACGAGTATGTTGCCCCTGAGCTATCCTCCCTGACCTCACCCCTGCAACCTCAACTCTGCTTTCCATTAATTCTCCTTTCATTTTGTTTTCTGCCTGGTTCTAATCACCCCCCACCCCTTCATTGGCTCCAGTGAACACCTAATTGTGTTGGCTTTTCTAAAGATGTTCTTTCTCCAGGGGCTGGGTTACACAGTTGAAAAGCTTTAAAAACCCTTGTAGCCCCATATTTGTAGAAAGGTGCTTAGGTTGCTCCTTTTTCAAGGATTCTGTGTTTCTCCTGTTCCTCTGCAGTCTCTCCTCATCCCAAGTCATTGTATGTAGCTCAACCAGTCACCTGGGGTCCGTCTAGGGTTGGCCGGTTAGGTGCCGGGTGCCTTATTTCTGTTTTGCAACTCAAATCCCAGTCCCAGACAAAGAGTAGTACACACATGCATATTCATGGAATGAAAAGGGTTACAGGGACTCCCCTCTGACCCACTTCCTATTTCCAGCATTTGGGACAGGGCTGGCTCTGAATTCCATCTTAGTAAGCCTTCTTCCCCAGTTTTGGAGGTGGCCTTGTAGCCCCGGATAGGGTCATGACCCTGACCCTGTCTGAGCAGCCGAAACAATCTAAAATTGTATATAGACGGTATCAACTACTGGTTGTATTCCACCTTTGGGTTTTGATTTACATCATAGACAACCCAAGCATCACTAGTGTTGTATATCAGTTGGCACTTGAAATCCCATCATTGTAATACATCCACATGGTTCATAACTATCCATCTATGATCCCATACATATATATATATATATATATATATATATATATATATATATATATATATATATATATATATATATATATATATGTATCTCTATATATATATGTGTATATACATTTGTATAAATGTATATATATATTACATGGCCACGCTAGTGGCCATGTAGTTATGGTTTAATTGCTGTTTCCATAGGAAGAGCACTTTTTGGGCGGCTTATAACTTCACCATCCCTGGACGAATCCTCACCAAACTTTGCAAAAAAAAGTATATAGCCCACTCTGAATTCGTTGCAAAGTTTGGTGAGGATTTGTCCAGGGAGGGCAAAGTTATAGGAGGGGTCTCAAAACTTTTTTTTCCCCATAGACTGAATGGCGAAAAAACTTTGCTCACGCCTACAGCCCAAACCTCTGGATGGATTTTCACCAAATTTGGACCAGGAGTAGCGGCTTGGAAATGAAATCCGTCCAGTAGTTTTTTTTTTAAATGACCAAAAAGTAGGTAAAAAGAAATTAGTGATATCTGTGTTCGGTCTGCGGACACACTTCCCTGTTTGCTCCGCGGACAGTGTCCTGATTGGCCAATCGGCATACATCATGTCCGCGGACATGCGACGTGTTCGCTGATTGGACGGCGTAGTGCGTGAAGCGCATCAGATTTTCGGTAGCACCCACCATCTAGGATTCGCGGACGTCCGCGGACAGCGTGGTGAAACTTGGTTGAAAAATTGTATTTAGTAGAGTGTGTTGGTGTGTAAGAGTGTTTGGGGAGGGTGGAAGAGTACGAGATGGGTTAAATGTTGTATTTTTTTATGTGGTAGACCCTCTTGTTGTGTTCGATTTGTCTGCGGACAACAGAGCTGTTCTGAAATGTTCTAAATAAACTAAATGGGTGTGTTCTATATGTGTCCGTGTTGTTCGCAAGCTAGGTGAAACTGTTCTAAGAACACTTGCGGTGTCCTGAAATGTCCTTAAGTAAAGAAGTGTGGTGTCCTGAGGACGCTGTCCGTATTGTTCGCTGGTAAGTTGAAATTGTTCTAAGAACATTTGCGGTGTTCTGAAATGTTGTTAAATAAATAAAATGGGGGTGTCCTGAGAACGCGGTGTCCTGAAATGTTCGTAAATAAATAAAACGGGGGTGTCATTAGTTCAGTTTGTCTGTCCGTTTTGTTCGTAGATAAGTTGATAGTGTTCTAAGAACACTCGCCGTGTCCTAAAATGTTCGTAAATAAACAAAATGGGGGTGTCCTAAGGACACTGTCCGTATTGTTCGCTGGCAAGTTGAAAGTGTTCTAAGAGCACTCGCGGTGTCCTGAAATGTTCATAAATAAACAAAATGGGGGTGTCCTGAGGACGCTGTCCGTATTGTTCGCTGGCAAGTTGAAAGTGTTCTTAGAACACTTGCGGTGTCCTGAAATGTTCGTAAATAAACAAAATGGGGGTTTCCCGAGGACGCTGTCCGTATTGTTCGCTGGCAAGTTGAAAGTGTTCTAAGAACACTCGAGGTGTCCTGAAATGTTCGTAAATAAACAAAATCGGGGTGTCCTGAGGCCACTGTCTGTGTTATTCACTGAGAACTTGAAAGTGTTCTAAGAACACTTGCAGTGTCCTGAAATGCTCGTGAATAAACAAAATGGGGGTGTCCTGAGGACGCTGCCCGTATTGTTCGCTGGCAAGTTGAAAGTGTTCTAAGAACACTCGCGGTGTCCTGAAATGTTCGTAAATAAACAAAATCGGGGTGTCCTGAGGCCACTGTCCGTATTGTTCACTGAGAACTTGAAAGTGTTCTAAGAACACTTGCGGTGTCCTGGAATGTTCGTGAATAAACAAAATGGGGGTGTCCTGAGGACGCTGTCCGTATTGTTCGCTGGCAAGTTGAAAGTGTTCTAAGAACACTCGCGGTGACCTGAAATGTTCGTAAATAAACAAAATGGGGGTGTCCTGAAGACGCTGTCCGTATTGTTCGTTGGCGACTTGAAAGTGTTCTAAGAACACTTGCGGTGTCCTGAAATGTTCGTAAATAAACAAAATCGAGGTGTCCTGAGGCTACTGTCCGTATTGTTCACTGAGAACTTGAAAGTGTTCTAAGAACACTTGCGGTGTCCTGAAATGTTCGTGAATAAACAAAATGGGGATGTCCTGAGGACGCTCTCTGTATTGTTCGCTGGCAAGTTGAAAGTGTTCTAAGAACAATCGCGGTGTCCTGAAATGTTCATAAATAAACAAAATGGCTGTGTCCTGAGGACGCTGTCCGTATTGTTCGCTGGCAAGTTGATAGTGTTCTAAGAACACTCGCGGTGTCCGGAAATGTTTGTAAATAAACGAAAAGGGTGTGTCCTGAGGACGCTGTCCGTGTTGTTCGCAAGCAAGCTGAAACTGTTCTAAGAAAACTCGCGGTGTTCTGAAATGTTCGTAAATAAACAAAATGGGGGTGTCCTGAAGACGCTGTCCGTATTGTTCGCTGGCAAGTTGAAAGTGTTCTAAGAACACTCATTATGTCCGCGGACATTAAAAGTTCCCATAGTTAAAATGTTTGACTTTATGGGTGTGATATGCTGCGGTGGTTGCGGCCAGGGCATAGAGTCTTGGGAGCATGGCCCTATGGCCATGCACCCAAGACTCTATGCCCTGGCCGCAACCACCGCAGCATATCACACTCATAGTGGCTTATAACTTTGGGATACGAAAACAAATTTATAAGGAACAAAGTTATAAGCAACTAAGGGTGTGATATGCTGCGATGGTTGTACTTATTATAATATACTTACTGTTTGGTTTAGTAACTGGATTACATGTATTTCTTGTTCATTTCTGTGATAAAAGAAAAAATCATGTTAGTATTGGTATTTTGTAATGACTTATAACATTGAATAATCAGCATTTTATTTGTACCCTCATATTTAGTACATTACAAACCAGTGTACTGTGCAATTTGCTCAGTTTCTGTGTTTGTTGCTAAAATAATTGTGTTTGTGGAGAAATAAAATCCATGTTGCTACAGTCTGTTTGTTTGTTTTCAGCGTTCACTTGTTGTTTCTGGCTAATGCTCTATATATTGGCTTGTTGCAGATTTTTGGAGCAGTTACATATCATGTATTTGTTTGGATATTGTAAAATGTTGTAGCAGTTAGATACCAGTTGACATATTCTAACTGTCTATTTTTTTATATATTTTAGTGGTATTGATTTATCTGTTTGGATATTGTAAAAATTTGGGGCAGTTAAATACCAATTGGTGTATTCTAACTGTCTATGTTTTTATATAATTTAGCGGTATTGATTAATTAGTTTGGATATTGTAAAATTTTGGGTTAGTTAGAAACCAGTTGGTGTATTCTAACTATCTATTTTTTGCTCTAATTTAGTGGTATTCAGGTATTCATGTATCTGATTACTTGTTGTAGAATCTTTGGGCAGTAGATACCTGTTGGAATATTCTAACGGTTAATATATTTGTTTACTACTAGTTTAGTTATGGTTTAAGTACAGTTTAGTTAATACATTTTGGTTTTAAGAACATTAAATAAGCATTTGAAAGATGTGCTGGTAATCTCTGCTTTAGAGTAATGGTACTATCATTACATTCAAACCATCCATATTTCTTTTTTATATATGCAGTGTAGTGACCTGAATTGGTTGTGGCTCCTGCGTGGTAGATTATACCTATTGTTGTGAAGGTTTTCCTATCAAGTGATACTTGACCATGTGTGAATCCAGTCAGCTTGCAGTTGTTTTTGGTACCATCTGCATTGTAACGTAGAAGCATTAGTATTACGTATTTATTATGTGTGTGTATTAATAAGGTGGAACGATTATCCGAATTGCAGGTAGTACATAATCTACCATGGTTTGCATTTTGTACAAGTTGCTGAAATGGAATGGATTCACAATTAGGTATTGATATATATAAAAAGCGTTCATTGGGGATTTGTTCTTGTGTCACATTGTTGCAGAGAGTGCATTTATGTCTCCACATGTATGAAATCTGGAAGATTTCATTTATAGGTATGTTTTTATTTTCCAGTACTTGTAGTAAGTACATTAGAAATTCTTGTGGATCTTCCTGTGAGTTTATAGTGAATTTAACCATTCCAGCACAGTAGTCCAATTGTTGTCTTATTCCATAAACACTATACGTGTTGTCAGGATTGTTTGTTGCGTTTCTGTGAAGTACTAACATTTGCAGACACAATTGGTCTGTACCGTGTAAGTAAATGTTGTCAACAATTGGTGGCAATTGAAATAGAATATTCATTGCTACATTTGCGTAGGAATTTATTCCAACTATATTTGAGAGTTTAAATGGACCAGGTAGTTCTGTATCTGATTGATTTTTTTTTTAGTTTGTCTTCCTTCTTTGACGAAGTACCTGGTTTACTTTCCCTAATTGGTTCTTTTATGTTTTAGTTTCTTTTACTCTCTTTGGAGGATTTGCAGTGACATCCTGTTGCATTTCTGTTTGATTTAGTTTTCTTTTACAACATTTTACTTTTTGTGAAACAGAATATGTGTTTCGATGGGGGGTGTATAGTGAGCGAAGTCTATTGTATTCTAAAATGCAAGGAATATCAGCGTTTACTGTACTTGCATCAAAGTTGATTAGAAATAGACCGTCAAGTGTACGTAAGCGTGATAGTGCTACGTAGCTCATGGCTTCTTTAAAGACTGTGTTACCAATGTCTCTCATTGCTTTATCTAGGGTAAGACCTTGTGATTTATGAATGGCGACTGCGAATGCAAGTGTTAGACAAAATTGTTCTCTGCGTACATACATGTCTTTGAAGAGAAGGAATCGAGCTGTTGAGCGTCCTATTCTTTTTGCTTCTGAAAGTTTGTCAAAGAGAATATTGACAAACTGAATTTTGTTGTCACGTGGGTATGTTTGAAAGCCAACAACTGTACCCAATGCTCCATTAACTAGTCCATGGTTCACGTAAAGGTTACGTTTAAGCATTACTCTGCAATTTAAGGATAATTTTAATATCTTTTCCAACCCAGCTGTGTTGTAGATTGAATTTTCTAAACTATTTAGTCTTGTTGTGGCTTGCTCACACATGGGTAGTCTCATACCATGTACATCTAGTTTGTCTGTGGTGCTAATTTCCATTATTGGTTGCATTTCTTTATTTAACATTATTTCTTTGAATTTGAAACAGCTTGCAAGAGTTGGCATTAAGGCCATACAATTTACATTTGTATGGGCTAATTGTTCCATAACATCTGTAGCACATGCATTATCACCATAAAGTGCATGAATGTGCCGGGTTTTCAATATTGCTTGTGCTTCTTTGGATAGTATACCAACTCTAATACTTTTTAAGATGTTGGCATAAGTGAGATCTGCAGATTGTCGCATGTTTTCTGTTAATTCTCTGTATTGTAAATGTTGCCAAAGGTTGACATTTCCAATGTTGCCAACAGTTTTACGGCAGAGTTTGTGTCCTAATGTTTTAAAAATAGGCTCACCTTTTACTGGTGTCAATTGAAGAAGATCTCCGAAAACAATAATGTGTTTTCCTGCAAAGAGCTCTTCGTAGTTTGCTTTGAGTACTTCTTGTAATCTGAGGTGAATCAAAGCCAACATTAGGTTGGACACCATGCTCACTTCATCTATTAGTAGTATTTTCATTTGTTTTAATACTCTGCGTAGTTCCATTGCAGCTTCTGTAGAAAGTTTGTAATAGTCTAATTTGTTTTGGTGTTGTACTGGCAGGAGTAGTAATCGGTGTAAAGTGACACCGCCTATGTTGTAGGCAGCTAAACCTGTGGGGGCAGTGACAACAGCTGACAGTTTGTTGTTTGTCAATTGTTGAAGGAACTTACTGATGATTTTGATTAGGAATGTTTTGCCAGAACCAGCTTCACCACTGACGTACAGTAGCATAGGTTTGTAATTTTGGCAGATGCATTCTTTGTTTTCATGTTGTTCACCATGTGCAATTTTTTTTGTTACTTCTTGGAAAATGCTATGTTGCTCATTGTTTAGTTTTAATTGTAGTATAGTTAAGTCTTCTTTATCTTCATATTGACACATGGTGTTTTCTACTTCTGTCATAGCTAATTCTGTCTAATTTGTTATTAGTGGTAATCCCAGCGGTTCTTGGCTTCCTGTTACAGAAGGTTGACTACTGTCAGGAGTGTCCTTATCTAGTTGGGCCTGCAGTTCTAGAGTTGTAGCAGGGACATGTCATATAGTTCTTTATGTTGAGGAGTCTTTAATGACAATTTGATATGATTAATTACATTTGGTTTGGTGAGTTTTACTAAGCTGCCTTCACAGTTTGTCACTCTGTATTTACCTTTTTTTCATCAGGTTTAATATTATTTTTGTATGTGAAGTTTTGGGCTATGTGGTATAGACACATGGTTTCCAAAGTATTACTTCTGTTTGGGTAGTATGTGACCAATAAATTGTTTTTTAAAATGTCTTGGCTGTTGGGATCATGTTTGACTATTGTTTCTATATCTTCATATGATTTTAGAACTCTTTTTCTAGATTTAACAGGACCAAGACTTAGCCATACTATATTTTCAGATTTACCATACAATACAGTACCAGTTAAACAATCTGTTGCTTCATAGGATCCACATTCTCTATGAGAGAGCATTTTTATGGCCAGGTTGTATAATTTCTGAGATACTGTTTTATCTGATGACAGGTCATTTTTTCTGCTTTGGTTAAGTATGCTGTAACATATTGTGGAACTGCAGTGGAATTGTCTGCAATGCACTGCACATCTATGTTTGCATTCCATAAGTGGGCAATGATTGCATTGTAATCATTGATATATTTTTCTTCTTCTGTTCTTTTTATGAAATATGGATTTTTAGGTGACTTACCTTTAACACTATGTCTAACTGAAGACATAAGGTTGTTCACTTGAGCTGTATTTGTAACTGGCCTTGGGAAACCAAAGCGGCATTTGGTGTAGTATTTCCCTTTGTTTTTGTATTTGCAACGCCAATATTTGCCACATTTGTGTCATTGAAATTGTAAAATTTGTGCATGAAGATCACTATTTGTGGCTTCTGATGGAATTTCAAAAGTGACATATTTTTCAATAAACTGTAAAACAGTGGCATCACTGTCTTGACCAAATTTAGGAGCATCTTTAATCCATAAAAGCATGTGGATATGTGGTGCTCCTCTGGCTTGGTATTCGTTTCTCCAAAAGAAGTGTTGCACTTCTCCAAGGGGAGGAACAGTTTTATTACAAATAAAGTGTAGCATAGCAATGAAGCGATGGTGAAAATATCTTGAAACATTAACAGGATCCAGAGCACAAAGTTCTCCAGGTGTTAGTATATCTATGTTTGTTTTGTTTTTGTTTGATATGCGTAGGAAATCATGTAAATCTTCCCATGCATATTCTGACCAACTTAATGTAACAAACCAAGTGGGTGGGCCAAGGTTTCTGATCATACAACGTACATCTCCATGACGTCGAAACCAGTACTCTTTAGTACCACGCATATTTGCTAATAGATTTGTAATATTTGATTGTAAAACCTCATCTTTTTGTTGCACTTTTTGTAATAATTGTGTAGCTGACATATTTTGAAAGTGGGATCCTGATTTTAATGTGTGTGCAACTCCGTAACATAAAGTTGCTAGTTCACTTTCAAAGAGTAGGTGGAATACGTATTCCACATTTTGTCTAAATCTGGGATCTTCAGAATACATCCATAATGAGCGGTATTCTGATGCTGATATTTGAATAGGTCTATCATCGTACCTTCCTCCTTTGCCAGTAGGAAAGAGTAGAGGAAAAGCATGTGCTTCTATACTTTTTTCCCATATGCTGATTGGTGATCCTTTTGTTTGACGCATTTGGTATGTTTCTAGTGCATCTTCTATGGTGTCATTAGATTGCAATGGATTAATTGTATAATGCTCTAAAGTATTTGATATTGTAGCAGGATCTAGGAGCTCAAATTGACCAGCTTCTTGTGTCTATTGAATTATTTCAATTGTATCCTTCAAGTTTTCTTCAATATTAATTTCTTTGTAGTATTCATTATTTTCTTTAAGATATTGCAAGGCTTGTCTAACTTTATGTAAATCTACCAGCTGTTGCCATATTTTTTTGTCTTTTGTAGGTACTCCATTTACTAAGATAATTAAAGATTGCTGCATTGGACGTTGCACTCCTAGAGTGTGCACATTTCCTTTTAGATCTAATGGTAAATACACTACTTTTCCACGAATACCTTTCACTAATTCAGAGGGAGGTCATTTTGCTGTTTTTGGTTGAAGGCATATTATTGCTTGAAATGGGTGTACTGTTTGAATTATGATGCTCACATATATATTAAGTTGTTGTAGAGGTTTTGGTAGTGGATATAATTCCAAATTATTTCTGATAGCACATGAAGGAGTTTGGTTGTTGTCAAGTTTTGTAGTGCAGTAACTGCAAAGTATTAAGGGGTCAGTTATTTCGTATTTGTTTTCTGCTATAAAGTAGAGAGCTAATTCAAACCATTTAGAATATTCATTGTCTTCTATTGTGTATGATAGGTCTACAGTGTTTGTGTTACTTTTATAAAAGGTTCTGCGGCAACATCCACACACATGATTTGGTACTTCAGCTGATGTACTTTTAAATTTTAGTATTTCTTTTTTGTATGTGTAGTAAAAGGTTGCATGCATAGAATTGTTGCTAATTTGGTTTAAAGCTATTTCATGTTGTAAGTTGCTTTCACTTCCAAAATATTTTTTCTGGATATAGTCGATTTCTTCAAGTAAGTCTTTTGCTGTACCATGTAGAAGAATGTTATTTAAATTGGCTAGTGCTAAAGCAGGACTTTTAGCATAGTACAGTTTATAGACTAAATTTCTTATAGTTGAATAATGTGTTGATATCCTTTTAATATCATGGAAGGTGGTTTTGCAAATAGGTCCTGTAATGCAGGCCAATGAATGTCCTTGTAGTCCTGTGTACTTGTGCACTGGACAGGTATCCATATTTTGCAGTAGTTTAATTTTGATTTTGTCTTTGCCTTTCACATATTGATTGAGGAATTGGCGTAAAGACTTGACTTTTTTTTGGGAATGGTACACATTGGCGTGCATGGCCATTTGTACACTAGACGTTCGAATTCAGTTGAATGGAGAGGTAATTCTAAGTTTTCAGGGCATATTTTTGTAAGCAGTACTTCTTGATCCATTATGGTGTTATTAACTTTATCATAACCTCCACCACTGCTATGTATGGCAATTGTATTTGTTTGCTTTTGTTTGTATGCTTCTTCATTAAAGTATGGTTCTGTGCTTGTAGTGTGACTCCATTCACCTCCGCAGATATTTAAAAAGTTCTTTCTGTTGAAATTTCGTTTATTGAGAAGTCTTTTTTGTAAATTAGTCATTAGTTTTGTTAGTGGTTTCATTTTGTTTAACACTAAAATAAATAACTTTCTTTTGAGAAGAATTGCACTGTCTATCAATGCTTCTAAGATTAATTTCCTACGATAGGTTTTAAGGGTTGAACCTGGTTTCTCTTCTGTTTTTACAAGATTTTGAAGGACTCTGTGACGGAACATTTTGGCTAAATACTTTTCTTGGTATGCTTACTTTGTACTATGTCAAGATTTATAGAAGCAGTTTTATCTGTAGTGATAGCTGATTTTTTGTTAATTGTTTTCTGGTTTGTTTTACATTTTGATAGAGGAGGCAATGTTTCTGTACTTGAAACTTCTTTTGTTTCACTAAATGGCTGTCTTAGCTGTTTTGTTTCAAATTTTGTTACAAATTCTGCTAGAGATGGATGCTTATGTTGGACACTTCTATTTTCATTTCCTCTGCTTCTGCGTTGCTTTCTACAGACTTGATTTTTGGTAGGCATTCTTTAGGGTCTGTTGAAAAAAATAAAGAAGGTATGGGTTGGGGTGTTATGCAATGTATGTGTGCTGTGTGCATGAGTGTTTGAGTAAGATGATAAAGATGTATTTAATGGTCTGTGATTGTGCATTGGGCAACTACAACTAGTAGGGATGGGTATTCTTGAATTAATGTGTTACTAAACTGGGGTTCACATGACAGAAAAAAGTAAGCTAGTGGTGTGGAGAAGTACAAATAGTAAATCTAATGCTGTACAATTAAAACAGTTGTTTGTTCTATAACATCAAAATTCTAGCGGCTGAGTTGGGTAATTTGTGTGTCAAAAAATAGGAATTCGTGGGCCATTCTGGCTGTAAATCGCTGTTTAAGAAATGGGGATTGTTTGACAGAATGGTGCACAATCTCTATTTTTAGGCACAGAAATAGCATGAATTAACCTTACAGTGTGTTTGAGTAATAATACAAATCTTATATTGGTATTCAACTTACTTTTCTTTCTAAAATGAGCAGGTTACTTCTTAGTTGTTCTTTGTACTTCAAATTTGGCTGCTTCTTTTCAGGAGAATGGTCTTCACTGCAATTGTAAAAGAAACAAATTAATAATTTTGTTTGTATATAGCACTGTTTTTAATGTAGACATTGATTTTTTTCATTTACATCCTCAGCGCCTTCCTCAAAACCATTAAAACTATCTTATTCACATAAGATACGTCGCACCAGTTGAATACATATCATATGTTCTTAATGAATAAACTGTATTGCAATGACTAACTGTAGCACACAAAATATCTTTACTATGCCTTGTGAAATTCATAATGTACCAGTGAATACCACTATTCCTGTAACTAAGCTCTTGCAAGTAATAGTGCCTCAATGTCATGGGCTACTTGCGCTATATAAATATAAGCAAGTAAATAAATAAATAAATAAATACATGTTTATGTTATTGTACAAGTATTGTTGTTTGAGATTTGAACATAGTGTGTGCATGCAATTTTGTTTGACTATATGCAGTCTATATATGTGTGTGTAAGAAGAAATTAAATAGTATAAAGTTTTGTAAGTGACAGATGATTTTAGGAGATGGAAAAATACAGTAAGTTCATTTTACAGATTATACAAGGTAAAAGTCAGTTAATCTATTTATATGAAACTAGAAGAATTGTACATGTACTTTACAGAAAATATGCATACCTGTAGTTTGTGTTCATGCATATGGATATGCATGGAGCTGCAAGTTGAAATCTTGGAGACTTGTACAGTATTTCTTGTAGAAGGTGCTTTCCAATGAAATGAAACTTGTACTCAAGAGAGATTCACAGTACATTTCCAGTGCTGATCTATGATGATGCAGTTATATGTAGAGGTCTTCTATGTGATTGGTAGATGGTCATGTGACTTCTTAGTTACATCCAATGAGGGAATGGCACAGAGAGTGAAGTGGAAATGGTAGAAGGGCTGTCCATGTTACGATATGTCCCCGGACATGGCGGTAGTTCGCGGACATCGGGTGTTACATCTGGGGATTTTTGGGTTAGGAAGCCATGCAAATTAGAATGAGCATAGAAAGGGATTGATCAGGAAAGTTTAGTGGGTGTGTTGTGCTAGTAGATAGTTTCTCAGATACTCTATTTGCTGAGAGAAGAACAGATAGCTATTGCTGTGTGTTTCAGAAAACAGATTGTTTGGATTTTGGGAGATTCGTGGATACATTGGTTGAAGGTGCATGCAGAAAGCTGTGGAGTAGCTGTAGATCTAGGATTTCCACATGTGGAAGTACACTGGCATGGAGTACGTGGAATGAAGTGGTTGGACTTGCTACCTCTCTGTGCTACTTTGGAGACAGAGCAACATCCAGATATAATTATAATTCATTGTGGAGGGAACAGTTTAGGACATGTGTCTGGAATTTCTTTGCAATTTGCAATGAAAGAAGGACTTGGGAAGGTCATGGACATGTTTCCAAATTCTCAAGTAATTTTTTCACGGATTGCGCAGAGACAAATGTGGCTTTGTTCTTCTTCATTTGGTCTACAAATGGAGAAAGCAAGGCACAATGTCAATAAGGCTGTGTGTGCCTTTCTAAGAGATTTTGGCATGTCCTCTTTTCACAATGAAAATATTATGTTTCGTAGTACATACATTTTTCGCAGAGATGGAGTCCATCTAACTTATGCTGGCAATCAGATTTTTCTGAGAAATATACAAAATGCATTGCGACCTTTTTGAGAATGACAGCATCCATTTTGTAGTAGGTGTTGAGTATTTATAATTTTTCAAACACAAACAACACCAAAAGGCTCTTTTCAGAGCCACCACTTCCTCCCAGAGAAAATTGCAATGGTTATGATAGGGTAGCATCCCAAAATTTTAGATGTCTGCGGACTGTCCGGTTAAAGTTAAACAAAGTTTTTTCACTGAATTTCATAGGTTTGTTAGTAGCGCAACTTAACCATAACGTCCCTTTAGCAATGTTTTTTCACTGAATATATATATATATATATAACAATATATATATTAACAAAGTTTTTTCACTGAATATATATATATATATATATATATATATATATATATATATATATATATTCAATGAAAAAAGTTTTTTCACTGAATATATATATATATATATATATATATATATATATATATATATATATATTCAATGAAAAAACTTTGTTAAGGGGACGTTGTGGTTAAGTTGCACTAATAAAAACCTTTGAAATTCAATGAATAAACTTTCTTAAAGGGACGTTATTGTTATAAGTAAAACCGAAAAGCCCCTGAAATTCGTCAGTTATGGTAAGCTAAGAAACCATAACTTGTGCCACCAGCATGCACTGCTAAGACTAACACCCAGAACATCAACGATGACATCACTGATGACATCACATATATGGGCACCTTGTTTTTGTTCACTGACATATATGGGCCAGGTGGTTTTGTTCACTGACAATCAGAATATTAAAATTGTAAAAGGTGCTATATCTCTTGACATTAACCGTGTCACATGTTTTTTAAGTACTTTCCTTAGGGTTCGGTCTCAGCTCATGGTGCGCATATATGGGGAAATGAGCAGGCCTCAAACACACAATTCATTTGTACACATGAACATACACTTTAATGTCATTAACATTTTCTGATGATGCTGTTTCTTTCTTCCTTACTTTAGTTTCCCTGTATGTGCCTCTGATTTGTACGTATTGTGGTTATTCATATGTATTGTTTGTACCAGCACAAGTGTTGTAAGTCTTGAATTGTTAGCTAGTTATTACATGTTTAACATTACTCAAAACTCTGATAAGGTAGCATTCATTATTGTACTATCCAAAATTACAAGATTATAAATAGTGTACTTCTATGGTGCATGCTGCAGTCATTGCCTATGTTTATATATGATGAGGTTTCTGTGTTAACATCAACACTCCAATACAATCAATTTAGATGAGTACATTCTTTAATAGATTAAGTAGTTCACGATAGGTCTCCCGATCACCCCTGACATCTTCTTACCAACAACATTGTTCCGCTCACCTGAAATCCACGGGGACGCCACACGATACTGGATGGGAGGCTGTGCGCTGTCCTGGACCCCTTTCTGCTTGTTTATATGTTGGCTGGTGGACAGGTCCTATGACAATAGAATGGGGGTTTAGATACTGAGCCTGTGATGAGGGTTCCCACCTCCCACTGACCAAGTCCCTTCCCATTCGGTTATGCCTCACCTTATTTTCTTGTGCATTAAGCTCTCTGTCCTGCGTCTCAGTGCAGGGGTGCAACTAGTTAGTTGTGGGCGTTCTGAGGGTCTAGTTGCTTCACTGGTCCTGTGTCCTTGTGACAGTTCCAGTCCGGCTTTGACACTGACTTGTTTAATGTGCTCAGGTGAGTCTTACAGACTTTGGTCCCTCTCCTGTCTTCTTTTGTTCCCTGTGCTTTTCGTGTTCCTTTTGCTCTTAATGTCTCTTTCTGTCTTCCACAGAGATTGTTGCTGTTGTGGAGTCGCAGTGCCAGATGGTTAAGGTAAGTAATTTAGCGCTAAGCGCAGTGCTGCACAATGTGAGCCAGATGCTAACCTGTATTCCTTTCTCTCCTTCACACAGGAGGCAGCGCGCTGATGATCCGGAATACAGTTTGTTCGGTGACCGGGTATGCAGGTAAGTGATTAATGATGTTTTGCTTGTTTCTCCGTCACCCTTGCAGATTAGCGTAGCGTGATGTTAGAACCCGCTGTTAATGTTGTCTGTTACTTTTCAGGTTGCGGAGCACTCCGGAGATGGCGAGGCCACCGAGCGCAGACGGATGCAGGAGCTGTTACTCACAGATAATAATTGTCCCTTTGAAATTTTGTTCTTGTTCTTGCAGGTTGTGGAGCACCCCCGAGATGGGTGAGCCACTGAGCGCGGACAGATGCGCTGATGGATGTTGGAGCTGCTACTCACAGGTAAGCGTTTCTAGTAATGCTGTTCTTGTTCTTGCAGGTTGCCGGTAGAATCCAGGATGATGCTGCAGATTCAAGCAGCCGGGAGAAGCAGAGGAGCTGGAGCTGGACACAGTGAGCGTTACACTGCAGTAGTGCAGAATAACGCGAAGCATGAATTCCAGTTTGGGCATGGCTTATAGAGCCAGCCACACCTGACGATTCGACGACACCCAAAACGCTAGTCTGCATGCTTCAGTTCATGGAACTGAGCTGCAGGAAGGACCTCCATGTTGGATTAAGGCCCAAAGTGGGCTTGCCTTATTCTTGATAATGAGCTTGGCGCCACTGTTGCTGGGTTTTTAAGACCCTTGGAGTCGCTCTATGGGGCTGTAGCTTCACTTGTGCCAGGGGGCTGTTGCAACTGAGGGGGTCAGGGATAGGAGTCATTACAAATATAAACACAACTCCTTGTATGGACTTTTCATCAAAATGTATTTCACATGTGATGTCATCAGTGATGTCATCAATTACATTTGTGATGTCATCTTTGATGTCCTGGGTGTTAGTCTTAGCAGTGCATGGTGGTGGCATGAGTTATGGTTGCTTAGCTTACCATAACTGATGAATATCCAGGGTTTTTCAGTTTTACTTGTAACCATAACGTTCCTTTAACAATGTTTTTTCATTGAATTTCAAAGGTTTTTATTAGTGCAACTTAACTATAACGTCCCCTTAACAAAGTTTTTTCATTGAATTTCATAGGTTTTTATTAGTGCAACTTAACCATTATGTCAGTATAACATAGTTTTTTCACTGAATTTCATAGGTTTTTATTAGTCCAACTTAACCATAACATCTATCATGGGTTTTTACCAGTGCATGCTATTTTTCTACAACTTACTAATATCATATTTACCCAATTTATCAACATGTGTGTCCAATTGAGAAAGTGTCACCTTAAAACTTGATCATTTCCCACCTTCTAGTATCATTTGTAACCCTTCTATACACGTTTTGCAACTATTTCAACTAGTTGTGAATCTGTGGACGTCTATGAACATCTGACTTCATTGTGGACCTTCCGGACAGTGCCACATGACCATATGCTGGCGCGCGGCATGATGACGTGTCTAAGAACCCATCCGCACTTCACAATAAGATCTGTGCTTCGTGGACATTTCAGAACTGCATTTTCTACTGATCTAGGCACTTTCAACTTCTAAATTTCCCTTGCACAGCTCCAACACCTATTCCTACTCATTATCCATTAACAATCTATTGCACAGTACATACTTTTAGCAAAACTGCGATTTATCTTAAAATGGCATCAGCTAATGCTATCCCTCCTCCCCAAGAGCCACCACCACTGCTGCAATCAAAGAGCATGAGAAACACTGCCCACTACCTTAGAAATAACACAAGTGCAACATTTTCCCTTGTCCACCTACCCCGCCATATTAGTGTTTGGTGCCTCTTCCCTCATTTCCTCCCCACATTTCGCTCGTAGCTCTCCTGCCAAAAATAAAAATACATCCAAAAACAACAAAAGAAATGTCCCTTTAGGAACCACCTTTCACAGTTAAAAAATAGAAGTAAAAAAACATATAGACTCCAACTACTTTATATTTCTCAGTAAAATACATAGACTCAATAAGATTTTCCAACATTTCCATTTGCATTTTGTGTAATGCTAATGGGAATATTGTGGCGTTCATCCTCCGTTCCAGGGACTGGAACGGTGGATTCCGGCCCGGTAGCCCAAGTTATCAACCCAAGCGAAGTGAGGGTGGATAACGAGGACTCTGGACCATTATCACCCCTTTCCAGCCCCTGTAATGGGGGATGAAGGCCATTAGCACCCTAGGTTCCCAAAGCGGGAACCTTGGGTACCGAAAAAAAGGATTTTTCTTCCCACACCTGCAGCATCCCGGTGTAGGAAGGAAAATCCTTTTCCAAGATGGCCAGCATGGAAAGGGAAGGCAGGGTTCCATACAGGGCCCCCTTCGCTTTCCATGGAAGCCTGTTTCCAAGATGGCCACCATGGAAAGGGAAGGCAGGATTCCATACAGGGCCCCTCTTTGCTTTCCATGAAAGCTTGTTTCCAAGATGGCCACCATGGAAAGGGAAGGCGGGGTTCCATACAGGGCCCCTCTTTGCGTTCCATGGAATCCTGTAGAAGGCGAAAAGAGAACCCTATGATCTTATTACCACAAGCACATTTTTCTTCCATTTCAAACCTATCCCAGTTTCGAATAACTTCACCACAAAGCCAGTCCCAGGTGGACATGGCCACATCAACCCGATGTGTTGTCCCTCGTGGTCATGGCCAGTAGCTAGATTGTCCGGAACATGACCTTATTCCATGACCTGGACAATCTGGAAACTGCCCATGGCCACAGGCTACACCTCAGTCACTAAAGATATACCACTATTTGTTGTGCCTACATTATGGCACTTGCCAAAAAATAAAACACGTGCATATTTGCAAAACCATGCTTTCAGGTCCTTGCCAATGCTCCTTACAAAAGTTTTCTGGAAATCCACCCATGTTTTATTTTTTCAAAAGTGTCAAATGTATGCACAGACAATTGTCATATAACCTAGCCCCCACTTGACAAAATCCATTCAGATTTTACGAAAAAATGTATATCTAGAACTATAATCTGTTTGCAAACCCTTGTGTAGATTTGTCAAATGGCACCACATTTATAAGCCTTTACAATATTTTGGGATCCCCCTCTAATTCTGCTCCATCTTGACAAAATCCTACCAAACTTCGAAAAAACATGTATATCTATATGTATTATCAGTTTTCCAAATTAAGTGTAGATTCGTCAAATGGCACCTCATTTATAAGCCTTTACATAATTTTGGCACCCCCCTCTAGTTTTGTCCCCTCTTGACAGAATCTCGCCAAACATGGCAAACTCATTCGGGATCAGGTCAGGAAAATAATTGCATAATTTCATGCATTTTCATTAAGTAGCGCCAAAGTTATAAGCCATACAAAAACTGCCCCCAAACATCTGAAGTGTCCCCGAACTTCACAGGACTGTTCGCGAACATCCGAACTGTTCGCAGACATTCTTGGCAAAAAACATGTGTTTTTGTTGCTTCTTGAAGCCATATTCCATACCATCCTCATCACCCCTCACCTCCCCAGTGATTATTTTATAAATTTGACATGTGCAGTGGCGCGTTTTTTAATATGTTCTTGCTGCGATGTCCGCGGTCACCGGCCGATGTCCGTGAATCCAGGATGGCGGGCGTTTCCAAAAATCTGACACACCACACGTTTCACTCCAACCAATCAGCAAACATGTCACATGTCCGCGGACATGACGCAAGCCAATTAACCAATCAGTGTTCTGTCCGCGGAGCAAACAGGGAAGTGTGTCCACGGAGCGGACATAGATATTACACATTTTTTGGACTTACATTTTGGTTATTTTAAAAAAAAACTATTGGACGGATTTTCACCAAATTAACAAAAGCACACTTTCAGGAACAGGCCGCCAAAAAAAAGACATTATGGGACCCCCTATAACTTTTCCCCCTTTACCAAACCTCACCAAACTTTGCAAAAAATTCAGAGTGGGCCTTATACTTCTTTTGCAAGGTTTGGTGAGGATTCGTCTGGGGGAGCGAAGTTATAAGCCACCCAAAATGTGCTGTTCCTATGGGTTTAGCAACTTAACCATAACTACATGGCTGCTACTGCAGGCCATGTAGTATATGTAAGGATATATATGGGTTTTATTGCCAGCATGCAACATGCAGCATGGAAATACAGCCAGGTATAGTTTTTCAAATTGCAGACATTATTTCAGTAACAGCCAGCAGGCAAATTTCTAAGAATATTTAGAAAAAAAAATAATAATAATAATGTTTTAGCACAGTGTGTTGCCATTTTAAAATATAGAGGTGTACAGTTTTATAAATTGGATGTTTTCATGTGTGCAAACTGCATTAGAAATTCATAACTGATTAACCTTGTACTGACTCCATTACTAATATACTAAATTCAACCCATAACATTAAAATGAAGTTTTTGGTGCACAATGAAATGCATTCAATATATTACATGCACAATTTGAAATTCATTTTTCTATGAAGTGATGCACACTCAGTTTATGTGTTTTTTTTCGTCATCTCTTGTGGAGAGAAGAAATATGCATCAGCAGGAAAGGAAAACAGAAACAGTTGCTTTGCAACTGAAATCTTCATTGTCTTGAAAAAGAAGGCTGGTACAGGGCACATTCTTGTTGTTCTGATTGGTAGGGGTTGTAGGTGGATGACCCACGTCAACAGAGGGCTGACTTAGAGTTTTCTTAATGAATGAGCAGGACGGAGGATTCAGTTTGTGCTGGGCAGATAGCCAGACGGTGCTACATCTGATGAACTCCATGTGGGTGTGAGCGCTAGCTATGGACCTAAACAGCTGGCATCTACCCACACATGCGACCGAGTTTGGCACTGTGTCTGCAAAGTGACGAGGTTGTACGGGCACTTCAATTTTCACTGTCCTTGGCGAGTTAGCGCCAAGTGAGGAAAATAGAATGAATGCGAGTTGATACAATGTATTGGCAATGCAGAGAGTTTAGAAAAAATAAAAATATTGTATGTTATTTTTCTCTATGTTTAAAGTGTTTAAAATCAAATTTGTTTTTATAGCAATATGCTTGGTTATTCTGTTCCCTTTTATATTTTGTAGGTGATGCTGTAATATCATGTGGTAAGATGTATTGCTGTTTATAACTGTTATCATAATACAGAGTATAAAAAAAAAGAAAACAAAAGTTGGGATTTTGGTGTCATTCATGTGTCTGTGAATGATTTCTATATAGGGGAATCACAGGGGTTTGATGTTTATACCAGAGAGGTAAAGCATTTACCAATAAACAATTCTAGCTAAAATAGCAAGCAAGGAAAAGTGAACAGATACTTGCAAGGTAGGAAAGCGTGTGTAAGTGTTGCGAGTGATCTCTTCTTTGCATGCTTAAAAAGAAGGCAGTGTCAAATAAGATACATAGATTACTGGATGTACATAAGCCAGTAATATCAGCCACAAACCATAGGTGGCGTTATGAATAAACTCATTGGATTCTCTGAAGTGTCATAAGTCTGGCTGTTCTCTACAGGCAACTAAAAGCCATTCTAATAGAAGGGAAAGGTTTGTTTTATGATGGGGTTGTAGTATAAAAAAACACGCTCACCACTATACCACAAAAATAAGGTAATTCTTAAAATACCACAAAGTAAGATACCACTAAAATTACCACCAACACAAGCTAACAATAAACAATCACCAAAATACCAAACCCGCTATAAATGTAAGGCCAGTTTACTGCCAATTTACCACCAAAATAGTATGGTAAGGAAAATACTGCCAAATCCCGAATTTACCCCAATAAGACAAAACCTCCTACAATATATATACATATACATATATATTCCTCACCCTTTCATGATCTCCTATACATCTTGATGATCCCTACAGGAGATAACTAGTGTTTCAATAATCAGGTTATATACAAAAGGGAGAATGCTATGACATGCACGGTATGGTATGATCTACACTGCCACCTTTGCATGGAAACTGTGCAACAAATAGCACAGCAGGCTATGGAAGAAAATAGACATAAGACACAGGAACCTTCATATAGTCAAACACGCAGGGCACAGCATCCCCCTGTGCGTGCTAGGAAAATACAGGGTCATTCCCAGAGGAGGACTCAAAAATAGATAACCTTCCCATCTATGGCAAACCTATCCCACAAGGAAAACAAAGCTAAAACACTGAAGGTCAGTTTATTAAATACCCACTCCTTGAATAAACATGTTCAACGTATTAATGATCTTATACTGGAGGACGACCTGAATATCATATGCCTTACAGAAACATGACTGCATGATCCTATCGGACCCAATTGCGCTATTGCAGTCCCTGAAGGATATTCAATCCACCAAAAAAATATAGAGACCGGGGCAGGGGAACGGGGGGTTCGCAGTCATAATTAGGGGCTCCATTCACATGTTCCCATCCACAATGACATGTACTGGATGTGAAGTCCTGCACCTTAAACATACCCCCATAGATAACAGGAGAATCAATATAATTCTGATATATAGACCCCCATCTTTATTCGCAGAATTCAATGAAGAAATTACACAATGACTTCACATCTTAAAGGGCACCAATAATGCCACCTTGGTTATAGGGAACCTCAATAGATGGCGAGGAAATTCAAAAGAGAAAGAGGCTATTAACCTTGAGAAGGCGTTGAAGAATATTGACTTCAAGGTCATGAACACAGAGCCCACCATGGTAAATGGGAAGCAACTAGACTGGGTATTTACACATAACCTGGAAACTAGCATGTACAATACAACACTGTGTATTTGGATGGACCATTTTAAAAGTGTCTTTCCTCATGCACATAAAATATCCTCAACAGAAATGCTGTAATGAGCAGAAGAGAATACAAAGTAGGAACTTCAAGAAAATTGAGTTTGTACACTTAGAACAGTGTATAATTAAAGTTCTGAGAGAGAACATAGAGGAGGATCCATGTCATGAACTCATCTTAAACTATCTACATCACGCACAAGAGCTGATGGAACTGAGGGCACCACTGAAGACAAAACTTATTAGACCAAACACAAACCACAAAAAGCGGTTTACCCTAAGCTAATAGAGCTAATGAAAGAAAAAAGGAAGAGAGAGGGCAGATGGCAGAAGAATCCCTCGCAGGTCAATAAGGAAAGCTGGAGAGAAATCAAGATAATTTACAAAAAGTGCATTTGCGAAGCTAAAAAACAACTTTAATGAACATATTAGATCAGCCAACAACTCCACCAGTAAGTTATTCGAGATACTCAAATCCATCGAAAAACCAAAAGTATTAGCGCCTATTTTCGCACCGTCCCTGGAAGATTGTGATAAGATACAGGCAGTTTTCACAGACAAAATCAAAAAGGCTAGGGAATTGATAAAAGGCACACAAACAAAAACTAAGGCCCAGATTGATCTACCTATCATGACTAAATCACGGAATCACCAGGAAAGCTTTAACTTCCAAAATGTCACAATTGAAGACATGGCTAAAACGCTGTCCTCAATGAAACTCACATCATATGTGGAGAACGTTCTCCCTCCTAACATGATTCTGGCAAACAGAGACATCTTTGCCCCTTTGCTCACTAAGATTGTTAATACATCATTTTGTGATAGAGTAGTGTCCACAAGCATTAAAACAGTAACCATCACACCACTGGTGAAGAAACCAGAGTTAAATCCAAAGGAGCCGGGAAACTTGAGACCTATAACGAATTGTAATTTCCTACTCAAGGTGAAGGATAAGATTGCTACTGCTCAATTGCTGTCCTACGTTGAAGCAAATGATATCTTGCATAATCCTTAGTCAGGTTTCTGGGTGTCTCACAGCATGGAAAGGCAATGCTGGATTTCCAAACACACATGTTGAACATCATAGATAAATACAATGCGGGTCTAATCATTCTCCTCGATCTAGGTGCTGTGTTTGATTTTCTAGATCACGAACAGCTCCAACATGCTCTGGAAAAGGTGGCCAATTGCTCCAAGGAAGCCACCAGCTGGTTGGCATCTTTCCTAACAGACAGGACATCTAAAGTTCATTGGGTTGATGTATTTTCCCAGGAGACTTCCATCTTTTGTGGTGTCCCTCAGGGTGCCAACTTCTCACCGCTCCTGTTCAACCTTTACCTGATAGTCTTCTTCATTTTGGATAACATTGGTGCACATTTCACCAACTGTTCAGATGATACTCAGTTGGTGGTAGAATTGAGTAGTAGCTACTCTTGGGATAGCATCAAAGTGATGGTACTATATGATACAATCCAAGCTTGAATGGACAACAACTGGATGTTCCTTAATGGCAGCAAAATAGAGCTGAGGGTCTTTGGTTGCCACCAAGCTCGGGCCAAGCTTGCTCCACAATATGAGTCATTTTACATCAATGACTCCCCCATACAAGTTATAGGCAAAGTGAAAACACTGGGGATGTTTCTGGAAGCCTCAATGAGCGCAGAAGCACAGGTTATGTACTCGAGCAAGAACTGTTCGTACTACCTGAAGCTCCTAGGAGCTATTCAACCCTATCTGAGTGAGGAAAACTGTGTGACCATTGCAGGAGCAACCATACTGTCTCGGCTTGACTATGGCAATGCACTACTATTAGGTGTGAATAAGTGGTGCATAGCAAAATGCCAAGTGATCCAGAACAACGCAGTTAGAATTGTGAAAAGGAAAACCAGGAAAGAACAACTTAGTAATGACATAGCAGCTCTGCACTGGCTGTCTGCGAAGACATGATTCTGTTTAAAACTATGACCCTAGTTCACAGATGTCTGTACGGAAAGCCCCAACATACCTCAAGGAAAAGATCATCTGCTAAGTACTGGGGCACAGATCATTGCCACACCCCATAAGCGATCCAATGGTAGGGGCAAAGCCTTCCCAGTAATGACAGCAACCAAATGGAATAACTTACCTCTCCAAATAAGACTTGAACTGAAACACAGTGTTTTCAGAAAAAAGCTCAAAACTTACCTTTTTAAGTGAAACCTGTCCTGAGAGAATAGGTTATTTTTAGGTTGTGTCCCTTTCATGTTTTTTGTTATGTGTCCTGGCTTACTGTACATTTACTGTCATGTCTTAGTGTTGGCGCCTTGATGCCTGAGGGCTATCAGCGCAGTACAAGTAAATGAATAAATAAATACAAAAATGGCCAAACCCCTCAGGAAACACTATTAGATCTAACCTTGACAGATGAGTTCAAGAAAAGAACATCTGGGTAAATCCTAAACTTTTGATGAAACCCCCTGAATTGTAAAGTTAAAAAAAACAAAGTGCCATTCTAAATTGACAATGGCTATTTTGGTGTATAGATGTAACTAACCCCTTCTTGATCTATGTTGTTTTTTACATTTCTAATGAGTATTGTAAGTGTCTGATGCTATAATAGTCTGAGAAACCTTTATGGAAACCCGTCTGAACTTTAGAAACCAAATGTAAAATTGCTTTTTTAAGTGATTTAAGACATAGGGACCCATTGCGAGTACTACCGGTGGGTTGCCGCTGGACTCATAAAATGTTACCAACGCCTGACTTCCCAGTGCCACTGGGACATTACAAGACTGGCGACCAAGGAAGTCTGGTATCAGTAAAATGTAACTCCCCATTCCAATAGAGTTCCATTGGACTTTATGGGAGTGGGGACTTGGAAGCGATGGCACCATTGTTTACGGTGCCGGCGCTTCCGTGACGGGTCTGCCTACTGTGGCCGCTGTGGCCTGCAGGGTCAGACCTGTCAGGCACAGCGGCTCTGGCCGGCAGACTTCTAGTTTGCTGGTCCAGACACAAGGATGACGGTAAGCTCACTGACACCCTTGTTTCCGGACCGACAAACTTGTAATGAGGCCCATAGTTAAGTTAAAATCTTCTAATTAGTACTGTTTAATGTAATGTGGTTATGCTCTCTTTCATTTATTTAAGATAGTGACCGTTCTTCATATTAGCATTGAACATGTTGCACATAGTAGCAAAGGAATATTGAAACTGTAGACTTTATTGAAATAAAAATGTAATTTGAATGTGCTTCTGCATGTTTCTTGAAAGACATCCCGATAAACTGCAATATGAAATTTAGAAATGTAGTTTTCTTTGAGAAA
This sequence comes from Ambystoma mexicanum, assembly GCF_040938575.1. Taxonomy (NCBI): domain Eukaryota; kingdom Metazoa; phylum Chordata; class Amphibia; order Caudata; family Ambystomatidae; genus Ambystoma; species Ambystoma mexicanum. The sequence goes on along the minus strand of NC_090941.1, from coordinate 737,762,816 downwards.
ATGATATACAGAATATCTGTTAAAAATCACACCAGAATTATAGTTAACTGTGGATACACCAGTGGTATACACACTGTGGAGCATGCCCACTAGGTGGGGCATGGCTTCATAGCCAAGGGGACAAGTGTCCACAGTTCAAAAAGAAAAGAAAAGAAAATAGAAATTTTGTTTCAGGTTGCAGCTGCTTTTTGTATCCGGGAGGAAGTCCGTTTAAAAAGATTGGCCCAGCCACATGCTTAGTGTGATGGGGACAGGTAGGTGGCAGGGGGTGTGGCCTAATACTAAAAAAAGTAGCCTGGTAATATATTTCGAACACCTTTCAGGATGCGTTTATTGCTTGTGTCTTTTTTGCATCTGGAGAAGCAGGGCCATGGTAAGTGGCCCCCGCTCCTAATACATGTCCTTCCTGGGTCCTCCAAGTACTTGCCTGCATCTGTAGGTTCCCCACCACTCGAAAAGATGATTTTAGGGACAGACAGTCTTTCATTCCAGACTCTAGGCAGTCCCTGTTGCATTAAAATTCAATGCGATGGGGCAGGGGCCTTGCGCGATGGTACATCTGTATCCTAAATCACAATTATTGTATGCAGCCTTCACCAGGGTAGATTGGGTCCCTGAGAAGCACCATCAGTAAATAATGATGCATATGGGGGCAGGTGACGGCCCTTTCAACCTCACTAACAAGAAAATGCAGTTTTGGGTGCATGCAGCCTGGAGTGGAGGACCCCTGTCTGCTCCACTACAATATATTGCAACATAATTTATTTAATAATGATGCTTTTGTTGGCAGGTGTCCATCGGTTTCCATCGGTGCAGACCGCTGCCCCTGAACATTTTAAAATATCTTTTGGCAGCAGGCTGCCCCTGCTTCAGGTACCTGCCTCAAGATCAACTAAGAACAAGACCACCTGACCCCAAAAGCACTTTTTTTGTTAGTGAAGTGGCAGAGGCGATCACTATGGGACGCATGTCCCCAAAGGCACCATGTTGTATTCAATAATAGTGTTTTAGGGGACAGGTGGGCCCTGGTAAATGCCCATGCCCCCACATCAATAAAAAGGGGTTTTGGGGTCAGGTGGCACGAGGCGCAGGCTCCTATCTACACATTAACTAAAAAAGATTTTGGCAGCAAGTGGCCCCTGGTGCATGCCCCTACCACACATTAATTAGAAAAGGGTTTTGGGGGTCTGAAGGCCCCTGGTGCAAGACCCCGCCCCCTCATGAACAAATAAATGCTTTTGGAAGCACGCGGACTATGATGCAGACCACTACAGCCCTGTGAACAACAAAATGCTATTGGTGTAAACCCCTACCCCCTCACAAACAGAGAAAGGCTTTTGGGTACAGAAGACCCCTGGTGCAGGCTCCCACACTTTGTAAACAAATAAACACAATTTGGGGGGGGCACTAGGCCCCTGGTGCATGTTCCTGCTCCCACATGAACTAAAATTTGATTTTTGGGCAGGTGGTCCCTGGTGCAGGCTCCTGGCTCCTGCCCCAGCATTAACTAAAAAAAGGTTTGGGGGGGCAGGTGGCCCATGGTACATGCTGCTGCCCCATGAATAGTAAAAACTAGCTTTTGGAGGCAGGTAGCACAAGTGAAGTTATTGGGCCTCATTCCCAGTCCGGCAGTAACCCTGCCGGTGTTACCAGCGGGTTGCTGCCAGACTCTGAATATTTTACGGCCTCCTAACCACCCGGTACCACCAGCTCATTCCAAGTCCAGCGGATGGGAAGTCAGGCACCGGTATATTTGTAAATCCCCATTCCCATAGAGTCCCAAGGGACTCTATGGGAGTGGGGGCACAGGAGCACCTGCACCGTTGCTAACGGTGCCAGTGCTCCTGTCAAAAGTCTGCTTACTGTGGCCGCTACGCCCGGCAGGGTCAGACCTGTCGAGCACAGCCGCCCCGGCAGGCAGACTTGTAGTTTGCCAGCTCGGAAACAAGGGTGCCGGTGAGCATATAATGCCGATTGTCCTGTTTTTCTTGGTGTTAACCTTCAACCAGGCAACCCTGAAATATTATAACGCTGTATTCACAGTATGAAAAGCTTGCCAGTAAAAACTGTGAACACCATGTGAAGGGCGAGGTGGGCGCTGGGTGGACATTTATTTTAGGGGACTCATTGCATGAAATGTAACAATGAACAAGTGATTTAAATTAAAGATTGGCTTTTTGACTTGTGGCAGAAAACCTACAACATAGCCTTAAAATCATGTGAACATGGAATGAATTTACTTAAAAACATTTAAGTCAGATCTCAGTAAAGCAAGAACTTCTAGACCTCTTTTAATATGCCACATAGATTAATGCATTGAAGATAAGCAGAACAGCTCTTTGTATTTAAGTTAATAGGACTTGGTTCCAAACTACATAAACACATATTTTGCCCAGAAAAACATATCCACTGGTGTTATGTTCCAAGCTAATCTTCAGAAAATCATGAAGCAATATATGACAATTTCAATCACAATTTAAGTTTCATAGGCTGATACCTAGGTAGGTTCACTAAACATTAACCTGGGAAAGTATTACGTTTTAGAAAGAATGTGCATCTGTTCCATTGGGTCTTGGTTAGTGAAGAATAAATTACTAAAGCATGCTCTTGTCAAGTTAAAGGACATTTTCAAACAATAGGTGTGTTCTACTGATAATGATCATACGGCACACATATGAAACTTACTTGATGAACAGCAGAAGTCGATTTAAAAATATTCAGAGTGGCAATTGAAAATATGTTTTTCGGCTATATCTTTTGTGCCATGCATCTTAAAAAATCAAATACATTTCTGAAATGAGCTGAAAATTGAGAATCATGCATCGAAAATAATATATTAAAATGCATACTTTGTGCATCATTTGCATATTGTAATACCTGTATTACGCACGAATTGACAGAAACAAAAAATCTCCTCTCTGGATTCAGAATATTCCTATGAATGCAAATAGGGTATTTTCCCACTTATCACATGTCCATATAAAGAAGTATTCAAAAAATGAATATTTCAGTTCAGTATCAGTCTTTACTCTGGAGAGGAGAGTTCATTCATAGCAGACACATCCACTCTATGACACATTAAATTCAATGGGCCAATGGAAACAATGAGGGAATCCCAGTGGGTATGAGAATGAGAAGAAAAACAATCACAGGGCCCATTCGATCCAAAATGCAGTGTCAAATGATGTTGCATGGGTGTGGTTTACACTTGTAAAAAAGTGATGTCTCCATTGAAATAATGAAGAAAGAACTGGATAATTTGCGCACTGCCTAATGACATGTCTCCTGAAGGAACATGCACCAACATTTTCAGAAGAGAAAACGGACGGGACCAGATTTTTGTATCTAAGACAGAATAGCGCGCGATTATAGGAATACCTTCTTAATGGATCAAAAGGAACAGAGGAGAAGCTGGTGACCTTTATAATACCTTCCCGATTTCAACAAGTAGACAGCAACCGCAAAACATAGATCCTGAGAAATCCCAGAAGCCTCATTCCTGTCTATGGAGTTAATTCAATGAACTCAAAAATGTACATGCATTCCTGCCACGCTGCAAATAAATATAATTCACTTAGCAAGAGAACTCAGAAAAAGGATGGGAATATTTCTCTCAAAAAATAATGTAAAACAGGAATTCCTGGAGTTCCTTTCAGAAAGTGTAGCACCTCCTGGAATGTGTGGTTTCTCATTTGACAAGGTATTTAAACAGTACTATACAGAACTGCAATTTTATTATAGGTAAATATCACGAAGAATATAAAAAAGAGGAGGACGATTTTGATAGGAAATTCAATTTTAGAATCCTGGCATTAAAATTGTTTCATTTCCTGGGAGCTATTTTTTCTTCATAAAAAATGTCAAATGTTCTCCTTCATTGGTTCACATTTTAAAAATACCAACCCAGTCCAATATATTTGTCTATGTGTCCTGAACAGACAATCTTTTTATTTTTCACATACAAAATGAGACCAAATGGATTTCTTTGAGATTATAAATATAGTACAATGATGTTGTGGTAGAATTTCCTTTGCACAGCCCAAAAGAATATTCAATTAATATTTTTCAACTGCTGGTTTGATATTAAAAAAACATTTCTTTTGTTCTTTTTAATTAACATTTAGTTTATTTCAAAATTGTGCTACTCAATACCATCTTTAAAAGACGAAATCACAAACTTACATCATTTCACATCACATGAAAAGAATTTTAAAAAAAAACTAAAAAGGTGAAAGGTAAGGGGGTGGGGAAAGGGCAGGTATGGGCAAGGGGATAGAAGGGGCCAAACCGCCATGCAAAAACAAAATGCCCTTGTTAGGGTTCATTACAGTTCTGTTGCTCTGAATTTCTTTGTGAAGATTAACTCAAGATTTTTTACAAGAGTCTGTGTGAGACCTATGTTGGCCCTTCATTGAGAGCCTCCCACAAGGCTTCCGCATCAGTTCCAAAACGTTTACTCATACTGACGTTCAGTAGGAGTGTTCTCTCTATTCTTAGTTTAGGCAGAAAAGTATCGTATTTTTAAGAGTTTCTGGTTGTTTGTCACATAGTTGGCAGGTATTATCATCTGAAATCCCCCATATCTGCACAATATGACTTTAGTTTGGAGTATGTTCAGTCGGAATCTAAGAAATAGACTGCAGATACAAATTGTCAATTCTTTCTTTTGCATATATGTGAGTTCATATGTTGAACATGGCATTTAGAGGGGAGTACAATAGTAAAATACCGTAGCACATTTTCTAAAACAGTCATTCATATTTGTTTTCTATGTGTAAACTGGATATTTTTGGGAACATTGAAAAGTTGGCTAGACAAAAATAGGCCAGCCACAGTGTGTTTCTTATCATTGTAGTTTGAATTCAATTTTAGCATTTTGAGGTGACCTCCCCAGCATTGAGCATTTGGAAAACTCTTATATTTTCCAGTTGTCTGATTTTAAGTAAAACAAAAATATTCTGATTAAAAGAGCCATTGTCTTGCCCCAGGTTAATAGGTTCACAAGATTTTTGCAATTAAGGAGCAGGAATCAGAAGATAGATCAAATAAAGTGTTAGAACCATTCTCTAAATAACATTCCCGTAAGACCCTATCTGGTCAATCTATTTCTTCAATTGTGGACAACATTTTGAAACGTTTCCTTGATAAAATTGACCTGGTTTTTTCGGGGGTATTTGAACAAGAATTTGCGATGAATTAGAAACACATGCAGATAACCCTGAAGGGCCAGACAAGGGTTGTGTACTAGAATTTAGCAAATCTGTTGATTTGGGGGGATTTCTTCAAGATAAGTACTGAGACCCACCTTTAGGTAACAAGGCATGAGATACTGAAGGGTAAAATAAGGTAAAGAGACCAGCCTAACAGTTGCAGAGCCCATAAAGAAGTTTAGATTCAAATTCAATATATACAATGCCACAGCAGTGTTCAAATTACAGTGGCCTTTTGACAGCAGTTAAAATAGACTGTGAATTAGTTAACGGGCCTCTAATTTTAGTATTAATCCAATTAACAGACTTATATATCAGCAATGATGTACATTCAAATTATCCTGTTCGAAGGACTGGGGCAGTAACTATGATCCCACAAAGATAACAGCTGCAGGAGGTAGACTGAAAATTGGCACCTTTGTATACTACTCGTTACTATCCTCCTTTGAATTAATTTTGTTGGCCGAATTACATATTCATTGAGGGATATAAGGATCAACCCGAGGGTTAGGTTGATCATTAGTTGTAACCAGTTGCTTCCCGTGTGCAGGGGCATGTGTAGATAAAGTATGCAAACCTTCCCCAGAGTTAGCATTATTGAGCCCTTCATAGATAATAAGATTCTCAAGAAAACATCAATTATTGACAGTGTTTCCAGAGTCCTTGTCCCAAAAGATTTTATAAAACTGGTGATTATAATTCAAATGAACAACTTTTCTCTTCATGGAGCTGGTCAGGTCCAACACGTTCTTTGAGAACTCTTCAACAATAGGTGGAACTAATAATGTATTGTTGCAATCAATACAAAATGGAATTGCAGTTTGAGAAGACATTTCTGCTTGTTCCTTTGGTTCAATGGAAGATCTGGAAGGAAGATGAGCTATTAGCGCAGCCAGCACTGATGTAGATATGGACATGACAGACTCAGTTAGATGTGGCTCAAAAAGGCCGCAATTATTTGGAGCACAGACAATCGTTGCAACAATCTTGTGCCATTAATGGTAGAACTATTAGTTGAAGTTAGTTGCTTCACTGGGCAAAGGTATTTTTCCAGTTCCACCATCAGTTCTTTATTTAGATAATCATTGTTTTTGTTGAAGTGCAAAGTGCCCGTTAAAAGTGCAGGCTACAAAGTGCAATTGGGGATTGAGGTCTGTATGGGAAACATGACAAAGTGAAGACGCTGAGGCTCAAAATGACAAAAGCCAACAGTCGTCTCAGTGCAGAAAAACGATTTAAAAAATTGCAGTGCTGAGCTTCTCAAAAACGAACAAACAATGTGTGTGTCTAGGATAAGAATAGGAATGAAGAGGCCAGTTCAATTCAGAGGGCGAGAGGGCAAATTAAGGGCAAGACAAAGGCAGTAATATTCTAGCACTTCTTTTGGCCTCCCCTCACAACCCCAGCCAGAACAGCAAAGACAACACGACTTTGCTTGACTAAAATAAAGAGCCAGTAGACGCCAGAAGGTTAAAATATAAAAGGGAGCCGCATGAAAAGGAGGCCTATGAAACTGAAATCAGCTCCGAGGCTGTTATTATGCCCGCAGTCACTGATTTCTATTCTTTCCTCGTCCAGCAGCAGTTTTGAGCTGTTTATGCTGCTTGTACTGTAGACGCTGTTGGGAGCACAATCCTCACCCCACTTCATGCCAGGATTCAAATGAGAACACAGATGAACCGATGAACAAAAGATCACTCCCAACCATTGGTGACACTGCTGTCCATTCAGTAAAACTCCTCAAGTGGGATGATCAAGACAGGAAAGGGTGTAAACAAAAGCTTGAGCAGCAACACCAAAGCCAAAGCTGGGCTCGCCCTGCTTTGCCCAATTCCGCACAGTGTATTCCATGCTCTTGCCTGACTTCTGCCTCAGACCTCTTGCAAGTCTACCAGTCCAGCCCACCAACAGCAGAGACAAAAGCAGAACAACCGCCTGCCCAGCAGCCACTCCGCGGTCCAGTATAACTGAGGCTTTAAGAGAAAACAGCTGCACAATAACAGCCCCCTGCCTCCCCCCCCCACCAGGACAGCAGCCTTTCACGCAAGCCACTTTTAAACTGTTCTGCATTGCAAATGCTGTTTCTAATAATTACCATATCCTATTTCAAAGATGAGTTTCAGCTCTCCCAAGATAGCAAAAAAAAAAAACAGAAAACAAGAGAGCTTTGTTTCACCTCTAATTGTAAATCTAAGCATTTACCCTTTGTTTCCCCCATAGAGGCCGCAGATTTCATGAAAATGTCATCTATATTTGTTTACTAAAATTGACATTCATGCAATTGTGTTTGTAAGTTCACCGTATGTATACATTTTATAAACGGAACAGGGCCCAGGTTCTCGTTCATAAAAGGTCAATTCACATTTTAGCTCTTTTGCTGTCGAATGATGATAAATGTATTATGCACGTATGTTTATGGTCAGCTATAATCGAAACTAGCTGGCAAAGTGATGGAGTGTTCTGAAAGGAGGATGGTATAGAAAATAGATGACAGTGATTATAGTGAGAGGAGTAGACGTGGGCCGCGCTACTGAAACGTCAGCAAGCAGGGAGGTGATGATGTCATACTCTGCCTCCAATCGGGTGTTTTTTGAAGAGCATGTTCTTCAGTCCCTTCATGAATCATTTTGAAGTAAAAATCAAGACCCATCTATTCAAATAAGACCCGGGAGGAACTTCCACTGAATTCTTCCAAAAGCACAGTGAAAAGCAATTACGTTTTGCAGTCAGCAAATGAACGTAGACATGAAGTGCAGGCGGGTGGGAGGTGGCGGGGGAGGGGGGTCGACTCTTTAGTATGATGACCTGTTCCCCAGCTGCCTTCCTGCAATTCTTGTCTTTCAGTCTGGTGGTGCTGTGGCCCCTATCATCACACTAATCTCCAGATGTGTGAGATTTTGGCCAGGTACAATGAACCATTGGCCAACAAAGCTTTCTAGGGGCTGTAGGCCTGGAGCAGATTCAGTGTTGTTCCTTGAGGGTTGGGGCCATGTGGTAGTGCTTCTTCTGGCTTTCGACACGGTGGGCGCAGTGTGATACACGCTTAGCAAATTGGCACGGGTGAAGGGGGTGTGGGGGGGGCATTCATACAGAGAGTCGTGCCACTGTCCAGGTGGGAGAAGGCTAGAGCTTAGCTGACAGTTCTGAAATGAGAGAAGGGCTAAAGGGTGAGATTCGGTCTAGTAGCGAGACCTGCTGCTATAAGCACAATGAGCAGCTCCCTCAATATAAAGTGGTAAGTTATTGTTAACATCACAGCAGGCATTTCGGTGCAGCATGGCTTTGCCCTCATCAACAGGTCTGCAAAGGGCAAATACTAATGCAGCAGAGAACACATTTGCATCCTAGTGAAAGAAAGACAAGTGAATGGACATAGAGTACAGGATAAGATCGATGGCGAAATAACGGAGTGAACGAAAACACATATACGGATTTCGAATAATGTGGAAAGTAGAAAGATTAGAGAGCACTGAAGACAAGGGGCGAACATCTTTTTGTTAACTTGTAAAAAGAAGAAAGGGGGACATGGCGACATGCACATTAGAGCACAAAGCGCTTTTGAGTCGGTCTGAGTGCGCAGCAATGCTCATGAAAATCCTATTTTCATTGTATTGGTTTTTCAAAGGAAGAAAGCCCGGTCAGAAAGTAGGTCTCTGAAGCAGCATCCCAAAATGAACAGTGATAGATGGGATGGAAAGTCTCTGTGTGGGGAAGAGGACTCCTGTTTCTGAAAGCAGGTTTGCACATAGATGCTGTTCCTGCCCCGCGTCCCTTTTAATCCAGGCTGTGAAACGGATGCAATTACTCGCCGTTCCACTGATGGAGCAGGCCTTAGAAATACAAGGACTCATTCAGGTTCTTACAACAAATCCAGATTCTATAAATAGCACTCAGAAAACGCCAGACAGAGATCCTTATACCCAAAGCAGGCATCAACAAGCAATGGCAATTCAAACAGTATAGGCCTTTGTGTAGGCATGGGAAAGGCACTAGCCTGGCACTGCCATAGTGGTATTAACCAGGTGTACAATGGTGCGAGTCCCTGAGCATCTACTAGCAGTGCCTGGCAACTGCCTAATACTTATACACTTGCCAAAAATGTTGGGTTTACAAATACTTGTTTTCCCATGAGGAGGTGCTTTGGGTGTGGCGGGGCAGGAACTGGGTGGGAATGGCCGTAGGGATTGGCATGGTCTTGGGCAGTCAATAGGTGGGAAAATAACAAACAACACATACAAGCAGTGTGTACCTCCTCATACGCCATTTCTCCCTATCTGTACTTTAATGCAAAACTTTGCATATAGGTGGTGCAAGTGCCACATAATAGCCCAACTTAAAAAAGTGTTCCCAGAAGAGACAAGCATTTACAAGGACTGTAGGTTTATTTTATTTATTGTATTTATTGGGTATTTATAATGCGCCAATACACAATGTGTTTCGAGACGCAACAAGACAAGAGGGTGGAGGAACAGGAAGGACAAAAACAAAACGATCTTACTTGGCCTTGTTACATTTGGATTGTGCACGTGCAGTAAGAGAAGTGCAGGGTCAGGGCGGGGATGCGGGTCAGGGCGGGAGGGTCTGTGAGAAAAAGCAAGTGCAGGGGGAGGCCGGTAGACAGAGCCAGGGGAAGAACAGACTTCAGAGGAAGGAAGGTCCACGAGCTAAGTGCGAGTTAAGGGGCTGGAAGTGCCATAGGAGGTGCATGCCCAGCCCGCAAGTCTGGGGGGAGGGGCCCAGAAAGGAAGTGCAGGTTGAGGAGGAGAGTCCAGGAAGGCCAAGTCAGGGGTAGATTGGAATGGGAGGCCTGTTACCCTCAATACTCTGAAGAAACCAGGCAGCCAGTCAAGAAGCCGACAGGGACATTAGCAGGGAAGGGAGAAAGGGAAGGAAGAAGAGAAAAGGATGGTCTTGAGAAACTTCAGGAACTTAAGAAGATCCGGCTGAACTCTGAGAGGGGCAGGGAGGCCATTCCAGCGGGAGGCAAATGCGTAGGAGAGAGATCTACCACCCGCTCTCTGCTTGGAAAAGCATATGATCTGCAGAGAGTTAGAGCTAGATGACCAAAGGGCTCTTGCAGGGAGGTATTTAGGGAGAGAGCTTTGGATGTAGATGGGTCCCAGGCCCCAGAAAGCCTTGTGGGTGATGCAGAGGATCCTGAACTGGATCCTCACATCAACCGGGAGCCAGTGGAGATATTTTAGGGCTGGAGAGATGCAGTCCCTGGGCTTGAAACCAAGGATTATAATTATAATTGTTCTTTTATAATGCACTTAAAACCAGAGAACAATTTCTAAGTGAAAGTCCAAGATTCATACCTGTGTTGCTATGCGTTGTCTTGCTTCCAAGACAAACGTGTTGGCCCTGAGCTATGGCGTTCTATTCTGGATAAGTTGAAGGAGGCGAAGGGAGGAGTCAGGCAGATTAAGGAAGAGACTGTTGCATTAGTCCAACCTGGAGAGGACCAGAGCTCTGAAGACATTACGTTTCTGGGGAAGGTGAGAAAGGGGAGAATGCCTCTGAGGAGGTGCACTTGAAAGTGGGCCTTCTTGGCAAGGTCCATGATGTGAGGCGAGAAGGAGAGAGAGGGGTCGAAGATGACACCAAGGTTCTTTGCCTCACAGGAGGGTGAGGGGAGGGGGCTCATGGAGGGCAGCCAGAGTGTGGGAGGGAAAGAGAGAGCAGGGGTCCCAATGAGAAGGATCTCTGTCTTACTGGTGTTAACATAGATAGTGTTAGCAGAGAACCATGCCTGAAAAGTGGACTGGCAGTCCGGAATGAGAGAGGAAGAGGAGGAGGCGGAGGAGGGAAGCTTGAAGGAAAGCTGCATGTCATTCGCATAACACTGGAAGTTAGGAGAGAAGGTGGAGATGAAGTGGGCTAGAGGCACCAGGTAGATGTTGAACAGCCAAGACGAGAGGCTAAAGCCCTGGTGGACTCTGCAGGTGAAGATTGAGATGGTGGAGACAAAAGGGCCCAGTGGAACCTGGGAAGGCCAGTCCATGAGGAAGGAGGTCAACCACTCCAGAGCCAGGTCCGTGATGCCAAGGGAATCATTGAGCTGATTTATCAGGGTGGCATGATTGGCTGTATCAAAGGCAGAGGAAACGTCAAGAAGGATGAGACCGGAAGGAGAGCTGAAATCGAGATTGAAGAGCAGGTCTTCATGTTCAGGAGAGCAGTTTCTCTGCCTCTGGCAGCTCTGAAGCCAGACTGGTAGTCGCGGAGACAAACAATAGATTCAGTCTAGTGGATAAGCTGGGTGATGGTCAGCTTCTCCAAGAGTTTGCCTAGGAAGGGAGTAATGGATATACAGTGGTAGTTTACCGACAGGAAGGGGCGGCAGAAAGCTTTTTGAGGAGGGAGTGCACAAGGGAGTGCTTGAGGGGTGAGGGAAAGGATCCAGTGGCAAAGGAGTGATTGCACAATTCGGCCATGGCTGGAGCAAGGGAGACAATTTTGTCCTTGATAGTTCTGGGGGAGCAGGGGAGCACCTGTTTGGATGAGACCTTCATAGAGCAGACTTGTCTAGAACCCTCATCAGGTGTTATGGGAGAAAAAGAGGAGAGTAGGAGGAGAGGTGAGAGGGAACCAAGGGAGGATTTAGAGTAGGTGAGGGAGAAAGGTGATGAGTAGAGGAGAGTGAGGACAAGATGTCCTGAGTTTAGAAATGAAGAGGCCAAAGCAGAGGTGGACTGGACTATAGGAAACTCTTGAGATTTCCCAGTAGGCTGCTGAACACTGGGTCTCTTTTGTGTAGCATTTCCAAATGTTCCCATAGGGAAAGGGTTGGGCCGGCTGAAAATGTGTAATACGTAATTGAAACACTTGTGTATAGGCGCGTTATAAATGCCATATCATATCATATCATATCATATCAATATAGGACCACTTTGAAAATTATTTCCAGGGTCTCTTTTGTTTTCCAGTCCTCCCCTGGGCCAGTGGGGTGCAGAGGGCCTGGGAAGGCAAAGGAGAAGTGGAGTTTGCAGTAGGGTTGGCAAGTTTTTTGCAGATTTTTCAGCCATTTTGTTAGTTACCGCATAGATGCAGGTTTGGATATGGGCCCTCTCCGTCGAGCAGATGGAGAGTCTGTAATGCCTTTGGACAGGTGGCAGGCCAGTTTGTCCAAAGGATGTGCTCCAGGCCTGCCACTTCGGCTCAGCTGCTCTGCACTTGCGTTTCAGAGCGACCAGCTCAGAGTCATACCAGGAATTGCACTTGGAGGCAGGTTTCATGTGGATACTCATGACGGGGGCAAGGATGTCTAGAGTGTTGGAGATGTAGAGTTGTAGGTTAGTAAGGGCTGTGTCAGTGTAAGAGTCACTGGTAGAAGTAAGAGGGGGAGTGAAGGTGGTAGCAAAAGCGGCAACTGACATTCGCCTCATAGGTCGAATGATGGAGAAGGAGGCTGAGTGCAAGGGTGGGGCTTTGCTGGGGTCCCAGGAGGTCAAGATGAGAGTAGAGGAGAGCATGATCAGGAGAGCAGGAGAGAGGAGCAATGAGAGGGCTGGAGATGGGGATGTCTGAAAAGATGAGATCATCCAAGATATGTCTGCTGAGTGCGTCAGACCGGATGGAAGAATGGAGAGGGAAAGAGAGTCACAGAGGTTGCGGAAGAACGCATCAGGAGAGTCACGGTGAATATTGAAGTCTCTGAGGACAAGGCGCTCGGAGGAGGATGCAAGGAGAGAAGGTGAGGTCAGCCCTTTCAGAGAGGAAATGAGACACCTTGCCAGGGGGCCTGTAGATGGTGGCCAGAGCCAGAGAGAGTCCAGGAGAGATACCAAGCCTGCAGACAAGGCACTCCAAAGAGGAGTAGGCATGAGTGGCTATGATAGTAGCATGGACCCACTCGCGAAAGACTTTGGTTGTTATATGTCAACTATACTCTCAAATGCCCAAATCAAGACCACATATGCCTGCCATCACTATATACTAAGTGTCACAACAGGATCAAGTAACACAGCAATGCAGCAGTACAGTTCAATAGTTTTTATTGAACTTTCAATGGGTTTTGCAAGGCCCTCTATCCCCTCTATCTTTGTCTAAAAGAACCTCCTCCCTATCCCAGACGTCCTTAGACCCAGGTTAGTAGATACTAATTATTTCTCACTAAGTATTTTAAAAAGATACATAAGCTGCTGTCAAATACCTGGTGTCTCCTTCGTTGTGTCTCCTGTCAAGCACATCCTTTCCGCAAGGCTTCTGGGTGCTCCAGTCCCAAGGATAGTCCAATACAAGAGTCAGCCCAAGGTTCCTCTCTCTCGGGGTATGGAAAAGAAGAGAGTGCCTGGCAGCGTCTCCCTATGCCATAATGTGCTTCCCCCAGATTAACATGGTGCAAGGCAGTGCAAGCACTGACCGGGGAAGCCAGATAGTAAGGCCAACTGAAGCGGTTCCAGTCAAAATAGGGGACTAAATTGTCAATGTCAAGGGCAGAGAGGGAAAGAGCAGGGCAGAATAGAAGGAGAGGGAGGAGGCAGGAATGATTAACAGGTCAGGGGTGTAGAAGGCCAACAGTCAGGTGAGAAATTGATAAAGATCTAAGGTCTGGAACAGAGCGCAGTTAAGATGCATCTGCCGACCACCAAGCATGGGCTAAATATCCAGAGAAACAGGAAGCGCAGCAATGGCGTTTGCTGCCGCTGTCATGGCAACGGATGTCTTCGCAGGTAGCCGGGGCATGCCGAGCAGACGCTGGGCAGACGCTGACTCTCTGCGCATGCTCACTGGGGCAGCCCCGGTGGAGACGCTAGGACCGCCGGAACGGATCATGGGGCCGGGACTTACCCTGCGCTGCTGCTTGGGACAGCGGATACCGGCTGGAGAGTCCCACTACAGGCACCAACGAGGATAGAGCCGGCAAGCAAGTAAGTGCGGGCCCATGGTGGTGACGTGCATGCATGACACCACGTCCCCCTCCTGGGGCAACAGGCTTCCAAGGGAAACGTAGAAAAAAGCGCCGAACCAGACAGGGGGCATGGACACCGGAAGCATGTTCCCAGGAGCGGTCACTGGCCACATAACCCTTCCAGTCAATGAGGAAAAACAGATGCCCCCGCCGGTACTTGGAGTCACAGGGCCTCATTACGACCCTGGCGTTAAGGGTTTAACGGCGTCGTAAAAGGTGTCGGCGCCGTTAAACCCTTAACGCCCGACCTTAACACCTGCTTTTACCAGGCATTAAAGTAGGGTGCCGCAAAGGGACCTTGGTGCTAAGTACGGTGCCGCAATTTGCGGCACCGTACTTAGCGCCTTCCCCATTCCCATTGAGCCCTATGGGGCAAAAATGGGACTGGGGAAGGGCCCATGGTGAATGGGGAATTACCGTCCCACCAACCTTGGAATGGGGCGGTAATTCCGCCATTCACCACGGCAGACCCCGGCATGGACCATGGTGCTAATAGCACCATGGTTTAGCGCCGGGGTCGTAATGAGGCCCACAGACTTTAAATGATGGGCAGGACCGCGGCCAAAGGTTACAAGAACACAGGGTTTCAGCAAAGAGACATGGAACACTGGGTGGACCCGCCACCCATCCAGAAGCTGCAAACGAAATGCCAAAGGAGAGACACAGGCCCGGATGCGAAAAGGACCCAGAAATCGTGGAGCTAAGTTGCGCGGCAGATTACGCACGGGTAGGTCATGGCTGGACAACCACACCTGATCACCCACTCGGTAGCAGGGGACAATAGAGCATTTCCGATCCACCTGGACTTTACTACGAACACTGGAATCCTGGAGCTAATGCGTCACCACAGCCCAAACCCAAAGCCGTTCCTTGAGCAAGGCATCAATGAATGGCACAGTACTCTCTGCAGGTAAGGTTACAGGAAACATCTTAGGGTGGAAACCATAGGAGCTGTAGAACAGTCTGTGCTTGATGGAGGCATGGCAGGCGTTATTGTATGCAAACTCAGCAATATCCAAGAAATCAAACCAGTTGGACTGTAACGTGTTGGCATAACAGCGCAGGTAGGGATGTAGAAAGCCAACAGTCAGGTGAGCAACTGATAAAGAGCTCAGGTCTGGAACAGAGCGCAGTTAATATGCATCTGCCAACCAGCAAGCAAGGGCTAAATAGCCTGAGAAACAGGAAGCGCGACAACAGTGTTCGCTGCTGCTGTCATGGCAATGGATGGCTCCAGGTAGTGCGCATGTGCGCCGGGCAGACGCTGACTCTCTGTGCATGCTCAATGGGCAGCCCCATTGGAGACACTGGGACTGCCGGAAATGACTGTGGGGCCGGTACTGAACCTGCGCCGCCTCTCGTGATGGTGGATACCGGCTGGAGACCCCCACTGCAGGCAACAACGAGGATAGAGCCACCAAACAGGTAAGTTTAATAACAAAACTATATAGAAGTGGGTAGTTAATAGTAAGCTGAATTGAGGTGTTAAATAATTAATCCAAGCTTTTGATATTTAATTGTACTCTATTGATAGTGTATTGTAAAAATAAAAATTATTTATTTAAGAAAAAACTGTTAAATTTACCAGAGTCCTATGTTCCTTCCCATCTTTAGTTTGCAAAGCTGTCTGCAAAGTAGTCTTTGACAAGAGAAACTAGAACACCGCTCAGTAATGCTGACTTCCAAAGTGCTATGTCCAAGTCCAAAGCCACGGGGTGCATCAACATGAGAAGTCTCTCAAGGTTGGCAAACTTCTCCATATTGCCACTCTCAACTCTCGTTCAGCTGTCAAACACTCCTCTTACATCTGCCACCTCGTTGAAGAACTTGATCTCGATGTCCTCGGTCTCACAGAGACATGGTTCACAGCCAGCTCTGCCACAAGCTTTGACACTCTCCTCCCTGATGGCTACAGGATCCTCTCTGTGCCCAGATCCAACCGTTCCGGAGGGGGTGTAGCCTTGATCTTCCCGGAGAGAATTTCTGCCTCTGTCATTCCTATGCAGGCCTACTCCTCTTTCGAATGCCTCGTCTGAAAGATCTCTCTCTCCTGACCACTATCGTTCACCTGGTCAGATCACCTCCTTCCTCTCTGAGTGTGCGGACCTCTCCTGCTCCCTCCTGGCCTCGACCACTCAACTCCTCCTTCTTGGAGACTTTAACATCCACCTGGATGCATCCTGTCCATCCTCTGGACTCTTTTCCTATCTCTGTGACTCCCTCACTCTTTCTAGTCTCCCCTCTGGTCCGACTTACTCTGCAGGGCACACTCTGGATGTTTCGATCTCCACAGACCCCCCCTCTCTATCCTCCTCACCACCCCTCTCTCCTGGAGAGATCACATTCTCCTTCCCTCCCATCTCTCCCCCGCCACCCCTCAGGCCAAGCCAACTCCAGCACTGCCACCTACCTTCATGGTCATCCAACCCATGAAGCGTGTGTCAGTTGAGGCTTTTGCTGCCACTTTCTCTCCCCCTCCTCCTCCTCTGGCTGACTCACATCCTGACACAGCCCTTTCCATGCTCCACTCTTCTATCTCTCATACTCTTGATGTTCTTGCCCCTGTCAAGCGCAACTCCTGGTATGACTCGGACCTCGTCATCCTAAAACGCAAATGCAGGGTGACTGAGAGGAAATGACTAGCTTCTTGCGAATCCTCTGACAAACTGGCCTGCTGCCTGCTCCAAAGGCAATACCAGCTCTCTGTCCGCACTAAGAAGAAAGCCCACATCCACGCTTGTGTCTCTGTGGCATCTAACAACTTGGGTTAAGTCTTTAGAATCTGCAACGAGCTGGCCAATCCTCTGCAGTCTCTGCCTCTCATGTCCCCTCCACGGCTCTCTGCACGGCCCTGGTTTCTCATTTCATCTCTAAAACCCAGGACATCCTGTCCACCCTTCGTCCTCTCCTTCCCCTCCCTCCACTCTATCCTCCTGTGCCACCTCTCCTACCTCTTTCTCTTCCTTTCCTCTGTTCTCCCCTGACACGGTTTCTAGACAAGTCCGATCTATGAAAGTCTCGTCAAAATAGGTTCTTCCCACTTCTTCCAAAAACATCAAGGACCACATTGACACCCTCGCCCCTGCCCTGGCTGACTTCTACAACCACTCTGCCCAACTGGAGCCTTCCCTTCCCTCTGAAACACTCTCTTGTGCACTCTCTTCTCAATGAATCCTCAGCCGACCCCTCCTGCCCTGCCCGGCTAACTATCGCCCGATCTCCATCACTCCTTTCCTGGGAAAACTCCTGGAAAAGCTGGCCATCTATCAGCTTCATTTTCACACTGAATCTGTTGGGTGTCTCCATGACTATCAGTCTTGATTCAGAGCAGCCAGAAGCACGGAAACTGCTCTCCTGAACATCTGTGAAGACCTGCTCTCTAACCTTGATTCTAATCTCCCCTCTGTCCTCATCTTACTCAATCTCTCTTCTTCCTTTGACACCATCAACCATGCCATCCTGCTCAATCATCTCCATGATAACCTGTGTATCACCGATCAGGCCCTGGCCTGGCTGACCTCGTTCCTCTCTGATCGACCCTCCCAGATCCAACTTGGGTCCTTCCTTTCTTCTATCTCACTCTCTACTTGTGGTGTTCCCCAGGGGTCCAACCTCTCTCCCTGGCTGTTTCAACCAATACCTGGCACCTCTCGCCCACCACATTGCTGCTCTCTGCTCCAACTTTCAGTGCTATGGGGATGATAATCAGCTTGTTTTCAGGATCCCCTCTGCCACTTCTTCTCCTTCTCTCATCTCTGACAATGATCTCTGCCTTAATGACAGTTAGATGGAGATTCTCCTCATTTTCACACCTACACTCTCATGTCCTGTCACTAAGAACCTCGGGGTCACCTTTGACTCCACACTCTCCTTTTATCCTCACATCTCTGATGTCTCTAAGAAGTCAAACTACCAACTGTGCATCCTCAGAGGTATTCTTTCTTTCCTCTCCTTCCCCCAGAATCTCACTGTCTCTAGAGCTCTGGTTCTCTCTAGGCTCGGCTACTGGAACAGCCTCTTTCTAAATCTGCCTGCTTCTGCTCTCTGCCCTCTGCAACTCATCCAGAACAGTATGGCGAGACTTGTCCTAGGCCTCAAGCCCATGAATCCAATCTTTCCAGCACTGAAATCTCTGCATTGGCTCCCAGTGGCTGCCAGGATCAAGTTGAAGACCCTCTGCATTGTTCACAAGACCTTCTGGGGATTGGGATCTCAATAGCTCCAACTCTCTCTTCGTAAATACCGTTCTACTCTACCTCTTTGCTCCTCCATCTCCAAATCCCTCAGGGTCAGTCGCTTCTCCAAGCAATGAGTTGGTGGTAGATCTCTTTCTTCGGCTGCGGCCTTCCTCTGGAACAGACTCCCTGCCTCTCTGAAACTTGAGGAGAACTATCTCCGGGTTCAGAAGCACCTCAAGACCTTCCTCTTTGCTTCTGCCTTCTCTCTTCCTCTCCCCTGCTGATTTCCTCTCTGAAACTGCACTGGTCACCTGGCTACACTCTAATTTCGAGCCCAGATCCCTACCCGTCCAGTTGCACACCCCCACTGCCTCCCGGCAACCCTTGTACTTGAGTCTGTATCTGTTACCCTGCTGTCTGCAATTAACATTGCACCTGATGACCGCACTTCTTGTTTTTGTTTTGATCCCATGTGTAGCACTGCCCCGTCCCCGTTCCCCAGGCACTTTTCCCCTCCCCCTCCCCTGCACTTGCATGATCTCAATGTCACTTGGCTTAGTAATTGCTGTCCCTGTCCTCCCTCTGTTCCCCCTTCCTTGCCGCATAGCGCCTCGAAACACGTTTGTATAGGCGTGTCACAAATGCCATATCATATCTTAAGTGCAGGCTGCAGCAGAGACGTGCACGCATGACAGCTGCAATTATGTCTTAAAGGCCAATAACCTCATCTATCTAGACTGACTCTGTAACTTTGTAACTCTCCCTAGACTGTCCAGTGATTATTATTCTACAGCGATAGTGATTTGCATCTTTCAGACATCCTGCTTGAGTCTGTCTCCTTCTACCATGCTCTTGTTTTCCCCACCCTCTCCTTACCCCTCACTATACTCCTGCATCTGACTCTACCCATCTTTACGCTCTCTCCTTGTCTCTTCTGTCCCTTTGATGTCTCTCATAAGTTCTAGTCCTCGCCTCCACCATTTGATGTTACTCTCCTCCCTCCTTGCTCCTACTCCCTCCTCCTCACTACTACTCCCTCCTCACTACTACTTTCTCCACACTACTACTTGTTCCTCCGCACTACTATGCCCTCCTCCACACTACTACAGCCTACTCCACACTACTTCACACTCCATCACACTACTACTATTACTCCATCCTCCTCCTTCTCAGACACCCTCGTTTTACTCAGTTACATACACTTCACATCTACTTCTTACACCTATTTATATTTGCCACACTATCATGCACACTCACACTGCAATACCACTTACACTCACTAACCAATACCTCACCTTCGCCAGATATCGTCCCACCATTTGACTGCTCCTTACTTCCTTCTGCTGGTCTCTTGGTCCACCACGTCTACCTTCTCTGACCTCACTCGACTAACCCACAACTTCCTGTCCCTTTTTGTACACACCCCCTCCTATTCCCATGCCAATCTGGTCCTGTTGTCTCCTCACAGGTGGTGTTTTAGATAGAAAAATTTGAAATAATGGGCTAAGCCGTATGCCTTTTTTCTGCGTGGATGTGCTGCGCTTTGGAATGGTGACTTGGGTTTCGGCCTATTCCAGTTCATATGTTAGGGGGCCTCAGGTGGCCATTGCCCAACTTGATATGTCTCTTTGTGGGGTCTATAGTCCCTGTCCATGTACCTAGTGGTCTAGGGTTTGGATTCCTTTTTCACTCTGCCCCAGTCTGTGCTTTAGTGCATGTCGCTACTCGCTCTGTGGTTCGGTATGCTCTGTGAGTCTGGTGCGGCTCACTCTCTCTTGCATAGTGTGGCTCTGCCTGGGAGTCCATGTTTGCATTTGGTGTTGGTGGGCTGCTGCCATTCCTCTGGTGTGAGGAACCAATGTCTCTATGATAAAAGGAAAACAAACACTAGTGAGACTTTTGTACAGGAGGAGAAAAATGTGCACTGCAATAAATTCTACTGGCATAGGGGTGAGGAGCTGGGACCTCTCAACTACCACCGTCCTTGTGATAATTTGGATTCTGCCCTATAGGAGCACAAGGATGAATAGAGGCTAATATGTCCACTCAGCCCACACACTTCTGCAAATCAAGAGCCAACACAATCATAAAGGTAAAGAAGGCACAGTTATGAGTTATTCCTCCAGTGCCTTTTGTGGTAATGTGGGCTGCTGGAAGGATATGGGGGTGTGGATGTGATCCAGTAGTGACACAAACAACAGAGTAACACAGTCCAAAATAAAGGGAATGGCCAATGTTTTTTAAAAGTGTATATACTTTAATCAAACACACCATATGCAAGAAAACTAAATAGAAAACACTATACAAAACCCACCCCTCTGGAAGGAACAGAGAAAATGCAACAGATAGAAGAATGTGGCACTATGTCACGAGAGGACAAAGGCAGTGGATATGGCAAGGGAAATGTGCACAAGAACACCAAGTAAATAGCTTTGTGTCGAACAGCAATCACTCAGAAACCAAGAAACTTAAAGACAATACTCACATGGATGAGAAACACCACCTGGAATGTCAATGAAACCCACAAACCCTGCTGATCAAACGGGAATCCAGAAAGTCTACAAAAACAAAGGGAGGATAACTTAATGCATAGAACTCCTGACAAGGGAGCGCTCTGATGCCCTCGGGCGATTTAGGGCTATACAAAAACCAAGATAGATAGATAGATAGATAGATAGATAGATAGATAGATAGATAGATAGATAGATAGATAGATAGATAGATAGATAGATAGATAGATAGATAGATAGAAACACCTGTGTATAGGCGCGTTACAAATGCCATATCATATCATATCATATCATAGATAGAAGTAGGAATAGTGCTTACAGAATAGTGGGGAAAACATGGGCGTTCGCACAGGAGCTGGATACAACAGCAAACCAAGAGAAATGCAAATGAAAACTAGGAACAGACTCCAAGACAAAGAAAAGAACAAGAGCAAGGAAAATAACATAACAAGTTTGAAACCACCCCCTCTTCACCCAGAGATGTAATTGAAAATAGTTCAAAATAGTAAATCTATAAATGAAGGCTGTCTAAAGGATCAAGGTTACACTGCAGGATAGGGCAAAGTCAAAGGAACAAAGAACATTGACAACCTGACCGGCACAGGAAAAGGAAAGCACTGGGAAGTGCTGACTACAAAACAGAGGACGGCAGAAAGGGAATCAAGGAAGCAGAAAATACTAATAAGCACACTAATTTCAAAATCCAGGAACACAACATAAGACACTAGACAGTACGTTTAAGAACAAGGGACTGGTCACAAACAGGAACACTGCAACACTAACCAGTGCTGGACTGAAGCAAACCTAGGCTTTCAGTGCTGAATAACGATCACACGATTCAGGTGTGAAACTTACTAGCACCTACAGCCACTGGTGTTACTTTTCCTCCACCCAACCTGGTCTTGCAAGGGTGGAGCTGAAGCAGAATATTTTGAAGAAAAAAGCATATTGTTAGCCAAAAACCGAAATGGATCCAGAAGGGAAGTGAACTGGAAAAAAGTATGGCTTTTGAGCTCCCAAATCACAGTACTGTTTTGTACGGTTCACAAGGAACGTCCAATATAAAACAGTTCCCAAATCATGTCCTCAAGTGGCGGGAATGAGAGGAAAGTCAAATTATGAACCACACATATCTTTGAATGAAAAAAGTGCAAAAGTGACCAGTCTCTAGCGCCCAAAATGGACCAATGGGGCAGTTGTGGTTCTATATTAACATTCTTTCAGGTTTTTGTCAGGTCGATGGCCTGGAACCCGGTTTCAAGCAGTAATGTGAATGGATCGAGCTCAGGTTGGGTACATTGGGTTGCACAAGCCGAAGTGGCAAGTGGGTATTGAGCAGGTTTGTATGTGACAGCCCGGTGCTGGTCGAAGGCAGCTTTTGGTGAACTGAGTTGGGCCGCTCACCAGGATCAGTATGAGGTCAAGTCAGGTTGAATCAGGTTGTAATCACTGGAAGGGTCAATGAGTTACGCTCCAGTGGGTCGAGTTGGTGGGTGGCGATGGTTTGAAACAGGAATCCTGTTGCTCCGGTGTGCGATTCAGCAAAGCAGCAGTTTGAGGTTGAGTCGTGTCGTGTTGTGGCATAACCCCTGGTTCAAGTCTGCAAGTGACTCTCCAGCAGTCAAAGTTGAGTCCAGGCACCGAGTGGTTGATTCAAGCCTAGCAGTTGACTGGCTCAGGAATGGAATGATGCTGAGTTGAGCGTGTCCAAGAAGCAGGCACTGTAGTTTGAAGTTTCAAGGGAGTGACAGAATGTAGCACCGGAGGGATCCTTTGGCATCAAACTCGGCTTCAATGGCAGGTTGACCAGCTTCAATGTGGCAGAACAGGGATCCCTAGCTGATCTGGTCCTCCAGATGCTATGTGACCCTCTTCAGGGGCTCAAGGACAGGATGGGTCAGTTCAGGGTCTGCTCTCCCAGCTTCAGGAAGATTTTGGTGAAGAGCAGATTGTCCTGGTCCCCAGCAACCTTCTCAGGTGGTACTCCGGAGTGAATCAAAGTAAATGGTGAGAGACCTGTTTTTTTAAAGGTAAATGTCCACATGTGATTGGCTTAAAGCTAGCCTGCTTTTGGATTCCAACCGCTGTTCTTTGAAAAAGTGGACTTTGTCTTCTGGCATCACACCCAAAGTAGACTGTGGTAGAGGAAGCGGGGGGGGTCAGGAAGGATAGACAGAGACAGAATGAAACAAGATGGTAGACACCTCCTTCAACTGTACAGAGCTCTCCCTGTCTATAAGGCCTTTAGAAATGCAGCACCCTGGTGTGAGACCAAACCTTTTGTTGATGGGTGTGACATTTGATTCCTGTTCCCAAGCCAGCTTTACTTTGGAGTGGTTGTCCCAGGGAAAGGGTGTAATCTGCCCTCACAAAGGAACAATGAGAGTCAATCAGCCAGGCTACATTCCTGCCATTAGGGCAAAGTCCAGCCTGTCTGGGGAGAATACCCATAACACTTTCACAGCTGAACTGGGCCTAATGGGTTGACACATGTGTGATATCAATTTGATGTGGCTGCGATGATTATGAGCAATGACATGCCCCATGTCAGGTATTATTATTATTATTATAATTATTATTATTATTATTATTATTATTATTATTATTAGTATTATTTTTATTGTTATAATATTTATTGAATGCTGACCTAGCTTCAAGAAGTGCTGGAGTGCTTCACAGAGGTATACAACAATACAGATATGCAATTGTGCACTTTACAGAGGTAACAACTGAACAGATATACAGTGGGCATAGGATCCAAAGTGGCACAGAGGAGGCATACAGCTGTACAGGGTGGCAGGGAGGCAGTCAGTTTATTCAACTGAAATGGAGAAAAAAAAACTTCAGGTTCCTGGGAAGTCACCACATGTAAAATTGCTGGCGTTCTGTGCCAAATGCAGCCTTCAGTGAACCAGTGCCATCATAAGCACCTTGTATAGTGCCAATACGTAAGCTTGGTTCTATAATTGTGCATTCTATCGATGGAGTGCTTTCTGTTCACTAACACTACTAGTAAAATATTTCCAAGAATACTTTGTGCAATGTTAACTAACACATCAGGAAATTCTACACCACTTCATTTCGAATGGCCAGGAGGATAGCTCAGAGGCAACGCGCTCACCTTGGATGCAAGACGACCAGGTTCGATCCCTGGCTTCCTGTACAACTTAATTTCCAATGGCCCGGAGGCTAGCTCAGGGGCAACGCGCTCACCTTGGAAGCAAGATTACCAGGTTCGATCCATGGGGTTCCTGCACCACTTAATTTCTAACGACCAGGAGGATAGCTCAGGGGCAACACGCTCACCTTGGAAGCAAGACGACCACGTTCAATCCCCGGGGCTCATGCACCACTTAATTTCTAATTGCCAGGAGGATAGCTCAGGGGCAACACACTCGCCTTGGAAGCAAGACGACCAGGTTCGATCCCGGGTCCGCACTTAGAAACCTCTGGGTATTAAGCGTGTTATAAATAAACAATTATAATTATAATAATGCTGCATCAGGACAGGATTAACAAATAGCATTCAGATAAACGAAAACATCAAAGTAAGCATTGTGTTTTGTAAAATTGTCCTTCACTGTTTTAGTGGCAAGGAAAGGTGGGGCCAGGACAGGGGAGAGTGGTCTATAAGTGGCAGGAGATGAGTGCACCCTTAAATATGTCTGTATGTTAAAACATGGACAGAGCGACATTATCAGTTAAAAGGAGCACATTGTTTCTCAAGAGACCCAGACACGCTTCTGACTGAAGAGTCAGTTGAAACTGGTTCATGAGGGCAGGGCATCTTCCAGCTGCGGGGCTCTTTTAAGTGCACCCATATGTCCTTGTCCCCGTGGACTCGGTGCCAGAGAAAACAAAGGTACAGAATGGTAATGTCATAGGGCCTCATTACACGGACGGCGGTAAGGGTTAACGGTCACCGTTAATGGCAACGGTGACCGTTAACCCTTACCGCCGTACTACGAGGTCCCTTTGCGGGTTGGAGGAATCAACGCCTGCTTCTTGCAGGCGTTAAGTACCAACCCGCTAAGGGACCTCGGAGCTAATTACGGCACCGCAATATTGCGGTGCCGTAATTAGCGCCTTCCCCATTCCCATAGAGCCCTATGGGGCAGAAATGGGAATGGGGAAGGGCAATGGCGGAAGGGGGATTTACCGCCCCTCCGACCTTGGAATGGGGCGGTAAATCCCCTTTCCGCCAAGGCGGTGCCGGTAATTTACCGGCATGGTCCAGGGTGCTAATAGCACCCTGGATTACCGCCTTCCGTGTAATGAGGCCCATAGACTCTTACAAATGGGAGGAACATAACACAATAAACAATACTCATCCCCCATAACCAAGCCTTTCAGAGACAGTGGGAAAAAGGAATGACACCCTTGTAAATGGAGAAAAAAAACATACCACACAGTAGCATACCCCCGTATCAAACCCTCCTAGGACCTATATGTGCACAAAATATTGTAGAAAAGGGATGGAAAATGACTCTTAATCGTGCCTTGTTCCGGTGGTCTCTGCATTGAGTATTTTAGTATCCAGAGCATAAGTATATATTTTAATAAACATGCGATGACGTATCTGAATACTATGTCATTCTTGGGTTTCCCCCAAGAAAATGTTTTAAAAAATGGGTCAAAAGGGTGCCTTTCACAGTGCAATTTCAGGTTCAAATTGTCCCTTTGTCACTTTTCATGCCACCAAACAACAACTTCTTCTTCGTCCTCTTCCTCCTTTTCTTCTTCTTCTTCTTCTTCTTATTCTTCTTCTTCTTCTTCTTCTTCTTCTTCTTCTTCGTCTTCTTCTTCTTCTTCTTCTTCTTCTCTTCTTCTTCTTCTTCTTCTTCTTCTTCTTCTTCTTCTTCCTCTTCTTCTTTCTCTCCTTCTTCTTCTTATCTTCTTCTTCTTCTTCTTCCTCTTCTTCTTCTTCTTATCTTCTTCTTCTTCTTATCTTCTTCTTCTTATTATTATTATTATCTTCTTCTTCTTCTTCTTCTTCTTCTTCTTCTTCTTCTTCTTATCTTCGTCTTCTTATCTTCTTCTTCTTCTTCTTCTTCTTCTTCTTCTTCTTCTTCTTCTTCTTCTTCTTCTTCCTCTTCTTCTTATCTTCTTCTTCTTCTTCTTCTTCTTCTTTTTCTTCTTCCTCTTCCTCTTCTTCTTTCTCTTCTTCTTCTTGAGTGCGGACCAGGCTTCGAGAAGCAACAGAGCGCTTTACAGAGGTATACAACAGTAGAGATGCATAACGAGCACCTTTCAGAGGTAACAACAGAACAGATATTCAGTGGGGGTATGGCACTGAGTGACACAGAGGAGTGATACAGCTGTACAGGGTGGCAGGGAGGAGAGGGGCAACCGGCTGGTAGCAAGCCAAGTGGTGTCAGGGTCAGCGTGATGACCTAGGTGTTTAACTCGTCTATCCATCTCCAGCTCTGTCTGTCCACTCGTTCTCTTCTTCCTTGCTTCTTTAGATTGGCTTACATTTCACTCTTGTATACTTTTCATTTCCTTTGCATAGGTGATTTGTGCGTCCATAGTCTGGCCCCCCCTTATCTTTAATTCCTAATCTCTCTTTACACCTCTTTACACCACATCTCGATCGCTTCGCTCAGCACCTCATAATCTGATCTGTTCCTCACCTACCTTGTTCCACCATATCTTTCATCTACGAACCGCTTCCTCGCTTGGAACCTTTCACTCTTTTCTCAAAGATCTTGTACTTTCTTCTGCTCCCTCTTCCTAGTATATTATTATTCCTCAGCCTGTCATTTTTACACAAATTATAATGTACCATTATTCTGTCTATTCAGCGCTTTGGTGAAAGCTTTATATTAATTGCAATAAATACAAAATAAACACGAATTATAAAGCCATAGGATTTACATACGATTCAATGAGGGAACACATTCCAGTACTTCTGATTTGTCCGCCACCCAAGTTACTGCCCAAACCCCCTCGTCCATGCGTATAGACACCCACTCCCTCATGCAATTGCTTACACACAATCATGCGTGTGTATGCCACTACATTTCAAAACAGTGAAAAGTTAAAATATGTTGAAATATTCCAATACTAGCACAAACATTAAGCCTATTGTTGAATGTAGTGAATGAACTTGTAAATTCAGGTGCTATTGCGTACTGTTTACCGCCAAAACCCTTTTGATTTAATACATTATAACGCAATGTTACTTTGCCTTAAAAAGCAACTGTGTGTAGATATCAAGGGTACACAGGTGTATTGTACTCTGCATCAGCGAAAACGGCATTCCGGGGCTCGGAAGTGGTCCATATCAAGGAGTTGCTTGTGTGTTGAGTGGACGCACGGTGGGATGCATTTCTGAATTGGAAGGGGTACACACCTACCAACCATAGTGTAGCTTCATATTTATAATTGGTTATTTATAACATGCTTAAAGGGGAAGTTCGCTCAAAAATTGTATTGTCCTAATTGTTCAGGCATGTCATTTTAAGCATACTGTAATCGATTTTAACATTTTTTCCATTGCATCTTCCCTTAGTTTTTCTCAGTTTTACACATGCAAAAACAACGGGTTGGGCACGGCTATCTTCTCCGTTGATCCATCGCCCTAAATTGAAGTGCCCTCACTGCAAGAATACAGATCGCCCGCCCCTCAAACTGATATCACTAGAAGCTTATGCCCCTTTTCACAACACCAATGCACGTCTCGTGTCAGCGTTCTCTGTGCGCAAGCTATTGACGTGGCTCCATGGAAATTCCAGGACGTCTCTTTCCTCAACAAGTATAAACAGACCCTTTCTAAGCAGGCAACATTGCAGTTGCTTTTTCAATCGTCTCACTGTATTTAGTTTTGATTGCCCGTGAATCGTTTCTGCTCTGTTCTGTATGTTCCTAGTAGGACGCCCTGCGTACAGGTACTTACATTAGCAGAACTGATTTAACTCAGTACTTGCGTTTTATTTAAATATTTGTCATATGATGTATCAATGTCTTCACCAAACCTTAGATAATTTCAAAATGTCATAGTTTGTGCCGATTTAGCATTTATTTGCTCTATGGGTATTTTTAACATTGCATTGCATTTTCTTCTCCTTCTTTACCAGTATTTCCTACATACAAACAAAAATGTTTTTATTTTTCTGACTGTGGATTTTGTACTTATTCAATTTTCAGGAACTATGGCAACAAAACATCCCTACCAGTACGAGCCTGAATATTCCAAAGAGGAACTAATTGAAAGAGAAAGCGAAAGAAGCGGAAACAATGGGGAATCAGACAATAGTTGGAAGATGAATCACTGGAGCCTGAGCCTAGTCACATGGAAGTCGTTTCCACCTGGTGTACCTGCTATCATTGCAAGGTCATACCAACTGAGGTGGAGAACTGCTGCTGCCAAGAAAACTCCAAATGATTGGCCTACATAGCCGAAGAAGACACACCACCGCTATGCGTTACCGAACTGCATGACTTCAGGGCAGCCTGCCTCACAAGGTCTGTGTTGAGGCTTATGATGGTGCTTATGCATGAACTTCGTGCAACAGTTCACCCTCGCAATCCAAGTAACGAGTAATTATACTCTAGATGTGATGCAATTTTGACCACTGAGATGACTAACATTTCATGTTCTTCTGCTACATTTTCGTAACTTTGATCAACCACTGACCAATGAATTTAGTCTCTAAATTGAATACATTTCTCACACTTATTGCAAATCAGAGTATTCATCGCTTACGAGTCTTTCACTTTCAACTAAAAAACAATATTTCTCTATGGCCCAAACCCTTCTGGCTTGAATGGGTGTTCACTTTTGTAATGTGTTGATACTTCAAAGCCCAAGTACATTTTTCCAGAAAGTTACTTTACTATGGGCAACTATGCCATTGAATTTAGGATGTAATTAGCTGTTACACCTATCTGGTTCATTCAATTAAAATATTTATGTTTCTCTTTCAAAGGTGGTACAGACTGGTGGCCTACCATTCGTTTACATGGTGGCTTCATGGGAGGCTTTTATTCCGCATTCGATGAGTAACTCGCCTGTGTCGTTAGAGCCATTTGCGCCAAATCCCCTGTTACAGTGGACAGAACAGGGGATTTCCACACACTGTGCTGCAACCTCAAGTATACAGTTTGTAGTTTGTTTGTGCCATCAACATCACCAAAGTAAATAAAACACAAATGAGCATATGCAAATAGTTATTTGAATTTTTCAGTGAGTCAAGAGCACACCCAATCGTCTATGAGGGTTATGAAAGAATGGTTGGTGCCCTTTTGCGCTCACCTCGTCCCCATCCATCCACGCTCCAGTATCAATGGGAGTTCACACCTGTGGCCGTGTGCTCCTGACGGGGCTTGGTGGGTGGGAACACTGAAGGTGCCAAACACCATATGCACTTCTAAGGGATCTTCCGCATGGTAACCATTGTTCACATGGCCGCCCCAGACCGTGTCTCTAGACTCCCCTCTTCAACACCCCGTCCCTGCAATCAACATAATTATGTGTCCCTTCAGCAGTGTTTCAGCCCTTTTGCGCTCGTCTCATGCCCATCCATCCCCCCTCCAGTATCAATGGCAGTTTGCACCTATGACCAAGCGCTCCCAACGGGGCTGGGTGGGTGGGAACTCTCAAGTTGCCAAACACCATGTGCAACACACAGGGTTATCTCACACAGGGACAATTGGTCACATGGCCTCTCCAGACTCCCCTCTTCAAGACCCCGTCCCTGCAATCAACATACGTTTGTGTCCCTTCAGCAGTGTTCCGGGCCTTTTGCACCGCCTCATGCCCATCCATCCCCCGTCCGGTATCAATGGCAGTTCACACCTGTGGCTGTGCTCTCCTGAGGGGGCTTGGTGGGAACACTCAAGGTGCCAAACACCATGTACACTACAAAGGGATCTTCTGCATAGTGACCATTGTTCATATGGCCTCTCCAGACCCAGTGTCGCCACACTCCCCTCTTCAAGACCCTGTCCCTGCAATCAACATATGTTTTAGTCCATTGAACAATGTTCTGGGCCTTTTGCGCTCACCTCATCCCCATCCATCCTCCTCCCTAGTATCAATGGCAGTTGGCACCTATGAACAGGGTCGTACTGGGCCATAAGATTGTCTTGGGTACCAATGAAAATGTGGCCCACAGTTCCAAGTCGCTATTCATTCCTTTTCAGACACTGTTTGAATATTACCCAAAGGGGAGGATTTTTATGAAAAGGTGATGCAAATATATATTCACCAACAGTGTTCACTACTACTGGCTGCATATTGAAGTAACACATCAAACTGGCCCACATTGCTGAAAAAAGTTGGCCATTTTGATTAAATAAAATGGCCCACACAAGCATTTTGTGTTTGTGGTTCAACCCTGGCCCTATTGCCCTATAGGCAGTACGAGCAGGCCTATGCATCATGTGCGATCTCAAGGGGCTGGGTGGGTGGGTATGGCAGATGTGAAACATTGGCATTGTGGCTGAGAGAGGGTCCACAGCTAATTGTTCCCCGACATGCTGAATAGCCTTATTTGTTCGTCCGAGTAAGGGTAGGTCACCTATTTGGTTCTCTATGTTCATAGATTGCTCCTCTGAAAGTTTCTATCGATTTTCACCTAATGTACACAGTATTCTAATTTTCATTCATCTCAAGGACGTCACCATTATATAATGTTTGATGTATTTTGATCTCGGTAAATAGCACATTGCCTCACTGTGGATTGCAACAGAATGGAATGTTTTGTGGTCCATGTTTGAAAGCATGTTTTGTTTTGATGCTTGAAAGTTCATTCAATGGACGAGTAATACGTTACAATTTGTGGTATAACTAACAATTCTGTAAGAAAGTAATTGCCGTGTTAATTCGACTGGGTTACACAGGTTTTCTTTATTTATTTAAAACAAAATGTACAGACAAAGCTGTGTAATACGTGCTTTACTCACATTCATACATTATTATTTGTATTAATTAATTACATTATTTTAATCAGATCTTACAGACTTCAAAAATGACTTCATGTATCATTATCGGATCCCTTCTAGACGCCATGTCAAACCTCTGGGCACAGCCCTGCATATATACCCAAAGGATAATGATTTAATAAGAAGATGAATTACAAATTGTAGTTTTCCAGTGGACAAAATTGAAAGTAGAGCCCAGGCAGTCTTGGGAGACGTGAGGGTTTATCGATTCTGTGTCTGCAGCCTGCACTTTACCCACAATATGTACGAACAATCAAAGTACACAAAAAAGTGTTGACCCAGAATTCTTTGTAAATTGCTTCCAAATACAATTCTGACTAAATGTACGCACACGCTGGCTCAGGTGAGTAGTGGATGATAAATTTGTTATATTTGTTGGTATGTAGAACACTAGTCTGTATGTATAAATATGTCTTCTCAATGATCTCTCGATTAATTTAAAATAGTGTATTGAAAAGGTAACTTCATGAACGGTTTAGAGTCGTTCGTGTTTATTTCCATCAATGTTGTATTACTCAAGTTTCCCTAGTTACCTGAATCACTCACATTTAAAAATGTTTCACTTAAGACTACCTTCTCTATCCCCGCTATCAGGACATTCTAATAAATCAGTGAACTGGGACCCTTAGTAAAATCTTCCATAGTGCCCTTTAAAAGTCGTCTCATGTTTTCAAAATGTGTTGATTGACATGTCCTTCTTTACGTAGATCTCACTGATGGAAGCACAGGCCCTCATCAGTGAAGAAACCACTGAAATGTCTTGTATCCCAATGGTGAGCCCTACGGACATGCACACAGTGATATTTTAGTGCATTGGATGTGGCCACATTTCTAATACTAATGTACCTTTTCCATTGTAGTCTTTTCTGACAATGTACTGAAAGTGAAGGAGCAAGATTCATCATCAATTACTTTTCCGGAGTCAACATCAACCTCACTCGCCTATCAAGTAATTATATTGTACTAGTCCCTTATACGCAAATGAACAATCCATGCAAGTGTTATGCTTGGAATTTAAACATATTGAAAATGATTATGTATAGTATTGGTTATTTTCACAAAGTGGCATGTATGGGTGTCTCTCAGTATGTACCATCGTCTGTATCTCATGTTTTCTGTTTAATTTAGCTTTTTCGTCCGTATTAAAACAAGTTCTCTGTTACAGGGGGATGCTGGAACTTTGACTACAATCACTTCCTCCTTTGCAATTAGTCAAGAGTAAGAGGTATGCGTATTACAGTTTCCTTGCTAGAATGAAACTAAATCCCACAAAGGTATTACTTTGAGACTTAAATGCATGTAACCTTGCACTGTTTTAAACGTTTCTGATTTTGGTTCTAACATTACACCTCCTTCCTAATGCAGAATAAATTCAAAAGGAAACATTACAAATCAAACTACTTTTGAAGGCAACATTATAATAACTATGTTTTGCAGTGTGATCTCAGATCAAGCCCATGTGACTTCTCGGAAGGTTATCAGGTGAAATCTGAAATGTATATTATGACCAAATCACGTTCACAATTTTCGAGGGTATGTTCATACAAATGTTCTATTTGTGTTGCAACAACAAACCTTATAGTATAATGTTCGCAATAATTTTAAACTACTTTGTGAGGCAGTGCCTTGTGCGATGAAAGATTGTACATTTCAGTTTGATAGATATGTAACTTTTTTTAATGATTCTTGTCTCCAAGGAATGTACTCAAGATGTCGAATTAGAAGGGGCACATGTACCAGTGTTACACATAACCCAATATGAAATACAACTGAGCATCACATTGGATTTGGAATACATTGTTATAATGTTGTAATGTTTTGAAGTCTGTAAAGTTGATTCTATTCATAGAAATGTACATATGTCTGTTTGAGTCAAAAAGAAATTTGCTTGATTTAAACCA
Source organism: Ambystoma mexicanum (assembly GCF_040938575.1). Classification (NCBI taxonomy): domain Eukaryota; kingdom Metazoa; phylum Chordata; class Amphibia; order Caudata; family Ambystomatidae; genus Ambystoma; species Ambystoma mexicanum. Next base: position 737,730,155 of record NC_090941.1, on the reverse strand, counting down.
TATAAAAACACAATTTTTTCAGCTTGATGTTGCGGTCGGCCAAACAAAGGTCATGGTTTCGAAGCAAATTATGAAAACAAGGGTAAAGAACAAACCAGTTTGTTTTGGAGAGGTTTTTAAGCAGATGTTTTAGTCATATTATGTTTTAGGTTGGAAAATGTTATCTTATGTACGTGTGCTATACATTGAGCATGTTTTTCTATACATCTGTTAGGGGCCCAGAAGGATGAGGAGTATAAAGATTTAAACCAAAGATGTTGTTTGCCAAATGGATTTCACAATGGAGCAACTGCTATTTGGGGCACTGCGTGGTGCAGTCAATATCCGGACTTGCGATGTGTATGTCCAGTGGCCGGAAAATTAATGGAATCTCGCCTGCGAATCATATAAAGTTACCATGGAGTATTATTGCTTTGTGGAAAATTGCCCAGATGCTTCTGTAGACAATGAAGATGCATTACAATTGCTTGCAGACCGTTGACACAATTTAAACCCTCTAAAAATGTTGCACCCACCAAACATTCAATGTTACCTTTTTTCTCCAAATTCATGTGGAAATATCACAGCCTGAACTTACAGAGGCTGAAGCTTCAACGCAATTGACTGACAAATTTCCTCAAGATCTCAGCTTCAGTATGCCTAGTTTGGGGGAATTGTCCACCACTGTCGAGTCGCACAGTACTGCAGGACGATTGGCAATTAAAGGAGCAAAAATACATTGTATTCGACTGCTGCCTGCTAGAGATGGCACAAATGATAATATGTGATCATAAATTAAAAGGGAGCATATGCAGGGAGCCATTGGAGAATTTCTCTTGTGAATTACAAGGCACCAACCTGAAAATCCAGTTCAGCTGTGTCCACCTCCCTAAAACATTTTCATGGTCTGCTCAACCGATGCTCGACAAAGTGCCTGATGGCAATTTACTTTGTTCAGCAGCTTTACTGTTCAGCAGATCGACTTTCTGTAAGATTTCTAGTTTCTGTCAATTTGTGGGACTTGAGTTCCTTGCTAAAACCCAGTACTACAAATATCATAGGGAATTCTTATTCCCCGCTATTAGTCATGCCTGGAAACTCGAACAGATGTCAATGGACAGTGCAATCTCTGGCAAAAGTGTCTGTCTAGCTGGTGACGGACAGTGTGACAGTACAGGATTTTCTGCTAAGTACTGCATTTACCACTTTCAAGACATGGAAAGTAAAAAAATTGTAAGTTTGGACATCGTGCAGGCGTCTGAATATGGCCATGAAGAAACATGGTTTCATTAAATCCATCAAACATCTGGAATCCAGGGAAATACAAATAAACTTGGTAATCACTGACAGGCATGTTTCAATAGCCAACGCCATGCGAGAGCAGTTTCCACACATTCATCATCAATTTGATGTATGGGTAGCCAAATCAATCAATACAAAAATTACAGCTGCTGGTAAAAAAAAAGGGTTAGAAAAACCTTTTAAAGTGGTCTCAGTCTATCAAAAACCCTCTTTGGTGGAGCTCCAAAACCTGAGATGGATCCATAGAAATTCAACTTGAAAAATGGCATTCATTGATGCACCATTGTTCCACCATACACTCATGGAGAGAAAACCAACATTTCCACATATGGGCACATGGACCTTTATCGAAGGAGCAGGAATGCAAGAAGAAGTGGTTGGTGCCATGTTCCCCTCAACACAAAGCACTTGAGAAGATTATATATGATAAAAGGCTTTCAAGAGACCTGAAGGGACTCACCAAATTCTGGCATACTGGAGATTTGGAGGTGTTCCATAATATGTGCCTAAAGTACAGGTCCAAAAGGTTGCTTTTTGGCATAGACGGTATGGAGGCCAGAACACGACTCGCTGTACTTGCGCAAAATAAGGACATTGGGTGGGAAAAAGCAAAAACTGCAGGAACTTTCTGGATGGTAGCAATCCAGACATTGCTCCACCTTTCTGGGCACCTCTCCCAGGACCCCCATTACCTGACACTCCCATTTGACCCTATCATGGATGAACCAGTACACTCTTGGTGACCCAACTGACCCAACTGACACCCAGATGCCAATATGGCACCATGAGAACAGCTTCACGCCCCTGTTAGGGCAGAGATACCACAACCCACAGTGACATACGACAATGAGCAACACGAGGAGACCCTGAATGAACCAGGAAAACCTGCCCTTGATTTGATCTTATCACAGGGAGCACGGTCCCCACACCGCAGTTCAGCACACATTCCAAAACGGTATCACCCACAAGGACTAAGACTTGACTGACCAATTCCATGCATAATGCGCATCCATACATACTGAATGAATCATAAATACATGCGTGCATCAGATTACTGTAATTACAAAAGTATGTAATCACTGGCGCAATACTGCCAATTCGCAAAGCACAGCTATATCATCTTTGCCTTACAAGAACCCCCACCAATATTTAGGCTCCTTTAGCCCATTTTGCTCAATGCGCACCAGGACGCCACAGCTGCATTCAGCACTGCTAGCAACCAATCAGAAGGCACAGCCCAATAACCAATAGGGATGCGACCACGGACCAATGGACACTCGTTTTAGTAACCATATAATGCTTAGGGATTTCACTCCCCAATTTTAGCTGAACCCGGAGGCAGAAAACACAATACAAGAGGTAAGATGCTCCCCAAGCTCGCGCACGGCACCTTTTGCTTAATTTAGCTTCACTTTAATTTAAATGCAGGTGCATCAAGCAACTCAGTCACCACCTAATTGTAACCCCCTTGTAACTTCTGACCCAGTGTCAGCCTTGTCATACCACAGTGGCTATTTCTGAATTAAGCTAAGAGGCAGTGGGCGGATCCAGACACTGACGGCACCTCCCTCCACAAACCCGACTAAATACAAATGAACACACTAGCAACCTTGCACACCAACCGGATCAAAACGCCCGCGCGCACTGCTATAAGCACTTGGGACCCTTCCTACACTTGCCACCCCCCTGGGCCACCTTGTAGGAATGGATACCGGGCACCAATGCCTTTACTCACCAACACTCACCTGAATCGCCGGCTGTGCCCCATGGCCAACCGGCATTTAATAGAACAGGCACTGTGCAAAAACGCCTTATGCGTTATATCCTATGTATTCACACACCGGCGCTCCCATGATCCGAGCCCACACAAATAAAGTCTAACACGGCATAGACCAAGATCCTGGCTATCACAACCTGGGTCAGCACTAAGTATACTATATGCATCCTCAGCACAAAAAGCACTAAGACCCTTCCCACGGCAGCCGCTCCAGGCCAGTGAGGGAAGGGTCCCAGGGCACCAGTGCCCTAATTATGATAATCACCTCGCAAACTGAAAACATAACTGGGCACAGCACCACTGTCGTGACCGCACAATGGAAACAACTGTTACCATGCATGAACTGAACCATGGTATCATGTCCTTTAACTATTCCTTTTAGCTCAGCCATTGGGTCTGAAATATTCACAATAGTTTACCATAATTCCTTATTCGTAGGTATTGACCTCTTCTAAACCAGGCACTGGGTGGACTGAGCCCTTGCTACTACAACTACCCAGTAACTACCTGACCTGCCTGCAACAAGCAGGAACCAAGACAATCCTTCTATATTACCTACCAGGTGAGATCCCTTGCAATGACTCAGAGGCCGATTCATGGAATGAATGTGCGCTGAAAATTCCCACGCAAGTGTGCGAAAGCGTGCGAATCGCAGCGCAAGTGCGAAAATCGCAGCAAAACCCACGCACAGCGATTCAAGGAAGTCTGTGCGTGTGTAAATCCATGGATGTGGGCTAAAATCCTATGTGGCGCACGCTGGCGCACACGTCTTCAAACAGCGTGCGCTATGCGCACAGCGAAAGCGCACATAGCGAAGCGCACACAACAAAAGTAGGCGTAACACGGGGCGTAACACATGGAATGGGGAACAACGCGTGACAATGTGGGCGTCACGGGGGAAGTACAGGAGGCAAATGCACTGAACGCCCACACGTGCGCCTAGAACACGTTTTCATGGAATTGAACGGGGCTAACGTGTGCGCCAAAAAAGACGCTCTAATCCGGAAACACGTACGCCAGCAGGAAGCAGGCGTACGTGGACCCGCGCAGCATAAAAGTGCATGCAAACAACAATCAAGCTCAGACACCAAGATGAATATACCGTTCCTCGCAGCAGAACTGGCATTCCATCAACGTGCAGGTAGTAGTGATGCCAAGGGAATAATCACCTCAGTATATGCCAACTATCCAGGGTCCACCCATGACAGTTTCATTTACAGAATGTCAACCCTAAACCGGGACCTAGAAGCTGGCCGGCATGGCGATACATGGCTGCTTGGTGAGTATAAATGCCCCTGCACATGCATGCATGTCAGATACTGAGTAATGTCACAACCCTACTAATGATACCGATCATCACCTCCCCAGGGGACTGTGCCTACCCACTGAGCAACCACATGATGCGCCAATTCGGAAACCACACCACACCACCCGAGGTAAGATACAACACAACCCATATTGCAACCTGGGGCATAGTGGAGCGCACATTCGGAGTGCTCAAGCCATGCTTTCGCTCCCTTGACCGCTCTGGTGGGCAGCTGCTATACGCACCCCCAGTAGTGTGCACGATCATAGTGGCAGCATGTGTCCTGCACAACATTGCAACACGCCGGGGCCTGCCGGTGGACATGGTGGTGCCCCCACATCCCCAACCACAAGCACGGCCGTTGCGCATGGGAGTTGAGAGGGCACGTGGTGAGGCAGCCCGTACGTAGCTGGTGGCTAATTACTTCACCTAAAGTCACACCCCTGTGGAGTGCACACAGCCCTGGCACATACCAGCTGACAATCAATGATGATGATGACATAAGGGACAGTCAACTGTCACAACCATACCAGCCTGAGATTGGTCACCTGGAATTTTTACATTGTGTGCATCCCTACCTGCCGAAAGACAATCAATGCTGTGTTACAAAAAAACACACATTTATGCTGCATGAATGACTGCCCCCTTGCAAAATACAACATGAAAATAGCGGAATGTCATCCAACCCCTCCCCAGCTCTGCCACCCAACACACCATGGCATGTCATGCAATGTGAAAGCAAACAAAGTAATGCACAAGACCTGACACAAGTGTCACAAAGTGCACTGTCCCAAATGGAAACTGCCCACAGACAATATGCTCCCAGTAATCAATAACAAACAGCACACATGAACAAATACTTACCACCAACACAATACAGCAACACACCATGAAACATTGCAAAAACATGACAGTACTAAGTCAAAGTAGTGGTAGTCTTACAACCTGAATAAGCCAGCACATCGACCTCTTCCAACTGTAGAGGGTTGCTGCCACGCAAATGTGTCAGTGTACTGCATACAACATGAACTCCATCTGCAAAGGACACGGCCTTGTGAAGACATGAGTAAGGAACCTGCAAATTAGGAGGAAGACATGGATGCAATACCATGCAGTGTACAATACAACAATACCCACTAGGGATGTACACACAGTATTGACTACAGACTGCCCACACAGCTCATGGGAGCCCAATGTCACTGTGTAAGTCTCTGTCACTTGGTCACACCCTTTGCAAGCCCATGGAAATGGGAAGCAGGAGGGGTGTGTGTGTCACGAACCCAATCATATAACCCAAACTCAGGACAAGCCTGCATGTGCCCAGCCGGAATACAGTGGATGCCCACGGAAGCCACACAAGGCAACACACTGTAAAAAAAATGGCCATGTGGGGGTCAGGGGGGAGGCCAACCAGGAGGTTCGAGGACAGGGTGCACACCAACACCCACCTGCGTGGATGTTGCGAGAAAAAAAAATACCTCCATGGGCTCATGGCCTGCACGGCTATGCCATTGTGGGAGAACTGCTGTCGCTCTCTTCACCCTCTGCTGCTGCATCAGGAGGTGGTGGCACTATGGGAGGCAGCCCACCCAAAGCCCTGGTATGGTCTTCCATGGCAGCAAGCATGCGGGTCTGGAAGGTCTGATTCTGGAGGATTAAAGTGCGGAGATCCCCATGCAGCACGTCACGGGTTGCCTGCACTTCTGCACGCATGGCCTCGTGGGATGCCCGGATCTCCTCACGTGTTGCCTGCAGCTCAGCTGAGAGCGAACGTGTGAGCTGCTCCAGCTGCTGTTCTGCCCTAACTTTTCGGGAAGCCTCAAGCTCAAGCAGACTCCGCCTGAGGTTATGGAGTTCCACCCTCAGGGCTTCCCTGTGGCCCTGTGACTCTATTGATATGGATTTTCGCAGAGTCTCCAGTGCGCCGTCGGTCTCTGATGGACGCCAACATGTCTTCCCTGTGTGATTGGCAAATGGAGTCTGTTGCCTGCTATTGTTCCTCCATCTGCCTTTCAGGAGGGATAATGGAAGTGTCCTCCCTCTCCATTGCCTGAGCCATCATTTCTACTGATGCTGCCTGTTGGGTTGCCATACCGTACATGGAGTTTTCCCATACAGTATTGCCTGGTGGCGCAAGGCCACCGCGTCGGCGGGCACCACACCTGTTCGGGGCAAGACGATCTGCACCTTGCTGTGCTGGCACTGCCTGAGGCTGCAGGACTGCATTCCCCCTCTGATCTGCTGGCCCAGGAACAGGATCAGATGCTGTGGAGTGTGACCCTGTATCCGTAACCGCCAAAGGCAGACCTACCAACACTGACATCCCCATAGAGGGTTCTACCCCTGGTGCAGGTGGGTTGGACAGATCAGAATCCCTTCCAGAAGCACTGACCTGCGACAGCACATAGTCTCATCATCGGACTCAGCACCTGAATAGAGCTCTGGGGAGCTGCACCCAGAGACACCCCTCGACAGTATGGTCTGCAGTACCAAAGTGTTTTCACCCACCACCACACCACATCGCCCAATGGTGTCTGGTCGTGGCTGAGAATCCTCCTAGGTCTGCACCATCTCCTGAACCTCACCAGCATCAAGTGTGTCGTCACCTGCAAAAACATGAAATACAAGAAATGGAAACAGGCATGAGCACCATAGCACACACATAGGCCTGACAAGACATAGATCCTGTACATGGTTTACACATGTCCCACATGACTATAACCCTCGCATGCATGCACTGTCAATGGGTTTGAAGGGGAGTCAAAAAGGCAGACAATGAGGACACCAAGATGGAAAAGCAACACATTCGCAGCATGTCGTGTAGCACCGGCATCACACATCAGCCTGTGAGTGGCATATCCAATACACATACATGACACATGCCAGCACACAGATGTCATGTAGCATACCCATGGTAAATTAGACAACTACAGCGATATGTCAGTGAATGAGTACTGTCACACTGTCAGTCTGAAAAAACCAAACCCCTAACCGTTGTGTTGCCCCCCCCTTTTTGGGCAAGCGCGCTCTCCGGTCTTCAGACAATCTTTGACAATCTCCTAGGGGGTTATGGATCACTATACCCCCCTTGACTGCATTCGTATCAGGCCCTATGTACACTGTGGTTACTTACTCCTAGATTACTGCTAATAACATACACCTATCTTACTACCATGGGCAATAACAAATAACATTAAGACACAAAGAAAACACAAAGAATCGATTCAATTTATAAAAATGGGATACATTTATTTATATACACACAGCTAAGCATAATGCATAACAATGCAGGCAGTTCTAATGATATGTCTAATTTGCACTTTTTATACTTCTGGTGCAAAGCTACCATGCAGTAACTATGTAAGCCTGTGCTGCAAGTGTGTGGTTCTAATTCAATCTAATGCAAGCACCAATCATCCATCACCTTCATGGGCAAATCCACACCATCAATCCACACTCTCACTCTAGACAATCCCCTGTCTGGTTTGTGTGTGTGTGTATGTGTGTGTCTGTGTGTGTCTGTCTGTTGCATCAGTTTAGCCAAGGCCAAAACCATACTTCCCATTCTGCATGTGCCAGGTCAGTCAGTGTCTGCCTCTCAAGATCAGGTCACTCGAACTCCCAAGCTCTTGATCTCATCAGAGCATCATCAGGTTGCTGCACCAAAACACCGTTTTCCTCGGATCTAGCACTGCACCATCTCTCCAGCCAACAACTCCAGCCAACCTCTGCAACTCTCTGGCTCTCTCGATCTCTAGTGCAGTCTCCCTCTCGTGCAGTCTCCCCTCGTGAAGACTCCCCTTGTGCAGACTCCAACTCTCTGGCAACTCTCCTTCAGCATTCAACAACTGGAACTCCCTGCAACCCTCTGGCTCTCCCGAACTCCCTCGAACTAGCTCCAGCAAACAACTTCCGATCTCCTTAGCTCTCCTCAGCTCCTCCCCAACAACTCTCCCGTGCAGACTAACTCCAGCTAATTCTAGCCTCCTTGGTTATAGTCTTCCATGACGCACCATATTTCTATAGTTACTTGCATTCTAAGAATGTCTCTTTCGGCGTATAGCAAAATGCCTGCCTGTCTCCTTGTGTGTTACTTGTCTTGGCATGTCCTGTTACTGCATGTACTGTCAGCGTGACCTCATATCTCTATCTCTTGGCCTTCCGAGTATGTTGCGAAAGACATCATCTATTCCCTGTTTTTCCATTCTCTCCACTGTAGGCTTCACTCTGTATTACAAAATGCACTCTTAGGCCTCGTCCCTCTCTTGCAAAAAGCACTCCTCCATCTCTCGATCGTCACTCCCTTGGCGCAGCCCCCACCCTTGGGTTGTCTCCGCGAAGCACACCAGCCAAGCTGATAAGCTTCCCTTCTCGGACAAGAGTCATATTATCTGTGTATGTCTGCCAATGTTTACGAACAGTGTACCATAACATTTCTCCACACTGAGCCCAGTGCGCTTCTGTCTCTTTCCATCAGAAAATGTCTGATAGGCCTCGTGCCTCGTTCTAAATGCTTCACAATGCAAGCGCTAACTACATAATGCAAAACTCATTCTAAATGTCTCAACATACATACATACATACATGACAGTCTCTTCATGTGTCTCTACAAAGCATAACAATGTGTGAATGGCTTTACGTGCATTTCAAATATGCCAGTGTGTGTGTGGAGCAAGCAATGCATTTTCTCTCTCAGCCTAAGCGCTATATTTTATGCAAACATAGATGCATAACAAATCATGGTGAGTATATTTTGTGGCTCTAAAACACTACATGGCACTTCAAATATGTGCAAGTGCAAGTGTCATTCTATTTCAAATGGCAAAGTGCAAAGTGGCAGCATGTTTCTCATGGCAAGAGCTATATGCAAACATATATCATTCTAAAAGCATATTGCAAATGCATACAAAGGTGGCAGTCTAATATTGGATATTGTCTACTTCAGCAATGTACTATGGATAGCTAAACAGAATGCAATAATGGAATAGCAATAATGGAATGATTCCATAGCAAAGAGTAACAATGTAGGCAATGGTAATTCTAATGATTCTCTAACAGCGAGTCTAATAATGGATAATGGTTCTCTACAGATAGTCTTATGATTTCTAATAATGATAACAATTCCAGGCTTCTCATTTCATCCAATTCCACAATCCTCCCTTTTATCGTTAGATAAATCATAACATAACAAAACATTGCATAGCAATCGTGGTATGCTAATACCAAGCAAAGTTACTGAAGAAAGGAAAACATATATCATTCAAGATGCAGAAAAAACCTTTTTTCAAAATGCAAGCATTTCACTCTATCAGTGGCAAGCTGAAATATCAGATGCAAAGCTGCAAATGTCACAGAAATCGGAAAAACATAGCCAAATGTCAAAAGTCAAAAGTCAAGCAAAAAGTCAAGAAGTGTCTACAAGCCAAAAGTGTGAAAATGTCTCTACAAGCAGAAAACGAAAATACAATGCATAAAATCAATACATAAGTACTGTGCATACAGATGTTTCCAATTCAATGTGTCAGGCACAAAATATGACAATAGCTTTCACAGGTGTCAAAGGTCAGTACAGATGTCAGTAGCCAAACAGGCCACACATTCCATTAATCAATGCATACATATCAGTGTATACATGCAGTGTATTCAGTTATATTCCAGTTCAAGGTATTTCCAAGTCACATGAGGTATGTGTCCTCAGAACCGTGCACAGTACAAATTCAGTACAAATCAATTCTAATGCAAAAAGTTCAGCCAAGGAATGTCAACAAATATGCAATGTCAACAAAGCAAGTGTTCACAAACGGATCATGTGTTCACAACGAGCATATCAGAGTTCAGCAAAAGGTCAAAGTTCAGGTTGCAAAGTGTTCTCCGTAACAGCAAAGTGTGAAGCAAACGTGAAGTAGCAAAGTGTTCAAGCCAATATTGTTCAGGCCAATCAATGTTCAGGCAGCAGAAACGTGTACAAGCCAATTCAGGTTGGCCTGCTTGATATATGGCAGCATGATTTTTTCTCGCACAGAGCTCCATCAAGGAGCAAGCAAGTGTCAGGTACCATATGTGCCCCATTCGTCCCCATGGAGTGATCACACATGCCCTTCACTTCAAAGATAGCACAGGGAAAAACCGTGTGTCAGAACTTTCAATTGATGCCAATCGATGCTTACGCTCCCTTTTTCCCTTCACTTCATGAACAAAGGTGACAGGTGCACTCATTCAGAGTGTTTGCAAGACATTGCAGGTGGTGACTCTCCCCTGGACATAGTGTGGCCCTTCTCCAGAGGCCCAAACTCCAGCTTCAAATTCTCTCCTCTCTTGCCAGGTCATGCTGTTGTCATGCTGTTGCCATGCCATTTCATGCCAGCCAGTCCCAGGCTCTTCAAATGAGGGACAGCCAGCATTAAATGCAAGTGCAAATGCTTTCAAAGCACCATGCTCTGCCTCCTTCACTCAAGAGAACAAAGCTTCACTGCTTTCAAACGTGGATCAGGCAAGAAATGCTTTCAGAGCGTGTCTTCCTGCTCATTGCTGCTCTTTTCAGGCACAAACCTGTCTGGTGCAAAAGGTATTACAAATGGATTCTCTTCTTGCTGCAGATTATAAAGCAATTTGAATTTCTTCTTCTGCTCTCCTCTGCTGCTTCTTCACTGATGAACAATTTCTTTCACTGCTCTTCTCACTTGGCACAGGATGCTGCAAGGTGTCACAGTCGATCACAATCTCTTCTCTCTCCATGGCAATAGGTGTCATGCCACAAAGTCTCTCTAGCAGCAGATTTTCTGGGTACATTCTCAGAGCACAGCCATTGGACAAGGCGACACCCTAAGGCCTCAAGTCGGTTGGTGGGCATTCCCCAAAAGTGCTGCTGCAAAGCATCAATGTCAGATGCCAATGTCTCACCATTGCTGCAAACAAACAGCCATGATGCAAAGTCACATTACAGGGTGACAAAAGCCAGTCTCTTTCTGGTGCTGCAAAGTCACAAGGTGTTAGCCATCATTGATCTTGAACAGACGGTCAACAAGGTCTGGTCATTTCATGCGTCGATGCCATCTTGTCTGGTCATTAATGCGATCTCGGTCTGTGCGATCTTGGTCTAGTCAAGTTGTCTCTCCAGATATCATGTAAAGAAACAAAAGTGCAAGAATCAGTCTTACTCAGTTTCAGGTGTTTTTCAAGCCAAAATAAAACAGCATTTCTCATTGTGCATTGAAGTGCACATCTGCTAGTCCTACACTTTCCCATGCCTCTCAAAAACATCCATTCTATCTCCCTCCTGTGTTCTATCAATGTGTCAGTGCCTCTAACTATTGTCTCACTAGGCCTGTCTCTCCCTGCATAATGCATGCATGCTTAATGCATGACTCCTGCCATTCCATTGCAATCTTTTTTCAAAGCAAAACAAAACAATCAATTTCACATACTTCAGACATTTCACTTTTAAATGTACATTCAAAAATGTCACAACTGCATTCAATTTCATTCCTGCTGTGTCACTTCCATGTCCTCTAGATGTCACAACACTCTCCCCATTTTTCTTCCTTAAGAATTCACAACATTGAATTATTACATGCTGACAAATCAAATCAGTTTCATTCAAACAGCCTCTCTTATATACAATACAATTCACATTCAAACTACATTCCTGCAATCCACTGCCTCGTGCTTCAAATAAACAGTCGGCCAGTCCCGCGCGTTCTCCAATGTCAACAAACATGCTTTCCATGCACACATTAAAACTACAAAAATTCCAGGCATGAAAGCTTTCAAAACATCCAAATTTAGCACAATTCCTTTTATCTGTCTTCCCTTTCAATGTTGTGAACATATCTAGGTCATTGGACAATATTATTTTTTCACTCGAAAACGTAGGAATCAAAATACTGGTGTTACCCCTGCTGCAAAAACTGTCTCTGTTCAAATCAAAGATTTGCACATAACTCTCTTCATGCAGATAACTCTGTTCATGCAACATGCTCTCTAATGACACAGTTTCACAATGCCTCAAGTTTTCATAGGCAAACTCTCTATGCATTCCCCTAGCCAATTCTCTATATGTCTGTCAAATCTGCACTATCTCTTCCATTGTCCCGAGGTAACTTTTTCCCCCCATGAACAGCATGCACTATATTCCTGCCCATCACTGCTGATGAAATTAAATTCAATGGGTCTAATGCTTTTAATGGGACATTTTCCCAGTTATTTATCACATCTCTGAGACGACATATTACTGAGTGCAAGTCAACAATATGTGGGCTCCTCTCTGTCATAGCTATGTCACTTTTCACTTTCAATACAGTTGATGCCTGTGATACCTCCCAGGAAGCAAGTGTATTTTCTAGCCGATTTCTTATTGCATCAGGTCACTAAGAAATGAACTCATTCTGCAGTTTCAATTATTCCGAGCATCTTCAATAAAAAAAACTGTTTCTCTCACTCGGTGAATTAATGTACATTTATTTATACAATCAAATGTGACTAATGTCAACCAATTCCAGCAACCAAGGTCAAACAATTACGCTCCCCTTCCTACGACGAACGAAATTGCAGACCGCATGCTCTAAACAATAACATAACCAAGAGAGACAAAACATGAAAGAAATAAATCTCTATTCCCACGAAGGAACTAACAGAAAAACAACAAACAATTACACAGTTGCACAAGATGTTCAAACTTCGACTCTTGCGAAACCGATAAGTAGATCAACAGACCAGCTGCAATCCCATCTTATCAGTCCACATTAGTGAAGATCCGGGTGTCCCCTCCATTTGTCAGTCTGAAAAAACCAAACCCCTAACCGTCGTGTTGCCCCCCTTTTTGGCCAAGCACGCTCTCCGGTCTTCAGACAATCTTTGACAATCTCCTAGGGGGTTATGGATCACTATACCCCCCCTTGACTGCATTCGTATCAGGCCCAATGTGCACTGTGGTTACTTACTCCTAGATTACTGCTAATAACATACACCTATCTTACTACCGTGGGCAGTAACAAATAACATTAAGACACAAAGAAAACACAAAGAATCGATTCAATTTATAACAATGGGATACATTTTTTTATATACACACAGCTAAGCATAATGCATAACAATGCAGGCAGTTCTAATGCTATGTCTAATTTGCACCTTTTATACTTCTGGTGCAAAGCTACCATGCAGTAATTATGTAAGCCTGTGCTGCAAGTGTGTGGTTCTAATGCAATCTAATGCAAGCGCCAATCATCCATCACCTTCATGGGCAAATCCACACCATCAATCCACACTCTCACTCTAGACAATCCCCTGTCTGGTTTTACCCTTCACCCCTTATCTGTGTGTGTGTGTGTGTGTGTATGTGTGTGTCTGTGTGTGTCTGTCTGTCTGTTCCATCAGTTTAGCAAAGGCCAAAACCATACTTCCCATTCTGCATGCGCCAGGTCAGTCAGTGCCTACCTCTCAAGATCTGGTCACTCGAACTCCCAAGCTCTCGATCTCATCAGAGCATCATCAGGCTGCTGCACCAAGACACCTTTCCCCTCGCATCTAGCACTGCACCATCTCTCCAGCCAACAACTCCAGCCAACCTCTGCAACACACTGGCTCTCTCGATCTCTAGTGCAGTCTCCCTCTCGTGCAGTCTCCCCTCGTGCAGACTCCAACTCTCTGGCAACTCTCCTTCAGCAATCAACAACTGGAGCTCCCCGCAACTCTCTGGCTCTCCCAAACTCCCTCGAAACTAGCTCCAGCAAACAACTTCCGATCTCCTTAGCTCTCCTCAGCTCCTCCCCAACAACTCTCCCGTGCAGACTAACTCTAGCCAATTCTAGCCTCCTTGGTTATAGTCTTCCATGACGCACCATATTTCTATAATTACTTGCATTCTAAGAATGTCTCTTTCTGCGTATAGCAAAATGCCTGCCTGTCTCCTTGCGTGTTCCTCGTCTCGGCATGTCCTGTTACTGCGTGTACTGTCAGTGTGACCTCATATCTCTCTCTCTTGGCCTTCCGAGTATGTTGCGAAAGACATCATCTATTCCCTGTTTCTCCATTCTCTCCACTGTAGGCTTCACTCTGTATTACAAAATGCACTCTTAGGCCCCATCCCTCTCATGCAAAAAACAATCCTCCATCTCTTCATCGTCACTCCCTTGGCGCAGCCCCCACCCTTGGGTTGTCTCCGCGAAACACAGCCAAGCTGATAAGTTTCCCTTCTCGGATAAGAGTCATATTATCTGTGTATGTCTGCCAATGTTTACGAACAGTGTACCATAACATTTCTCCGCACTGAGCCCAGTGCGCTTCTGTCTCTTTCCATCAGAAAATGTCTCATAGGCCTTGTGCCTCGTTCTAAATGCTTCACAATGCAAGCGCTAACTACATAATGCAAAACTCATTCTAAATGACTCAACATACATACATACATACATGACAGTCTCTTCATGTGTCTCTACAAAGCAAAACAATGTGTGAATGGCTTTACGTGCATTTCAAATATGCCAGTGTGTGTGTGGTGCAAGCAATGCATTTTCTCTCTCAGCCTAAGCGCTATATCTAATGCAAACATAGATGCATAGCAAATCGTGGTGAGTATATGTTGTGTCTCTAAAACACTACATGGCACTTCAAATATGTACAAGTGCAAGTGTCATTCTATTTCAAATGGCAAAGTGGCAGCATGTTTCTCATGGCAAGCGCTATGTGCAAACATATATCATTCTAAAAGCATATTGCAAATGCATACAAAGGTGGCAGTCTAATATTGGATATTGTCCACTTCAGCAATGTACTATGGATAGCTAAACAGAATGCAATAATGGAATAGCAATAATGGAATGATTCCATAGCAAAGAGTAACAATGTAGGCAATGGTAATTCTAAAGATTCTCTAACAGTGAGTCTAATAATGGATAATGGTTCTCTACAGATAGTCTTATGATTTCTAATAATGATAACAATTCCAGGCTTCTCATTTCATCCAATTCCACAACACATCCATGTCACATGGACATGATGAGAAGATTAATACAGAATAGTGTTGCAAAATATGCATGTGCCACACACTGCAACACATCCAGTGTACAATAAGACAGTCATTGTAGGCAGATGTACACATCAATGGTTGGTCACTTCAACATGACAGGAAACAACTATCATGTTCCACATGCAAAAAAAATAAAAAAAATAAAAATACATTTCAGCAGGCCAATACTCCCTCACCCTGAATGGTCTAATCATTCACATAACCAGGTAACTAAAGTGGCACAATGTGGGGTGTAAACAATGACAGAAGCATGTCACATATGTGGCATTAGGGATGAAAAAAGCATATGAAAAATGGGATAATCTAAACAATCAGCCTGAATGAACACAGAAAAAATCAGAACAATGTTGTTGCAAGATGATAGTTCAAGTGCAACAGCAGTAATGTGGGGCTAATTGGCTACTGTGGGCAGAAGGGATACTGTCATACCCAAATCAAAGGCACGTGAATGTTTTGGAGGAAGCACATGGGTGACCCATAACACTCAGAAGTACACACCCTCACCTGGCACTCAATCAGAACCCGTCACCCAAACAACATACACATGGATTACACACATGCATGGGCACTCACCGGACAATGCGTCGTAATCAGGTAGCTCTCCCACGCCTTGGATCTGTTCCTCTGTGACAAAGGTCCCAGCAACAGACTCATGTTCAGTGAGTTTGTTGTCCTCTGGTGGAGACCCACCGCCAGTCACCAGAGTAGTGGCATGATATGAGGCCAGCTTGTTCTTTGCTCTGCGTTTCAGGTCATTCAACCGCTTGCAGCAATCATCAGCTGTGTGCCTCAGAAATCCAAGGGCACTTATGCTGTCCGCGATGGTCTGACAGTGTGCCCTACGTTGACCAGGTGTGGTCTTGCACCCTGCAGTCACCACCATTTCACGGCTATGTGCTGACACATAGGTCACAAGTGCATCAAGTTGGGCGTCATTAAAGCTAGGCTTCCTTGATATGCCGGACTGTGTAGCTGTGTTTGGGGTCTCAGCCTGTAGTGCCAGAGCACACTTCTTCCTCTTTTTCAAAGGTGAAGCAGAGCCTGGTGGCTTGTGCCGCTCTGGTTAGTAGGGGCAGAAGCGCAGGTGGACTGGGTACTGGGAGTGTGTGAAGGCACAATGACCATAGGTCTTGGTGCAGGCATTAGCTGAAGTGTGATGTTGGCAGGGGCAACGTCAGTTTGATGGACCAGGACCGACACTGTCCCGGCTGGGAGACTCAGAGCTGGGGTGGATAGAGCTGCAGCTGCCCCTGCAGCCTCCCCACTCTGCTTACTTGGGGCAGCAGATGACATTGCTGCCCCAGATCCACGTGGCCTGGTGACACCAACTTGCACCAGCACACGTAGCTTAGACTTGCTGACCTGGAAGTCAGCCTGGGAGTCATCCTGTGCCGGGTCAGGTGCCACAATGGGCTGGTCCAACAAGGGCTGAGCTGGGATGGTGTCCGCCACGTTTCCCTCAACCATTGGGGGGAGCATGGGTGTCCCTGATTGGTCCTCCACACATGGGGGTCTAGGGGCACCCTGCAAATCCTGGCCACGTCCCCTACCGCGCCCACCACGCCCTCCTTTTGGAGGTCGGCCACCTCTGCCTCTCTTACGGCTTGGTCCCTCACAACCATGGCACTGATGTTGTTGTGCGTATGGGTGTTGCAGTATACAATTGTCCTGGGCAATTGGGGGTGAAAGGGGTAGGGTACTAGATGGAATTCGTACCCTAGTGCTCTAGCAAGGCTGTCTGTGACCCCTGGGGGAAGATGACGGGTCACGCACTGCACAGGCACCCCGAAAACAAAAAGTAACGTGCATGCAACCCCTCGTAGACCACGTGCGTGGAAAAATTAACCTGCACTACGCTGTGGCACCCAGAAACACAAAAATAAGCGTACGCGTGTTACAGGCAGCCTACAATGACCTCTGAAGGGGTACGCGACACACGGGGCAAGCACAGTTGGTATATGCGTGTGCGACTCACCGTCTGCCTGGAAAAAGAATGTGAAAAAAACGTGCATGTGCGCGTTGGCAGCACCCCGCCAAAAGAAGAATTGTACGCTGTCTGAGGAGACAGGACAAAAGAAGAAGTGAACACTGTTTGAGGAAACAGGCCCAACAAAAAAAATGAACGCTGTCAGAGGTAACAGAGAGTACGAACTTGAAACGCTGTGAAGTAATCGCATGTGAACCGACAAGAAGTACAGAATTCACCCACTCGCTCTCCACGAAAAGCACATACAAGGAAATGAGGTCCTACACGTACCTTTTAAAGCGGCCCACACGTACAGCGTCACTTACGTGTGTACGCGCTAAGGCCCTTTCCTCCAATTACACGAGCTGACACTCGGACGTGCAGTTTTTGGACGTGTACGATGAACATGCACCCGTGTTGATGGAAATGCCCGCGCATGTCACGTCACAGACGCATAGCCCCTTTCCTCGGATTACACACATTCACACGCGGACGTGCAGTTTTGTCACGCGCCATGAGCCACTATGGCCACGTCACGAGGGAAACGCCCGCGTGCGTCACGTCACAGACGCGCTTACGTGCTAAGGGCCTTTGGTCCAATGAAACCGCGTTCGTGTGCTGACACACTTATGCGCTAAGGGCCTTTCCTCGAATTACGCGCAGACGTGCAAGATTTTCACGTGCCAAATCACTACCTTATCAAGCTGGTCACGCAACAACACACGGAAGACCACGCTCCTGCCCAGAAGGTCTAATTACTGCCCCCCAGAGCCCCGAGCACGCTCCCATCTGCCATCTGCTGCAGCCTGCCTGCTGCCCACGTGCACTGCTATTTGCTGCCTGCACATCATCCATCTGCAGGGGTGCAGTTGTTGCGACCACCCCTGCTGGAACTGAAGACTCCCGACTGGGATACCATCGCTCCACAGCCCAGCCCCAGGACCCAGTTGCCCACCCACACCTGCCTCTGGGGTTGCCATGTCGGGCACACCACCATCTGGCACCACTGGCAACCCCCAGCCAGAGAGGCAGAGGGCAACCAGCTTCAGTGCCAGGGAAGTTGGTATCCTGGTGAGCAAGTCCTGGGGCAGTATGATGCCCTCTTTGGAAGTTCTTGCGCCGACTATGAAGGACGGACCAGGATCTGGATGGACATCGTGACTGCCATCAACGAGGAGGGGGTGGCAGTCCGCGACTTCAAACATGTCAAGAAGCGCTGGGAGGACTTAAGGTCCAGGACCCTCGACAAGCCTGGCGCCTCTTGAAGGCAGCGGATGCCAAGGGGCGCCGGGGCCACCTGTCCAACCACCAAATGAGGGTCCTGGAACGCATATGCCCAGCGCTCCACCTCCAGGTCCTAGAGAGGCAGACCCGTCTGGAGTCGAGCAGTAAGTGTACATACATACTGATTGGACGCTGTGCATGTCGTGGTGTGCCAGTAGTGTGCAGGTTGCACATGTGTTTTTGTAGGGCCATGTATGGATGTGTATGTACAGGGGCGTGAGGCTGACACATGCAAGTCCTGCAATGTGTGAGACACAGGGATGGTGTATGTGTGGGTAAGCATGCAGGCCAAATGCAGATGTGGGAGCACACATGTTTGAATTACTGTGTATGTACGTTGGCATGGTTGTGGTGTCATGCATGGATGTTTGTTCCAGCTGCATGTATCTGCACTGTGTACATGTGCATGTGTGTGTATTTGACAAGTGTGCAACTGTGATGCAACATGGAGGCATGTGGCACTGACATGTAGAAGGCTGAATGCCAGATGTGACATGGATGGCGATCTCATCACTCAGTTGGTGGACATGCACACATGCATTTAAGTGTGTTGGTGTGTGTGCATGTGTTGTGTACTCCCCGGGTTTCATGTGACGTCAGGCTCACCTTCGGATGCTGATGCTGTTGTATGTGTATGGATGGTGCTGCCTGGTGCAATATTGCTGTGGAATTGCTCATGTTTGTGAGTAGAAATGACATGTGTGTCAGGGAGTGTGATGCCATGTCTGAAGTTTGACACTGCCACTCATGTACAACTGTCATGTGTGTATCAGTCCATTGTACAGTGCCCTGATGCCTGTGTTCTATCTCTCCCTGTCTGCAGCGTCAACTGATGAAGAGGGCGGAGAGGGTGCTGTGGAGCAAAGCGGCAGGGATCGCACCACCAGCCGGAAATGCAAGGCCCGGCTCCCCTCCCGGATTGTCATCTCTTCGGGGAGTGAGGAGTCTGGTGCCGCATCCCATGCCGCAGCTGCCGAGCGTAGGTCCAAAAGGCGAAGGTTGGAGATGGACTCCTCGGCAGCAGAAGGGGCAGCTGAGACCCCACAAGGTCTGACAGAGGAAGATGGCATGGAGTCATCCAGGTTGGTGGGGGGTTTGGAGGAGGAGGAGGCCGTGGAAGGGACACACACGGGGTCTGGAGGTGGGGATTCCACTCGTGCCAGTGGTGCAGTGCAGGGGCAGAGACAGGAGGCTGCCACGGAGGTGCCTGTGTGTAATCCTGTCCCTGATCCTGTGACTGCATCATCCGGCACCTGCAGGGATGCCTACGTCCAGACCCGTTTTCAGGGAGGGGATGAGCGCACAACAACTGGTCTTCCTCTCCCTGCGGACGTGGCTATCCGGGACCGTGTTGAGCCTGTCCTGGCTGGGATAGCGTTGCGTCAACGGGGCATGTAAGTTGACCTGCAGTGTTTTCGTGAAGAGACTGTACGTCATCTCGGATGCCTCTTTGACCGCGTTGACCTACTGGGACGGGTCACCGGTGCTGGATTCCTCCATGTGCTGGAACTTCTTGCGACCCCCTCCTCACCTGAACCCCCTACGCGCCAGTCGTCCTCCATGCCATCTTCCCACCCATGTATCACCTGGGTACCCTGTGGAGCTGCTTCTGACCCAGCGGCTAGGAGGACACATCCCTGCCAAAGTCGGGAGTCGGACGTCCAGCAGGGGTGGCCACCACGACAACTGCACCCCAGCCGGAGGAGGATGTGCAGGCAGCAAGAGCCAGGGCGCAGGCACAGGCACAGCAGCAGCAGCAACAACATGGTGGGAGCAATGATGGCTCGGGGCCTTCAACATCGGAGGGGCAGGCATCGGCCAGCGGACCGGAGGACCCAGGATTGGAAGTGTCTTCCGTGTGGCAGCGGTTGGGCCACGCCATAGATGCGGAGCGGCAGCGGGCGGAAGAGGCACGGCTCATAATGGTCAGGGTGGAGAACTCCATGCAGAGGGCACTGAGGCGGGACGAGTGCCTCGAGGCAATTCGCAGGGAGTTGGAGGCCAACATGTCATCGTCCCTGCGAACCCTCGTGGCCATGGAAGAGGACCGCCTCCAGGACATTGAGCGGGAGTTCGATGATATCCTGGCCCGGGACATCAAAAAGTGAGCCGTCGGACTCGCCCACTACCATTGTAAATAGTTAGTTAGTTAGTTAGTGTTAGGTTTCATTTTGGTTTTCATTTTTTTTTTGGGGCGCTTGGACAATACCCCACATTTTTGTATATAGTTCTTCATTAGCTAGTGTATTTTTGTAGGTTTCCTTTGAACAGTTAGGCTCATGGACCCAGGATTTCATCCTTGTAAATAGTTGGAGTGTGGATTTGTCGGCATTTTCTTTTTTGATTTTTCCAGCAATGGATTTTACTTTTTCATTTCTGTTTGGATTTACTTTGTTGGAAGGAGAATTTGGAGACATTTTTGATTTCATATATTTTGTATTATGATTTCCTTTTTTTATCATTATGTGACATTCTGCATTGTTTTCCTTATGTCCATTGTTTGGTATTTGATTTTCTTTCACCACATTTTTTGTTCAATACATTTGTTCCCGTACTTCAATGTGTGGTATTCTCTCATTGGTTTCATGCATGTCACGATGTGGGTTTTCACATTCACTGGCACCCATTGTGTGTGTGTGACGGACATGTGTTGATGTACATACATGCCATTTGGGTTGTTTCATGTAATGGGCATTTGAATGTGGGGTGTATGTTATGCTTGGTTGGTTATTTGGGCAGGGGTGGCGTGCCGTGGGATTTTGGTGGCCATGAGGGCCATGATTGTGGGTCATGTTGACATGTTGGGGGGGAATGAGTGGGGGCCTGCTGGCAGGTGCCCCTCACTGATGGGGGGTGGGGGTGCTAGGGGACATGAGTGGGACATGAGTGGGGGCCTGCTGACAGGTGCCCCTCACTGATGGGGGGTGGGGGTGCTGGGGACATGAGTGGGACATGAGTGGGGGCCTGCTGGCAGGTGCCCCTCACTGATGGGGGGTGGGGGTGCAGGGGGACATGAGTGGGGGCCTGCTGGCAGGTGCCCCTCACTGATGGGGTGGGGGTGCTGGGGGACATGAGTGGGACATGAGTGGGGGCCTGCTGGCAGGTGCCCCTCACTGATGGGGGGTGGAGGTGCTGGGGACATGAGTGGGGGCCTGCTGGTAGGTGCCCCTCACTGATGGGGGTGGCGGTGCTGGAGGACATGAGTGGGACATGAGTGGGGGCCTGCTGGCAGCTGCCCCTCACTGATGGGGGGTGGGGGTGCTGGGGGACATGAGTGGCTGCCTGCTGGCAGGTGCCCCTCACTGCTGGGGGGTGGGGTGCTGGGGGACATGAGTGGGGGCCTGCTGGAAGGTGCCCCTCACTGATGGGGGGTGGGGGTGCTGGGGCACATGAGTGGGACATGAGTGGGGGCCTGCTGGCAGGTGCCCCTCACTGATGGGGAGTGGAGGTCCTGGGGGACATGAGTGGGACATGAGTGGGGGACTGCTGGCAGGTGCCCCTCACTGATGGGGGGTGGGGGTGCTGGGGGACATGAGTGGGGGCCTGCTGGCAGGTGCCCCTCACTGCTGGGGGTGGGGGTGCTGGGGGACATGAGTGGGGGCCTGCTGGCAGGTGCCCCTCAATGCTGGGGGATGGGGGGCTGAGGGACATGAGTGGGGGCCTGCTGGCAGGTGCCCCTCACTGATGGGGGTGGGGGTGCTGGGGGACATGAGTGGGGGCCTGCTGGCAGGTGCCCCTCACTGATGGGGGTGGGGGTGCTGGGGGACATGAGTGGGGGCCTGCTGGCAGGTGCCCCTCACTGATGGGGGGTGGGGGTGCTGGGGGACATGAGTGGGACATGAGTGGGGGCCTGCAGGCAGGTGCCCCTCACTGATGGGGAGGGGTGCTGGGGGACATGAGTGGGGGCCTGCTGTCAGGTGCCCCTCACTGATGTGGGTGGGGGTGCTGGGGGACATGAGTGGGGGCCTGCTGGCAGGTGCCCCTCACTGCTGGGGGATGGGGGTGCTGGGGGACATGAGTGGGGGCCTGCTGGCAGGTGCCCCTCACTGATGGGGGTGGGGGTGCTGGGGGACATGAGTGGGGGCCTGCTGGCAGGTACCCCTCACTGATGGGGGTGGGGATGCTGGGGACATGAGTGGGACATGAGTGGGGGCCTGCTGGCAGGTGCCCCTCACTGATGGGGGGTGGGGGTGCTGGGGGACATGAGTGGGGGCCTGCTGGCAGGTGCCCGTCACTGATGGGGGGTGGGGGTGCTGGGGCACATGAGTGGGGGCCTGCTGGCAGGTGCCCCTCACTGATGGGGGGTGGGGGTGCTGAGGGACATGAGTGGGATATGAGTGGGGGCCTGCTGGCTGGTGCCCCTCACTGATGGGGGTTGGGGGTGCTGGGGGACATGAGTGGGACATGAGTGGGGGCCTGCTGGCAGATGCCCCTCACTGATGGGGATGGGTGTGCAGGGGGACATGAGTTGGTGATCACTAGTGCAACGTGACACGTGGCCTGGCTGGGGGGCATGGCCATGGTGGATGGGCTGCCTGCAGGACATATCCAGGGGTGCAGGGGCCGTGGAGGGGGTAGAGGGGACACCTAGGAGGACCCACACTGCCAATTCACGTGTAGGACTCCCCTCGGACCACAATGGATACACGTAACCCGCTCTGACAGCAAAATCACGTGTGAAACCTCCCGCGCACCCCAGTAATACACGTACCCCACTCTCACAGGGCCAATCGCGTGTGAAACCTCCCGCACACCCCAGTAATACACGTACCTCGCTCACACAGGGCCAATCGCGTGTGAAACCTCCCGCACACCCTCGTAATACATGTACCCTGCTCGCACAGGGCCAATCGCATGTGAAACCTCTTGCACACCCCAGTAATACACGTACCACGCTCGCACAGGGCCAATCGCGTGTGATAGTTCCTGCGCACCCCAGTAACACACGTACCCCGCTCGCTCAGGGCCAATCGCATGTGAAAGTTCCCGCGCACACCAGTAACACACGTACCCCGCTCGCACAGGGCCAATCGCGTGTGAAACTTCCCGCGCATCCCAGTAATACACGTACCCCGCTCGCACAGGGCCAATTGCGTATGAAAGTTCCCGCGCACCCCAGTAACACACGTACCCCGCTCGCACAGGGCCAATCGCGTGTGAAAGTTCCAGCGCACCCAGTAACACACATACCCCGCTCGCACAGGGCCAATCGCGTCTGATAGTTCCCGCGCACCCCACTAATACACGTACCCCGCTCGCACAGGGCCAATCGCATGTGAAAGTTCCCGCGCACCCCAGTAATACACGTATCCCGCTCCCACAGGGCCAATCGTGTGTGAAAGTTCCCACGCACCCAGTAACACACGTACCCCGCTCGCACAGGGCCAATCGCGTGGGAAACTCCCCACGCCGGGGTGTACATGTATTCGGAGGGGTGCGTGGGAGTTTTACTGGCGTTTTCGATGTTCGGGGCCTGTGCGCCATGTACGGGATTTGTGCGCTGTGCATGGTGCATGGGGAGGGGTTGGGGGTGTAACTGGTGCTGGTGCAGGGTCGCTGCGCCACTCTGCGCCACGGCTGGTTTTGGATGCTAAAATCCA
This sequence comes from Ambystoma mexicanum, assembly GCF_040938575.1. Classification (NCBI taxonomy): domain Eukaryota; kingdom Metazoa; phylum Chordata; class Amphibia; order Caudata; family Ambystomatidae; genus Ambystoma; species Ambystoma mexicanum. Next base: position 737,705,921 of record NC_090941.1, on the reverse strand, counting down.
TGAATACGCTGTGCGCGGAAATGGATTTTAGCGCACGCGGCTGGTGCAGAAGTCGCACGTGCACACTGTGCGCTAGCCGCGTGCGCCACTTGTGCGCTGAGTTCTATGAATTACCCTGTCAATCGTTACCAAACACTCTAAACCAATTAGGACAATTGCCAACCAAACTTACGGAAATCTCTTCTTTTCTCTCCCTAAACATGTACCCAATACTGTTTATTGAAAATTGCTTTTCACTGCAAAATGTATGAACCAATCTGTAAATCACTATGAATCTGTATATATATATCACGATCACTGGGAATTAAATTACCCACGCATAATATGTCAAAACACAAATGTCACACGATATCAACACCATCACGAATGGAGAATACCCGATCTCAGGACCACATTGGCACCAAATATGTATCCAATCCATATGTAATCAATAATTATGAACGGTAGCCTAGAAAAAGACCTGTTAGGTCAAAACACGTGTCGGCACCACCTGTTATATCATCAATTGATGAATTCGAAACGATAAAAGATTGTAAAAAATGCAAATCACAAACCTTGTGGAACTACATTTTTCAAGCACAGCAAAAGGCAATAGGGTAAATCCCAGCATAAGAAATTGCACACGCGCCGAATGAGTGGAAACTATAACAATTCTTGCTGTATAGTAGAGTATTGTGTGTGGTAACTGTTTTCACATAACTAAAGTTTACTTTTGTCTATTGGTCCGGTTGACAATAAATGTATAGATATCTTTCATATACACTTGTCTAACAGTAATTTGTGGTTTGTTGCTGTGTATGCTGATTGTGGGCTTCCAATCACTCTCACCCCTCCTGAGACTTAGTCTTGACCGCCTGCCAACCTACCTAGATTGGTATGGCTTGTCCTGAAAGTTCCCCTGTTTCACTAAACTGAGTGTGGCCTCCTAAACTTCTGCCCATCATGTCAGAGTTTAGAAATCCATCTTAACAGCCTCCTCCAGCACTTGTACACCCATTGGCTCTTCCTTCTATCCCCAATAGAGTAGCATGGATGATAGGCACAAGGCCTCGTTAGAGCATAAATGTAACTTACCGTTTTGGAATTATTTTCAACCAACCTGCATTCCCATTTCAGCTTGTGGCACTTTGAAATAGAATTGTGTCATAGAATGCGTGGTACAAATGTTCACCTTGTGTGTCGGTCGTGTGGCACCTTGACATGATAAAGAACACACTGGAGACCTATTTAGTATGAGCATTTAATGTCACCCTATCTCGCTGATGGTACAGAGGGCTGCTTCAAGTGTGCAAGGAAACATGAATTGACATGCATGAATTATAGTAAGAGCTATGCAATATGTGCCAGAAGTATAAGTAGCAAACAAATGATTCAAGAGCGTAACAGGGACATAGTAATCATGGGTGGTTGGTATATAGCACACTAGGAGTAAGAGTATGCTTTGTGCCATGAAACAGTGCTGGACGAGGGAGAAGTGGGGCTTCGATTTAATTTTCTTACAGAGATGATTTAACCCCAGAGGTAACAGCAACACATAATTTTCTGGATTGTTCTAACGTTTCTGTCGCTTAACTTATTTAGCATAGCTGTTTGTAACTGTCCTTGGTGTTCTGAACCACTTGCCCGAAGCAGCGTCTTGTCTAGTTTTTTTTGTGTGTGTGTGTGCCATTCTTTTACAAAATCTAAACCTACCCGTCTCTGGCTTCAATCACTGAAAACAGGCTGCTATTGATATTTGGCTGTGAGCAAGTCAGCAACTGTTCAAAGGACACAATGTGTTGAATACCCAAAAAATATTATAACATTTACTATATTGAAAGTAGATATACGAAAATGTTGTTTCCATTTCTGCCATCTGTTATTCGGAGCGGTTACTTCTTGAAATTATGCAAGCTATACATAATATTTGTGCGATTAAAAACGGCACGTGTACTGTACGCATAATAACTAATTCAGCGACTTGCGAATCTGCGATTTGACCAAAAGAATTGACACAGTAAATTATGTTATGTTGAATGATATTTATACAGCACACCATAAAAAAGCGAGTACATAACTCGCAGTTTGTGTATCTCTCGAGTAATCATTGTTATTTGTGTATAGTTTAAAGAGGAGTGAACAGAGGTATGATTTTTTTGGGACGCATTGCTTAATGGCCTTGCACACGAATATATTCTGTGCAGAGTTATGGGTTGTTAGAAGGACCATATTGTGATGATTTTTCCACGAAGACCCACAACTACAACCTGTATGCAGGCTTATTATATCTACACCACTTTGTCACGTGGGATTTCCTGGTGTGCTGTCACTGTTGCATCCTTGTGAACCATAAAGTGGGGGTTGAGGGGAGGGGCGTGCGATGAACCTTTTCCCGTGGGCACTTGCTTCTCTTTTTGAACACTAATCTTACCACTTCCTTTATAATGCCATCTGTCTGTGGTTCACAATAGAATGTTACTATATCTGTCCTTATTTTCTGGTAGGGAGCGCTATGTGAAGCGGGTGCATCTGGTTCTCCATACCATTGGGAGCTATACCTACTTCACAGCGCTAACCTTTCATGCACGTCATGTTCTCCACTACTCCCCCACGTTATCATGTCTGTGTTCATTCTGTGTGGTTTGTGTTTATGATGAGGTTTCATCCATGTTCTAAATTATTTGGTAACTTGTTATATTCGATTACAGAATGGCTACTAAAATATCTTCTTTTATTCAGTTATCTACACAGCTATAGTGTACCATTCTGCGCATGCATAGTTTCCAGCTACCGTCGGATGGATTCTTCAATCAACCTTGGCGGATAATCATAAATGGGGCTTATTTGATTACCATTATATGGGACATCCAACAGGGACCAATCTGCCCTTTGGCAGTACCAGCAATAAGGAGCAATCTGTCCGTGTTTATGATGTAAAAACATGCTGAAGCAAAAGCGTTGCTCTTAAAAGTGTAAAGAATCCATATCATCTAACGAATGGAACACCGAGTGCGTCATTAGAAAGTTTTGCTGGTGTAACATGAGGACACACAAGAATTGGTGTACAGGGATTGATCGATCGCTGATCGCAAATGACGTATCATGGGGCAGTTATGAAGAACATTTGCTAGCTATAACTTGTATTGCAAAAACATATAATTCATTTCATGGACTTAATCTTCTCTTGGGAGTGTTCTTTGCAAAATAAAAGCACTTGTTACATTGCAGACTGTTGATATTTTCTTAAAAATAAATGTTTTGCTCTCCTATTTACGACAAGAAATAAAGGCTCTGCACTGTGCGAGGATGTGTGTGTTTATCTTCCTGGTTCTGCGTTAAGTAACATTACTGCTGTTAAGACGGATTTCTGAACTCTGTCCTGGTGGCGCAGAAATTACTTGGAACAGGGTAACCTCTGAACAAGCCAGACCAATCAAGGTAGCGATCGCGGCGGTCAAGACTAGGTCTCAAGAGGGGTGAGGGTGACTGAAAGCCCGCAATGAGCACACAAAGCAAGAGCGCTTACAAACTACTCAAAACAGTTGTTATATCAAAAATAGATACACATTTATTTTAAGGCCTTTAAAATAATGACCGTAGCGAGAAAATCACAATATCACAATATTAAACCAACACATACCATATCAACACAATATATATACAAATACGACAGTATTAAGCATTAGAGGCACGAAATGTGTAGTCCACCTGCCAGGGAAGGAAAACAGGCAGCGCGATAACGCTTTAGACTCAGTTCGCCTTCAGAGGCACCTAACTAGATGGAAGTCCGATCCCTGCGAAGAGTGGAGCCTTGTGCTCAAAGTACATGCCACGCCGGTGCCAACGGGCAAAAGGGGAAGCTCTTCGGAGGAAGTCAGGCAGTTCGGGTTAGTGCACAGCAGAAGGAGAATAGGTTCCGCAACTCAAGCGCAGCCTCCACAGCGGGCAGAAGCAGAGCGCGAGTACGGCAAAAGGGTGCTGTTTTTACACAGCAGGGAAAAGCAATGGGATACTGCAGGAGGGCGACCAGATCCTAGCTAAACTACTCACCGGTCCCCGAAGCAAGCAGCCCCAGGCTTCTCCACGTTAGTTTCAGCAGCTGGCAGGTTCAGAAGAGCAGGGAACGCCTCGTAGTCGTGTCGAGCAAAAAGACGTCCCAATCGACTAAACCAGCACAGTTTGTTGCTGCAGCAGGACAACGGAGCGGCCGTGTGTATTCAAGCCAAATGTACACTCCCCCCTTCAGACTTGGGAACGCCAAGCGTACGAAGCGTGGGAGAGTGACAAGGACTCGAAATACAACACAACCTGGCGGCAGTTACAGAGCAGGACTCCCTTGTAAGCTGGTCAGTCAACTGGATGGCCCAGAGACACTTCCAAAGGCTTACTTGGCAGGAGATGATGAAGTCGCCGGGAATAGCTGTTCCTGCTATTCCAAAGGTCGAAGCACCAGTACAGGCCTTCTGGTTCGATCCAAGGAGGAAAGGGTTTCAAAGGACGACAGCAGTGCAAAGGAGGATTCCTTCAGCGGGTCACCAGCGATTCCTCGGTCCAGCCTCGTAGTTGCAGGATACTTGGCTCCTGTATTCCTTCGTTTGTGAGAACTCAGGAGATCGACATGGTAGTGGTGTTTCCAGCTCCCTCTTATCCACGGTTCCCTTCGCGCCAAAACGGAGGGGAGCCAATGGGAGATCCGCTCATCAACACACATACCATACGTGGACCAATCATGGACCACGGTGGTCCCAGGCATTCACACCACCCTAGACTCTCTGGCACCCAGGATGTGTATTGGGACCAGACATCCCAGCCCACACCCTGGAGGCACACAAACGACATGTAGAAGCCCGCGAAAGCAACCACGTTTCGCTGGAAAGTACATGCCCAAATAAGGAAGGCCCCGGGTCGCCCGACCTGAGGAAGGTGAAGGGAGCAAGACGGTCAGTGGACAGGACAAAGGAGCCTCGTGGTCTGGCCATTTTGGGAGCCAGGCCACCATTTTGGGTTCAGTGCGAAAAACGTGCTCAGAACGCCAAAAGGAGCTCAAAATAAACAAAACGATCGCTGCCACCATTCCAGTCCCTGAATGACTTGCACCGATCAAATACCATCCTAAAAGAGTATCTAGGGCCTGTAGAAGGCTAGAGACCCAAGAGAGCTGTAACTTAGCTTACAGTGCCCTCTTGTGTCATGTTGCACTAAAGCCGCAACATGATAAAAGAAACTACGGGAAACAGCGTTCCCCGGTACTGACTGTCTTAAGGGCATGTCAGTTTCCCCGTAAGAAAAGGAGCGAAAGCCCAGAGGAGTGCGGCAGAAGGCTGCACTTCTCTGGCAAAGTCAAGAACAAGGTGAAAACAACAGCAAAAAGTTTAGGGGTTGCCACATGGAAGGAAAATTACCTACAATTACGAAATCTTTCCTAACACTCGCCCCTCCCAGACTATGGACAGGGGGAACTAATCCACCCCTGGATGAGTCTCTTGTTCAGGTCGGTTAAACATTCTGGACAACCCATCAGCATTGCTATGTTGGACACCTGGCCTATGCTCAATAGTGAAGTCGAAGCCTTGTAGACTTATGGACCACCTAAGCAACTTTGAATTCTCCCCCTTCATGTTCATTAGCCACTTTAACGGCTTATGGTCAGTCTGCACAGTGAAGTGGGTCCCATAGAGGTAGGGCCTCAGCTTCCTTAGGGCCCACACAACAGAGAAACATTCTTTCTCTACCGTGGACCATCTGAGCTCTCTGTCCTTAAGCTGGCGACTAATAAAACCGATAGGGTGTTCCTTACCCTTCTCATCTACTTGTGATAGTACAGCTCCTATCCCAGTGTCAGAGGCATCCGTCTGCACGATAAAAGGTCTTTGATAATCAGGGGCCCTGAGCGCAGGGGCCTGGCACAAGGAGTCTTTTAAGCCATTGAAGGCTTTCTCACACTCGTCGGTCCAAGTTACCTTCTTGGGTTTCTTCGGAGTTGTGAGGGCAGTCAGAGGAGCAGCTATGGTGCCATAGTCTGCCACAAAATTGCGGTAATACCCCGTGAGTCCTAAGAAGGCTCTCACTTGGGTTTGCGTAGTGGGGGTAGGCCAGTCTTGTACTGCTTGTACTTTACTGGGTAGAGGCTGTATCCTCCCTCCACCTACTTCATGTCCAAGGTAAACCACTGAGCCTTGTCAAATCTGGCATTTACTAGCCTTTATGGTCAAGTGGGCTTTCTGAAGAGCCTGGAGCACAATCCTGAGGTGTTTCACATGGTCTTCCCAGGTGGCACTGAAAACTGCTATATCGTCCAGATATGCAAGACAGAATTCGTCCAACCCATTCAACACATGATTCACAAGCCTCTGGAAAGTGGCAGGTGCATTCTTCAACCCGAACGGCATTACCCGGAATTGGTAAAGGCCGTCTGGAGTAGAAAATGCTGTCTTCTCCTTGGCATGTTCTGCTAAAGCTATTTGCCAATAGCCAGCAGTGAGGTCAAACGTGCTGAGGTACTTGGAGGCACCCAAAGTATCCACCAGCTCATCTGTTCGAGGCAAGGGGTGTGCATCTGTCTTGGTGACAGCATTCAGAGCCCTGTAATCCACGCAGAACCTCAATTCAGAAGTGCCTGCCTTTGGAACCAAGACCACAGGACTGGACCAAGGACTACTAGAGGGTTCAATCACCCCAAGATCTAACATCTTGTTGACCTCGGTCTTAATATAAGACCGTACTTTGTCTGACATCCTGTATCCCCTACTTTTGGTAGGTACACTGTCTCCTGTGTCAATGTTATGTTTGCACCAAGGTGTCAAACCAGGGGACTGTGAAAACAGGGGGGAAAACTGCCTAAGCAAACTTTTCACCTCAGCCTGCTGATTCGGAGTCAGGTGAGGGGCCACTCGGACACCCTCAAAGGAGCTATCTGAAGGACCGCTCTGGAACAGGTCGGGGAGAGGTTCAGAATCCTCTTCCTCAACATCTGAAGCCAGTAGCAGTGCTGCGATTTCGACTCTTGGGACGAAAGCCTTCAGCCTATTCACGTGAAACACTTTTGGAGCCTGTCCAGGCCTGCCAAGGTCCACTAAATAGTTCACCTCACCCAGGGGCTCCACCACTGTGTAAGGGCCTGACCATTTGTCCTGTAAAGCTCGAGGCCTTATGGGATTCATGATCAGGACTTGCTGACCAGGTGTAAAGTTGATGAGGGAAGCTTTCTGGTCGTACCAATGTTTCACCAGTGCTTGCCCTGCCTTCAATTTATCACTAGCCAAGCCCATCAGAAGTACCATCCGTTTTCTGAGCCCTAGCACATAATCAACTACATTGGTAGTAACAGGGGGAGTGGGCATCTCCCATCCCTCTTTGACGATGGCTAAGGGTCCCCGTACGGGATGACCGAACAGAAGTTCGAAGGGGCTGAAGCCAACACCCTCCTGTGGTACCTCTCTGTAGGCAAACAGCAAACATGGTAAAAGAAGATCCCATTTTCTTCTCTGAGGCTCCTCCAGAGCCCCAATCATGCTCTTTAACGTTCTGTTGAAACGTTCCACCAGACCATTGGTCTGGGGGTGGTATGCAGAAGAGAACTTGTAGGTGACCCCACATTCTTTCCACATAGCCTGCATATACTTCGACATAAAGTTGCTGCCACGATCTGACACAAATTCTTTAGGGAAGCCAACCCTAGTAAATATGCCGAGTAAAGCTTTTGCAACTGACTTGGCAGTTACAGTTTTCAATGGGATGGCCTCAGGATACCTGGTTGCATGGTCGACCAGCACCAGGATAAACCTGTTGCCAGAGGATGTTTGCGGGTCAAGGGGACCAACGATGTCGATCCCTACCCTTTCAAATGGTACCCCCACAACTGGGAGCGGTACCAACGGAGCTTGGATTGTCGCGCCAACCTTACCAGACAACTGGCAGGAGGCACAACTCCTGCAGTGACTTTCTACTTGCACCCCCATCTTGGGCCAGTAGAAGTGCATGGATAACCTTTGCTTGGTCCTCTTCATACCAAGGTGACCAGCAAGGGGAACTTCATGCGCCAACTGCAGGAGGAAGGGCCTAACAGCAAGGGGAACCACCAACCTCCTATGGTCTCCTTCTGTAGACTCTGTGGGCTCACTATACAGGAGTCCACCTTCCCAATAAATCCTATGCTTCCCAGGAGGCTCACCCTCAAGCTGGGAGCAGGCCTGTCTCCTTAGGCCTTCCAGAGATGGGCACTCACGTTGGCCTTTACTGAATTCGTCCCTATCAGGACCTCCTTCAACTAACAAGTCTTTTAGTTCAGGATGATCGTTGGGGTCGAATACTTCAGGCATCGCCACCTCCTCGTCAGGCCCGGGCGATTGACCAACTTCCTCCACCGCAGTGGTAGGCGAGCTCGGGGGAATATTCTCTTTCCCTCGTTTTGACTTGTAGACTCCTTTCGCCTTGGGTTTCCCCTTTGGCTGGGGCGGCGTATTGGACTTGGCCAATGCTGCCCGTGCTTGAAACCGTGTGTAGGGTCTTTCGGCAGTGTCTCCTACGAGCCCTAAAGCTCTGAGATCATTACCCAACAAGACCTTTCCCGGGACGTTTCTCTGAATGCTCACTGGAATCCTGACTGCTGTACCATTTAAAGTAAGATTTACAGGGATCACGGGAAACATACGGAGGGGGCCGTCAGCCAACTTAGTGGGCATCAGAGTAGCTCTGGCAACTTCCTCTGAGTCTACCAAGGTAGAATCCACTACAGTGTGACTGCACCCACTATCCCTAAGAGCTGGAGTATCCACTCCATTGATCAGCACACTGTCTTGAAAGTAGTGCTTGGTATTATCCGGAATCCTAGCATAAGCCTCTGCGACTTTAGGCTCCCAGGAACCCAGGGACACTAAAACTACCTCTGCCTCTATCCCGCTGGGAAATGAGTCTGAGGAGAAGGATGCTCCTGTAATCTCTTCTTCCTCGTAGGAGGAGAAGGCCAGATTAGCGGAGTGGACCCCCAAAGGTCTAACCTTACACCGGGGATCCCCCTTCACATGGTCAGTTGCTCCACAAGAAAAACAAGCCCCAGTGGGTCTGTTTACGTAGGGAGGCTTATTGTAACCAGAGTTCTGTTTCGGAGGCTGACCTCCACTACCCTGTGAGTTCTCTTGTGTCTTACCCTTGTTTTTCTTTTTGTGGCCGTTATGGGAAGAAGATTTAGCAGATTCCCCACCCTCCATATCTTTGGACTTTTTCCCTTCCTCCTGCTTACCAGGATGAGTTTTGTCCTTATGGGACACTCGATGTGACACCCATAAGTCTGCTGCAATGGCCAGCTTCTTAGGATCTATCTCCTTCGAATCGGCCAAATGCTGCTTAAGCTCCGGGGAAGAAGAAGCAAAAATATGTTCCAGCATGACAAGATTTATCATGCCTTCGAAGGTAGAAACCTTATAACCTTCGACCCAGCCAGTTAAGTTTTTCAAGGATTCAGCGACATAAGATACCCAAGTACCACCTTCCTTTTTCTTATACTCTCGAAAACGCTTTAAATATTGGGCCGGAGTCTTCCCAAACTTTAAAATGAGAGTTTGCTTTAACATTGCGAAATCAGCCCGCTCAGCCTTCGACATTTCCATAATGGCACTACAGCCAGAATGGGGCAGTCTACTGAGCAACCACGCAATCTTATCAGCATTGTCAACTTCTTGAACCTCGCATGCATACTCAAACGCATTCAGCCAGTCTATAATGTCATTCCTTTCTTCATACACACTGAGCAGATCTTTCGGAAACCGTGGATGAGAGGAAGCCCCAGACCCATGTCTAGGACCCTTGGATCCATTTGCAACCTGAAGCTTGGCCAGTTCCAACTGGTGATCCCTGTCTTTCTGTTTTTCTGCCTGTTCGATTTTTAGTTTGGCCATGCTGAATTCAAGCTCCTGCTGCCTAAACCGCAGCTCTTGCTTCTTGAATTCAAGCATAGCATCCCCATCAACACTGGCAGAGGAAACATTAGACATCTCGTCCTCCCTGTCCTCGTGGTCGCGATGGATCAGTGCAGCGGCAGAACCGTCGGTTCTACCAGTGAGAGCAGCCCCACCACCTTCTGCACTGTCCTCAGAAGTTATAGCGTCAAGCTGCGCTTCTTGCCACGCCACGATTCTTTGGATCATTTCCAATTTCGTGCCTTGAGAGGAAACACCTCTCTCCGCACACATCTTTTTCAGCGTTTCTGATTTGGAAGCATTTAAAGTTAACAAGGTATTTGTTTCCATACTGTTTGATAGGACTATGGCCTTTTTAAAGTTATACTACAACAATTCACTACGTGTACTGTTTGGAATAACCTGAAATGCCTTAGTTCGAGCGCAACACTGGATACCTTCAGTCGTATCCCACCGCTGCCACCAATTTGTTAAGACGGATTTCTGAACTCTGTCCTGGTGGCGCAGAAGTTCAGAAGGCCAACCTAATTACTTGGAACAGGGTAACCTCTGGACAAGCCAGACCAATCAAGGTAGCGATCGCGGCGGTCAAGACTAGGTCTCAAGAGGGGTGAGGGTGACTGAAAGCCCGCAATGAGCACACAAAGCAAGAGCGCTTACAAACTACTCCAAACAGTTGTTATATCAAAAATAGATACACATTTATTTTAAGGCCTTTAAAATAATGACCGTAGCGAGAAAATCACAATATCACAATATTAAACCAACACATACCATATCAACACAATATATATACAAATACGACAGTCTTAAGCATTAGAGGCACGAAATGTGTAGTCCACCTGCCAGGGAAGGAAAACAGGCAGTGCGATAACGCTTTAGACTCAGTTCGCCTTCAGAGGCACCTAACTAGATGGAAGTCCGAGCCCTGCGAAGAGTGGAGCCTTGTGCTCAAAGTACCTGCCACGCCGGTGCCAACGGGCAAAAGGGGAAGCTCTTCGGAGGAAGTCAGGCAGTTCGGGTTAGTGCACAGCAGAAGGAGAATAGGTTCCGCAACTCAAGCGCAGCCTCCACAGTGGGCAGAAGCAGAGCGCGAGTACGGCAAAAGGGTGCTGTTTTTACACAGCAGGGAAAAGCCATGGGATACTGCAGGAGGGCGACCAGATCCTAGCTAAACTACTCACCGGTCCCCGAAGCAAGCAGACCCAGGCTTCTCCACGTTAGTTTCAGCAGCTGGCAGGTTCAGAAGAGCAGGGAACGCCTCGTAGTCGTGTAGAGCAAAAAGACATCCCAATCGACGAAACCAGCACAGTTTGTTGCCGCAGCAGGACAACGGAGCGGCCGTGTGTATTCAAGCCAAATGTACACTCCCCCCTTCAGACTTGGGAACGCCAAGCGTACGAAGCGTGGGAGAGTGACAAGGACTCGAAATACAACACAACCTGGCGGCAGTTACAGAGCAGGACTCCCTTGTAAGCTGGTCAGTCAACTGGATGGCCCAGAGACACTTCCGAAGGCTTACTTGGCAGGAGATGATGAAGTCACCGGGAATAGCTGTTCCTGCTATTCCAAAGGTCGAAGCACCAGTACAGGCCTTCTGGTTCGATCCAAGGAGGAAAGGGTTTCAAAGGACGACAGCAGTGCAAAGGAGGATTCCTTCAGCGGGTCACCAGCGATTCCTCGGTCCAGCCTCGTAGTTGCAGGATACTTGGCTCCTGTATTCCTTCGTTCGTGAGAACTCAGGAGATCGACATGGTAGTGGTGTTTCCAGCTCCCTCTTATCCACGGTTCCCTTCGCGCCAAAACGGAGGGGAGCCAATGGGAGATCCGCTCATCAACACACATACCATACGTGGACCAATCACGGACCACGGTGGTCCCAGGCATTCACACCACCCTAGACTCTCTGGCACCCAGGATGTGTATTGGGACCAGACAACCCAGCCCACACCCTGGAGGCACACAAACGACATGTAGAAGCCCGCGAAAGCAACCACGTTTCGCGGGAAAGTACATGCCCAAATAAGGAAGGCCCCGGGTCGCCCGACCTGGGGAAGGTGAAGGGAGCAAGACGGTCAGTGGACAGGACAAAGGAGCCTCGTGGTCTGGCCATTTTGGGAGCCAGGCCACCATTTTGGGTTCAGTGCGAAAAACGTGCTCAGAACGCCAAAAGGAGCTCAAAATAAACAAAACGATCACTGCCACCATTCCAGTCCCTGAATGACTTGCACCGATCAAATACCATCCTAAAAGAGTATCTAGGGCCTGTAGAAGGCTAGAGACCCAAGAGAGCTGTAACTTAGCTTACAGTGCCCTCTTGTTTCATGTTGCACTAAAGCCGCAACATGATAAAAGAAACTACGGGAAACAGCGTTCCCCGGTACTGACTGTCTTAAGGGCATGTCAGTTTCCCCGTAAGAAAAGGAGCGAAAGCCCAGAGGAGTGTGGCAGAAGGCTGCACTTCTCTGGCAAAGTCAAGAACAAGGTGAAAACAACAGCAAAAAGTTTAGGGGTTGCCACATGGAAGGAAAATTACCTACAATTACGAAATCTTTCCTAACAACTGCGTGGGTGATGACGGGGTGCGTTTGGCTATGCTGGCCACAAACAGCATGAAAATAGGTGGAGCATATTGTTTGGACTAGTGATGTCCGTTTGAGGGGCAGGCGATCTGTATTGTTGCTGCAAGGGCACTTGAACTTAGGGTGATGCATCAACAGTAAGATTAGCACAAGATGGCAGTGCCCAACCCATTGTTTTTGCATGTGTAAAAGTGAGGAAAACGAATCTTAGATGCATAGGAAACATTTTTAAGATCGATTACAGTACTCTTAAAAATACATGCCCGAATGATCAGGACATTTTTTAGCAAACTTCCCCTTTAATACAGAGCGGTTTCTAAGCGTGGACCCGGCGATCAGACCTGTGTTGCTCTGCATCAGCTTGCTTTCAAGGCAAGCGCACTGCCCCAGAGCTATCCTCCCGACGAAGTCTCAATATACTTACAACACTTCAGAATTCTCTTCAAAAGCTTTGTGAACAATTTGAATTACATATGATAGTTTTAGACATAAGTGTTGGGCGTAATGTGTGACAGTGTGTGAAAGTGTAAATAAATGTGTGGGATATGTGAATGACGAAGGGGTATGTGGTAGAGAAATGTCATAGAGTGGAAGAAAATAAGTGCATACAATGTTTTTGTAAAATTGTACTTGTTTTCCACTCTGACACTCCAGGGCAACGTAGTCCTTGTCAATCCACCAATTTTGGGTGAAGGTACACTTTTATTGTGAATCAGATATTGGATACCCTAAGTTTCTGACAGCAGCAGGATTAGTTACCTAATTCCCCTGAGAATACTGTTTTCGGAGGCATGTTTTTGACCAGACACAGGAGTGACATAAGCCTGGTGTACATTATGACACAAACAGGATTCGTCTGCCAGAGTCTCCCAGAATGTATATGTAGACAGTTATGTCTAGTTCTGGAAGGTTCTATAATGTCCCACCATTACATGTGAGCAAAATGCAGAGATGCTAACAATGTGGTGCAATGGACAACAAAGTAGCAGCCAGAGTTTTGAAATCTGATTGTAATTATGGAAACATGTGTTTACTGCATAGATGCCCCGTTTTGATGATAATTTCTCTAATTGTACTTGTTGCGCTTTTTGTATATTTAAGTCCCCAGGTATTTTAGGATATGCCTTTGTCAGGTTCAAAATTCCTGGGCCATATATATATATATAAACAGTTGAGGTTCCACTAGTTAATTGCGCTGCTAGGTCAAACTGTGAAAACAACCAGCACATGTAAACTAGTATTAATATCGATGATGCAAATGCCAACAAAAAGGTAATTGTCCAATAATTCTTGTATTGGTGTTTTATTCGTGTTCAATTGCCAGAGAAGTCTGCCGACACGTGTTTCGACTTGCAAAGGTCTTCCTCAAGGCAAAGTTCTGTGTATTTCAAACAATACATGATGAAAACCTTAGTCATTTAGTGTAGAACATTCACAATGTGACATTCATGGTATGCCGCAAATTATTTTTTTGAACAAAGTAGTAACCAAGCATGTGGGGTCAAGGGCATTGATAACAGGGGTAACATCAAATACATTGGAAAAAACAGTATTCCAATCAATACATTGCCATGCCAAAATGCGAATGAATATTCAGGAACATGTCATTGAATAATCAAGCCCCAATGAAAAGAAAGAAAATAACAAAAGCACATTAAGCCTCTAGCATTGATACCCTCATATGTCAAATCCAGTTGACAAACTAATGTCACAATGGATCTAATATTGATATATGTCAAGGCCAGGCATTCTGGTTAACATCTTAGGTGTTATACTCAATCTATCATGCAAGCGTTGTGATTACATGTGCAACAACAGCCAGAACTCTGTGCCACCATCTGTCGTGTTGTCCACTACACCTGTTCGCAATCTTTAATGCGTTAGTGAGAACTAATATCACTCCCCCTGCGTGATATACTAAGACCCATGTGTGCAGCCTGTGACACCGGATGCAATGCCTAAATGGTAACTCTATCATGGAAAATCAATATTGTACTTGTGTGAGAGGTGTGTTACCAATAATCATGTGTCCATCATCTGATTCTTCAAGTTGAACCACTTCTGGTTTCAGCAAAGGAGATATATGATCAATGATCCTGCATGCAATAGTACAGAGCAAGAGTGTAAGAATTTTCCATATTTCAGCAATCCACAACCAATCTTAATGCACTCAATGCCCAAAATGGGGATTAGCCAAATATTGGATTACCTGTTGGTAGTCCTGTAATTACTAGCACCGATGCATGTGCAGCGTGGATTCAATCTATTGAGACCCTGGAATATGATCCATGAATGGGATGATCTAATGCACGAACGACAAAAAAATGTGTCCGCGTTTGAGAAGTCCATCGGTGTGAAGTACATTTTACACATCTTACATATATTGCATTCTTACTCGCAATGTTCTATCGTCAGTGTTTCCTGTCGGGTTTTCGCTTAATCTCGCTGCGCTCGGAAAGTACACTCTTTATGGATTAGAGAAAGGCACCTCATGCGTGCCTGACGTGTAACCTGTCACGTGCTGATACATGATCACATGATCACGTGACTTGCAAACGAATGAATTGTGATGTCCATGAACCGATGCGTATGGTGCTTGCGCATTATTACGGCATTTATATTTCGATGGAAATCCCCTTGACAAACATAAAATGACAAGAAATGTATCATAATACCCGAAAGATTAACAATCCAAATGGCAAATCTAAAGTAATGAGAAGCGAATGAAAATTTACAAGAACTGTACCCATCGTTGTTGATAGATGAGCTGCCTAATGTACTTCACAATGGAAATCAATGCTATGAAAGAGTATTGAGTGCTTAGCTATACTATGTACTCTAAAGGGGAATTATGTGTGATTCCTTGTGATGTTGAAAAAGACCATAGATCAGAAGATCTGAAAATCCATTGTTACTAGTTCTGAATGGGTTTACGAGCAGGCGCAGGAACAACAGTACGGCCGGCACCGGGCTCCAGCGTTGCCACACAAATTTACAAATTGGCTACTAGGGTGAAACAACATCAGTGACTAGGCAATTTTATTACCATCCAAAACACAGTGTGGTGACCACTTCTCTGGCAATTGAACACGAATAAAACACCAATACAATAATTATTGGACAGTTACCTTTGTGTTGGCATTTGCATCATCGATATTAATACTAGTTTACATGTGCTGGTTGTTTTCACATATATATATATATATATGAAAACAAAAAAAGACTGCATCCTAGTCTGTGGCGTAGCGGCATAGCGGCACTCCGGCAATAATTGTATGGAAAAACTTTTTCAATCCTTATCAAATCCACACATAAGGCATTTCTGCTGTGCAAATAGGAAGTCCTTTATCCATTTGTAAGGTACTGGACATGGAAGGCAGCAGCAATGTTACACACAAAGAAAGGAATGACGCGTTTCACCCTACACAGGCTTCATCTGGTATGAGTGATAGAGAGAGGACTGCATTTTTATAGACAGATTACTTGTTTACAAGTCCATCTTCACTGTTTAGGACTTCTGATTACCTATGTAATGCTTGGATGCTCCCAGTTGGAAACATGGACCGTATTGTAAGGTGCAGGGAGTCCATGCATTGCTTTAACCAAGTGTTTAGAGTCCAAACAGCTGAATGGTTACCCTGTTACATATGCACTAAATCACATAGTTAATGCCACAAACCAAGTAACGTCGTTACACCATGAGTTTTGAACACTTTTTGCAATATATAAAATCTTATGTTTAGTGTACTAAGAAAACGGGAGAAATGATGCAACCTAGCGAATACACTATTCATTTAATGATTTCTATATTTGTCACACATCAAATTGTGATGTGTGTATAACACCATTATCCTTTGTATGAAATAAACAATTTGACAGCATGGGTAGCTCTGTACATATTGGCACCAACATATCTGATATGGCAATTACTGAAATCAATTTTCATTTTCTAGGTACCACCTTGTTGTTGTTTTAAATATTCTTTGTAAAGTGTGAAGTGCTGAATTATCCCAAGTGGGTAAAACTGGATGGTAACATATTATATGCATAATTATATAGCTGCCTAGGTTGCTGATAAAGTGCTTGGTTCATTTCAATAGTAACTCTTTCAATTCAATGATGATTGAATCTAAATGGATTCATTACCAATGTGTGCAAATAGCAATATATATTTGGGACTAATATAAAGTGCAAAGTGCATCATTTCCCAAGTGGGATAAAGTTGATAATAAAGTGCTGTGTGCTTTGGTTATTTGTAGCACAACGTAAATTGTTTACTTTATGGTATTAAAAGAGTTATCCTATTATTTTCGAAAAGTTAAATATACTGAGATGGAGATCTTTAAAGTGCCAAGGTTGGAGTTGCTACACGTTTAAAGTGCATAGTGCTTTGTAAACTAATTACAACTTTAAAAATATATAAAATCTATTCACAATGCTGAGTGTTTATATAAACCTCATGATTAATAATTTGTGGCACATTATCCCCCAACATATGTAACCTGGTGTGTCTATTAATACACATTATTCTCTCAAGTTAAACATTTTTACAAGTGATAAACGATAGGTTTGAAAAGAACGGTGTAACATAATACAGAATTACATGTGTTGTACAAAATGTATGTGTACGTATGAAACCTTAACAAAAAATGTAAAGAAAACCCACTATCTAATGTGGAAAAAATATATACTGAAGGAGACTGAGAAAATGTACAAAGAAGTAGAAAGAAAAGAACAAAAGAGAACCGAAAAAGTGTGAAAAGATAAAAAAACAAGATAGAAGATAAAAGATCAGAAAGGGGAAGATGAGACACAATCTTTTCAGAACCTCACATTCCCACACTTGCTTATTACTTAACGTTTGTTTCCAGGTTGCTCTACCTTTACTTAGATCCTATTGTGGGAGCATATTATAACTATTTTGCCAATGTTGTAGTTTCAGGTTCCCAAAAATACATATAACTGTTCATCACGATTGTGACCACCAGGGAACTTGGTATTAAAATCTACTATGTATCTTGATTCTACTTGTCTCAGTTTTCGTAGTCTGTCCCCACCTCGTGGGTGTACTCCCACTGAATCAATAATAAAATATTTAAATGATCCAATGTCACCTTGATGAATATCCTCAAAATGTTTTGCAAGGGGATAGGACATGTCGTGATTTTTAATTGCATGCAAGTGCTGTAAAATTCGTAATCTGGTTTCCAATTTCGCGCTGCCGATATACCACAAATTACATGCACAGGTGATAACATAAATAACAAATTGTGTGGAACATCTGAGCTCTTGTTTAATCACGACTTCCTTTTTAGTTCATGGATGTAGACATGTCTTGGTATTAATCCCATAGCGACATGCTTTGCACTTGACACATGTGAAAAAACCTGATATGCTTTTTGTTAGCCAATTGCTGGTGGTATGTATTTTGGGCGACCGAAACATACTGGGTGACAATTTTGTCTGTATTGATGAAGGCTTCCTGTAAGTTACTGTAGCATGAGATGATGAATGTGGACTAATATCATGGTCTCGTCTAAGCAGGTGCCGATATTTGTTCAAAATCTGTTTAGTTTCCTTGGCTCCAGGGTTAAAAGTAGTCATGAATCTGATTGTCTGATCTTCATTCTCTTGCTCCTGTGTCTGCTCTTTACGAGAGTTTGCTTTAGCCAGAATCATTTTCCGGGTTTTGATACAGCTACGATCATATGCTTTGCTTGCTTATAATTCCTTTCTTGTATCCTCTCGTTAAAAATCTCGCTGAATTGGTCTTTTTAGAATTGGTCTCCCAGATTTAATTCTCACTACAGTTCCTTTTGATCCGTATAACCTCGCCATACGGGATGCTGTTTTTAAGGCATTGAGGGTGAGCATTGGTTGCATGTAAAAGTGTATTTGTGCTTGTATCTTTTCTATGCAGTTATGTAGTTATGGTATTACCAATGACTTTCACCTTGATGTCTAAATAGACTATTTCTGATTGGTGATGTTGTTCTGTAAATTTCAAATTCTGTTGGTTTTGATTTAGACTGTGAAAAAAACTCATCCAATCAATTACCGTTCCATTCCAGATAATGAATAGGTCATCTATGTACCTTTACCACATGATTATTTTGTCTGTGTATCTCTTCTGGTTATCATCAGAGAATAGTACTTCCTCCCACGCACCCATGTATAAATTAGCAAAGGTTGGGCTACAGCTGTGCCCATTGCTGTTCCACAGATTTGGTTATAATGTATTTGGTTGAACATGAATGAGTTATGGGTCAAAATAAAAGGCAACATATCCAAAAGCATACGCAAGTGTTCTCGATAGCTAAGAGATCGCGTAGACAAAAACCTTTTATTACATGGCCACGGTAGTGGCCATGTAGTTATGTTAAGTTGCTGTTTCCATAGGAAGAGCACTTTTTGGGTGGCTTATAACTTCGCTCTCCCTGGACGGATCCTCACCAAACTTTGCAAAAAAAGTATTTGGGTCACTCTGAATTTTTTTGCAAAGATTGGTGAGGATTCGTCCAGTGGGGGGCAAAGTTATAGGGGGGGTCCCAAAACTTTTTTTTTTCCCATAGACTGAATGGGAAAAAAATTTTGCTCGCACCTACAGCCCAAACCCCTGGACGGATTTCCACCAAATTTGGACCAGGAGCAGCGGCTTGGTCCCGAAAGCGTGCTTTTGCAAATTTGGTGAAAATCCGTCCAGTAGTTTTTTTTAAAATTACCAAAAAGTAGGTAAAAAAAAATTAGTGATATCTGTGTTCGGTTCGCGGACACACTTCCCTGTTCGCTCCGCGGACAGTGTCCTGATTGGCCAATCGTCTTGCGTGATGTTCGCGGACATGCAACGTGTTCCCTGATTGGATGGCGTGGAGCGTGAAGCGCGTCAGATTTTTCGGTAGCGCCCGCCATCTTGGATTCGTGGACGTCCGCGGACAGCGCAGTGATACTTTGTTCAAAATGTGCATTTTGTAGAGTGTGTTGGTGTGTAGGAGATTTTGGGGAGGGTGGGAGTGTATGAGATAGGATGAAAGTTGTGTTTTTTATGTGTTAGACGTCCTTTTTGTGTTCGATTTGTTTGCGGACATCACAGGTGTTCTGAAATGTTCTAAATAAACTGACTGGAGGGTGTTCTAAGGACTCAATATGTGTCCGTTTTGTTCGCAAGCAAAGTGAAACTGTTCTAAGAACACTAGCGGTGTCCGGGGAGTGTTCGTAGGGGGTGTCCTGAGGACGCTGTCCGTATTGTTCTCTGTCAAGTTGAATGTGTTCTAAGAACACCCGCGGTGTCCTGAAATGTTCGCAAATAAACAAAATGGGGGTGTTCTGAAGACGTTTTTGAGAACACTCCCGGTGTCCTGAAATGTTCGTAGGGGCTGTCCTGAGGACGCTGTTCGTATTGTTCTCTGTCAAGTTGAATGTGTTCTAAGAACACCCGCGGTGTCCTGAAATGTTCGCAAATAAACAAAATGGGGGTGTTCTGAAGATGTTTTTGAGAACACTCCCGGTGTCCTGAAATGTTCGTCGGGGGTGTCCTGAGGACGCTGTCCATATTGTTCTCTGTCAAGTTGAATGTGTTCTAAGAACACCCGCGGTGTCCTGAAATGTTCGCAAATAAACAAAATGGGGGTGTTCTGAAGACGCTTCTAAGAACACTCGCTGTCTCCGGGGAGTGTTCGTAGGGGGTGTCCTGAGGACGCTGTCCGTATTGTTCTCTGTCAAGTTGAATGTGTCCTAAGAACACTCGCGGTGTCCTGAAATGTTCGCAAATAAACAAGATGGTGGTGTTCTGAAGACGCTTCTAAGAACACTCCCAGTGTCCTGCAATGTTCGTAGGGGGTGTCCTGAGGACGGTGTCCGTATTGTTCTCTGTCAAGTTGAATGTGTTCTAAGAACACCCGCGGTGTCCTGAAATGTTCGCAAATAAACAAAATGGGGGTGTTCTGAAGATGCTTCTAAGAACACTCGCGGTGTCCGGGGAGTGTTCGTAGGGGGTGTCCTGAGGACGCTGTCCGTATTGTTCTCTGTCAAGTTGAATGTGTCCTAAGAACACTCGCGGTGTCCTGAAATGTTCGCAAATAAACAAAATGGGGGTGTTCTGAAGACGCTTCTAAGAACACTTGCGGTGTCCGGGGAGTGTCCGTAGGGGGTGTCCTGAGGACGCTGTCCGTATTGTTCTCTGTCAAGTTGAATGTGTCCTAAGAACACTCGCGGTGTCCTGAAATGTTCGCAAATAAACAAAATGGGGGTGTTCTGAAGATGCTTTTAAGAACACTTGCGGTGTCCGGGGAGTGTTCGTAGGGGGTGTCCTGAGGACGCTGTCCGTATTGTTCTCTGTCAAGTTGAATGTGTCCTAAGAACACTCGTGGTGTCCTGAAATGTTCGCAAATAAACAAAATGGGGGTGTTCTGAAGACGCTTCTAAGAACACTCGCGGTGTCCGGGGAGTGTCCGTAGGGGGTGTCCTGAGGACGCTGTCCGTATTGTTCTCTGTCAAGTTGAATGTGTCCTTAGAACACTCGTGGTGTCCTGAAATGTTCGCAAATAAACAAGATGGTGGTGTTCTGAAGACGCTTCCAAGGACACTCGCGGTGTCCGGGGAGTGTTCATAGGGGGTGTCCTGAGGACGCTGTCCGTATCGTTCTCTGTCAAGTTGAATGTGTCCTAAGAACACTCGCGGTGTCCTGAAATGTTCGCAAATAAACAAGATGGTGGTGTTCTGAAGAAGCTTCTAAGAACACTCCCGGTGTCCTGGAATGTTCGTAGGGGGTGTCCTGAGGACGCTGTCCGTATTGTTCTCTGTCAAGTTGAATGTGTCCTAAGAACACTCGCGGTGTCCTGAAATGTTCGCAAATAAACAAGATGGTGGTGTTCTGAAGACGCTTCTAAGAACACTCGCGGTGTCCGGGGAGTGTTCGTAGGGGGTGTCCTGAGGATGCTGTCCGTATTGTTCGTTGTTAAGTTGAAAGTGTTCTAAAAACTATCACGTTGTTCTGAAATGTTTGTAGGGGGTGTCCTGAAAACGGTGTCCGTATTGTTCGCTGGCAAGTTCAAAGTGTTCTAAGAACACTCACATTGTTCGCGGACATTAAAAGTTTCCCATAGATCATAGTTGAAATGTTTGACTCTATGGATGTGATATGCTGCGGTGGTTGTTGCCAGGGCATAGAGTCTTGGGTGCATGGCCGTTTGCCCTGGCAACAAACACCGCAGCATATCACATTCATATTTGCTTATAACTTTGGGTGAAAAACAAATGTATAAGGAACAAAGGTATTAGATACTATGGATGTGATATGCTGCTATGGTTGTCCTTATTATTGTATACTTACTGTTTGGTCTAGTAATGGGAGTCCATGTTTTTCCTCTTCATTTCTGTGATAAAAGAAAATAGCATGTTAGTATTAGTATTTTGTAATGACTTATTACATTGTATAAGCAATATACTTTTATTTTTTTTCGACCCTCATATTTTGTAGAGTACAAATCAGAGTATTGTGCAATTTGCTCAGTTTCTGTATTTGTTGCTAAAATCATTGGGTCTGTGGGAGAAAAGAAAAATCCATGTTGGATTAAAAAAAAACCTTTTTCTGTTATGCTACAGTTTATTTGTTTGTTTGTTTTCAATGTTCACTTTTTGTTTCTTGCTAATGCTTTATACTTTGCTTAGTTGTATTTTTTTGGAGCAGTAACAGATTCTTCATTTGTTTTGATATTATAAAATTTTGGAGCAGTTAGATACCAATTGGCGTATTCTAACTGTCTATTTTTTTAATGTATTTTAGTGGTTTTGATTTATCTATTTGGATATTGTAAAATTTTGGGACAGTTAGATACCAATTGGCGTATTCTAACTGTGTATTTTTTGGCCTAATTTAGTGGTATTCATTTATCTGATTAGTTGTTGTAGAATCTTTGAGCTGTTAGATAGCTTTTGGAGTATTCTAACAGTTTATATTATTTTAACACAAATTTATAATTTTGGGACAGTTAGATACCAATTGGCGTATTCTAACTGTGTATTTTTTGGTCTAATGTAGTGGTATTCATTTATCTGATTAGTTGTTGTAGAATCTTTGAGCAGTTAGACTGCTTTTGGAGTATTCTAACAGTTTATATTTTTTTAACACAAATTTACTTAAAGGTTTAAATACAGTTTATGTATCAAATTTTGGTTTTAAGAACATCAAATAAGCGTTTGTAAGATTTGCTGGTAATCTCTGCTTTAGAGTAATGGTACTATCATTACATTCAAACCATCCACATTTCTTTTTTATATATGCCGTCTAGTGCCCTGAATTGGTTGTGGCTCTTGCGTGGTAGATTATACCTATTGTTGTGAAGGTTTTCTCACCAAGTGATATTTGACTATGTGTGAATCCAGTCAGCTTGCAGTTGTTTTTGGTACCATCTGCATTCTAACGTAGAAGCATTAGTATTACGTATTTACTATGTGTTTGTATTACTAATGTGGAGCGATTATCTGAATTGCAGGTAGAGCATAATCTACCATGGTTTGCATTTTGTACAAGTTGCTGAAATTGAATGGATTCACAATTTGGTATTGATATATATATGAAGCGTTCATTGGGAATTTCTTCTTGTGTCACATTGTTGCACAGAGTGCATGTATGTTTCCACATGTATGAAATCTGGAAGATTTCATTTATAGGTATGTTTTTGTTTTTCAGTACTTATAGTAAGTACATTAGAAATTCTTGTGGATCTTCCTGTGAGTTTATAGTGAATTTCACCATTCCAGCACAGTAGTCCAATTGTCGTCTTATTCCAAAAACACTATATGTGTTGTCAGGATTGTTTGCTGCATTTCTGTGAAGTACTAACATTTGCAAACACAAAGGGTCTGTACTGTGTAAGTAAATGTTGTCAACAATTGGTGGTAATTGAAATAGAATATTCATTGCTACATTTGCATAGCAACTTACACCAACTATATTTGAGAATTTAAATGGTCCAGGTAGTTCTGTATCTAACTGCTTTTTTTGGAGTTTGTCTTCCTTCTTTAAAGAAGTACCTGGTTTACTTTCTCTAATAGATTCTTTTTTGTTTGTGGTACTTGATGAAGTATTAGTTTCTTTTACTCTCTTTGGAGGATTTGCAGTGACGTCCTGTTGCATTTCTGTTTGATTTAGCTTTCTTTTACAACGTTTTAGTTTTTGTGGAACAGAATATGTGTTTAGATGGGGAGTGTATAGTGAGCGAAGTCTATTATATTCTAAAATGCAAGGAATATCAGCGTTTACTTTACTTGCATCAAAGTTGATTAGAAATAGACCGTCAAGTGTACGTAAGCGTGATAGTGCTACCTAGCTCATGCCTTCTTTAAAGACTGTGTTACCAATATCTATCATTGCTTTGTCTAGGGTAAGACCTTGTGATTTATGAATCGTGACTGCGTATGCAAGAGTTAGAGAAAATTGTTCTCTGCGTACATACATATCTTTGAAGAGAAGGAATCTAGCTGTTGAGCGTCCTATCCGTTTTACTTCTGAAAGTTTGTCAAAGAGTATATTGACAAACTGAATTTTGTTGTCACGTGGGTATGTTTGAAAGCCAACAACTGTACCCAGTGCTCCATTAACTAGTCCTTGGTCCACGTCAAGGTTACGTTTAAGCATTACTCTGCAAGTTAAGGATAATTTTAACATCTTTTCTAAGCCTGCTGTGTTTGAGATTGATTTTTCTAAATTATTTAGTCTTGTTGTGGCTTGGTCACACATGGGTAGTGTCATACCATGTACATCTAGTTTGTCTGTGGCGCTAATATCCATTATTGGTTGCATTTCTTTACTTAACATTATTTCATTGAATTTGAGACAGCTTGCAAGAGTTGGAATTAAGGCCATACAATTGACATTTTTGTGGGCTAATTGTTCCATAACATCTGTAGCACATGCATTATCGCCATAAAGTGCATTAATGTGCCGGGTTTTCAATGTTGCTTCTGCTTCTTTAGAAAGTATACCAACTCTCAAACTTTTTAAAATGTTGGCATACGTTAGATCTGCAGATTGGCACATGTTTTCTGTTAATTCTCTGTATTGGAAATGTTGCCAAAGGTTGACATTTCCAATGCTGCCAACAGTTTTACGGCAGAGTTTGTGCCCTAATGTTTTAAAAATAGGTTCACCATTTACTGGTGTTAATTGAAGCAGATCTCCAAAAACAATAATGTGTTTTCCTGCAAAGAGCTCTTCATAGTCTGTTTTGAGTACTTCTTGTAATCTGAGGTGAATCAAAGCTAACATCAGGTTGGAGACCATGCTCACTTCATCTATTAGTAGCATTTTCATTTGTTTCAATACTCTGCGTAATTCCATTGCAGCTTCTGCAGAAAGTTTGTAATAGTCTAATTTGTTCTGGTGTTCTACTGGTAATAGTAGTAATCGGTGTAATGTAACACCACCTATGTTGTAGGCAGCTAAACCTGTGGGGGCAGTGACAACAGCTGACAGTTTGTTGTTTGTCAATTGTTGAAGGAACTTACTAATGATTTTGATTAGGAATGTTTTGCCAGAACCAGCTTCACCACTGACGTACAGTAGTATAGGTTTATAATTATGGCAGGAACATTCTTTATTTTCATGTTTTACACCATGTGCAATTTGTTTTGTTACTTCTTGAAAAATGCTACTTTGCTCATTGTTTAGTTTTGATTGTAGTATAGTTAAGTCTTCCTTATCTTCATACTGACACATGGTGTTTTCTACTTCTATCATAGCTAATTCTGCCTCATTTGTTATTAGTGGTTCTCCCAGTGGTTCTTGGCTTCCTGTTACAGAAGGTTGACTACTGTCAGGAGTATCCTTATCTAGTTGGGCTTGGAGTTCTTCTTCATGTTGCTGTTCATTGTGCAACATTGTTTTGTACTGTGTAAAGTTTACATCAGTTATAGTGCTTTCATTTGCTTTGAAAGCATCCTCATATGAGTCATAGTTATCTAGTAATTGTTCTTCTTTTCTCCATGGTTTGAAGAGTTGTAGCAGGGACATGTAATATACTTCTTTAAGTTGAGGAGTCTTCAATGACAATTTGATATGATTAATTAAATTTGGTTTAGTGAGTTTAACTAAGCTGCCTTCACAGTCTGTCACTCTATATTTACCTTTTTTTTCATCAGGTTTCATATTATTTTTGTATGTGTAGTTTTGGGCTATTTGGTATAGACATATGTTTTCCAAAGTATTACTTCTGTTTGGGTAGTATGTGTCCAATAAATTGTTTTTTAAAATGTCTTGGCTGTTGGGATCATGTTTGGCTATTGTTTCTATATCTTCATATGATTTTAGAATTCTTTTTCTAGATTTAGCTGGACCAAGACTTAGCCATACTATATTTTCAGATTTACCATACAATGAAGTACCAGTTAAACGATCAGCTGCTTCATAAGATCCACATTCTCTATGGGTGAGCATTTTTAGGCCCAAGCTGTATAATTTCTGAGATACTGTTTTATCTGATGACAGGTCATTCCAGAGATCTTGGAGCTCTGTCTTTTCAGCTTTAGTTAAGTGTGCTGTGACATATCGTGCAACTGCAGTAGAATTGTCTGCAATGTACTGCACATCTATGTTTGCATTCCATAAGTGGGCAATGATTGCATTATAATCATTGATATATTTTTCTTCTTCTTTTCTTTTTATGTAATATGTATTTTTAGGTGACTTACCTTTAACACTATGTCTAACTGAAGACATGAGGTTGTTTACTTGACCTGTATTTGTAACTGGTCTAGGGAAACCAAATCGGCATTTGGTGTAGTATTTGCCTTTGTTTTTGTATTTGCGACGACAATATTTTCCACATTTGTGTCTTTGAAATTGTAAAATTTGTGCATGAAGATCACTATTTGTGGCTTCTGATGGAATTTCACAAGTGACATATTTTTCAATAAACTGTAAAACAGTGGCATCACTGTGTTGACCAAATTTAGGAGCATCTTTAATCCATAAATGCATGTGGATTTGTGGTGCTCCTCTGGCTTGGTGTTCTTTTCTCCAAAAGAAGTGTTGCACTTCTCCAAGGGGAGGAACAGTTTTATTACAAATGTAGCATAGCAATGAAGCGATGGTGAAAATATCTTGAAACATTAACAGGATCCAAAGAACAAAGTTCTCCAGGTGTTAGAATATCTATGTTTGTTTTGTTTTTATTTGATATGCGTAGGAAATCATGTAAATCTTCCCATGCATATTCTGCACAACTTAATGTAACAAACCAAGTGGGTGGGCCAAGGTTTCTGATCATACAACGTACATCTCCATGACGTTGAAACCAGTACTCTTTAGTACCACGCATATTTGCTGATAGATTTGTAATATTTGATTGTAAAACCTCATCCTTTTGTTGCACTTTCTCTAATAATTGTGTATCTGTCATATTTTGAAAGTGTGATCCTGATTTTAATATGTGTGCAACTCCGTAACATATAGTTGCTAGTTCACTTTCAAAGAGTAGGTGGAATATGTATTCCACATTTTGTCTAAATCTGGGATCTTCAGAATACATCCGTAATGAGCGGTATTCTGAAGCTGATATTTGAATAGGTCTATCATCATACCTTCCTCTTTTGCCAGTAGGAAAGAGTAGAGGAAAAGCACGTGCTTCTATACTTTTTTCCCATATACTGATTGGCGATCCTTTTATTTGACGCATTTGGTAAGTTTCCAGTACATCTTGTACGGTGTCATTACAGTGCAAAGGATGAATTGTATAATGGTCTAAAGTATTTGATATTGTAGCAGGATCTAGTAGCTCAAATTGACCAGCTTCTTATGTTTCTTGAATTATTTCAGTTGTATCTTTCAAGTTTTCTTCAATATTAATTTCTTTGTAATATTCATTATTCTCTTTAAGATATTGGAAGGCTTGTCTAACTTTATATAAATCTACCAGCTGTTGCCATATTTTGTTGTCTTTTGTAGGTACTCCATTTACTAATATAATTAAAGATTGCTGCATTGGACGTTGCACTCCTAGAGTATGCACATTTTCTTTTAGATTTAATGGTAAATAAACTACTTTTCCACGAATGCCTTTTACCAATTCAGAGGGAGGTAATTTTGCTGTTTTTGGTTGAAGGCGTATTATTGCTTGAAATGGGTGTACTGTTTGAATTATGATGCTCTCATATACATTAAGTTGTTGTAGAGGTTTTGGTACTGGGTATAATTCCAAATTATTTGTGATAGAACGTGAAGGAGTTTGGTTGTTGTCAAGTTTTGTAGTGCAATAACTGCAAAGTATTAAGGGCTCAGTTATTTCATATTTGTTTTCTGCTACAAGGTAGAGAGCTAATTCAAACCATTGTCTTCTATTTTGTATGATAGGTAATAAGTTTTTGTGTTACTTTTATAAAAAATTCTACGGCAACATACACATACATGGTTTGGTACTTCAGCTGATGTACTTTTACATTTTAGTATTTCTTTTTTGTATGTGTTTAGCAAAAGGTTGCCATGTGTAGAATTGTTGCTTAATTGGTTTAAAGCTATTTCATTCTGTAAATGGCTTTCACTTCCAAAATATTTTTACTGGATATAGTGAATTTCTTCAAGTAGGTCTTTTGCTGTACCATGTAGAAGGATGTTATTTAACTTTGCTAGCATAGTACAGTTTATAGACTAGATTTCTTATAATTGAATGATGTGTTGATATCCTTTTGATATCATGGAAAGTGGTTTTACAAGTAGGTCCTGTAATGCAGGCCAAGGAATGTCCTTATAGTCCTGTGTACTTGCGCACTGGACAGGTATCTATATTTTGCAGTAATTTAATTTTGATTTTGTCTTTGCTTTTTACATATTTATTGAGGAATTGGCGTAAAGATTTGAAACATTGTTTGGGAATGTTACACATTGACGTGCATGGCCATTTGTACACTAGACTTTCTGATTCAGTTGAATGGAGGGGTAATTCTAAGTTTTCGGGCCATATTTTTGTAGGGAGTACTTCTTGTTCCATTATGGTATTATTCACTTTTTCATAACCTCGACCACTGCTATTTACGGCAATTGTATTTGTTTGCTTTTGTTTGTACGCTTCTTCATTAAAATATGGTTCTGTGCTCGTAGTGTGATTCCATTCACCTCCGCAGATACTTAAGAAGTTCTTTCTGTTGACATTTCGCTTATTGAGAAGTCTTTTTTGTAATTTAGTTATTAGTTTTGTTAGTGGTTTCATTTTGTTTAACAGTAAAATAAATACATTTCTTTTAAGAAAAATTGCACTGTCCATCAATGCTTCTAAGATTAATTTCCTACGATAGGTTTTAAGCTTTGAGCCTGATTTCTCTCCTATTTTTATAAGATTTTGAAGGACTTTGTGACGGTATATTTTGGCTAAAATACTTTTCTTGGTATGCTTACTTTGCACTATATTAAAATTTGAAGAAGTAGTTTTATCTGTACTGATAGCTGATTTTCTGTTAATTGTTGTTTGGTTTGTTTTACATTTTGATAGAGGAAGCGAAGTTGTTGTACTTGAAACTTCTTGTGTTTCACTAAATGATTGTATTAGCTGTTTTGTTTCAACTTTTTTTACAAATTCTGCTAGAGATGGATGCTTATGTTGGACACCTTTATTTTCATTTGCTCTACTTTTGCGTTGCTTTCTACGGACTTGACTTTTGGTAGGCATTCTTTAGGGTCTGTTGAAAAAAATAAAGAAGATATGGGTTGGGGTGTTCTGGAATGTATGTGTGCTGTGTGCATGAGTGTTTGAGTAAGATGATCAAGATGTATGTAATGGTGTGTGATTGTGCATTGGGAACTAAAACTAGTAGGGATAGGTATTCTTGAATTTATGTGTTACTAAACTGGGGTTCAGATGACAAAAAAAAAGTAAGCTAGTGGTGTGGAAAAGTACAAATAGTAAATCTAATGTATACAATTAAAACAGTTGTTTGTTCTATAATATGAAAACTGTAGTGGTTCAGTTGGGTAATTTGTGTGTCCAAAAATAGAAATTGGTGGGCCATTCTGGCTGTAAATCGCTGTTTAAGACATGGAAATTTTTGGACAAAATGGTACAAAATCTTTATTTTTAGAAACCAAAATAGCTCGTATTAATGTTATAGTATATTTGATTAATAATACAAATATTATGGTGATATTTTACTTACTTTATTTTTAAATTAACAAGTAACTTCTTAGTTTTTCTTTCTTCTTCGAATTCGGCTGCTTCTTTTCAGGAAACTGATCTTCACTGCAATTGTAAAAGCTTCAAATTAGTAACTTTGATTGCATCAGTTCAGTACATATGTTCTTAATGAACAAATTGTATTGAATGACTAACTGTAGCAAAAAAAAAATATCTTTACTATGTCTTGTGAAATTTATAATATACTAGAGAATAACACTATTTCTGTAAGTAAACTGTTCTAGGTAATAGCGCCTCAATGTCATGTCTAATTTAAAGTAATTAAGTAAATAAATAAATAAAAACAAAAAATATGAAATTGTATAAGTATTTTTATAAAGGTTTAAACATAGATTGTGTTTGCATGCAATTTTGTTTGAATATATGTAGTCTATATATTTCATTTAAAACATGTTAGTTTAACATGATTTGAGTGTGTGTGTATAAAGAAAGTAAATAGTATAAAGGTTTATAAGTGATAGTTGATTTTAGGAAATTGAAAAAAGTACAGTAAATTCATTTTTACAGATTTTACAAGGTAAAAGTCTGTTTGAAAATGTGTTCATCTACTATACAGAAAATATGCATACCTGAAGTTTGTATTCATGCATATGGATATGCATGGAGCTGCAAGTAGAAATCTTGAAGACTTGTACAGTATTTCTGGTAGATGGTGCTTGCCAATGATATGACACTTGTGCTCAGAGAGATTCAGAGTACATTTGCAGTGCTGATCTATGATGATGCAGTTAGATGTAGAGGTCTTGAATGTGATTGGTGCATGGTCATGTGATTTTTGAGGTACATCCAATGAGGGAATGGCAGAGAGAGTAGTGGAAATGGTAGAAGGGCTGTTCATGTTACGATATGTCCGCGGACATGGCAGTAGTTCGCGGACATCGGGAGTTACATCCGGGGATTTTTGGGTTCAGAAGTCATGCAAATGAGAATAAGCACTGAAAGGGATTGGTCAGGAAAGTTTGGTGGGTGTGTTGTGCCAGGAGAGATTTTCTCAGATACTCTTTTTGCTGAGAGAACAAAAGATAGCTATGGCTGTGTGTTTCAGAAAACAGATTGTTTGGATTTTAGGAGATTCGTGGATACATTGGTTGAAGGTGCATGCAGAAAGCTGTGGAGTAGCTGTAGATCTTGGATTCCCACATGTGGAAGTACACTGGCATGGAGTACGTGGAATGAAGTGGTTGGACTTGCTACCTCTCTGTGCTACTTTGGAGACAGAGCAACATCCAGACATAATTGTAATTCATTGTAGAGGGAACAGTTTAGGACATGTGACTGGAATTGTTTTGCAATTTGATATGAAAGAAGGACTTAGGAAGGTTATCGACATGTTTCCTAATTCTCAAGTGATATTTTCACGGATTGCGCAGAGACAAATGTGGCTTCGTTCTTCTTCATTTGGTCCACAAATGGAAAAAGCAAGGCGCAATGTTAATAAGGCTATTTGTGCCTTTCTAAGAGATTTTGGCATGTCTTCTTTTCACAATGAAAATATTATGTTTTCTAGTACATACATTTTTCGCAGAGATGGAGTCCATCTTACTTATGCTGGCAATCAGATTTTTCTGAGAAATGTACAAAATGCATTGCGACCTTTTTTGGAATTACAACAACGATTTTGAAGTAGATGTTAAGCATTTACAATTTTTGACTTACAAACACCACCCAAAGGCTCTTTTCAGAGCCACCACTTCTTTCCAGAGAAAATTACAATGTTTGTGATGGAGTAGCAACCCAATTTTTTTAATGTTCGCGAACTGTCCGCGGACTTCTAAAAAATACAAAGAGCCCTGCTTCATTTATTTTCACTTCTATTTTTTAACTGGGAAAGGCGGCTCTGAAAAGAGCCTTATTTTTTTTTTATTTTTGTAATTTTGTATTTTTTTTGGTTTTTCAGACACGACACACTAGGAGAGCAGGGTAAAGGAGGGTAAAGGGGGGGACACCAACCACAGGGATAAAAAAGGGCGAGCTGAGAGAGGAAGATGTAGCGTGGGTTTTATTTGGGTAGTGAGCAGGTCTTCTCGTGCTCTGAGACGATAGTCTCAAAAGCACTCCGAAGTCGCTCCACCCTGCAGAGTACTGTGTCACAGTACATACATACAACTGTGACCCTCGAAAGGTAAGGGTCATCAGCATTCTGTATGGCCTGTGAGGCAGCTTGAGGAAGACGCTGTCCCACAGAGGTGGTCCTTGTGGTGACAGGATCAGAAGCAGAGGATGAAGTAGAGGAAATCAACCTGCTACGTTCTTCGCAAGGTACAACCCTGCAAATAGCCCCAGAGTGAAATGACCTCAGGTGTCGCTTCATAGTAGTGGTCCCAAAGCTGTACTTACCGTGCTTCCCGCGACTGAGTATCATTTTGCACTCATTGCAGGTAACACGGTTCGCACGAGCCTTCGGAACATTACCATGAATGGTAAATAACCGCCACACCCAAGACTCACGCCTAGTGCGGGTAGTAGGGTTTTCCTCTACCTCATTCTCATCATCCTCTTCTTCCTCCTCTGCATCCTCACTCCTGTTCCCTTCTTCAGGCCCTTGGGGAGGTGGTGGTGGTGGAGGGGGTGGAGGTGGTGCTGAAGCAGGTGCAGCACCAAGTGGCAGTTCAGCAGCCAAGGATGCCATCTCGATGATGGTGTAGTCTGCAGGTGGCAGCAAAAATCACTGTGTTCTGAAGAATAGCCAGAAACAGAATGGGAATAAGCTCTTGGGTGTGGTCTTTTATAGGGGTGCTTGTGAGCGGTTCGCGGACATGCGCACTGTCCGCGGACAGATCGAACACAAAAAAAGGATTGGAAAGTTCAAAAGGTATATAGAAACTCAAGATTGCGTGGGACTTGTGCCATGGTGAGATTTTATTGAAAAATATTATGGATTAACTGAAAATGTACTTTTAAATTGTTCGGGGACACGAACAGTGTCCGCATTTCAGGACACACGATGAGCGTGGACGCGGTCATATGATCCGTTCGCGAACTAGTCCGCGAAGGAAGCGCCTGTCCGCAGGACACCAAGTGCACGGAGATTGGTTAGCGCATGCGCATTGATGTCCTACGGACACTGTTCGGGTTCTGAAGTAATTCAAAGTGCGTCACACGTGAAACGAACATTTCAGGACACCGCGTGTGTTCTTAGAACAGTTTAAACTTGGTAGCAAACAGTAAGGACAGATATAGTGTTCTTCAGGACATGTGTAATTTAGTTTATGTACGAACATTTCAGGACACCAATTGTGTTCTTAGAACAGTTTCAATTGGGTAGCGAACACTACGAACAGGTATAGTGTTCTTCAGGACACCTCCATTTTCATTTACGTACGAACATTTCAGGACACCAATAGCGTTCTTAGAACTGTTTGAACTTGCTAGCGAACAGTACCGGACAGGTATAGTGTTCTTTAGGACACTTTAATTTTTTTTTGTTTACGAACAATTCAGGACACCACGTGTGTTCTTAGAACAGTTTCAATTTGCTAGCGAACACTACGAACAGTTGTACTGTTGTTCAGGACACATCATTTTCGTTTATTTACGAACATTTCAGGACACCAATTGTGTTCTTAGGACAGTTTTAAGTTGCTAGCGAACATTACGGACAGATATAGTGTTCTTTAGAACACTTTAATTTTTGTTTCTTTACGAACATTTCAGGACACCACGTGTGTTCTTAGAACAGTTTGAACTTGCTAGCGAACAGTACGAACATTTCAGAACACTCGCACTGTCCGCGGACACTTTTATTGTTTTTAAATAAAAAAAACAGAAACTATTCACAATACAATATTAAAATTAAACTTTATTTAACATATATTAATAATTTATGACAGAGAAGGTGAGGCAGAAACAGAAACAAAAACAGGAGAATTTGGGGTTTCAACATGATTGGTATTAGGTGAAGAAGGGATGTAATCTCATCAAAACGTTTGGATTATGGAGAGGGTTTGGGGATAATTGATTGGGATATGGTGAGGAGGGACAAGTACATGTGGGGCAATGGTACGAGGTTTTTGGTTTGAAATGATTTTCTACAAAAGTTTTTAAATTATTAAAATTAGCCAACAATACATCAATTTTTTCTTCTATATTGTGAAGACTGTTATCCATAACAGGGTTTTCTGAAGTTTTTTCTATTTTGGTATGCTCTGTACAAAAAAATAATATATATGTTAAATGTATATAAAAAAATAATAAATAAATGGTTTATATTATAAAGTGTTTACCATTAGTTTCACTATCTTGTGACATTTCTTCATGTGGGAAATTGTCCTCTAGCCATTCCAGAGTACTAGACATTTCTGTGAGAAAAAAAAAAAGATAATATATTTTTTAATCTAATACAGAAAGTTTATAAATATATGAGTAAAATGAAGTACACTTACTATTTCTGGTAAGATAAGTCCTATGTATTCAGTGGGTCTGGTCTTGTTCTCAGTTATGTTGTGTCTGTGAGGTAATTATGTTGGAAGCCAATTTATCTTCTTGTGGTATATTCCATTTCAGAACATATTGTATTTAAATGAATGGTTAGTGTGTTACATATATGGGTTACATTTGTTATGTATTACTATATATAATGTGTTTGTGTGCTAAAAAAGTGTCAAGAATCATTGCAAGAAATATACCCTAATAAGTGCATTGAACGATGCATTGATATAAATAGCATCCTATTATGGGGTTCTATCTAGTATACTACATCAATGACATTTGTGATGTCATCTTTGATGTCCTGGGTGTTAGTCTTAGCAGTGCACGGTGGTGGCGCGAGTTATGGTTGCTTAGCTTACCATAAATGGCGAATTTCAAGGGTTTTTCGGTTTTACTTGGAACCATAACGTCCCTTTAACAACGTTTTTTCACTGAATTTCATAGGTTTTTAGTAGCGCAACTTAACCATAACGTCCCTTTAACAAAGTTTTTTTCACTGAATATATATATATATATATATATATATATATATATATATATGTATATAGAGGGTCATGCACTTTGAATTATGTACATCGCCTGCCGTGTTCCAGTGTACTCATGGAACAACTTATATATTTGTGCAAACCTTTATATACACAGCATTTTCATTTATTTTTGGAACCTGAAGGAACATGAGAACCATGTCGTGCAGTGCTTAACAAAATACAAAGATAGTGACTGTTTTAAGTATTGGAAAAATGTTGTTTCTGCATTCATCATTTGGAGTTTCTGAGATTCATTTTCGCACCAGAAGGGGTCATCGTGTGCACAAAGAAGGTGGCTACAGTTTTACAATGGAACAAGAATTGAAAAGAACTACAACATCCTGAGTTGGGATTATTTCTTTGCTGCTTCCTTCCAAACTTTTCGGCTGTAGGGTTTATCCAATCACAAATTTCCTCCAAAAAGATCAGAAATTAACGTGGTCAGCTGAAGCTGAGAAGGCCTTCCAACGACTGAAGGCACCCATACTCTTGTATCCCAATCCAGAGTTACCTTACATGATCAAGGCTGGCACATCACATGTGGCTAAGAGTGGCATTCTTCTTCAGAAGCACCAAGAGGCTGATTTGTGATACCCAGTTGCATATTGGTCTAGAAAGGTCTATTGAGCAGATTTAAAATACATGATTAATGATAATTATTATCAAAGAAATCAACCTTAAAAAAATTGTATCACTGTCTTTTGGGAGCTCATCATGCTGTCATCATCATATTGAATAATAGAAATCTACAGTTCTTGAGGTATGCAAGAGTACTCACAGAGTGCAACTAGGATGAACGCTCTTTTTCTCAGGATTCTATTGTGTGATCCTATATCAGTCTGGAGTCTGAAATGGCAAAGTAATTGTGTGTTAGTCAACCATAGAAAAAGATCCTTCAGAATCTCTAATGGACAACCTTTTCAGAAATAACAGTAATATCTGCCAACCAAAGAGTTGAAAGACACAGGTATTTAGCAAAGACATGGGCCTCATCACAAGGTTGGCGGGATCCTGGCAGTAGTACCGTCGGGTGACCGCCAACGTAAATAGCATTACTGCTACTCAGTCCGGTGCTATTAGCGCTGAATCGCGAGTAGCAGTAGGGCGATTGAGCCCCATTCCTCATTGGATGGACCCAATGGGGTTTTTCGGTACTATTAGTGCCAGCGCAATTAGCCCGCTCTAGAAGCACCCAAAACGGGTGGAAAGTGGAGAATTTTACCTGCAGCAAAAAGCTGGAGGTAAAACTCCAACTTTGCGCCCAACTAGTGATTGGGACAGCCCTTTAATGCGGCGGTAATAGAGTTACTGCCGCATTTAAGGGCAACTGCCCAACTCCTGATGGGGCCCCAACTGAATACTTTGCTAATTGAACACCAAGGCATACAGAAAACCTTCTAATAATTGACCCAGAATGCCTAAGATTACATAAACCCATGCAGGAAAAAATGGACTAATCGACCATGGCATACAGTGCCTTTCGATTTCATTGTGGAAATACAACACTGACACGGGTACCTCATAGTCTTAGTGGCAGTAGATCACCTTTACAAATTGGCAAATTTCAAGCCTCTAAAAGATGAGCCCACTGCAGTCAAATTAGCCCTGGATTTTGTCCAACAGGTTGTCAGACATTGTGAGGATTCCTCTGTGATTAGCCAACTCCTTTCCAGGTTCCGCAAGGCCTTCTGCTCTTCACTTGAGCTGGATATCTATCTGCCTAACAGTTACCACCCACAGATGGGCAGACAACCCAACCTAGTAAATCAGAGTCTGGAACACAACATGCTCTACATGGTGTCACAGGAAAGCAAGATATGGCTAGTCCTTGTGGTGGCTGCAGAGGTCCAGGAGAGAAACTCACCTGATTCATCTACTGGAAATTCTTCTTTCTGCTATATTAGGAGTTGCAAGTCAAAAGCTTTAGAACTAAAAGCCCTGTTACCCAGACAGTTTGCCGAAATAATATGGGACAGAAGATAGGTCATTCGTGCCAGCTTCTCGTATTCACACATCCAGGTTCATATACCGCTTGCATGCTCAATGCCTGCATAATCTAACTCCAGGCAAGAAGACTGTTAGAAGCTCTGCTGCCATAAGCAGGAACTAACAGTAGTGCCAGGTCTAACGCTAACGTTGGGCTGCTCTGGCTATGCCACTAATGCCTTTCCCACATCTATATCAGAAGTCAGGGGATGTTGCAAATAGAACCGGACAGCTAGGCCCTCAACGGCAAGACTAAGGCCTCAGAGGACAGCAGGCCACATATGGAGGTCTTAGCAAGCAAGAGATCAAAGGAACACTTCTGAACTACTACTTATAGAGAACTTAGTAATCCAGTGGGTATCTAGCAACTCCTTTGAACTAACCTCTATTTTTAATTTTGGTTTATTAGTTATTTTCTTTGCACTTAGACTCCTCCAGCTTCGACATGCAGGACCAGTGTTATAACACTTGTGGCATGGCATCGGCTTGCCCACAATGTCAGCACTTTGCCCCTGACCTATTCTGTGTTTAAGGCTTTGCCCCCTTCAAGCCACCCCAAAGACTTTTTGCCCACATGCTTGTCTGCCAGTTTGTCTTCTGGTTCTTGGTTCCTAAACCACTGCAACATTGTCAGTTGCAATGCTGTTAGACATAGGCTGGGCGATAGGGCAATAAAGCAATGCCCAAAATGCAGGTCCAACAGGGTATGATATGATATGATATGATGTTGCATTTATAACGATCCTGTACATGTTTCTAGGCGCAAAAAGACAAGGAGGGGGAATCAAGGGAGGACAAAATTATGATCTTACTAGGCCTTGTGTCATTCAGATCGTGCAAGTGCAGTGAAGAGTGCAGGGGAGAAGTGCCAGGGGGAAGTAAGGGGGGAGTGCAGTTAACTCACAAGTGCCGCCAGAGGGTGGTTCATAAGTGCAGAGAGAAGGGACTGTAGGGTTGCAGATACAGACCCTTAAGTGCTGGGAGCCCAGAGGCAGTTCGAGGGCAACTGGACATGCAGGAGCCTGGGCCTGAGTTCAGAGGGTGACCATGTGACCGGTGCACAAAGCAGTAAGGTGCATCAGCAGGGGAGAAGAAGCAAGAAAGCGGAAGTGAAAAGGAAGGTCTTGCGTTGCTTCTGTAACTGGAACCGGAGGTGGTTGTGCACAAGTTTGAGGGAGGCAGGGAGGCAGTTCCAGAAGGAGGCCCCACCTGAGAAGATAGATCTGCCCCCAACTATCTGCTTGGAGAAGCGTCCGACCCTCAAAGAGTTGGAGGTGGATGAGCGGAGAGCTCGGGAATGAAGATGTTTTGGAAGAGAAAGTTGGAGGTAGAGCAATCCCAGGCCCCAGGCCCTCAGGGCTTGTGGACAATGCAGAGGGTCTTGAAGCTGATCCTTGCAGCCAAGGGGAGCCAGTGAGGAGATTTCAGAGATGGAAAGGTACGACCCCTGGGCTTGAGGCCAAAGACAAGTCTCGCAGTCCTGTTCTGGATGAGTTATAAAAGTCCAAGAGTAGAGGCAGGCAGATTTAGAAAGAGGCTGTTGCAATAGTCAAGGCTAGAGAATAATAGAGCTCTGGAGACAGTGAGCTTCTGGGGGAAAGTGAGAAAAGGAAGGATACCTGTGAGGAGGTACAGCTGATAGTTTGACTTCTTAGAGACGTCAGAGATGTGAGGAGAGAAGGAGAGAGTGAAGTTGAAGATGGCACCAAGGTTCTTAGCCTCACAGGAAGGAGCAGGAAGAGGGCCCAGAGTGGGCAGCCAGATAGAGAGAGAGGAAAAGAGAGAGCGGTTGTCCCAGTGAGGAGGATCTCAGTCTTACTTGCATTAAGGCAGAGATCATTGGCAGCACACCATTCGTGAACTGCGGCCAGACAGTCTGGTATGAGAGAAGAAGCAGAGGTGACTCAGGGGAGCCTCAAAGAGAGCTGTGTATCATCTGCATAACATTGAGGTTTTGAGCAGAAAGTAGATATGCCGTGGACAAGAGGTGCAAGTTAATGGGTGAAGAGCCAGGGAGAAGGTTTGATCCCTTGGGAATACCACAAGTAGAGCAAGAGATAGAAGAGAGGAAAGACCCTAGTTGGACCTGAGAGGGTTGGTCAGTGAGAAAGGAGGTCAACCAGGCCAGATCCTGATCAGTAATACCAAGGTTGTCCTGGAGGCGATTGAGCAGGATGGCATGGTTGATCATGTCAAAAGTAGTGCAGATAAGCCATTTTGGTCAAAGTGACCAGGTTTTTGGTCAAAGTGGGCCAATTGATGAATTAATTCCCCTTGCAGCTTTTACTAGTTAGAACAAATTTTCTTTAAAATGCACAATTTGCAACACATTTTACCAAAATGTTCCCACTTGCATTCCACTAAAAGAGTCTTTCACAAAAGAAATGAATTACCCTTTGCAATGGAAGGCCACATTTCCCATGAACCATGAACGCTGTGCTAGCTGCAAGAAGACAACGAATAGAAGGTTGAAACTTTGCATCATTTCGGCACACCCCTCTATGTAAATGCACACATCATTCCTCAAGGCTGATAATGCTATTTTTACTTAAATGCTTTATTTTCATACTTTCCTTAGAGACCATAACATATTTTCTGAACCTTAAAACATTGGACAGATTTAAGAATTCAGCCACCCTGCTATTTAATAAAGGAATGGCTTCTTAGCTACATATTGAAAGGGAAGCAACTCATTTGAGGCACGTTTATAAGTAAGAAAGGTGTATTTACAAGAAAAGAATTACATTCCCAACATTAGGAAAATAGGATACTCTGCATATTAAGAAGGAAAGACATTTACAACATTACTAAAGAGCTTTCGTAAATTCTTCACTACTAGATAGTGCCAGCCACACCAATTCAGCCTTTCAGGACACAATAAACCAGTGTCTCCCAGCCATGGGCCAAGGAGACATCAAATTAATGTACCCACACTGCTGTAATGTTAACACAATCACCAGTGGCAGCAACCCACATGACGGTATTTACAGATCAAAGGGAAGGGAACATGTGAGGGAATAAGGGCCTTCAATAGGTATATTAATTAGAAACTCTCCCCCCTCTCATTTAAGATTCAGCAGAGCATCAAATAACAACTTGGTCAAGGCCAGAGGTCCACCATGCTCTTACTTCCCATCATCCCTGCTGGGCACTAGGTCATCTCTAGACCAGTGCCCTTTTAGATTGAGAGGGGGTGGTGCAGATTCAGCTGTGATTCTGAGAGAAGCCTTGGTTAGATATTGTAATTTCCTGTGTTGGGGACGTGGGCCCAGTCTTCTCTCACTCCCTCATGCTTCCAGCCACACTTACAATAGAGACACAGAGCTCACAATCTATTGGACCTTCTTTATTCGCCTATCCAGTTCTCTGCACCAGGCTCTAGTAGCCCCTCATCTTCCTCCCTCGGTCCCCATGCTGTCTGCTTACTTTGGACTCTTAAGGTAATTATTCACTTAAGTTGGAACTCTCATATTCCACCTACAGTATCTCCCCCCTGGTAATAATCTCTCGTATGGGTCATATTTCTTCTACTGTACTATGGGGTCTTCGCAGTTGTAGAGGAGGTCCCAAGCACGACCCGCACTCCAACCGTCCATTTTGAAGTACCAGGAACATTCACACCGAAAAATATGTGACGTATAATGAGCAAATAAACCAGCAGAGAGCCGCAGTGGGGCTCTGTCCAGTACCTATTAAAAGATCAGCACCTGTTGAAGTACTGACGCCTAAGAAAACCTGGACAGCAAGGTACCCATTGAGAAAACCATATCGACAGATGAAACAAAATGAAGAGTGTCAGAGCACAGTCCCTGAAGAAGCTAAAAAGATACTGAAGGAAGACGAATGGTGACGTCACAAGAACCCGGACTGACTCACCCATAGAGGATATGACGACCTGTGAATGATGAAAGGAGATGAAACTCCATGTATAAGGGACATCATGAACCTAAAAGTGAAATAAACAATGTCAAAGGGTCAGAATCTTATGCCATGAGCACGATGGGTGTCCAGTTAAAGGGTCGAAAGCAAAAGGGTCGAATGCAAAAGGGTCGAGTGCATTTGATCAAAAACCAAACGATCGAAAAAATGTTTAAAATATATATATTTTTTTCTGTTGCTCTAGTGTAGTATTTTTTTTACCCCAAACAGGGGTTTGGGCCCACCCCCCCATAAAAAAAAAAATCAATCCTTTTTTTCGGTCTAATTGACTCGACCCTTTTGTCATTCTACCCTTTTTTTTCATCCTTTGACCTATAACCAGCACTATGCAGATATTCAGTTAGTTTACACGTGTACATATGCATGGAACCACAAGAAGCTAAGAAAATCATGAGGCTTGCTAAAGCTTAGTAGTAAAATAGATTGCGGCAAGCGCCACCTATACATATCTACCTCAAGAAAACACTTTATATAAGTATACTTCCACTATGCACAAGAGCAGAACCAACCAAAGGTTACTTAAAGTCTCAAGAGGAGAGCTTTGCAGCAGAAAAATCGAAAACTAAAGACAAAAAGAAACTCAGACGCTTGCAAATCATGCCAAGAAGCCAAGGTCGTATCGTCTGATTGCAGTGGATACAATTAGTGTAGCGAAGAACAGAGTATCCCATTCAGAAAGGTCAAGATAAGCCACAGAAGGCAGATGGCTGGCAGAATTAAATCAAATACACAAATGACATGAAGAATACGACAAATTCACGGTGTCTGAATCACGTGATCAGCCAAGCGAAAAGGGATGAAACATTCACACCTACGTGTGGCCTTGTGCCATGCACAGATAACTTTTCCAGAAAGAGAAAGAGTCTCGAGGCCAACCACAAAGAAATAATTGACACATGACCACTGAGGTGATGATTGATTGTAGCAATATTTGGAGGAAAGCTGGGGGTGCAGACAAACTTCCTGCACCTGGCCAGCTATTCTGCACGCTGCTAAGATAGTGGAAAAGTATGAGTGGGGTTATTGCCAACCCAATCATAGTGGGCCAAGTAATCTAGGGTCCTATAGTAGTAGAACCAATGAGACGTCATACTTTTGGTGATGTCTACAGTAGCCATTTTGAAGGAAGGGCTTAGATGCCCCACCTGACACTGTTTATCCAATCCCCTGACTCCGTTACCATATACATATATAGTACCTATATTAAAGTTAACTTCCCATAACCAATAGAATTGCATGCAACATTTTAAGCGTCACACATCAGTGATGACGAGTTTCTAGTATAAATTATGTGTTTTTTATAAAGTTCCTTGGAGTTGTTAAAGCGAGAAGGAAGATCGAGCGAATGCTGATATTCATGAACTCCCCATTTTTTGTACTTGTCATTAAACGGACTCCCTGAGTTGTCATTATTTATTTGATGCTAGAGTATTAATCTGCATCCCCATCCATCTCACGGGTGCTGCTACTCATCTTAAAGTGCTATTGGGGAACCCCCAGCTTTATGGGCCGGTTGGGGTCGTAGTGCACACAGTATTCTTCTTTGTCCTCCTTTTGTTAGCGCTTCTTCATGTTCGTCTGGTCCAGAGTACTGCTTCAGACACCCTTCTTTCAGCCCTCCGAGCTCTTCTAACCACTCATTATATCTGAATCTGGATGGAGATGTAACATGGGATGATAGTGCCCACACCCCTTCGTTAGTGTCAAAATCCTCGATCCTCCCCTGTGCCTTAAACACCTTGAAAGTGGTTATCCCTTTCTCTTTCAGCGACCAACTAAATGGTACGAAATATTCCATCGCGTTCCACTTCCCTATATGGTTGTCATTCTTTCTCGTATTTGGATGCTGAAACCAACTTCCCGGTGTGTCTACTCTCCCTCATTCTCATGGGGTACTTCTTGTTGCATCATCAAGTTCCTTTTCCTTGAGGGCTTTCACTCATCCTTTCCTTTGTCCTGTTGTAATCATCGCCCTTCATGACATTCTTTTTCCCTCTGTTTCCCCACTACTTCTTGCATCCTTGTCTCCTTCCATTCCAAAACATCTGTGTGACCCGTGTAGCCTTCTCTGTGCCTTGCGGGATAAGTAAGGTTGTTGTGTGCCATCTCTTCCCTCGCTGTGGCTGTGGGATCTTCCTCATGGATGCTTCCTTCCCTTTGCGTTACAGCCTTCAAAGTGGCTGCCTGTTCCATCCAATCTTGAATCTCTCTTTGCATGTATTCCTCTTCTACCCAGTTTCTCTTGGCTTCCAATCAGTGCACCCCCTGCTGCTTTAGCTGTCACTTGGAGTGGTGAGCTTCTGTGCTGGGATGCTATTTTGCCCATGTACCTGTGGAATACTTGGAGCTGGAGTAGCCGCAGCCATTGGGGCTTGTAACTATTGTATTGCTGGAGCAGCATCCAGTGTGCTGTGATCTACACTGCTTGTAACATGCCTTATGTGTAGGGCAGGACCGCAGGTGTGTCGTTGGGGCATGGCCCCTTTCCTGTGCTGGAATCGGTGGAGGTGGGATGTCTGTCATGGCATGCGGGCCCGCTAGTCGTGTTCTGTAGTGGCAACCCGTCTTCTTCAGGTGTCCTCTTGCACACCAGGAACAGTGTCCTGCTGTCTGCGGTGTACTCGGCCAGATTGTCCTTTTATCTTCAGACGGAATGCCCTATTTTCTATCCAGATGTTGGGATCAGCAGTGTCACTGGGGGATTGCCCTTATTTCTGTTTGTTCCACCTTGTGGCCGTCTGAGGTGAGCGCGACCCAGGATGGCATCCCAAACAGTGGCACCTGCGCTTGTGTGCCCAGGAGCCGGGTTGAGACTGGCGTACAACCAGGCAGCTAATGGTGGAGTGGCGCTCCCTGTAGGGTGGTGGAGTGCTACTCACCTTGCTCCTTTCCTGAGACCCGGGTGCCTTCTTTCATTCACTGTGGCTGAGCTCCTACAGCCTTCATTCAGGAGGCAGACCACCATACCCCTGCAATGTCGGTGGACCTCTGTCTACTTTTGTTTGTTTTGTATTATTGCATGTTTCTC
Organism: Ambystoma mexicanum; assembly: GCF_040938575.1. Lineage (NCBI taxonomy): Eukaryota > Metazoa > Chordata > Amphibia > Caudata > Ambystomatidae > Ambystoma > Ambystoma mexicanum. The sequence goes on along the minus strand of NC_090941.1, from coordinate 737,662,361 downwards.
TTTCCACGTGGCAAACCGCTGTTGTCTTCTGGGTAGCAGGGTGGATTCCACTCCGAGATTAATTGTGGCGGACTGCCGTCTCCTCACAGTTTGTAATACGGCAGATTACCATTCCCGTGTGACTTCCTCATTTCATTTTATGCGGCGGACTACTGTTTCCTTTCTTCCCTCTTACTCCAGTTAATGCTTCGGACTGCCGATGCCTACATCAGTTTATGCGGTGGACTGCAGTATCCTTTCTTCTGAATACTTTCTTTTATGCGGCGGACTGACGTTCCTTTCGTTACCAGTGGCCTAGTACGCAGAGTACGTAACATCTCATTGCCAGTGGATATGTCCTATGTTGGGGACATGTGACTCCGTCTCCTCTCGCTCACTCGTTCTTCCAATCACACTTACAATAGAGACACGGACCCCACGATATCTTGGACCTTCATTATTCCCCTCTCCAGTTTTCTGCCCTGAGCTCGAGTAGCCCCTTCTCTTCCTTGCTCGGGCCCCATTCTGTCTCCTTCCTTCTGCCTCTTAAGGTCGTCCTTCACTTAAGGTGGATGTCTCATATTCCACCTACAACACATATGACAGAGGGTAAATATGCTGAGTTTTTTCATCTGCCTTTTGTTACTGTACAGATGGATCGATGTGATTCCGTTATAGAGCAGGGAGCTGTCGACGTTTGCTTCCTGGTTTAGCTTATGTCATCAACCATTTTTGAATGGTCACTAAACAACTATGACTGCTGAAGTACAGACCTTTTGCCTTAACCATTTCCCAAATCTTAATATCCTTTATGCTGGGTGCCGGAGTCTGCCAGCACCAAGATGCTGCTGAAAGTATGCTTTGCCAACCTTCATGCATTGCTTCACTTTAGCATATAATCATCAATAATTTGAATAGCGCCATCAGTATGGTCCCGACACAGTGTAGATTGAACACCCTTGGGGGACCGAAGTCCAGTTATGGGAAATTTATCAGAGTGGTATAGAATGCGAGTGTGCATTTGAGTCACTGCGAAGTTAAGTAGGGGTGGCCAAATCCCTGCTAGGCACCCATGTCGAACTGGCATGTGGATGGGTGCTTAGAGGTAGTCTGGAGAGTATGCAAGAACAGGAGAGCCATTATGTGTGCAGCTAGACCAAGTTTTATCGTGGGGGATAGCTGCATTCTTATGGCAGAGGTGTTGTGCAATGTGCCTTAGAGTAGTGCAACATAATGTGCGCAGCTATACCGAATTCGATCATGGGGGATAGCTGCATTCTTATGGCAGAAGTGTTGTGCAATGTGCCTTAGAGTAGTGCAACATTATGTGTGCAGCTAGACCGAATTGTATCGTAGGGGATAGCTGCATTCTCATGGCAGAGGTGTTGTGCAATGTGCCTTAGAGTAGTGCAACATTATGTGCGCAGCTAGACTGAATTGTATCGTAGGGGATAGCTGCATTCCTATGGCAGAGGTGGTGTGCAACGTGCCTTAGAGAAGTGCAACATTATGTGCGCTGCTAGACTGAATTGTATCGTAGGGGATAGCTGCATTCTTATGGCAGAGGTGTTGTGCAACGTGCCTTAGAGTAGTGCAACATTATGTGTGCAGCTAGACTGAATTGTATCGTAGGGGATAGCTGCATTCTTATGGCAGAGGTGTTGTGCAATGTGCCGTAGAGTAGTGCAACATTATGTGTGCAGCTAGACTGAATTGTATCGTAGGCTGCATTCTAATGGTAGAGGTGTTGTGCAATGTGCCTTATAGTAGTGCAGGCAGTGGAAGGGTGCTGAAACGTTGTCTGGAGAGTGTGTGAGAGTAGGGGCAGCATTATCTGTGCACCTGGACAGAATGTAATCGTGGGGGATAGCTGCATTCCTGTGGCAGAGTCATATATGGGTAGTAAAGCCCGAAAGTGCCCCTATTCTGATAATGTCTCTGGGGAATGTGCCCTGATGGATCAATGTCGGGAAATGGATCATGGCTGTCATGTATTCTACATTCAAGACTGTACCCCAGCTAATTAGTTGTATATCAATCTTAGACTAAACTTTAAGACTGTGACAAATTCTTTAGGTCTGTAGAGCAATAGAACCAACCTCTTTGAACCCGGGGCTTTTATATCATGCAGTGGTGGGTTTACAATTCTAGGAACCTTAGATAAATATTGTATCTTTGAACAGGCCTGTTTGTTTTCTATTGCAATCTGATTTTCTTTCAGATTAGCATGCATACACTTTTACATAGAATTAATTTAATAATCTCTACTATTAATCTATGAAAACATTTATATGCATTCAGTTATAATGCATGTCATTTGAGATCATAAAATCATGTAAGCTTTTCTTGTATTTTATTGAAAACATAGTATCTACAATCCATCTATAAGTTCAGGACATACGAATTACTTCAATTTAGTTTAATGGTTCAGTTTGGGCTAAAGGACCACCTCTTTATTCTGTGCAAAAGGTTTCAGTTTCTCATTCACATTTTACTACTGTGTCTACATTCCTTCTTCACACATGATGCAGCCCTTTCTGTTCAGGAACTGAATATTTATATGACAATCTTGAATTGCTTATGATAAAAGTAAAATTGTTTTGCAGTGCAAAACCTTGTTAGACACATTGCTTCAAACTGCACTTAAAATAAGATGCCTGATTGTACAAGAGCAGACCAGTTTTGCCAGTTATATGTAAAACGGTCACTTGGTTCATTCACTCATTCATTCAAAAAGTTGCAGTTGCCTTTTGGGCAAAAATTGCATTCCACCTTTTAGGTTCATCTGTGTGTCTTGGCTTTATTGAGCGTGCCTGATTCATTAATATCTCGCTCCTCCCTCACATTGCCATTCTCTGCATGTGTGCTTCTGTGTACTCAAGTTCTGCTTGTATTCTTCTGCTTTTATTTATGGACCTCTGTTTTATACTTAATGAAGATTAGCTGCATTCCCAAACTGCCCCACAGGTAGGTCCGATTGTTGCCATTTTACAAAAGTGAAAATGGGTTTTCAGCCATGTTATGAGTAACAGGCAAATATCCACTTCCGTTTAAACTCCTTATTAAATCAATCTGAGTGTCAGGTGTACACCTTGACCAGCCCATGGTAATCCTGGACTTATACCAGTTTATGTGTAAAACAAAAATGTAAACAGAATATTTAAATTTTGTGTATGTCTGGTGCCTCTAGAATGCAAACTACCGGTCCACGGGTTGCCTTGAAGTTCAATGACAGCTAATTTACTCGCTACTGTTTATTAGTGGAACTGTTTTAACTGGTAGTGTGCAGTTTTACCTGCCTCCTCATTTCTAGGTTAGACAAAAGCATATGATGTATTTTACAAGCTTATAAAAAACAAGAAGCATTACTACAATACAATGCATGGAAACCACTTTGTTGTGACATGCATTGCCAATTAATTAATAATGTATTTAGTTTTGCTAGCTTACTTGACTGTTGTAAACTGGCAAACAGATTAGTTTGCTTAACACCTTCAGAGATTTTCCAAACAATTTTGCATGCTGAAAAGTTGATCAATCTTGCTGTGCATCTGTGTTGCGTGGTGTGTGCGAGGAAAGGTTGTTTAGGCCCCCTCCCCCCATTCCCGTCCACGCATGCACACTATGCTAGTTTCACGGCTGGCCATGCGCCTCTGGCCAAAGGTGCCAGACAGCCTCGGGACGACACATACAGGTGCAACATCTACAAGAGAGCCGAGTACCGACTCCATTCTGTATGATCACCAACTCCATTTTGTATGATTACAGACTCCATTTTGTATCAGCTCTAGTAGGCCTCACAGAAATGCCAGCCTGCGGGCCTGCAGCTCTCCCCTGGGTCTGCGCACAGTTAGCCAACTACTCCCACCCTCCACCTCCCCTCTGGTGTCTATGCGACTGTTCTGTTCTCACAGAAAGGTGGGCGCAAAAGGCTACAAACCGAACACTGTATCTCTCGCCTCCCTCCTTAAATCACTGCCCTGTAAATGACCGGGCCAAGGCCTGGTCGTGGAAAAAAACCTATTCATCTCCACAAACCTGCCCTGCACTCGCAGACCCCACTCAGAGGATGTACTACTCACACAACCTCTAACCTCACCTCTTATTTGATGTGACAGATGCCTGCCCCACTACGATGAGCCACTCAGATTCAACCCATCACTAATCCCATGTGTGGCCATATATTATATCCTGTACCAATCTATGATAAAGCTGCTTTCATGAGATGTAAAATGATGTTTATGAATGTGTTAGCTAACTGATTAAAGTAGATAAGATATTCGGGCCCGCGCACCCTTTCCTCACAATGCAGGTCAACTACCTTCACATAATATCTATATGCATGCAAGATGTTAGATGTTAGAATAATTATGTGTCCTGATGCAATATGTATGACCCACGAGGCAGTTTGTCTTGGGTAAACTTCTCTATGTCTATAGTCGGGGTACTGACCTGTCCACCTTCTCCACAATGATCATGTGGGGGTGATGCTGGGGCTGTTGGGGCTGTTGGTTGAGATGCAGGGGGTGATGTGGGCTTTGACACATACTCTGGATCGCTATATCCCTCAGCAGGTGCTGGCTTCGGCAGTTGCAGGTACAGCCTTGCTACCTCTACCCCTCTCTCGTTGTTTTCCCCTTCTCCCTCACTGTTACTTGTTGCCATTGGAGACGTGCCCTGCCCTTTGTTTTTGTTCGGGGGTATTTCTGCAAACAGCCTCCACAAATCCAATATTTCTCTACTGTTTTGGAGCTGTTTCCCGTTGTACTTTACGAACAAGCATGTTGCTACCATATCCAAAACGCTTTTGTCAAATGACCCCTCTTCGGGCCACACCTGGGTCAAACCTTCTCCCTTCAATTCTGTGATCCACTGATCATGATACTTATTAATTCTGTCTGCATATCCTGGCAAACCTTTACAGATGTGTGAGAGTGACGTTTCTGCGCCCATGTTTATTCTAGCAATACCTGTCTCTCTTCGTGAGTCCAATTCAAAACAATCAATCAATAGGCTACAGTACTTCACCATCTCTTATGTCACTCTCCGTGACAATACCTTTGGGTAAACACAGTCTGTGTCACTTTCTTTAGCAATGCATATTTCAAATCACTTCTATAAGTACCCTTTTTTGTTTTCATAAATTATTCACAAAAACCAGCGCGCAGCAGACACAAACAACATATATTATACATCACGGGACTTAAACATACCACATTTTACATTTAAACACAAATCCTCCCTACCTTTCCCTCTCCCCTCTTATAATATTCCCTCCTGATACCCCAGCCCGTCCACCTATTCTAGTCCCTTATGGACCGCCCCTCCTCTCTATGAGTGTCCCTGTACAAAGAAGAAAAAAAAAGAAGAAAAAGAAGAAGCGTATCTAACTACTATTCCGAGTCCTCTCCTTATATAGGACTCCTACTGTTTCCATTTATTTTCCTCATTATACCCTGTACTAGTCGAGACAGTACTATGTGGCGCCGCCTTCTACCCCCTCGCGGAGCTAGGTTTCTGTACCTCTTTTCACCTCGTAATCCCCTTAACTGTCCTAATGGCCATATGCAGAAAGAAAATAATAAATTGAAACAAGAATTTACCCTATATTCTGTGAACCTTCTCCCCACTATGTTCCCTCGGTTCAATCCCAAATGCCAAATTACCTTTTATCTGACTCCCTGTACTACTGTTTCTCCCCACCTTCTACCCTCCGGACCCTGTCTGTCAAGACGCCGTCCCACACTCAATGGCCACACCAGGCTCTGGCGAGCGGTACGGTGGGTATTTGCAAAGCCGAGACCCGTTGACCCTCTCGTCCTATTGCATGCGCACGTCTAAGGTGTACCGGTTGCCATGGGCGGACAGCTCTTGACGGGGCGCTCCCTGGGTATTTGCTGTGGCCGGGGGACGTCTTGTGTCAGAAGGAAAGGAACGAATGCTATCACGTCGGGGTCACCAAATGAAAGTGAGCAGTCCCCCAAAATACAATACAAAGTCCCCAATGAGAGTGAATAATGGACACACCCGCTAGGGAACGAGACCAGGGCCAGGTGCGGGTGAAGTTAAGAGATGAAGTTTATCAAAATCAAATAGGGCACACAGAGGACTCTGCATGCTCTGAGGGCGCTCTGCCAAACATTACACTGTCATTGCATTAAGAAGGGTTACAGTATCATTAGTGATGAAACATATACAGTACAAAAGTTACATTTTGATTGGTGGAGCCGCAGGTCCAGTATATCTCCTTACAGGCCGCTTCCATGCCATTGGATGGCTGCTTGATGGAAAGGCAGACATCACGTGCATCAGCTGGGCTGGTCAGTGCGAGGTGAAGGTCATGTGACTCTGGATGAGGTGATTGATGCTAGCTCTCTAATCTAAACACTACTTCAAAGTATACAATAAATGACACTTATATGCATTTTGACAGTTGGGGAGAAGACCATATATTTCACATGTTGTATTTTATAAGTTAGTCACTGGTCAGGTAGGAGGTGTGGGGGTCATCTCTGTCAGGGGCATGGGGTTGAGTGCTCAGTGCAGACCCAGTGGAAGGATGAGAGGATACATTTGTTGCACTAAGACATCCGTGAGAAATGGGCTTTTGGCAGCACAGTCATGAGGAGGGAAAAGGTGGGGGTCTGTATGTTTGCCGTGCGTGGGGCTGCTGAGGGGAGAGGAGGCCCTGCAGTTACCCTACGGTGGCCTAAATCATATAATCTGCTCACTTTCAGTGGTCTCATTTGAATTGGTATGTACCAGCCGCCAAGTCCAAAAATGGTGTGTTGATTTCTCTGCACTTTTAAAGAGTTTCTGTTTTTCATTTGTAATTCAAACAATGAACCCATAAACATGCGTCAAGTCCATAACACGTTCTGTCTCTATTTGTACTATGTTATGAGCGGGGACTTTAGGACAAAGTATTTCATCACCAAAAACAAAGATTCCATATCATGACCAAATACTGCAGCATATCCCGTGACACCCGGAAATGTATGATTTTCCAAACCTTAAATCCTGGCTAACATTAGCAAGGAAGGTCACAGAGGACCCCATAAAAAACTGAGATGCATGGATGAATAAAGAAATAGCATGCCAAGCCACAGGCAAATAGAGTTGAATATCAATCCTTTTGATCTTTGCCATCACTGGAAAAAGACCGAATACCCACAGAGCAAATTATGGCTAGAATAATGGCAAGGACAAAAAACAACATACATGCCCAGTAACCCAATGAAAAAGCAGTAGCAAAGGACCATTTAGCATCAGGAAAATATTTATAAGCTATTTTTGCCTTCTTCAAATGTGGGAGGACCAATGTCAGAACATCCATCTCACAAAGCCAGTAACAGATCATTGATTGTTTTAATCAGAATTAAGAGAAAAACTGTTTGAATCATCTTGAATAGAATCTCTATATTTAAAAACAGAATAGTATCCTGCAGATTTAAGCAACATTATATTGTGAGAGAACATAACTAATGGGTGGAGGGTTTCCAGCTACAGTTCATTCAGGGGTGGGTAACAAAACATCTAATAAATTGGTCTACATGTTAATTTACCCTTTTCTTCTGACTCTCAGACTAGGGGTTGTACTCAGAAAGTTCAACCTTTTAGGGCTGCTACAGGGAAAACCAGAACCTCAAAACAATCTTGGATGCCATTCAAATGTACCAGCCACTGCCAACCCATTTAATGTACTGAAAGTAATCCCTCTCAGGTAAAGGAGTGGGAGTAACTTCTATAGTGGAACATAATGACTTAGGCCCTCATTAGGACCCTGGCGTTAAGGGTTTAATGGCGCCGTAAAAGGTGCTGGCGCCGTTAAACCCTTAACGCCTTACTACGAGGTCCCTTTGCGGGACCCGACCTTAATGGCTGGTCTAGACCAGCCGTTAAAGTAGGGGCCCACAAAGAGACTCTCGAGGTAAGTATGGTACCGCAATTTGCAGTACCGTACTTACCGCCTTCCCCATTCCCATTATGCCCTATGGGGCAAAAATGGGAATGGGGAAGGGCCATGGTGGCATGGGGAATTACCGCCCCGCCAACCTTGGAATGGGGTGGTAATTCCCCATTCCGCCATGGCGGACTCCGGCATCGACCATGGTGCTAATAGCACCATGGTTTTCCACCAGAGTCCTAATGAGGGCATTAGTGTCAGGAAAACTGCATCAACCAGTATTGGAGTATAACCCTTAGCTTTGGGTAAATCCAAAATAAATGGACACATTGTCAATGGACTTGGCAATAGTAATAGGGGGTTCATAGAATTCTATCATTTGGCTTGAATACATAAAAGAGGAGTTAAAGTAGTCGAGTACATGGGCCTCATTCCAAGTATGGCGGTACTGTAAAAATGGAGGTAACGTGGTGGAAATGTCTTTACCTCCTCTTTACCTCCTCAGCACCACACCACTTTACTTAACTCTTGCAGTACTGTTGAACTTTTACTTCCAGCAAAAAGTTGGCGTTAAATCTTCCACTTTACCAGCAAAATATGGTGGATTTACCATGTGTTATTGTCGCTTGTGTTAAAAGGATAACAAAAATTCTGTGGAGACTTATGGACTTAAGAAATGGGGATTCACACCACTCGTGATACTGTGCTAATGCCACAGGACTGAATGGCGGTAACAGTAACAACGCTTGGTGGTGATTCTGCAGATTTACCACCAGGTTACTGCCAAACTCATGAAGATGCCACATATGGGCCTACATTTTATCTAGCAAATATGTGTTTGTTTGTTTGTTTGTTTTATTTATTTCTGTAGCGCATCTTAACCTAGGGGGATCTGGTCGCATTCGAGGTTGCAGAGATTACAACCTCGAATATGTAATATAAAGCAGATTTACAGAAGAAGGATCATAGTTATATAATTACATAAAATGAAATCATGGTTCTATAATAACATCATTAAAAAATGACAGCATGAACAATACACAAGATCTCACGTTATTCAGGTTTGCAGTCTCGATTCGGGATGAGGTATAGAGGTGGAGAGATAGAGAGGACTATTAGGTAATACTACTTGGTTAGCCATTTGATGGAGTGGCTTCCGAAGTTGGCAAATGACTTAGATCTTTTTTAGATATTTTTCATTGACCAAATCAAGTGCTTGTCTTTTACCATGATGAGCATCAAAAGTACAATGATGAACTCAGTGCAGAACTTTTTTTATTTATTTTATTTTTTATTTACTTGGGTTAATTGTTTTCATACAATTTTTGCAAGATTGAGCATCCTGGATTCCCTGGTTGTATGGGCATCAGTGACCTTCCTGTAGCACTTATCTCCTCAGGCCACGATTATTATGGGTGTAATAAGTTCCACTTTCTCAGGTGAGGACCCATTTTCTTGTTCCAGAGCAATGTTCTGCAGAAAATTGTCCCACTGCAATGGTTATTTTCGCCGAGAGAGCACTGATCACACGATTCAACCAATACTCCTCATCCAATGTGCTTGCGCTTTTAAAAAGGTGACCCATGTAGCTCTGTCTTTTTGACCTGATGCCTGGGCAAGATAGTAGCAAGTGTTTTATAGTTTCTACTTTGTCACCTTGGTCGCAACAATGACATGTTTTCTTTAACACTTCCTCTTATCCTTATAACTTCTTTGATCTTCAGCAGGTTCAGTCTTGCTCTCAGGAAGACTAATCTTATTTGTTTGTTTGGCAGTTTCACTAAGTACACTATTGGCTTCTATTTTTTGCGTGTTCGGAGGCAGGTGAACATTGAGTGTATTATTTGCTGCTTTTACCAACGTTCTTGTGCAATCCCATTCTTTGAGACGCTGCTTGGTTTTCTCTGGGTTGGATTTGAGTTCTTCTTCTGAGCTTCCTATTTCCTCTAATAGATCCAGATTGTTTTTTTCCCAAGCATTTAACATAGGATTTTTACCATTGGTCATCTCGTCGTAGATGATCTCATATATTTTTTGGTCATGATCTTGTATCTTCCTGAAAAGCAATAGGCCATTACGTTCTACTGAGCCTTTAAATTATACCAGGCTCAGTTCTTTCCTTATTGATGCCATCAGAGTGGACGCAGGCAGGTTCAACACTTTCTTCCACAATAGCCCTTCCAGCTTTGTCCATAGATCACAAGGGATAGATGACATGGCTTCCGCTCCTTATATAATAGCTGGTACTACTTTTGATTTGTAGAAATGTATCGTCGGTAGCAATGTGAATTTACCAAATTTTCTGTCAATTAGCTTAGTTTGCAAAGTGAGAGTCCTTGATTTTGCTCACAGATTCTCTTGCATTGATGCTTCTGTTGGACTGCCACTTATTGTAACTCCCAGGTACTGGAAGCTATTCACTTTTTCGAGGACCTCCCCTGCAATGTTCCATCTTATTTTTTCACTTCGTTTGTGGTTCTTCTCCAGTATCATTATTTTTGTCTTCTTCGGGTTGATCTCTAAGTCGTATTCTTGCAAATAGGCTAGGAGGCCCACCAATTTACGTTGTAACCAAACTGCCGTCTGGTCGAGAAGCATAATATCATCCGCATTTAATAACCTGCTGATGTGTTCTTTCCCCAGTTTTGGCGGGAAGGTTTCTGCTTCTGACTCTTTGTAGTCTTCAATGTAAGTGTCATACAGTGTTGGAGGTGGCAGCCCTGCTTCACCCCCCTATCTGTCGAAATTGCTTCTGAAAGTAGACCTGCCCCACTCAGTCGCACCCTCATCGAGGTTTCAGTATAGAGGTCTTTTATTGGCTTCAAGATTGCCGGCGGGCAGTTCCAAGATTTTAATTTTGCCCATACTTTTGCCCATAATCTGCCACGGTTGAGTTTGTCGAAGGCCTGCTTTAGGTCCACCGAGAGGAGAAAAACCCTCGGCAGAGTTGACGTACAGGTTTAAGAATTCTTTTCTGAATCCAAAGTAAGCTTTCAGACTTTCCAGATTTGACAGTTTTCTAAACAAACCATTGCTCTCATGATATACCTTGTTGTACTTGCTCTACAGGTTCCACGAAATTGTGGGTGTGCCTTTTCATGACAGTTTCCAAGCCCTGGATGATATGTTGTTGCAAACGAGAATAGAATCATGTCCACCTAGCATAATGAGCCAAAGATCAATTCTTGGCCTCTGAGAAACACAGATTCTTGTGGTCCATCACAAAAATTACAAAAATATCTGTTCTCCCTAGGTAATGTCAGCAATGATCTTATGGTTGATGAGTGCAGTGGACATTCAGGTTAAGAGTTTTAGGCCTCTGTCTTCACTTCCTCTGCCTCTGTAGCTTCTCTACCACATACATAACATTCAAATACATGCGTAGGTGAATTCCAATTAATGTTCACTTAGAATACTGAAGTCATTTTACACTTGGGACAAGGACCTCGGTCATAAAGCAAAATCTCAAATGACTGGAGCATACCCACTACAGGTTAAAGCAAACCTTATGGTGCCTCAATGTAGCAAATTATGAAGCTTGTGTCATTGAGCAATCAACCCAACAGTGCCTATTGTATGCATGGCCATACATCATGCGTTTTGCTGCCTCTTGGACCTCATCTTCTAAACAGAGGTATCCTTTACTTCTAAGATAGCATCATAGCAAGAAGAGTGCAATTTCAAAGTAATTTGTGTACAAGGTTTAACCAACATGTGTTAGAATCTAGGATTGTAATTGTATAAAAAAATGACAATTTTATGATGCAATACACATATCTAATCAAGCACACATTTCAAAATAACAAAGGTTCCAAAACAAAGTGGTTAGGATATCCTACATCATGAAGAAATATGGCCATATAATACAGCCTTAGAGAGCAATCGAATGGCTTCAGAACAGCCGATAAAATTCAAAGCTATGATACACAAGTCCTTCTGGTGCATGGGGGAAACCTAGCACCAAAGCTTGATGCTATTGAAATGATCTATGATGGGGGTCAAGGAGTGCCCCAGCTTCAACTGACATAGCTACACATATAAATATGGTCAACAGAAGCAGTGAAGCAAATTTACAACTCAAACAAATAAAATAAACATCTATGTCAGTGATAATTAAGAAATCTCATTCAATTTAGTCATAAAGGCCTCTGGAAGGTTGAAATTGTGTTGCTGAAGTGAACATGCAATAATGAGGGCATTGCTGCATTAGCCACATCTACATAATAAAAGGCCAGATGTGTTTATGTCTGATGCAATCATGCACAGCAGAGACTGTCCACTTTGCCTGTTGTCCTCGCTAGACAGAGCTGTTGCCTTATGCATACAATAATAAGACTTCACATCATCTTCCATGCAAATCAAATGTGTTTTGCCTGTTATCACCACTAGAGAGAGGTTTTGCCTTACGCCTACAATAATAAGACTTCAAGTTCCTCTTCCAGGCGTACAAAATGTGTGTTTCAATAATGATAACATACAATTAGCTGCAGTAAAGGCCCAAGAGAGGGATGCCAATTTAACAGCAGTTGAATGAAGAGAATCATGTTGTATGTGAATTCTATTACTCTGACATTCCTCAACATTATATATTTGATTCCAAAACCCAGAAGTGGAATCCAAGACAAAGCTGAGCAGATACAATTGGCCGTATGTACTATGTTAATCTTTCATCAGATTCTGAGAGATTGTGTTTGAGGTTACTATTCCTCCAGGTAAAAGGACCAAAACCCCCAAAATCATTTTTTTCTATTATCAAAATGTACATTAAAATATACCACGTAAGATCTTAACACTCTGAAAATATCTTCCTTTATGCACTTTAGCCTGTGTACAAAGGCTTTTACACTGGTAAAGTATAATCTGCAAATGTTTGTAACTCAGACAAGTCAACCATTAAAAATAATGCAGGGTGAGGAATGCCTTTGAGCTTCTAAAACTTAACAAAAGTTGCCGACCAATCTTTACCTGTTGAATTTTGTAGCTGCAGTGATTCCCAATGCTTTTTCAAAAAACAGGTTTGCCTTACTAATGAAAAATGTAGCAGCTTACTCATGAGTTAGTTACTCTGAATTCAGGTACAACTGTTTGACTGCATTTATGGAAGATGTAACACAGAAAGATCAACCATCATTGTACAAACACAAGTGATCAAGTGTTAGCCTTTCATTTGTGTTCATTTAGTGAATGCCAACAAAACTCTAAATCTTCTGAAAAATTACTTGGTGCAGTAAGCATTTTAAATTAGTTCAAAGACAGTAATTATGAAGTCCTTGAAGAACACTTCAAAAATACTATTGCAGAAGAAATAAACACATGAAATGCAAGGTGCTTCTAGCCTGTTAAAAGAAGGTCACACAAAGAGGTAAACTTGACATAAAACAGCCCAGATACAAACATACAAAAATGGCAGAACAAGATGGTGCTGGTAAGAGCTCAGTGAGTCAGAAGGATCTTCACTGATTAAGATGTCAAAGTACTGGTACACAATCAACAATGATGCTAAACTCTCAGCCTGGTGGGAGTATAATCTGGAAATATACGCCATACCTAGGTTTTGGCATGGTGGCTGATGGTTCACATAATAACTATTATTTTCATTTTTTATAGTGGTTTGATTATTAAACAAACCTTTCACAAATGCTACTTATTACAAGATATATAATAAATGTATCTACATACAAATACATCAAACTACTCATACATAATTATTTTCACTAAATGGACAACTAACAATTTAGAAAAGACAAATTATTCAAAAGAGTTCACAAAACTCATTAGAATCTAATACAAGTAATTTTAATTCATTCAATACACCATCTATAAAACACCACTAAATACATTAGGATTATGAGCCAATTGACCAAGAATTACACACATTTGCCAATATATCATGCAATTTGGATAAAAAAGTAAAGATAAGATTAATGATATTTGATAACCAAACATCAACCATGACCAGATATATTCAAGCACAACTTCCAAAGCATCACTAACATATGTCACAAATCAGATGGTTCTCAGACCTCTAATAACTGTACATGATGTGACTATGGGCCTCATTACACGGACGGCGGTAAGGGTTAATGTCAAAGTTAATGGTACCGGTGACCGTTATCCCTTACCGCCTTACTACGAGGTCCCTTTGCGGGTTGGAGACTTTAACGCCTGCTTTTTGCAGGCGTTAAAAACCAACCCGCAAAGGGACCAGGGAGCTAATTACGGTACCGCAATATGCGGTGCCGTAATTAGCACCTTCCCCATTCCCATTATGCCCTATGGGGCAAAAATGGTAATGGGGAAGGGCAATGGGGGAAGGGGGAATTACCGCCCCACCAACCTTGGAATAGGGCGGTAATTCCCCTTTCCTCCAAGGCGGTGCCGGTATTTTACCGGCATGGAGCAAGGTGCTAACAGCACCTTGGTCCACCGCCGTCCGTGTAATGAGGCCCTATGTGTTTAATATTTTCTCGGGAATTGAAAGACTTACAAAGTCTACAATTCCTCTCCGATCAAGCCAAACCTATTCTAGGTTCTAGCGCCTCGTTTGTGAGTACAATATTAAAACAAAGGGCCTCATTACACGGTAGGTGGTGAACCATGGCGCTATTAGCGTCATGGTTCATGCCGGTAAAATACCGGCACCGCCTTGGTGGAAAGGGGAATTACCGCCCCATTCCAAGGTTGGCGTGGCGGTAATTCCCTCTTCCACCATTGCCCTTCCGCATTCCCATTTTTGCCCCATTGAGCTCTATGGGAATGGGGAAAGTGCTAATTACGGTACCGCAAATTGCGGTACCGTAATTAGCTCCACTGGTCCCTTTGCGGGTTGGTTTTTAACGCCTGCCCGCAAAGGGACCTCGTAGTAAGGCGGTAAGGATTTACCGGTAGCGGTAAAATACCGGTATCGGTAAACCCTTACCGCCTACCGTGTAATGAGGCCCAAAATCTCATATTTACAAGTCTTGGATGTGGTGCTCGGAATTAGAGTACATATTTGGGATAAAAACCCTTGTAAATTGGCATATTGTTTGTACAGTGGCAGATCAGAGATCATTTCAGTAGTATGACAACACTTCCTTTCATATAGTTTTATTTTAATTTTCATCAGGTTAGTCATTAGATAATAACTGACATAATCCGATTCTTCCAAGATGCGCTAGTTAGTTTTTGCAAACGTATTCAAAGCTGGAATCAACTTAAACAGATATTTAAATCCTCAACTCAGGAATTGACAGGAGGAGCTATGATTTAACACAAAAAATACACAATTGTTTCCAGATGACAATGGTCCCTAGTTAAATAACACTCAGTTCATGATGAACAAAATAGTTTGGAAGAGAATAGTAGTTGGAAGGGTAGATTTTCATATAACCCCCAGGGTGTTCAGGAGTTTACCTAGGTCATCCAAAACAATACCAAGGCCATAGATAAGGCCGGGAATAATCCTAATTTTATAGAATTTCATAGAAGGAATTAGCAAATATCTACAGAATGTATAACATGTACATTTCAATTGAGCAGTGTAAGATTTAGCTTTCACTTTTAGCCTGTCCTCTTTTTTTTCCTTGAGCTTGAATTGATTAAATTAAAACCTAGACTTGTTCTTGTCTTGAGTATGTCACTGCACAATTCACAATTTCCGGGGACCTACATTTAGAAAAATGTAGAATTTGGAATTTCTGGACATTTCAGTGTTAAAATATCACTCTTGGCATAAGCAGAAAAAACAACTATCTTCCACTGGAGCCCTAAGGGTGTTAAATCAAATTGCATCAAGTCATCTGCAAAAGCCATCCAATGCAGAGAGCAAGGTCCAAGCTTTACCGGAAGACAGTTTACATTTACCCATATGTCATTGATATTCAAAAAGGTACAGATTAAAAAGAAACGGGGCAAGAATGCATTCTTACCGGAGCCCCACCAACGTAAGGAAGGCTCTCAACAGGGTACTTACCCTTGTAAGCCTAATCTGCATTTTTGTAACAACGTGTAATAACATAATAAGTCAACATAATAAGTCACAGAGCAACGTCAACTAGGGACCAAAAAAGTAAGTTAAGACCATAACATCCCCCTATTGACAGTGTCCAAATGCTCTTGAGAGATCCATGCTAGCAATGTAAACAGTCTTCCTGTAATGACC
Organism: Ambystoma mexicanum; assembly: GCF_040938575.1. Classification (NCBI taxonomy): domain Eukaryota; kingdom Metazoa; phylum Chordata; class Amphibia; order Caudata; family Ambystomatidae; genus Ambystoma; species Ambystoma mexicanum. The sequence goes on along the minus strand of NC_090941.1, from coordinate 737,646,333 downwards.
TATGCAACAGGGACATCCGAAGGCCATTTAATGACATTTCCATATTTCTCCGGAAGCCAGTCTGATATTTCGTTGCATGCCGTGAAGTCATAACCCTACAAGTCTACTTGTTGTAAAATCAAGGCAGCAGAGATTTTACTGGCTGCATCTAGTATAGCTATCAGACGGTAGCTCACAGGATCTGCCCCATCCCTCTTTTTGAGAATTAGAATGATACAGGCCCTTTGGCAGGATGACTGGACATATATCTCAATAATATCAGAACATCAGCCTCAGAATGTCAGCCCATAATTCAGGATTATGTTGGGTGGTAATGGGTTCACATAATCATTAAAAGCCAGATCTGATTTGGGCATACTAGTGTAAACTCTTTGAGCTCAGACCAGCTATGAGAGGCAATGTGTGTTTCAGGCCCGTACCAGTCTGCATTCCAGTGAAGGGGACAAAGTGCAGGATACCTGCCTATGTTGACACTCTGGGAGGATGGGTAACTTCTCCCTGCAAGGGCCAGTAACTCACAACATGAGATCCCCCGCAAGCCTGGCTTCAAAGAGGTCATTCAAAATAGGGGTACTCACAGGCTTCCTCACAATAGGGGGTTGCACATCAAAGGGCCTTTGATGTGCAGGGATAAAGGGGTGGGTTTAGGGAGAAATCCTCCATCTTCGTTTTCTGTGGGCTTCTCTTTCCTTCCTATTTATTGCACTTCCTGCACTGCAAAACACTTTGGCTGTGATTCAAAAAGGCACAAGTCACTTATTACCTTAACCCGGATTGGACCTCTTAAAACATACTTGCTTTAAACTATTCCCTCTGACGTGTTGCCTTTATAAGGAAAGGGTCTCCCTCTCTTTCTCTGATTCATTTTGGACCTTCAAGACTATCCATTGCCCCTTTTCAGCTAGAGTGTATCTCCCAAAACTCTTCCGTACATTCGGTAACAGTAACATTTCCCTCAAAGGGCCACCTCTTTCTTTCCAAACTTACATGTGTTTGTGACATCTTTCTCTCTCTTTATCATCCTCCCTTCTCTGTCTTGATCTTTCTTCACACCCCCACTATCCTTCACGTTTACTCTTCTGTTCCCTAGCACACCTGCTCCCTTCTACTTCATCTTTCCTCATTCTCATCTCTCCTCTGCTTTCCTTCCCCCTGCGGTGCTGGCATTGCTTTCTTCTTCCCCCTACAACAGCTGTTTCTTGTGGACCCCTGCTCCCTTTCCAATGTCCTTGCTTCACCCTAACTAAAACATGGTAATCCATACTAGAGAAGGGACCCATGCCAGATTTCCCTTCTGCCACTGCCTGTTACCCATGCTGGGGTCCTTTTTTTTTTAGTGTACCTCCCTCTACTCACGAGTGACTCCACCAATTCACATGACACTTCTGTTTGCCGTTCTCCCACCCTACCTCCACTCCCCCTTCCTCCAAGTCCTTCTTTACCTCTTACACTTTCTTAGCCAGTTGCAATGTTGCCTCCCTGGCTTGTACAGGCTTCACTTTTAATGCACCCATCAATTTGAGATATGTGCCTTACAACTCTCCAAACCTGAAACACCTTGGCCCAACCCCACCCTCCGGGGGCCTCCTGGAGAGGTATACTATTCATGCTCTTTTTTGGCAGGAGCCATTTATTTTCTTTAGGTCACAACCAATCAATGAACAAGTCCAAACAAAACCTATGCAGACAGTTCTTTCAATCAAAGTGGGCACACAATTCGGTCAATGAACAAAGAAGAATTTGAGGATTAGGAGTTACAAATGCGAAGCAGAACAACCTACTAGAAACAAGATACTGTAACTGCAGGAACAATCAGTAAAGTGCTGACAATTTAAGACAAAACAACCAAATGAACAGAAAGGTGGCGTTATATATTAACATTCAGTAAAATATGATCAAATACAGTAAAATTGGTAAATTGAAGTAAATTGTGAGAGAGGGTCCCTGAACTGCCCCTCCTCACCCCCATTAACATGACGGCCCGAATAATCAAAAATGCACAAAGTCACTCACTATTCAGCCAGTGCCCAGGAGAACCAGTGACTGAAAAGTATGCAGAAATATATTCTTTCTGACAGCCATTCAAACTTTATCCAGTGAATGTCTTTATGGATACAGGTGCTTCAACATTGGTCATGGACCCAAATGCCTCGATGGATGACGTTGACTGATGCCAAGAAACCACTGTGCTGACATCATTAGTAACACCATGACATAGCCACATGAGACATAAAGTACCCTTGCAGCCATGCACAATGTTACACAAACACACATGTGAATACACAAAGAACATGCTTACACAGTTCTGGAGATAGAGGACAGATACATATACATACTGTCAAAAGCTTTTATTATTTACCTCAATAGTTAAGTGCAGAAACACTGAACGCAAGGCAACAAAGAGATGCAGAGCATGCTTGTAGATGCTTACGGCAACTAACCTTATGGAACTCCAGGATCACATAAGGAACCCGGAAGGACCAAATTTGACTAACCTAAGGAAAACATGACATGGTATAGATATGTAGAAATCGCAGTTTAAGTATAACAAGGATCACATAACACCACAAGCCGCAGGACGAAAGAGGAGGAAAAGCAGAACTAGGCTGCACAGAACAGGAAGGCCACAGCTCGCAGCCAAGGTCCGAGACAAGCAGCACATTCCAAACTTAAAACGACAAGTGGCCATCTGCAGAAAAACCTAATAAATCCTCATAAATTGCAGACCAGAAGAGCTCCATTTCGTGGTCCTCATCCACGTAATAAGGCCGAGCTAGACAATGATTATTCACCTGCGGTGGGAAGAGGCAGTTCTCAGCAGCACAGACATGAAGTGACACATGAACTTGTCAACAAGGTTGCAATAGTGATATGATATGATATGATATGATATGGCATTTGTAACGCGCCTATACACAAGTGTTTCAAGGCGCGACGAGGCAGGGAGGAGGAACAAGGGGAGACAGACAACGATCCTACTAGGCCAAGTCTCATTCAGATCGCGCAAGTGCAAGGGGGAGGGGAAGGGAAAAGTGCAAGGGGGAAGGGAGAGGGGAAGTGCAGTACACGGTTGGTAGAATACAAGATAAAAAAATAAGGGCCCGCTGGTGGCAAGTGCAAGGTAAGTGCATACAAGTGCTGGGAAGGGGGGCTGTAGGTATACAGAGATAGTTCCGCAGTGCAGGGGTTGCCAGGGAGGCAGTACAGGGGAGATTGGCTGGGTCAAGGACCGAGACGGTGAGTAACCCAGTTGCAGATTCAGTGCAGTTTCAGTAATTAGCAGGGGAGAGGGGGAGAGAAAGCAGAAGCAAAGAGGAAGGTTTTGAGGTGCTTCCTGAACCGGAGATGGTTCTCCTCAAGTTTCAGGGAGACAGGAAGGCTGTTTCAGAGGGAGGACCCTGCTGCGGAGATCTACCCCCAACTCGTTGCTTGGAGAAGCGGCTGACCCTGAGGGAGTTGGTGGTGGATGAGCGAAGTGTTCCAGAAGGAAGATATTTAGGAATAGAGAGTAGAAGGTATTTTGGCCCCAGGCCCCAGAAGGCCTTGTGGACAATGCAGAGGGTTTTAAACTTAATCCTTGCAGCCACTGGGAGCCAGTGTAGCGATTTCAGTCCTGGAGAGATACGGTCCCTGGGATTGAGGCCAAGGACAAGTCTCGCAGTCCTGTTCTGGATGAGTTGCAGAGGGCAGAGAGTAGAAGCAGGCAGATTTAGATAGAGGCTGTTACAGTAGTCAAGCTTCGAGAGAACCAGGGCTCTGGAGACAGTGAGCTTCTGGGGGAAGGAGAGGAATGGAAGGATACCTCTGAGGAGGTGCAGCTGGTAATGTGACTTCTTGGAGATGTCAGATATGTGAGGAGAGACGGAGAGTGTGGAGTCGAAGATGACCCCGAGGTTTTTTGCCTTGCAAGTAGGAGCAGGAAGAGGGCCAAGAGAGGCCAGCCAGAGAGCTGCAGGGAAGAAGGGAGTGGGTGTGCCGATGAGTAGAATCTCAGTCTTACTGGCATTAAGGCAGAGGTCATTGGCGGTACACCATCCCTGGATAGCAGAGAGACAGTCAGAGATGAGGGAAGGAGAAGAGGAGGCCGAGGGTAGCCTAAAAATGAGCTGGGTATCATCCGCATAGCACTGAAAGTTGGGGCAGAGAGTGGCGATGCGGTGGGCAAGGAGTGCCAGATACTGGTTGAACAGCCAGGGAGAGAGGTTAGATCCCTGGGGGACACCACAGGTAGAGAAAAAGATGTCAGAGAGGAAGGACCCCAGTTGGACTGGGAGGGTCGATTGGAGAGGAAGGAAGTCAGCCACACCAGAGCCTGACCAGTGATACCCAGGTTATCACGGAGATGGTTGAGCAGGATGGCATTGTTGACAGTATCAAAGGCAGAAGAGAGATCGAGCAAAATGAGAACAAATGGAGTGTTAGAAAGCAGGTCCTCACACAGTGTCATGATCTCTGCTTCCAAAAGGTCAGGGTTTTCCCAACTCCCTTGGAAGCAGATCCATAACCCAGGTTCCGAGTGCCAACCAGTCCCAATTGGGACCTTTTGGACCCAGTCCTGGCGCCAGTGGCACCAGGCTCATAAATATGCCCAGTCCCAGCGCTGGAAGCGCCGGGCTCATAATGCTTGGGTGGACTTACCTGCAGCAGACTATGCTGCTTACTTGCCTGCCAGTTGAGCCTCTGATCCTCTTCTGTTTGGAACTACTTTTCCTGTTGGGTGGGGCAGGAGCCACTCCCTAGATTCAGAACACTGGAACTCTTCTGGAAAGCAGGAACTCTTTTCTTAGGCGTGGCTGTGGAAGGAGACACCTAAGCACTACAGGAGGCTATTTAAACCACATCCGATGGATGAATCTTGCTTTGCGTTATTCTGCATCCTCTGCAGCAGAACGCTCATCGTGTCTTCTGCATCTGATCCTGGGCCTAAGGAAAAAGGCTTACCATCCTGAATCCAGTCTTTAGCAACACCTATAAAGACAAGAAAGAACAGGTTAGCATTACGGTCTTCAGTGACAGCTCTTCACTTACCTGGTCCATCGGCTGTCACCAACGCCTCGCGCTGCATTCCGGCATCTGAAAGACAAAGGCTTACCTACTCTTCGTGCGCTCCGGAGGTCTTCACACTGCATTCCGGCATCTGAAAGACAAAAGCTTACCAACTCTTTGCACGCTCCGGAGGCCTTCGGCGCTGCATCCCGCATCTGAAAGACAAAACAAGGTGCGTTTAAAGACATTGGGGAACTTTAATACTCACGTGCCATTACTCCTTTCCACATCTAACCCAGTGGGTATTCCGGCACCCTGCAGCCGCTCCGAACTTTTACCTGCAAAATAAAAAGATAGTTAGAGCGCATCGTGAAGCAGGCAACAAGCGCTTACTTACGTGCTTCCAGGCGCTTCTATTCATCACACGGGCTCCATCTTCAACTCACTTCAGCCCGTCATCCGCCATCGCCGGAACCCTGCAAAACAAGAGACATCATTACTAAAGACTTTAAAGACATTAGAATTTCTCGAAACTTACCGTTCGTGCAGTAAACGACGGACAGCAGTCCTCTGAAGTCAAGAGGCCTGCTCCCCTTATCCAGTGAAGAAACTGGTTTCAGCACCCTGCCCCGAGGCAGATGGAGAGCACAGCGTTCACTTACCTAAGGTGAGAGCGTTAACCTTTGGGGTTCTACAGGAGAAGAGAAAGGGAAGAAGAGAGAGACATTCAATAACCCATTTCCTTAATCCCATATTTTCTATCTGCAGACATCTTACCCTTCAAGTCAGACATACAGTGCACAGAGGTCCAGCCCAAAGAGCCAGCCGTGTGTTACACATCACCTTTGAAGATACGGTATACGCCCAGTCAAGACTGGCGCCTCTACGGGAATCAGGTGAGCGTTACAGAACGCAAAGCCTACCACAAAACTCCCGTCCAGGCGCTATGGAAACCTCGGATACCGACCAGCTAGCCCAGTTACTTGGGGAACTAAGGGCAGAAGTGCATGCAGCCTGTCAGGAAACGAACGCTCTAAGAAGGGAACTGATTATTTCCAAGGAGCAAACAGATGATCTCGCTAGACAATTGCTACAGTCACAAGCCGGACAGACCCCGTTACCCGCATCTTGGGGAAATCTTCCTTCTACATCCTCTATGAATCCAGTGCAGATCAACCTACCTGGGAATGTACCTCTGGCTCCGCCCGAACGATTTTCTGGTGACCCAAAGAGGTTTGCAGTATTTATCAATCAGTGCCGGTTGCATTTCTTATGCCGGCCAGCAGCCTTTCCAACTGATCAAGCTAAAGTAGCTTTCGTGCTTTCGTACCTTAGTGGCAATGCGGCAGACTGGTCGATCCCTCTAGTAAATCAAGATGATCCGGTCCTCCATGATTTTCAAGCTTTTCAGCTCAGTATGGAAAAACTGTTCGCAAGACATTCACAGGGGCAGGCCTTGGACAATGAGCTTCTTTCGTTGCGACAAGGTAATCAAGACCTTTTGGCTTATATTGCGTCTTTCAACAGACTGATAGTGGAAACTCAATGGCCTGAGGACAAAAGGATTACGCTGTTTTATAGAGGTCTACGTGGAGAGCTCAAGGATGTGTTAGCCCAAGTAGTGAATCCCCCACAAGATTGTTCGGACTATATAGACTTAGTCGTTCAAATAGATCACAGACTGCAGAACAGGAAGGCCGATCGTTCCAAGTTTGATGCTCGAGTATTTTCCAAACTGCCAACTCCTTCCAAAGGAGTAGACTCCGGGGAACCCATGCAAATAGGGGGTCTGAAAGGTCCTCTAACACAAAAGGAGTGGGAAAGGAGAAAACAGTTGCAATTATGCCTCTATTGCGGAAACTCAGGGCACTTTCTTCGAGACTGTCCGGTGAAACCTGCCAAGAAGGCAGTAGAAGCTGCAGTTACCAAAGTTACAAACTCTGAGCAGGGAAACGACCTCGCCCGACAAGAATAGAGGTCCTCTTGCCGAGCGTGAAAACCAGTTCCGTGACCTCGCATTTCGTGATACCTATGGTCCTCATTAGCCCTGATAATCCGGATCGATTACATGCAATTGAAGCTTACGTCGACAGCGGTGCCATCGGCAATTATGTGGATCATGAAATGGTTTTGAGGATGAATCTAACTCTTTGTCCCAAGGCTGTAAAGGACGTCATTACTACGGTGGATGGTACGGAGATAGCCTCCGGGCCAGTAACGCATACCACTCAAGAGGTGACGCTAGTAAGTCAAGATGGACACCATGAGAAGATCGTGTTCGATGTGATCAAGGCCCCTCAGTTTCAGATTATTCTAGGAATACCTTGGTTAGAGAAACACAATCCTCTGATCGATTGGCGAGCAAGAACGGTCCAGTTTCCAGAATGTGTCTCTACTTGTCACCCTCCACCTGGTGTTGCACTGGCAGCAATTTCTTCAGAGACTCCCCAGTTACCTCCCGAATACCTAGAATACCAAGATGTTTTCCGGAAGGATCAGGCTAACTCTCTACCTCCTCATAGGTCTTATGACTGCCAGATAGACCTGATACCTGGATCTACTCCTCCTTGTAGTAGAGTTTATGCCCTCACCGAGCCTGAGAACCTTCACCTTCGACAATACCTGGATCAATACCTGGCAAATGGGTTTATTCGTCCTTCGAAGTCCCCTGCTTCTTCAGCTTTGTTCTTCGTTCCAAAAAAGGAAGGAGACCTTAGAACTTGTATAGATTATCGCTCCCTGAACCAGATCACCGTTAAGAATAGATATCCGTTACCTTTGATCCCTGAACTCCTGGACCAAGTCAGAAAAGCATGCATATATACAAAGCTGGATCTTAGAGGAGCTTACCACTTGGTACGAGTAAAAGAGGGCGATGAATGGAAGACGGCCTTCCGCACCAAGTATGGGCTATTTGAATATCAGGTCATGCCCTTCGGACTTTGCAATGCCCCGTCGCCTTTCAATATTTTATGAACGATGTCCTCAGAGAGCTCATAGATGTGTGTGTTGTTGTTTACATTGACGACATCCTCGTTTATTCTTCATCGGAATCTGAACATCGGAAACACGTGAAAATGGTCCTCGAAAGATTGCGTCAACACAAACTTTCCACTAAGTTGGAAAAATGTGTTTTCAACGTGACTGAAGTTGAATTCTTGGGATTCATATATCACCTGGCGGAGTGCATATGGATTCAAAGAAGGTCGATGCAGTTCTCAAATGGCCATCACCATCCTCCGTAAAAGGTGTGCAAAGCATGTTAGGCTTCGCTAACTTTTACCGCAGGTTTATCCCCGAATTCTCTTGAATAGTCCAGCCCATCACTGCCTTGTTAAAGAAAAACAAACGTTTTGAATGGTCTACCGAGGCGGAACAAGCTTTCCAGGATTTGAAGACTAAATTTATCTCTGCACCAATCTTAAAACACCCTCGCCCCGAACTCCCCTACATCGTGGAAACTGATGCTTCAAGCCTTGCCATGGGGGCAGTTCTATCACAAAAGGACCCGCTAACCAATCAGTTGCATCCCGTGGCATTTTGGTCCCGCAAATTCTCGCCTCCTGAAATCAATTACACGATTACTGACAAGGAACTTCTGGCTATCAAGTCTGCCTTTAAGGCTTGGCGGCATTATCTTCTGGGGGCCCGACACACCGTTACTGTGATTACGGATCACCGAAACCTGCAATATTTGAAAACCGCAAAAGCCCAATCCTCTAGACAACTCTGTTGGGCATTATTCTTTGCCGAGTTTGACTTCATAATTACCTATCGACCTGGTACAAAGAACGGTAAAGCTGATGCCCTTTCTCGGATGGGAGTGGAAGAACACTTGATCAACCCTAAACCTGTACCAATCATTCCCGAACAAAGAATTCTGGGTGTAATCGCCACAGAATCCATAGAGGAAGTTAAGGATAAAGCCAGGCAACTTGTAACTCCAGCAGACATACAGAATTGGCATCTGCAGGGAAAGGACTTTGCAGTAAAGGACAACTTATTGTATTTCCAAGAACGATTATACCTACCCAGCACAGATTTACAGAAAAAGTAATCTCTTGTTATCACGATTCTTTAATGGAAGGACATCCGGGTATGGCCAAGACCTCAGAAAAGATCAAGCGCTACTTCTGGTGGCCGTCTTGGAAAAAAGATATCAGAGACTTTATAATGTCCTGTGGAGTATGCGCCCAAAACAAGAGTCGAAAGGAAAGACCAGCAGGCCTCTTACGCCCTATTGACATCCCACCTCGCCCTTGGCATACGCTTTCTATGGACTTCATCACCGATCTACCTCCATGCTCCGGATACAATACGATTCTAGTAATCGTGGACTTATTCTCCAAGATGGCGCATTTCATTCCGCTCAAAGGCTTGCCAACAGCAGCAACTCTGGCCCGAGAATTTCTCGAAAACATCGTCCGACTGCACGGTTTTCCTTCGGTTCTAATTTCGGATCGAGGTAGTCAATTTATTTCTCATTTTTGGCGAAGTTGCTGTCGGTCGGCTCAAATTGATGTGAGACTATCGACCAGTCACCACCCTCAGACCGACGGACAAACCGAGAGGACCAATCAAACTCTGGAACAGTATTTACGCTGCATGCTGCAACAAACTGAAAAAACTTGGAAAGACATCCTTTGGATAGCCGAATATGCCTACAATAACTCTGTCCATTCGGGAACTGGGAAAACCCCGTTTTTTCTTTTGTACGGCAGTCACCCTCGAACCTCGGAGTTGGATCCCCTCCAAGATCTTGAAACACCAGCAGTAGACTACCTGCATTCTACAATCACCCAAGCCTTTAAGGAAGCTGTTTCTCACCTTCAAAGGGCTAAAGAACAATACAAGAAAGGAGCAGATCAACATCGGAAGGAAGCCCCTCAATATCAAGAAGGAGATCAAGTCTGGTTATCCACCAAATATCTACCTCTAAAAGGGCCACGCACATTCAACCCAAGATACCTTGGTCCCTATTCCATCACTACCATAGTAAACCCAGTAGCGGTCAAGTTGGACTTGCCCCCGCACATGAAGATACATCCGGTCTTCCACGTCTCTCTATTAAAACCCGTGCAACCTCAAACCCGACTAACTAAATCTCCAAAACCTATCCTAGTTGATGGAGAACTCGAGTTTGAAGTCAAAAGCATTCTGGACTCCAAGATCTTCAAATCTAAACTATTTTACCTAATTGACTGGAAAGGCTACGGCCCCCAAGAGAGATCCTGGGAACCTGCTGAATATGTCCACACTCCTCGCCTAATCAAAAGATTTCACCGAACATTTCCTGACAAGCCAAAACCCCCGGAGAAGCCCGGTTTGGGAGGGGCCTTGAGGGGGGGTACTGTCATGATCTCTGCTTCCAAAAGGTCAGGGTTTTTCCAACTCCCTTGGAAGCAGATCCATAACCCAGGTTCCGAGTGCCAACCAGTCCCAATTGGGACCTTTTGGACCCAGTCCTGGCGCCAGTGGCACCAGGCTCATAAATATGCCCAGTCCCAGCGCTGGAAGCGCCGGGCTCATAATGCTTGGGTGGACTTACCTGCAGCAGACCATGCTGCTTACTTGCCTGCCAGTTGAGCCTCTGATCCTCTTCTGTTTGGAACTACTTTTCCTGTTGGGTGGGGCAGGAGCCACTCCCTAGATTCAGAACACTGGAACTCTTCTGGAAAGCAGGAACTCTTTTCTTAGGCGTGGCTGTGGAAGGAGACATCTAAGCACTACAGGAGGCTATTTAAACCACACCCGATGGATGAATCTTGCTTTGCGCTATTCTGCATCCTCTGCAGCAGAACGCTCATCGTGTCTTCTGCATCTGATCCTGGGCCTAAGGAAAAAGGCTTACCATCCTGAATCCAGTCTTTAGCAACACCTATAAAGACAAGAAAGAACAGGTTAGCATTACGGTCTTCAGTGACAGCTCTTCACTTACCTGGTCCATCGGCTGTCACCAACGCCTCGTGCTGCATTCCGGCATCTGAAAGACAAAGGCTTACCTACTCTTCGTGCGCTCCGGAGGTCTTCACACTGCATTCCGGCATCTGAAAGACAAAAGCTTACCAACTCTTCGCACGCTCCGGAGGCCTTTGGCGCTGCATCCCGCATCTGAAAGACAAAACAAGGTGCGTTTAAAGACATTGGGGAACTTTAATACTCACGTGCCATTACTCCTTTCCACATCTAACCCAGTGGGTATTCCGGCACCCTGCAGCCGCTCCGAACTTTTACCTGCAAAATAAAAAGACAGTTAGAGCGCATCGTGAAGCAGGCAACAAGCGCTTACTTACGTGCTTCCAGGCGCTTCTATTCATCACACGGGCTCCATCTTCAACTCACTTCAGCCCGTCATCCGCCATCGCCGGAACCCTGCAAAACAAGAGACATCATTACTAAAGACTTTAAAGACATTAGAATTACTCGAAACTTACCGTTCGTGCAGTAAACGACGGACAGCAGTCCTCTGAAGTCAAGAGGCCTGCTCCCCTTATCCAGTGAAGAAACTGGTTTCAGCACCCTGCCCCGAGGCAGATGGAGAGCACAGCGTTCACTTACCTAAGGTGAGAGCGTTAACCTTTGGGGTTCTACAGGAGAAGAGAAAGGGAAGAAGAGAGAGACATTCAATAACCCATTTCCTTAATCCCATATTTTCTATCTGCAGACATCTTACCCTTCAAGTCAGACATACAGTGCACAGAGGTCCAGCCCAAAGAGCCAGCCGTGTGTTACACATCACCTTTGAAGATACGGTATACGCCCAGTCAAGACCGGCGCCTCTACGGGAATCAGGTGAGCGTTACAGAACGCAAAGCCTACCACAAAACTCCCGTCCAGGCGCTATGGAAACCTCGGATACCGACCAGCTAGCCCAGTTACTTGGGGAACTAAGGGCAGAAGTGCATGCAGCCCATCAGGAAACGAACGCTCTAAGAAGGGAACTGATTATTTCCAAGGAGCGAACAGATGATCTCGCTAGACAATTGCTACAGTCACAAGCCGGACAGACCCCGTTACCCGCATCTTGGGGAAATCTTCCTTCTACATCCTCTATGAATCCAGTGCAGATCAACCTACCTGGGAATGTACCTCTGGCTCCGCCCGAACGATTTTCTGGTGACCCAAAGAGGTTTGCAGTATTTATCAATCAGTGCCGGTTGCATTTCTTATGCCGGCCAGCAGCCTTTCCAACTGATCAAGCTAAAGTAGCTTTCGTGCTTTCGTACCTTAGTGGCAATGCGGCAGACTGGTCGATCCCTCTAGTAAATCAAGATGATCCGGTCCTCCATGATTTTCGAGCTTTTCAGCTCAGTATGGAAAAACTGTTCGCAAGACATTCACAGGGGCAGGCCTTGGACAATGAGCTTCTTTCGTTGCGACAAGGTAATCAAGACCTTTTGGCTTATATTGCGTCTTTCAACAGACTGATAGTGGAAACTCAATGGCCTGAGGACAAAATGATTACGCTGTTTTATAGAGGTCTACGTGGAGAGCTCAAGGATGTGTTAGCCCAAGTAGTGAATCCCCCACAAGATTGTTCGGACTATATAGACTTAGTCGTTCAAATAGATCACAGACTGCAGAACAGGAAGGCCGATCGTTCCAAGTTTGATGCTCGAGTATTTTCCAAACCGCCAACTCCTTCCAAAGGAGTAGACTCCGGGGAACCCATGCAAATAGGGGGTCTGAAAGGTCCTCTAACACAAAAGGAGTGGGAAAGGAGAAAACAGTTGCAATTATGCCTCTATTGCGGAAACTCAGGGCACTTTCTTCGAGACTGTCCGGTGAAACCTGCCAAGAAGGCAGTAGAAGCTGCAGTTACCAAAGTTACAAACTCTGAGCAGGGAAACGACCTCGCCCGACAAGAATAGAGGTCCTCTTGCCGAGCGTGAAAACCAGTTCCGTGACCTCGCATTTCGTGATACCTATGGTCCTCATTAGCCCTGATAATCCGGATCGATTACATGCAATTGAAGCTTACGTCGACAGCGGTGCCATCGGCAATTATGTGGATCATGAAATGGTTTTGAGGATGAATCTAACTCTTTGTCCCAAGGCTGTAAAGGACGTCATTACTACGGTGGATGGTACGGAGATAGCCTCCGGGCCAGTAACGCATACCACTCAAGAGGTGACGCTAGTAAGTCAAGATGGACACCATGAGAAGATCGTGTTCGATGTGATCAAGGCCCCTCAGTTTCAGATTATTCTAGGAATACCTTGGTTAGAGAAACACAATCCTCTGATCGATTGGCGAGCAAGAACGGTCCAGTTTCCAGAATGTGTCTCTACTTGTCACCCTCCACCTGGTGTTGCACTGGCAGCAATTTCTTCAGAGACTCCCCAGTTACCTCCCGAATACCTAGAATACCAAGATGTTTTCCGGAAGGATCAGGCTAACTATCTACCTCCTCATAGGTCTTATGACTGCCAGATAGACCTGATACCTGGATCTACTCCTCCTTGTAGTAGAGTTTATGCCCTCACCGAGCCTGAGAACCTTCACCTTCGACAATACCTGGATCAATACCTGGCAAATGGGTTTATTCGTCCTTCCAAGTCCCCTGCTTCTTCAGCTTTGTTCTTCGTTCCAAAAAAGGAAGGAGACCTTAGAACTTGTATAGATTATCGCTCCCTGAACCAGATCACAGTTAAGAATAGATATCCGTTACCTTTGATCCCTGAACTCCTGGACCAAGTCAGAAAAGCATGCATATATACAAAGCTGGATCTTAGAGGAGCTTACCACTTGGTACGAGTAAAAGAGGGCGATGAATGGAAGACGGCCTTCCGCACCAAGTATGGGCTATTTGAATATCAGGTCATGCCCTTCGGACTTTGCAATGCCCCGGCCGCCTTTCAATATTTTATGAACGATGTCCTCAGAGAGCTCATAGATGTGTGTGTTGTTGTTTACATTGACGACATCCTCGTTTATTCTTCATCGGAATCTGAACATCGGAAACACGTGAAAATGGTCCTCGAAAGATTGCGTCAACACAAACTTTTCGCTAAATTGGAAAAATGTGTTTTCAACGTGACTGAAGTTGAATCCTTGGGATTCATATATCACCTGGCGGAGTGCGTATGAATTCAAAGAAGGTCGATGCAGTTCTCAAATGGCCATCACCATCCTCCGTAAAAGGTGTGCAAAGCATGTTAGGCTTCGCTAACTTTTACCGCAGGTTTATCCCCGAATTCTCTTGAATAGTCCAGCCCATCACTGCCTTGTTAAAGAAAAACAAACGTTTTGAATGGTCTACCGAGGCGGAACAAGCTTTCCAGGATTTGAAGACTAAATTTATCTCTGCACCAATCTTAAAACACCCTCGCCCCGAACTCCCCTACATCGTGGAAACTGATGCTTCAAGCCTTGCCATGGGGGCAGTTCTATCACAAAAGGACCCGCTAACCAATCAGTTGCATCCCGTGGCATTTTGGTCCCGCAAATTCTCGCCTCCTGAAATCAATTACACGATTACTGACAAGGAACTTCTGGCTATCAAGTCTGCCTTTAAGGCTTGGCGGCATTATCTGCTGGGGGCCCGACACACCGTTACTGTGATTACGGATCACCGAAACCTGCAATATTTGAAAACCGCAAAAGCCCAATCCTCTAGACAACTCCGTTGGGCATTATTCTTTGCCGAGTTTGACTTCATAATTACCTATCGACCTGGTACAAAGAACGGTAAAGCTGATGCCCTTTCTCGGATGGGAGTGGAAGAACACTTGATCAACCCTAAACCTGTACCAATCATTCCCGAACAAAGAATTCTGGGTGTAATCGCCACAGAATCCATAGAGGAAGTTAAGGATAAAGCCAGGCAACTTGTAACTCCAGCAGACATACAGAATTGGCATCTGCAGGGAAAGGACTTTGCAGTAAAGGACAACTTATTGTATTTCCAAGAACGATTATACCTACCCAGCACAGATTTACAGAAAAAGTAATCTCTTGTTATCACGATTCTTTAATGGAAGGACATCCGGGTATGGCCAAGACCTCAGAAAAGATCAAGCGCTACTTCTGGTGGCCGTCTTGGAAAAAAGATATCAGAGACTTTATAATGTCCTGTGGAGTATGCGCCCAAAACAAGAGTCGAAAGGAAAGACCAGCAGGCCTCTTACGCCCTATTGACATCCCACCTCGCCCTTGGCATACGCTTTCTATGGACTTCATCACCGATCTACCTCCATGCTCCGGATACAATACGATTCTAGTAATCGTGGACTTATTCTCCAAGATGGCGCATTTCATTCCACTCAAAGGCTTGCCAACAGCAGCAACTCTGGCCCGAGAATTTCTCGAAAACATCGTCCGACTGCACGGTTTTCCTTCGGTTCTAATTTCGGATCGAGGTAGTCAATTTATTTCTCATTTTTGGCGAAGTTGCTGTCGGTCGGCTCAAATTGATGTGAGACTATCGACCAGTCACCACCCTCAGACCGACGGACAAACCGAGAGGACCAATCAAACTCTGGAACAGTATTTACGCTGCATGCTGCAACAAACTGAAAAAACTTGGAAAGACATCCTTTGGATAGCCGAATATGCCTACAATAACTCTGTCCATTCGGGAACTGGGAAAACCCCGTTTTTTCTTTTGTACGGCAGTCACCCTCGAACCTCGGAGTTGGATCCCCTCCAAGATCTTGAAACACCAGCAGTAGACTACCTGCATTCTACAATCACCCAAGCCTTTAAGGAAGCTGTTTCTCACCTTCAAAGGGCTAAAGAACAATACAAGAAAGGAGCAGATCAACATCGGAAGGAAGCCCCTCAATATCAAGAAGGAGATCAAGTCTGGTTATCCACCAAATATCTACCTCTAAAAGGGCCACGCACATTCAACCCAAGATACCTTGGTCCCTATTCCATCACTACCATAGTAAACCCAGTAGCGGTCAAGTTGGACTTGCCCCCGCACATGAAGATACATCCGGTCTTCCACGTCTCTCTATTAAAACCCGTGCAACCTCAAACCCGACTAACTAAATCTCCAAAACCTATCCTAGTTGATGGAGAACTCAAGTTTGAAGTCAAAAGCATTCTGGACTCCAAGATCTTCAAATCTAAACTATTTTACCTAATTGACTGGAAAGGCTACGGCCCCCAAGAGAGATCCTGGGAACCTGCTGAATATGTCCACGCTCCTCGCCTAATCAAAAGATTTCACCGAACATTTCCTGACAAGCCAAAACCCCCGGAGAAGCCCGGTTTGGGAGGGGCCTTGAGGGGGGGTACTGTCATGATCTCTGCTTCCAAAAGGTCAGGGTTTTTCCAACTCCCTTGGAAGCAGATCCATAACCCAGGTTCCGAGTGCCAACCAGTCCCAATTGGGACCTTTTGGACCCAGTCCTGGCGCCAGTGGCACCAGGCTCATAAATATGCCCAGTCCCAGCGCTGGAAGCGCCGGGCTCATAATGCTTGGGTGGACTTACCTGCAGCAGACCATGCTACTTACTTGCCTGCCAGTTGAGGCTCTGATCCTCTTCTGTATGGAACTACTTTTCCGGTTGGGTGGGGCAGGAGCCACTCCCTAGATTCAGAACACTGGAACTCTTCTGGAAAGCAGGAACTCTTTTCTTAGGCGTGGCTGTGGAAGGAGACATCTAAGCACTACAGGAGGCTATTTAAACCACACCCGATGGATGAATCTTGCTTTGCGTTATTCTGCATCCTCTGCAGCAGAACGCTCATCGTGTCTTCTGCATCTGATCCTGGGCCTAAGGAAAAAGGCTTACCATCCTGAATCCAGTCTTTAGCAACACCTATAAAGACAAGAAAGAACAGGTTAGCATTACGGTCTTCAGTGACAGCTCTTCACTTACCTGGTCCATCGGCTGTCACCAACGCCTCGTGCTGCATTCCGGCATCTGAAAGACAAAGGCTTACCTACTCTTCGTGCGCTCCGGAGGTCTTCACACTGCATTCCGGCATCTGAAAGACAAAAGCTTACCAACTCTTCGCACGCTCCGGAGGCCTTTGGCGCTGCATCCCGCATCTGAAAGACAAAACAAGGTGCGTTTAAAGACATTGGGGAACTTTAATACTCACGTGCCATTACTCCTTTCCACATCTAACCCAGTGGGTATTCCGGCACCCTGCAGCCGCTCCGAACTTTTACCTGCAAAATAAAAAGACAGTTAGAGCGCATCGTGAAGCAGGCAACAAGCGCTTACTTACGTGCTTCCAGGCGCTTCTATTCATCACACGGGCTCCATCTTCAACTCACTTCAGCCCGTCATCCGCCATCGCCGGAACCCTGCAAAACAAGAGACATCATTACTAAAGACTTTAAAGACATTAGAATTACTCGAAACTTACCGTTCGTGCAGTAAACGACGGACAGCAGTCCTCTGAAGTCAAGAGGCCTGCTCCCCTTATCCAGTGAAGAAACTGGTTTCAGCACCCTGCCCCGAGGCAGATGGAGAGCACAGCGTTCACTTACCTAAGGTGAGAGCGTTAACCTTTGGGGTTCTACAGGAGAAGAGAAAGGGAAGAAGAGAGAGACATTCAATAACCCATTTCCTTAATCCCATATTTTCTATCTGCAGACATCTTACCCTTCAAGTCAGACATACAGTGCACAGAGGTCCAGCCCAAAGAGCCAGCCGTGTGTTACACATCACCTTTGAAGATACGGTATACGCCCAGTCAAGACCGGCGCCTCTACGGGAAACAGGTGAGCGTTACAGAACGCAAAGCCTACCACAAAACTCCCGTCCAGGCGCTATGGAAACCTCGGATACCGACCAGCTAGCCCAGTTACTTGGGGAACTAAGGGCAGAAGTGCATGCAGCCCGTCAGGAAACGAACGCTCTAAGAAGGGAACTGATTATTTCCAAGGAGCGAACAGATGATCTCGCTAGACAATTGCTACAGTCACAAGCCGGACAGACCCCGTTACCCGCATCTTGGGGAAATCTTCCTTCTACATCCTCTATGAATCCAGTGCAGATCAACCTACCTGGGAATGTACCTCTGGCTCCGCCCGAACGATTTTCTGGTGACCCAAAGAGGTTTGCAGTATTTATCAATCAGTGCCGGTTGCATTTCTTATGCCGGCCAGCAGCCTTTCCAACTGATCAAGCTAAAGTAGCTTTCGTGCTTTCGTACCTTAGTGGCAATGCGGCAGACTGGTCGATCCCTCTAGTAAATCAAGATGATCCGGTCCTCCATGATTTTCAAGCTTTTCAGCTCAGTATGGAAAAACTGTTCGCAAGACATTCACAGGGGCAGGCCTTGGACAATGAGCTTCTTTCGTTGCGACAAGGTAATCAAGACCTTTTGGCTTATATTGCGTGTTTCAACAGACTGATAGTGGAAACTCAATGGCCTGAGGACAAAAGGATTACGCTGTTTATAGAGGTCTATGTGGAGAGCTCAAGGATGTGTTAGCCCAAGTAGTGAATCCCCCACAAGATTGTTCGGACTATATAGACTTAGTCGTTCAAATAGATCACAGACTGCAGAACAGGAAGGCCGATCGTTCCAAGTTTGATGCTCGAGTATTTTCCAAACCGCCAACTCCTTCCAAAGGAGTAGACTCCGGGGAACCCATGCAAATAGGGGGTCTGAAAGGTCCTCTAACACAAAAGGAGTGGGAAAGGAGAAAACAGTTGCAATTATGCCTCTATTGCGGAAACTCAGGGCACTTTCTTCGAGACTGTCCGGTGAAACCTGCCAAGAAGGCAGTAGAAGCTGCAGTTACCAAAGTTACAAACTCTGAGCAGGGAAACAACCTCGCCCGACAAAAATAGAGGTCCTCTTGCCGAGCGTGAAAACCAGTTCCGTGAGCTCGCATTTCGTGATACCTATGGTCCTCATTAGCCCTGATAATCCGGATCGATTACATGCAATTGAAGCTTACGTCGACAGCGGTGCCATCGGCAATTATGTGGATCATGAAATGGTTTTGAGGATGAATCTAACTCTTTGTCCCAAGGCTGTAAAGGACGTCATTACTACGGTGGATGGTACGGAGATAGCCTCCGGGCCAGTAACGCATACCACTCAAGAGGTGACGCTAGTAAGTCAAGATGGACACCATGAGAAGATCGTGTTCGATGTGATCAAGGCCCCTCAGTTTCAGATTATTCTAGGAATACCTTGGATAGAGAAACACAATCCTCTGATCGATTGGCGAGCAAGAACGGTCCAGTTTCCAGAATGTGTCTCTACTTGTCACCCTCCACCTGGTGTTGCACTGGCAGCAATTTCTTCAGAGACTCCCCAGTTACCTCCCGAATACCTAGAATACCAAGATGTTTTCCGGAAGGATCAGGCTAACTCTCTACCTCCTCATAGGTCTTATGACTGCCAGATAGACCTGATACCTGGATCTACTCCTCCTTGTAGTAGAATTTATGCCCTCACCGAGCCTGAGAACCTTCACCTTCGACAATACCTGGATCAATACCTGGCAAATGGGTTTATTCGTCCTTCCAAGTCCCCTGCTTCTTCAGCTTTGTTCTTCGTTCCAAAAAAGGAAGGAGACCTTAGAACTTGTATAGATTATCAATCCCTGAACCAGATCACCGTTAAGAATAGATATCCGTTACCTTTGATCCCTGAACTCCTGGACCAAGTCAGAAAAGCATGCATATATACAAAGCTGGATCTTAGAGGAGCTTACCACTTGGTACGAGTAAAAGAGGGCGATGAATGGAAGACGGCCTTCCGCACCAAGTATGGGCTATTTGAATATCAGGTCATGCCCTTCGGACTTTGCAATGCCCCGGCCGCCTTTCAATATTTTATGAACGATGTCCTCAGAGAGCTCATAGATGTGTGTGTTGTTGTTTACATTGACGACATCCTCGTTTATTCTTCATCGGAATCTGAACATCGGAAACACGTGAAAATGGTCCTCGAAAGATTGCGTCAACACAAACTTTTCGCTAAGTTGGAAAAATGTGTTTTCAACGTGACTGAAGTTGAATTCTTGGGATTCATATTATCACCTGGCGGAGTGCGTATGGATTCAAAGAAGGTCGATGCAGTTCTCAAATGGCCATCACCATCCTCTGTAAAAGGTGTGCAAAGCATGTTAGGCTTCGCTAACTTTTACCGCAGGTTTATCCCCGAATTCTCTCGAATAGTCCAGCCCATCACTGCCTTGTTAAAGAAAAACAAACGTTTTGAATGGTCTACCGAGGCGGAACAAGCTTTCCAGGATTTGAAGACTAAATTTATCTCTGCACCAATCTTAAAACACCCTCGCCCCGAACTCCCCTACATCGTGGAAACTGATGCTTCAAGCCTTGCCATGGGGGCAGTTCTATCACAAAAGGACCCCCTAACCAATCAGTTGCATCCCGTGGCATTTTGGTCCCGCAAATTCTCGCCTCCTGAAATCAATTACACGATTACTGACAAGGAACTTCTGGCTATCAAGTCTGCCTTTAAGGCTTGGCGGCATTATCTGCTGGGGGCCCGACACACCGTTACTGTGATTACGGATCACCGAAACCTGCAATATTTGAAAACCGCAAAAGCCCAATCCTCTAGACAACTCCGTTGGGCATTATTCTTTGCCGAGTTTGACTTCATAATTACCTATCGCCCTGGTACAAAGAACGGTAAAGCTGATGCCCTTTCTCGGATGGGAGTGGAAGAACACTTGATCAACCCTAAACCTGTACCAATCATTCCCGAACAAAGAATTCTGGGTGTAATCGCCACAGAATCCATAGAGGAAGTTAAGGATAAAGCCAGGCAACTTGTAACTCCAGCAGACATACAGAATTGGCATCTGCAGGGAAAGGACTTTGCAGTAAAGGACAACTTATTGTATTTCCAAGAACGATTATACCTACCCAGCACAGATTTACAGAAAAAAGTAATCTCTTGTTATCACGATTCTTTAATGGAAGGACATCCCGGTATGGCCAAGACCTCAGAAAAGATCAAGCGCTACTTCTGGTGGCCGTCTTGGAAAAAAGATATCAGAGACTTTATAATGTCCTGTGGAGTATGCGCCCAAAACAAGAGTCAAAAGGAAAGACCAGCAGGCCTCTTACGCCCTATTGACATCCCACCTCGCCCTTGGCATACGCTTTCTATGGACTTCATCACCGATCTACCTCCATGCTCCGGATACAATACGATTCTAGTAATCGTGGACTTATTCTCCAAGATGGCGCATTTCATTCCGCTCAAAGGCTTGCCAACAGCAGCAACTCTGGCCCGAGAATTTCTCGAAAACATCGTCCGACTGCACGGTTTTCCTTCGGTTCTAATTTCGGATCGAGGTAGTCAATTTATTTCTCATTTTTGGCGAAGTTGCTGTCGGTCGGCTCAAATTGATGTGAGACTATCGACCAGTCACCACCCTCAGACCGACGGACAAACCGAGAGGACCAATCAAACTCTGGAACAGTATTTACGCTGCATGCTGCAACAAACTGAAAAAACTTGGAAAGACATCCTTTGGATAGCCGAATATGCCTACAATAACTCTGTCCATTCGGGAACTGGGAAAACCCTGTTTTTTCTTTTGTACGGCAGTCACCCTCGAACCTCGGAGTTGGATCCCCTCCAAGATCTTGAAACACCAGCAGTAGACTACCTGCATTCTACAATCACCCAAGCCTTTAAGGAAGCTGTTTCTCACCTTCAAAGGGCTAAAGAACAATACAAGAAAGGAGCAGATCAACATCGGAAGGAAGCCCCTCAATATCAAGAAGGAGATCAAGTCTGGTTATCCACCAAATATCTACCTCTAAAAGGGCCACGCACATTCAACCCAAGATACCTTGGTCCCTATTCCATCACTACCATAGTAAACCCAGTAGCGGTCAAGTTGGACTTGCCCCCGCACATGAAGATACATCCGGTCTTCCACGTCTCTCTATTAAAACCCGTGCAACCTCAAACCCGACTAACTAAATCTCCAAAACCTATCCTAGTTGATGGAGAACTCGAGTTTGAAGTCAAAAGCATTCTGGACTCCAAGATCTTCAAATCTAAACTATTTTACCTAATTGACTGGAAAGGCTACGGCCCCCAAGAGAGATCCTGGGAACCTGCTGAATATGTCCACACTCCTCGCCTAATCAAAAGATTTCACCGAACATTTCCTGACAAGCCAAAACCCCCGGAGAAGCCCGGTTTGGGAGGGGCCTTGAGGGGGGGTACTGTCATGATCTCTGCTTCCAAAAGGTCAGGGTTTTCCCAACTCCCTTGGAAGCAGATCCATAACCCAGGTTCCGAGTGCCAACCAGTCCCAATTGGGACCTTTTGGACCCAGTCCTGGCGCCAGTGGCACCAGGCTCATAAATATGCCCAGTCCCAGCGCTGGAAGCGCCGGGCTCATAATGCTTGGGTGGACTTACCTGCAGCAGACTATGCTGCTTACTTGCCTGCCAGTTGAGCCTCTGATCCTCTTCTGTTTGGAACTACTTTTCCTGTTGGGTGGGGCAGGAGCCACTCCCTAGATTCAGAACACTGGAACTCTTCTGGAAAGCAGGAACTCTTTTCTTAGGCGTGGCTGTGGAAGGAGACACCTAAGCACTACAGGAGGCTATTTAAACCACACCCGATGGATGAATCTTGCTTTGCGTTATTCTGCATCCTCTGCAGCAGAACGCTCATCGTGTCTTCTGCATCTGATCCTGGGCCTAAGGAAAAAGGCTTACCATCCTGAATCCAGTCTTTAGCAACACCTATAAAGACAAGAAAGAACAGGTTAGCATTACGGTCTTCAGTGACAGCTCTTCACTTACCTGGTCCATCGGCTGTCACCAACGCCTCGCGCTGCATTCCGGCATCTGAAAGACAAAGGCTTACCTACTCTTCGTGTGCTCCGGAGGTCTTCACACTGCATTCCGGCATCTGAAAGACAAAAGCTTACCAACTCTTCGCACGCTCCGGAGGCCTTCGGCGCTGCATCCCGCATCTGAAAGACAAAACAAGGTGCGTTTAAAGACATTGGGGAACTTTAATACTCACGTGCCATTACTCCTTTCCACATCTAACCCAGTGGGTATTCCGGCACCCTGCAGCCGCTCCGAACTTTTACCTGCAAAATAAAAAGACAGTTAGAGCGCATCGTGAAGCAGGCAACAAGCGCTTACTTACGTGCTTCCAGGCGCTTCTATTCATCACACGGGCTCCATCTTCAACTCACTTCAGCCCGTCCTCCGCCATCGCCGGAACCCTGCAAAACAAGAGACATCATTACTAAAGACTTTAAAGACATTATAATTACTCGAAACTTACCGTTCGTGCAGTAAACGACGGACAGCAGTCCTCTGAAGTCAAGAGGCCTGCTCCCCTTATCCAGTGAAGAAACTGGTTTCAGCACCCTGCCCCGAGGCAGATGGAGAGCACAGCGTTCACTTACCTAAGGTGAGAGCGTTAACCTTTGGGGTTCTACAGGAGAAGAGAAAGGGAAGAAGAGAGAGACATTCAATAACCCATTTCCTTAATCCCATATTTTCTATCTGCAGACATCTTACCCTTCAAGTCAGACATACAGTGCACAGAGGTCCAGCCCAAAGAGCCAGCCGTGTGTTACACATCACCTTTGAAGATACGGTATACGCCCAGTCAAGACCGGCGCCTCTACGGGAATCAGGTGAGCGTTACACACAGGTCCTCACGAGAGGGCACACTCACAGGCAAAAGTGGTACTGCTAACAGATACATTGAGAACACATAGTCATTCTCATCACCTTAAAGAGGTGCACAGAGCACTGAGAACAGAACTGTGTCCCATTCCTAGGGAGACCAGTTCCAGTCAATCAGGGTACATACATCCAGGGGTGGATGGCAGGGGGCAAGGGCTAATGGTAATCCTGCGACTCTACATCAACGCAATAGATAGTTTCCTGGTGAAGGGGCAGGCTTGCCACCTGACACAAGAGGGACAATCAACTAAGAAGTATAGGGGCAACCTAAATGGTATACCACTCTGATCACCCAATCAGAAGGTGTAATAGGTTTTTCAGGGAAGGGCCCCTGCTGTGACATTACTTTGCAACAAAAGGCCTAGCACGGTTTTGGGTGTGGTGACTCTGGAGATGTTTTAATGTCCTGTATGATCTTTGTCAGTTTTTGTATTAAACAAGAGTTCTTACTTGCCCTTGGCTGAGTCCTCCGTTTGTTCAGGCGGCGCGTTGTTGGGCCTTGGGAGCTGAACGGGTAAGCTTGTAGTAAACCCCAGACCTCTGGCATACCACACCACACCAACAACTGTTAGGGAGTATTCTTGAAAATATTTGTCCCAGTTCCATGGTGCTATACTTGAAGGCCTGCCCCCTTTCCTAGTTTCCCACCCCAATCCCTGGTGGGATAGAGGGCCTCTACCAGTACCCCTGGTGGCCTAGTGGTACATTTTAAATCAACAGTAAAACATGCTGAAAGCTGCTTTTACAAATAAGATGTTGTACATTCATCTGGACGATGTTGCTAGCTGATTCCCAGTAGCGTGCAATATCCAGCCAGAACATTAGAATCCTAACAGTCTGGTTGTGGGATAAACATGTGAAACAAGATATTGTTTTTAAATGATAATGTGCATCTCATTCAGAACATGTGGTTCCAGAATGGGGGCAAATAATGCATACATTTTTCCAGCAGCAGATTAGCAATTGTATTGTTATTTCAAGAATATATGTCAAATGAACCTGTGTAAAGTAGTTGAATGGAAATAAGTATATCTTAAATGTATCAAATGTCCATAATTACATGTTAGAAATGATATAAGGCATATAGTGCTGTTTGATCCACATTGGAAAATGGCATCTCCATATTATTGGATTGGAATATATTGTTGTGGATTGCTTTTTAAGTTGACCCATGACTTAAGGTAACTTAAATTCAAAAGTGTAGTGGATAACATGTTTTCAAATTGGGAGGTTTGAGGTGGTCTATGGTGCTATGGGCATTAGATCAGCCAACTGGAAACAAGATCCTCTGATTTAGCAGTCAAAGGAATGCATTGAACACAGCACAATAATAACATGATATACTTAGGCTTACCTAAAATCCAGAAAATAGCTGGAATTAAATGTACATGTTGGCTGCTGAGCTGATACAATCTGAGCGGATTACATGGGATAGAGGCCTTAGATTTCACCTTCTAACATCAAAGGCCAGAATGCATTTATGGTTTCACCTCTTAGTATTTGTTTTCCAAACCATATGCTGCACTGATGAAAGAACAAACAAAATGAGTGTCATTAGCTACTTAAATTAATCATTAACTGAAGACAAGCCCTAACATGAGGTTTCACATCCACAATGCAAGAAAAGTAAAACCCATCATTCAAACGTCATTCAAATTCAAAACATCACTTTCAATATCACTCCAGAATGAGAACATTTAGAGCAAAAAGAAGAAATGTCCTAATATTGTGAGACACTCTAACACTCTAGGAGACGAGCTATAATATTTGTATATTAATCCAATATGAACAAAATCATACAATTAAATAACTATATCTAAATGAATTTCGCAAACTCATATCACATGTCTCTGAATTTGTGAGGAAGAGACACATCTAGAAATCCATATTTCATTGATGGGAGGGATTCCTTTAAGGAGATATGAGTGAATGTTTGATGATTAGTCAAACTCACTCATAACAAGCCCCTGTCACATGCTGAAATATTTCTGACCTGCTAAAAGAATGAGCATATTTTCTGGGAGTCTCAACCTGTCTAAGTCTAAGCCAATGGAAAGACTTGACCAATTAAAATTGTGATGTCAGGCATGGCACACTGTGAGAAAATTAGACATTCTATAAGCAGAAACACACATGAGTGAAAGTAGATATGGGATTGTGGCGGCTGCAGAAAGACACACCTATGTCCAATTGGATGAGTGTTGGGATAAGATATGGAGATGCGAGAGACCTAGAGATGAGCGAGACCATGGGCCTCATTACAAGTTAGCTATTAAATCGCTGGTGATTCCATCGTCCTGATAGCACAGTTTCTGGCAACCGCAATGATGAAATCACTGGCACATTACAACCTTGCAGGAGCGTGCAACCGCATTGCTGGAAATGGCGTTACCGACATGATGGAAACACCAGCAAAATCAAGAAATGCTGCTTTTTCAAATGATGAATAATGAACGGTAAGAGGAATTTCGCCAGTATAATCACAGAAACACCAGCATCGAGCAACCGATAACGATAACATCAGCAACTGAATCAGCAGAACTGGAAACTTGCTGGTGGCCATTTTAAAAAAGTCAATCCATATACAATCACCCACTTCCTGTAGCCATCAGTCACGGAAACACTGGCAACATGACAGGATCAGCAAAATCATGTGTCCCAGAGGTTTGTCAGTGGAAGCCACGCTTCTTGGAGCCTGAGCTGACAGTGATGACTGATACTATAGCGGCCAATGCAGATGCACAATTTGGCACAGGCAACCAGCAAACTAGCCAGTACAGAAAGTCTGCAATAAGGAAGGATATGGGCCAGAAGGTCTTGACAGTGGGCCCTTTATCCCGCATCCTAAAAGACTGCCATAAAAGGTGGGACGACCTCCGCCTCTGAGTGAGGAACTTGCTCTCTGCACACCGGAGGGGATGCCTTGCAACCGAAGGTGGGACAGCCTCTCCACTTAAACTGATGCCCTGGGAGGAGACATGCAGCATAGTGCTGCACATGGAAGAGATCAAGGGAGTAGGAACAGCAGAGGTGGGAGCTGGGCTGCAAGCACAGGGCAGTGAGTAAAACAAGCCACATCAAAATACTCAACATGAGACACCTCTGAAATACACCACACAGATCATGGAGTCAGTTCCAAGTGCATATGAATGATACATGACCACAACAAGAATATGGGCCATGCACATGCAGCTGCCAGGATTGTGGGCCACTGTACAACAAGCATTGCAAACCGAATGCATGCACACACACACATGTGGAGACATGAGTACCAGTCATATACGCAAAGAGACAGCGTGACAAGTAGTACATACACAAAGCACACACCAATACAAGGCATCATGGCAGTACTACAGCCAATGTGCATCCACACCACACACACATGCATGCACACACGCATCAGAGCAGTGCTGACAACCAGACAGCATGTACAGGCTGAATCATATGCAATGACCTATCTGGTATTGCAAGTCCGTTGAGGTGACACAGGTGAATACCTGTATGCCCATCTCATCCTGACAGGCACATCCTCTGACAGTGACCATGGCAGACCCTCCACATCCCAGGCAGCCGCAAAGAAGAAGTGGACTACACCACGTGGAACAACATCACTGCTGATGCCAGCTGCAGCAGAGCAGTCCTCTGTCCCAGTGGCCCAACCACCCGCACCAGCAGTGTACCCACTGTCCTTTTGGCCCAACCACCTGCACCAGCAGTGCAGCTCACTGTCCCAGTGACCCAACCACCTGCACCTGCAGTGCAGCCCACTGACCCAGTGGCCCAACCACCTGCACTAGCAGTGTTGCACACTGTCCCAGTGGCCCAACTACCTGCACCCGCAGCGCAGCCCTCTGGCCCACATACACGTCCAGTACCCACCCAACACCAGCCACCATCACATCCTGGCAGATCGACAGACAAGGATGCATTGCTCGAAGCAGTGGAGAGCAAAGATGGCTCCCCAGACCACACCCCATACCACAGGCCAGGTCTCAGCCCCTAGCACCTTCAAAGCAGACCTCCACCTCCAATGCCAAACTTCCATGAGATGGATGCACGCAGCCACAGAATCGTGGCAGGTATCAAGAGATGGCGGACATGGCCAGCCAGCAGCTACAAGAGTCTCGTATGATGCAGGAAGGTGTGCAAGCTAGCATCCAGCACTGTGTCTGTGCCCTGGGCCGTACAGCCTCTGCCCTGGAGGTTCCAGGACAGAGGGTCTGAGAGGGTAACAAGGGCATTTCTGCTCTCGCCGAGTCTCTCACACCCTGCAGGCAGGTCTGGATCACATGGGTGTCCAGGCATCCGACCCCCCATCCAGTGTCATCACACCAGCAAGCTCTCACCAGGGCAGCTCAAGGCTCAACTCCCAGCAGCTCCCAGCAGTAGTTAGGGTCACTGGCAAAAGGCCAAGGCTGTTACAAAAAAAACATAGGAATTGACAATGAACCACACCATTAATGACACTTTGATTCATGGGGCATTTGGTGAGGGGAGTTTGGAGAGGGAGTATTTGGGGTGGGAGTGTTTGGGAATGGAGTGATTTGGGCAGGAGGGTTTGTTGATGGGGGCTTGGGGTGGGAGTGTTTGGGGTGGAAGTGTTGGGGGTGGGAGTGTTTGGGAAGGGAGTGTTTGCGGGGAGTGTTTGAAGTGGGAATTTTTGGGGAAGGGAATGTTTGGGGAGGGAGTGTTTGGGGGGAGTGTTTAGGGGGGCAGCACAGGGTGTAGATTGTACATAGTTCTGCCTAACAGATAAATTGTGTTATGCACGTAGATCAATGACTGGACATTCCTTATTGGTGTGGTCTGATTTATTTGTTGTGCATGTCACATGCAGTGAGGGGCATGAGTGTGCGCAGTAGATGGGTAGTCAAAAGAAGTTGTCAATTATTTCCTAACGCACTACACGCCCATCCCTGACATCCATGCGCATGTGTTGGTGCATGGCTGGAGCTGTCTCCCCTTCTTCATCATCTTCACCTTCTAGTGGTAGTATATATCTGGGGGCAGGGGTATGTTGTGTCTGACGGAACTTTGCACAGGCTAGGACTATCTTTCCCACCTTCTCTGGCCTGTACATGAGTGCATCCCCAAACCAGTGTAGGCATCGGAAATTTGCCTTCAATAGCCTGAAGATATCCAGAATCACCAGAAGGAGTAGGACACAAGGTGAGCCATGACATGCATGTGGCTGGAGAGAGCTCTTCAAATTGACTGTCTGTGTGTGCTTGATACATGCATCTGGTACTGTGGACTAGCAGGGCCTCAGGTGCCCTGATACACCCTGTTACAGCCACTGCTGGGCATGCTGTGCATGCAGGGTGTGGCTACCTGTGATGGGTTGCTAGTGGTAGGACATGACTGACCACTGACTGGCCCTAGTGAGAGTCACCCATATGCCTGTGTGCCCACATTGTCTGGGGTGGGCGTTGACGTGCCCCTTCCACAGCTACAACTGTACATAGTGCATGGCAGCCGCAATGCAGATTTTACAGCGATTGGCTTGCATGTACGACACTTGATGGCTCACATGCATGGAACGTTTGGAAGGCCAATCCCCACTTTGGATGCACTGAAGCCATTCATGGCATAGCGTGAATGGGTTTCCCCTCTCCTTTCCGCTCCCACTGAGATCCCATCCCTGTGCTACTCACATTGCAGTGCCACCAGAGTGCAATGTGTCTACACCAGTGGAAACTGTGCACTGCATGGAGAGCATTGGTGTTCACTTTGACATTGACATTTGACATGTGTGACTGTGGATTCTATGCAGTCATGGAGTTCACATGCATGCACCTTGTCTCTTCAGGGCATGTGTTACATGGGGCTAGGTGGGACAGTGTACAAGTAGGCTTGAATTGGTGAAATGGCAGTGTTGCATTCTGGTACCTGTAATGTATTGTATGTGCATGTTCATATGTTCTCAAAATGGAATGTCCTGTCAATGGTACTGCTCATGTCTCATGCTGTTCTTGTGACTCATGGTCACTCAAGCGTGCATGCCATTGATGGTCCAGCATTTGCATGGTGGCTATGGGATATGCATTGGTGCCAAGCACCCCCACCCCCTTGGCCAGTGACCCATGCAGCAATGTGTGTCTGGGTGTACATTCACTCACCCAATAGCCATGTCCTTGGTCCCTGATAATGTGCCATGTACACCAGAAGGGTGCTGTTCCTTATGACCATGGAGTCGTGGGTTGATCCTCGGAAGTGGGCACAGCAGTGAGTGAAGGTGAAGTCAGCATCACAGGTCACCTGGACGTTGAGTGAATGGTACTGCTTAAGGTTCTTGTACACCTATGTGGTGTGGGGGCCACCAGCTCTACATGTGTACAGTCCAAAACTGCCAAAACATTGGGCAAGCCCACTAGTGCATGGAAGATGGCCTTGGTGGTGTTACCATGTGCCTGCGTGGTTGGGGGAGCAATGTGATGGGTCATATGGCACAGGAGGGCATCCAGGACCTGCACCAGCACTCTGGAGAATGTAGGCTGTGATATTGCCATGCAGCTCACTCACAGAGTGCTGGAACATGCTTTTGGTGAGGAAGTTCAGGAAAAAACACCAGCTTCAACAGGGGTGGTATGGCTGTCTGGATGCCTATGCTCCTTTCAATGTCATCCTGGATGAGCTCCACCAGTTCCAGTATAGCTTTCCTGTTTAGACAAACAGGTTGTTGCCCTTGTTTTGGGAATCACTGCACACAACTACATCACCACTTGCATGGCATTGATCCTCATCTTCCTTTTCATCCTCCACCTCCTCCACTCACCGTCCTCCTGTTGCCACATATGTAGCTCCAGCTCATACAGCTGCACTCCAGCATGCAGCACCTCAAGGTAAATTGCTACAACTATGAGTGGCAGCATGGTTGTGTTGGTCAGTGTATCTGGTGTGGGTGTAGTCCATTTGTGCAATGGCACACTTGCAATGAGCCCCCATGTGCCTTATGCAAAAGTAACCCTTATGCAAATTTTACCTGGGTATGGTCCGAAGGGCCTAGCTGACTGAATTTTGATTACCTGAAAGCTCTGAGGGACGCTGCTGGCTCTGACTCTCAGAAGAATTAGCTAAAGGTTGAGTATAAAAATGTACAAAAGCTATAAAACATAACTCCTCTAGAGCCATTACCTGCTAAGTCCATAGAGTAGGAGAAACTGATGGGGGTGGATTCCAATAGAAGAGGATGATTCCAAACAGATTGTTTTAGAATTTTAGTGGTAAATGCATTTTGCCTTCTCACTGTACTCAAATCCAAGTGAGACCTGATTTATTGCAGGACAGATAGCATCTTCCTTTGTGGCATGCCTAATAAAGCAGAACCAAGTGATTGCAAGTAGAATGTTGCTGCATACTAGTGTGACATGCATCCTGCTTTCTGAGACTATTCAAAGCCAAGGAAGTGTAGATTAGACTGGAACCAAATAGCATTTCTGCACCGGATGCCCAGTTCTTGCAATCAAAGCCAAATAAATGTAACCCTGAGCTGTTTCAGGGGTATAGTCAATAACTGAGACTTTTAACCGAGGTGCCTGCTCAACAGAGAATTCATAAATCAACAACTGCAAAAGCCTAGTCATTTAGAAAGAGGTTTTGGGATGAAAGGGGTCTTAGCTAAACTACTTCCATTCCCAAAAAGAATGATGCCATTTCAAATTAACAGTAACCCTTCACCAGTGACATTGTGTCGAAGTGAGAGGACCCTGAATTAGGTACTTACAAAGCAGCCAAGGGAATTGCTGGGATAGTTGTTAACCTTTCAGAAAATCAACATGTTGGGTTGATTCATTGTGTAGGCAAATCTGTGAATTCTAAATTAATATCACAGCTTCCCTAAACTCGCAGTGTATAGATTTTGAAGCAGTCCATTAGGACTAGAATTGTATTTCCATGCATATTCTTTAAACCAATAACACCTTATTATTCATGGAGACACTTGCAAATGG
The DNA here is from genome assembly GCF_040938575.1 of Ambystoma mexicanum. NCBI lineage: Eukaryota > Metazoa > Chordata > Amphibia > Caudata > Ambystomatidae > Ambystoma > Ambystoma mexicanum. The sequence continues at coordinate 737,614,759 of NC_090941.1, read as the reverse complement.
GAAACATCTAGCAAAAACATGTTTATGGGTAATATGTCTCTGATACTAATATTTGTATTTGATATTGGAGAAAATAAGGTATGTTTAAAAAGATTTCATTCATTAAAAGAAAGTTATTTTTTAAGTGTATGCTGTGTGAAGTAATTGACCACAATGGCTTATAGGCCAGTGGGCAGTAATCTAAGGTTTGAATGAAACTGCATAGAAGTTATATTGCCTTATTAGAATTAGAAATATAATCATTTGATTAATTGAATGACTGTGTGTGTATCAGACCTCAGTGACAATTTCATAGGCTGGGTGATGTTCAAGTGTTGAATACTATTTGAAGCCTGCAGTAGCGGTCACTACATTCTGGTGTCCCCAGTTCTGATGAATGTTTTCATCAAAAAGTGTTGTAATATTATTGTTCTGATAGAGTGCTTATCAGGTTTCGGGAGGACACCATGAAAAGGTTATTATCAGTGCAATACATTGTTCATTAAAGTGGTGCCCACCCACAACCTGAAATTGATTTTCTTCGGTAGACATGTTGCATATGTTTATTTATTTAATATACTGTGGCGACATCCCCAGCATAATGTTAGGGGTGCACCTTTGCATGCACTATTTACTTTCATTAAAACAAATAGGAATTCCTATTATAGCCTGTTTCTTGACCCAGAATTATGGGGTGCGACTGTATATCCAGGGGTGTTAAATCAGAGGGTGACATAATATGTACAGTATTTCCAAAATGAGCTTCCCTGTGACCCTTAGTTTTTTCCTTTTCTCCTCCCTCTCTCTCTGTTGCAGTCTCCTCTCCTCTTCTACGTTGGTCGCTGCACCTGCAAGAAATAGAAAGAAAGAAACTCCAGCTGAAATCAGCTGTTCTCTAGGTCAGAGCGCGAATGGAAACACTGCTCTAACGCAGGCATTGTCCTGACAGGGGAACCTGGCACACCTCACTTATGATGCGAGCCAATGGTGCAATTACGTCATTGCGCCAGTGTCCCCTGCAATACAGCTGTGGACTACAGCAGCCGTTTCTTCATCCCCAGCCCACCTCCTTCCCACCACACAAACACCACCAACGGCCAGATTCCTTGGCCTCCAGGGACATTATTACTCTGTTAGGGTGTTCAGACAAGTGACAGTGTTGCCTATCAATGTGGCGGTTGTGCAGGTGTGTTGCCCTAAAACCTTGCCAGTCACATGCTTGTAACGCATACTTGAAATTGCAGGGTAGTTAGACGTGGGCAGAAAATAGGGGTGAGGTTCTACCCTAATATGCCTAATACCTTGTCACCACCACCTCACTTAAAGTACGTATTCTAGGTAGCCTCTAATCTGTTCAGGTTGCATGTAGCCTGCTGTCTCTCTGTCCCATGCACTTTGTCCATTGGAAGGTTGTTATAGCTAGGAAAAAATAAACATATATTTTTCTGTCCGTTATCACATTTTGTTGGGTTCAAAATGAGCAAGGCGGTTTGGCCATTACGCAGTGTATATATACTGCATGAAGAAGTTTTGCTCTGTAATGAAATCAGAGCTCCTGTAATTGAATTTCTTTCCCTGAGAACATTTTGTTTTTTTACATTTGAATAATGTCTGGTTTGTAAGTGCCCTTGATTTGAATTGCAGAAGCTTTGCCTTTCAAACTTGTAACCTCTGCGTTTGCAATTTAGAAAATCTAGTCCTCCGCCATTCTTCAGGGAGGGGCGGAAGAGGAGCACAGAGGGAAAGAGAGCAACTGTAGTTACAGGGCCTCTGTCTCCCAGGGACGCTTTCCCATTTCTCGTGGAGGACAGAAACTGCAAACACGGTGAGTCATCAGTTCCCCTGCTCCCAATGTGTCAGGCTTCGGTGTCACTCTCAGCTCTGAGATATCTGTAGCGGGATCGTGAAGGCAAGCAAAAGCAAAATGAAAAGTCATGCTGGGAAAAAAGCGCAGAGGAAAGTGAAAAATAGAAGGGAACAGGCTATAATGAAAACAGGTTCTGGGGAGGGCTAATAAAGATGCACAGTAAATGGAGCCTATGGATGATACATAGGGAAAAGAACTGCATTTGAATTGAGCAATAAATGTACACAGACACACATACTGAATATGCATGCAAATGAGATACTCCTTTTGCCCAGAGTTATGTGAAGCCTTACAATAGAACAGTCTAGAGCAGTCTATGCAATGCTGAATACAGTTCCTTTGCTGCATCTTGTTCACCTGCAAACTGGCACGCCTATCTGGCATCATTTAGTAAGCACAAAAAAGGTGCACAAATCTACTTGCTACACGAGTGTGTGTTACAAAATATTGAAGAAGTGCCCTTCAGAATATGTTCAGTACCCCGAAATAAAATATATATTTATATGCTGTCACAAGTCTGAAATGAAACATGTATGTAATATAATTTATTGGGGGATTGACACAAAACTCCTCTTAGAGTAACATGATAAAATAGTGTTGAACACTGCAAAAGGAGAAATACCTTTTCTGCACAAGATGTAAATAAAACAGATTTAGGGTTCTCCAAGTTGCAAGTAATCTGCTGCATGGTCTTATTGCTTAGAGAACATCTCTACAATGTCATGTCCACATGCACAATTAGCATGGGCATAGAGTTGGTTGTTCAACATGGTGAGAAATGATACAACCTTCAATTTGCACCCACCGTGGTTCTGACAGTTTTAGGTGTGTGGGAGTGCTATGGTGCCTCGAGCATGGGACGAGCTGCTGCTACTACGCAAACCAATCCTCTCTATTGGACAAACTCCGTCTCCCCGTGAAAGATGCTGCACAAGCTGCAAACTCTACGGTTGTGTTGAATCTCGTTGTGCGAGATTACTTCAAACTATCTTGTGATAAAGGCGCACTTAAATGAATACCAGGAGACATTGGATATAGATGCAACTTCTTTAATAATGAAACTCGAACTGGCGCGAAGCCGGTGGCTCTGCCTTCTCCATTACATGGGTTGCAACCCACAACAAACACAAAAATAGAAAGGGGACAGGGGCCTCTCCTTCACAGACATAATGAACACAGAGAGAGGATGTTATAAGTTGTAGTCGTGCCTTCCTATTCAGGATATAATTTACCTGTATTATGGTTTGTTGGTTGGGGATCGCATAGTGGGCAAAACAGCCAATGCTATGGATGGACTGTGGAGCCTGGGGCATCCTCATTATATACCCCTCAAGGCCAGCTTTATGGTGCAGGGTGGTGGTTCCCGGGGTCCAAGGTCAACCCATTCCCATGCATTCAAGCATGGAACCTCATCATAACAAGCAACGAAGATAACCAGACATACATTAAATATATCTGTGAATGGGGGGCATGGCTTGGCAGCCATGGAGTAGGCTGTGTTTCCAGTGAGCTCCTGTATATCCTGCAGTGATCCTGATGCACGCAACATGTAAAAGTTGTGATCGGAAGCTAAACTTTGCCAGACAGTTGTCGGAACATGCAGAGCACATGCTGAGCGCTCGTCGGCTCGAAAAGAGGCGAGTATGCAGAAGATACGAGGACCCGAAATGTAGAATGGTCCTGCGGCGTTGAAACAAAATGGCGGACCCGTGAAGACAAAGGAGAACGTTTGCGAAGCGGATCCGGATCGTCACTGAGGACGCAACATACTCCAGAGAAGAAGGAGCTGACTGTTGGGACACCGCTGTGCCCATGGAGAGTGAGAGCAGACTGCCTCCAAAGGACGAACGCACTGAAAGCCCTTGGGCGACACTTTGTTGCAGGCTGGGCGTGCGAGGCGAAGAAACTTTGTTGTGACCCGAAGTCAGGAATTGCTATGAGAAAATTAGCATGGCAGTCCTGCACAAAGCCTGGCCCGGCGCAGATGGGATACAGAGGGCACGGGCACAATGAAGCCTTCAGCCTGTGAGAAGGAGCCAGCGGACGCCGGTGACGCTCCGCGGAGAGTACCCCACCAAAACGAAGCGACAGCCCAGCCAGACCCCGGTGCCCACACGGCAGGAGAGAGACCTGAGGTGTTACAGCGCTGACCAGAGCTGCGGCCCACTAACATTGGGAATAGGTGCCTAGAAACACTGTGACATGGGCTAATGACACGCATCAGCCACAAAAGCCAGGGCAGCGCAGTGACAGTGAGGCAAGCTGGGCTGGCACTATTCGGCAAGGAGTGAGCAACGCTGCGGCAGGCTCTCCCCCAGAACACGGCCCAGTGGGCTCTGGCGTGCATAAAAGGGGGGGGGGCGCAGGGCAGCACTACTGAGGCCAGGCCTTGAGGCCTGTCATAACGAGATATGGCACCAACTAAGACCCGGGGACCGAGGATCATGATACAGTAAGCGAGGCCTGCAAGCCACGGACCAGACAGAGGGCCGAGAGACAGCACGCCAGGCACAGGAACACCCTACAGGTTCAATCAGATGGCTGCTCTGGACAGGCAACGCTGCCGGGACACAGACAAGTGCATTTAGAAGCGCACAGGAGTAGCGCCCTATTGGCGCTGAAGCAGTGGATAGGAATCGGCCGAGAGGGAGCAGGAGGCCCCCACTGGTGAATACATGACAGCATGGACCAGCAGACCACTGGAAGAGTGACGCAGATCCCCGCGCACGTTGGACCCCTCCCCCCTAGAGAAAAAACACATAAGACATTGTGCCATTGAAAGTCCCACACGTCTGCTGCGGGTGGACTGAAGCCCAGCACAAGAACTTTACTGCAGTAGTGGCACGCGACTCCGAGCAGTAGACAAGCCAGCTGGCAACGACAGGGGCAATGGCGCTCAAGAGTGGTAGGGTCAAAGGTAAACAGCCAACGATGGCCATTTTTGCCAAACCACCGCAATCCCCGAACACACCCGCACAGGCGAAAATGTGCCCACAGGATACGTCTGCCTTGCCACAGGAAGACCATCTGATCCTAGACGCCATCACAGAGTTGAAATCCTCGTGGGGGACCACGATAGCGGAACTGAAAGCAGCACTGGAATTCAAGATCGACACGGTGGCCGTGGATTTCAACCTCCTGAGACAGGATGTAAGGGCGCTGGCGGAACACACAAGCGGACTGGAAAGCGCAGTGAAAACTAATACTGAGGTTAGCACTGCCAACGCCAAGGATGTCCACATATTGAAACAACTTGGAAAACCGAGCAGAGGAGGCAGAAGGGCGAGCAAGACACGACAACATCCGCGTGGTGGGGCTGCCTGAAGGGCAGAGGGCACGGACCCCACAGATTATGTGAAGAATATGCTGATCCAGGAAATAGGGGCCGCTAAACTCTCCCAAGGGTTTGTGATCAAACAGGCACATAGGGCCCTATCGAGGAGGCCTCAACCTGGGGCTCCTCCCCTTGCAATTATTGCAAAGATCTTAAACTACAGGGACAGGGAGAAGATCCTGGAATACTTTTGGAAGGGTGGAACAATAACCCGAGCATCGGGGACAGTCACTGTTTACCCGGATTGCACCATGTTGGTGCAGGGACAACACTTTAGCTATGTGGCAGTGAAAAGACGATTGAGAGCAGCAGGCTTCAAATATATGCCGTTGTATCCTGCAAAGCTAAAGGTCCTACACAAGGGCAAGACACACTTCTTTGAAAAGCCAGAGGCGGCTACAAACTGGTTGAACTCCCAAGGCTGCCCCGAAGATGCGGATGGACCGGAGCGAGGCGGACAGGATAAGTGAACTAATGCTGTATTATTGACTGCTAAGATTAAGGACGGCTGTAGTAGCAATATTTATGGGAGTTGCATGGGGCATGTCAGTAGGGTGCACATATTAGTGACTTGGTACACTCAACATGTGGACTAGTTTGGACTGGAATATAAAGGTGTGCAATGTCAGTCAAGTATTCGAGTAGTTGAATCGCCAGTAGGGCGATACCCCGCGCTGTGCCCAGAGTACTGGGGCAATGGGGACTTAAGTGTGATATGGTTTGGGCAAGAGTTAGGGGGGGTTAAAGGGTGGTGGGCGAGCTTACACTGATACCGTACTGGAGATGGCGACCAAAGTGAAGGGCAGAACAAGATATGGATAGGATGGGAGATCTCAAGATAGTGACATGGAATGTGAGGGGGCTCAATAGCTATCTAAAAAGGAATAAGATTATGATGTACTTGAAGAGACAGAGAATTGACATTGCCTTATTGCAAAAGACTCACTTAACTAAAGAGAAACAGGGGTTGGTGGAAAGGAAATGGAAGGGAATCACTGTTGGGTCAACGTACTCAGTGTTTGCCAGTGGGGTTATCACATAGGTGGTGCTGCATGTCCCCTTTAAAATGTTACAGTGCACCATAGAGCCTCACAGGAGGACGCTCTTGATTAAGGGCTCAGTGGAAAACAGAAAACTGAGCATTGTCAATACGTGCACCCCCAATCAAGATGCAACGGGTTACTTCAGCACCGTATACAACAAAATTGGTCCATATTTGGGGGGAGCAGTCATATGGGGAGGAGATTATAATTGTACACTTGACCCCAAGGCAGAAAGATCCAACACGAAGAACAAGAAACCCACCCCAGCAGCCAGGACCTTGCTTTCCCTACTGAAATACTTCAATCTGGTTGATGTGTGGAGAACACACCACCCACTACACAGGCAGTACTCACATTATTCTGCCCCACGCAATCTATACACGAGACTTGATTATATATTTGTTGAGTCAGAGCTGATGGGGGAGGTGGCAGTGAAAGGGGCCCTTAGGGGACCCTGACGTCTATGGAAACAAGGCTAGGGTTTTATTGCAAAGCAAAATGCTCAGTTGGCCAACTTGGTCTCACGCCCCGCGACGTGTATCTCTAGACCTCGAGGGATGCAAGAGAGTGAATTACGTACATCAGTTACATATATACAAAATGCATATCAAACAATCAGCTATGACATGTTTAACACCCCCCCTTTACTGGGTTTCTTTGAACTTGGTGTGATGATGGACATCTCCGACCACTATGACACCTTCAAACATCTATTCTAGTAACAATTTGCAATTTGTGAGTGCAAAGGCATCTTTCGGTTATTGAATAGAACACGGCGCTTCTGTTTTTGGAAGCGAACTACATATGGGGGGGGAGTTGCATTCCGGACCTTGCTATCTATCAGGTGCTATTCGCATCCTGGGAGCCGACATGCTCTAGCGGGCTCAGCAAAGGGGGGCCGTTAGAAAAGCATAATTCAAGCCTTTAGCAGTATTATTCTAATATATTCTACCATATAACGAGACTGGCTGGCAGCTGTGAAATGATTAAATGCCCTGCAGCTCTGCTTCAAGGCTACATTCGGGAGGGAGCCAGGCATTCTTCCTGGCGCTGCCTACGTTTGTGTTTCAGCGAACTCTTGTTATCCTCACGGCCCTGCGGACTAGTCCTTTTCACATACAGACAACAATGTTTCACAGTCGAGCAGTGTAAGCGGAAAATATACTGCGAAGCAATAGGAACAGAAAGCAATGAGCAATGGTTAGAAAACAAAATGGCGATTCTTGTTTCATCAAAATGGCTGTTCATTGGCAAACTCGAAAACCTATATTCGGTCGTATCGTGCATGAGACGGTTGGCCCACGGCCACCAAAATGCGTTTGCAGTCTCAAAGTAGAGGTATCTGTATTTCTAGACTGACACACCCTCCTTTGGCCGTATGCCAAACATCTCATCTATTTATTGAAACCTCCTCTAGTGATGATGAATCTGAAGTACTTATGTCTGAGCCTTGCATGCTATCGTGGACATCATTGTCTTCATCAATATCTATTGCCATCAACTCTTTTACTGCTCTCATCTCATTTGGGTCTGGGCTAGTTCGATCATGAGGTTGTTTTTTTTTTGTTATCATATGCATGCATCCTTCCGTACATCCCTCAGTTACCTCTGCGCAAACTATGGGTAAACAATGTATACAACAACAGCACGTTAGGAATATTCCGAACACCACTACTAATATTGAGATCAACTTCCATCCCCAAGATCGTAGTATTGCCCAAAACCAAGATCCTATTCCCCAGTTCCCTTCTCCAATGGGGAGTTTAGAACTTAGAACGTGCATTTTCTTTATTGCTTCAAAGATCGTGGGGGAATAGTCATCGACATAAACGCAACATGCTGATCCCACTATTTTGCAAATTCCCCCACGATCAACCAGTATTACATCGAGAGCCATTCTATTTTGCAGCGTCATTAACCTTATTCCTCTTTCTTCCAACGTCATGTTAAATAATCTATCTGTTGTTGTGTTTATTGAATTCTTCAGGATTCTGGACAGTTGCCTTATATTATAGGAGTTCACTATCTGTCCTAAGAATGGAATGAATGATTTCGCTACATCAGTTGCTATTAAAACACCTTTGTCAGTCCTTTTGACTCTAGTTTTGGATAATCTGGCCATGGCTGCTGTTTCTAAGAGGAATACTCCTGGGAACAATAGCCCTAGGTAACATGTACCTCCCCAGTTTCTGGGCAACCAGGGGTATGCTTTCTCTCCACATATAAAATAAACTGGATCACCTACGTATACTGGTTCTATTTCCCATTTTAGTACAACTGTATTCATACAACCAGTATATGTTCCGACTGAAAAAGAGCCTTTCTTTTTTAGACAAAAAGGGACAGTTCTTGGGCTATAATTCACTGTGTAAAATGGGGGAATTGCATCTTTGTCCCCTTCTGTTCTTACACGAAACGTCATTACAGATGTTTTTTCTGGCGGGGACAATCTATCTCGTCTTTTTTGTCGTGTTATCTTCCGTGTACTTTTCCTCGTGGGATCTAGGGCTATTACTTGTGCTTTATGGAAAATGGAACAGCCCACAGGCTTCATTATTATCTCCTCAAACTCATTCATGTTGGTTCTGTCTAATTGACCCGTATTACTCTCATTCCATTTCCCATAGAACATTGCACCTAAATATGCACTAGCAAAACAAAAGAGTTGATGGCTGGAAGGTTTAGAATAAATCTTGACCTCTGGCATTGCTCTGGGCAACCCTCCAGACCATCGTTCTTCGCCTGCCAAGCCATTACAAAAGGGGAAAAACCATATGCAAATCAGGCTTGGTCCCACCCCCAAAGGGGTAGTCCAGCCCGAACTGCTAGGTCACATCCCTTTTGCACGAGACCACAAGCATCCCCAGACATGTTTCAGCCTTGTTGGGCGTCATCAGTGAGGATTAGCTTGGGTCTCTAGGCCCAGCAGGCAAGGGACCCACGTCTGGGCATACCCTTCCCACTCGGGGTGACAATAGCAAAACAAAAGAGTTGATGGCTGGAAGGTTTAGAATAAATCTTGACCTCTGGCATTGCTCTGGGCAACCCTCCAGACCATCGTTCTTCGCCTGCCAAGCCATTACAAAAGGGGAAAAACCATATGCAAATCAGGCTTGGTCCCACCCCCAAAGGGGTAGTCCAGCCCGAACTGCTAGGTCACATCCCTTTTGCACGAGACCACAAGCATCCCCAGACATGTTTCAGCCTTGTTGGGCGTCATCAGTGAGGAGTAGCTTGGGTCTCTAGGCCCAGCAAGCAGAACTTAATGGTAATGGCTGCACATACCACCCTATTCCTTTTCCGGCATGTTGTGGTAAATGGGCACATGCCCAGCAGTTTGTTTTCTTCAGGATTGCATGTGTCATGTTCATTATCAGCAGTAAGGTGTTATTTCCAAAACCTTCCCTGTGTTTTTCTTCCATTGGGGGTAGGGTATAAGTAATCACCTGAACCGGGCTTTCAGTAGTGGATATATTAATTATTGGTAAAAACATTTCTAATGATTTCTAATGGGTGTATTGTTTCTACCCACCATAATATTAGGGTTGTCGATATTGGTGCTACCACGCTCATAAAGCACATTATTATCGTTAGTGCCAGCATACAATTAGTTTTACCATGAGTTTTTCTTAAACTTATAGTCTTTATAAGTGACTCATTCTTAGCGGTGGTGGTGCAGGAGGAGGCTGGAACTGGTCCCGGCATGTTTCTCGTCATCGTCCTTTTTTATCACAGCTCGGTGTGGATACCTTTCTTCGTTGCGCTTGCTCTGATGTTAATAAGTTAAATGGAATTGTCACAGTTCAGTTTTGCCTGTCCTTTTTAGCCTGGATTCGATTATTCGTTTTTAGGCGAGATCACTTGTCCCTTCTTATACTGCTCAGAGGACCTTTGATCAGTTATCTTATCGCCTTAGTATCATGTGCGCCCAGCTTGTCCGCTCTGGTTCCGGACACATGTACTGTTAATCAGTTATCTCACTTGCCATAGTACCATGTGCGCCCAGCTTGTCCGCTCTGGTTCTGGACACATGTACTTTTTATGATCGCACCGAGGAGCCGCGAGTCTTGAATTATCCGATTTGCACAATTCTCACGCTTCTCTCCTCTACACCTCTGGTTCCTTCTCCGTCCTTGAGCTGAACCAGAGGTTGACATAAACACCAAAAAAGACTGCGGATCACTTTGTCTTCCGAGGCCGCAGGTTGTATCGCCTTGCTCCTGGTATCGTATAATGCCGGTGCACTTTCAGATTCAGGCTTGAAGTCAGCCTGTGGCGCTACTGCAGGTGCTGGTGTGCGCCGCGCCAATGATGCAGATCCATTTTTTGGCGTGCTGGCAAGTGCTGGTGGGCGCCAAAGGGGTACACGATTTGGTTTTGCTGGTATCTGCAAGGCAGATTTCACGTCGGTCAGCAGTGATGTCGATTCTGCTGGGCAACGTTGGGGCACTCTTTGCCCTTCCCCCTTTTTGTCAATCGTCTCAGGCTTTGTTTCGAGTTTCACTTCTCGTTTTGGCAGATTAGGTGGCTGCTCACTGGCAACAGTTTCTTTCATTTCTGGGACCGCTGTCTCTTTCTGGCCATCAGTGTCAGGCAAGACTTTCAGTGCAGTTGGAATCTTTTTGGCATGGGTGGCAAGGATCCACGACTTCCTTCAATCCACCCGTATTGCCGTCTGTGTCGCCAAAAGTACTTGATGGGGCCCGCGCCAACTGGGTGCTAATGATGACTTTCTTTCAAAGTTTTTTAGCAGCACCCATTCTCCTGGCTCCAGCGCGTGCCCCGAACCGGTGTATCTCACTGGTAATGCCTCCTGCACCTGCTGATGAATCAAACGCAATTTCTGCATTAAAAGGCCACAATAAGTACTAAGCACATGATGTTCTATCTCACTAAGTCGTTTTGGCTGAGGTGCGCACCAAACATTTGCCGGCCTCCCCATTACGATTTCATACGGGGAGAGCCCAGTTTTAGCCATTACAAACGCATGCATGCATAATAGTGCTATTGGTAATGCATCCACCCAACTCAACTTGCTTCCCGCACAAATCTTACTAATCTTTGATTTAAGAATCCCGTTGTGCCTCTCCACAAGACCGGTAGAACTCGGATGCCTTGAACTATGGAATCTCTTATCAATCTGGAGACCAGCACATATCTGTAATACCACTGCACCCACAAAATGTGGTTCATTATCAGACCATAGGACCCGGGGCAAGCCAAATCTGGAAAAATATTCCTTCAACATTACTTTTGCCGTACTCAGTGCTGTGCAATCTTTCAAAGGATATGCCTCCACCCACTTACTGAATGCACAGACCACCACCAAGACGTATTTTAAGTTTTGGCACCTCTCCATCTCTATGAAATCAAAATGAACTACCTTAAACGGCATGGAGGGCGGGCCAAAACTGCCTGTTGGAGTCACTGTTCCCTTTCCTACATTGTGTTGTAAACACGTGATATAGTTCTGCACCAACCTCTCTGCATTCTTTTTTATGTTTACATTCTGCCATACTGTAGAAAGGTGCTGTATCATTTTCTTGGCACAGATGTGCGTAGGGCTGTGGGCCATTGTGACCATTGCAGTCACATACGAATTTGGCAACATCCAGTTCCTAGTTCCCTTGTCCACCCAACAACCCTCCAGATCCAATTCAGCAGATCCCTCTGCCCATCCCTGTATTTCATCGGCCGTAGCCTCGGCCTGCATTTCTTTGACAGTCGCAACTCCATCTTCTATCATACAGGGTACTTCCTCTGTCTGAACCGTCATCATCTTGGTATTCAAATCAGTGGCGGTTTGTTTCGCAATTCTGTCTGCAAACGCGTTTCCCTCTCCTATTTTTCATGTTACTTTTTTATGTTCCTCGCATTTCACTATTGCTAGGTGCTTTGGAAACGTGAGTGCAGACAGCAATCGTACAATCAAAGGGCCACTCCAAAAGCATACTGACTATCAGTATATATATTCACATTCAAATTTTCAGAAATCTCGCAGGCTCTGGTCAATGCTATTATTTCCGCAGCTTGTGCTGAATTATAGGGGATTCTTTTACTTTCTACAACACTCTCTAGGGTAGTGATAGCGCATGCGGCAGTTGTCGTGCCATCTGGTAATTTAAAACATGAGCCGTCACAAAATAACTCTCCATCCGGCTCTTTCTGTGGAATATCACTTAAATCAACTCTTCCCTTGGTTTCTTTCTCAGTGACCATTAAGCAATCGTGGGGGGGGGGGTGATTCATTCTTCCCAATTTCTTTTAAGGTCAGTGGCATTAATTCTGCAGGATTCAAAGCGCTACACCTCATAATTTGAATATGGGGTGCAAACAAGATAATCTCATATCTTCAATCTAGCAGAGGTGAGGTGTTGCGTCTGTGTCCTATTTAATAGAACGTCTATGACATGTGGCACCATCTGAATTAAAGTGTGCCCCAATACCATCCCTTCCGTTTGTTTCAATGACGCAGCAGCCGCCGCGACAAATCGCAAACATCGTGGTAGTGCGCGCGCTACAGGGTCCAGCGCAGAAGAAAAATAGCTGCACGGCCCATTTCTTCCACCTTGTTCCTGTGTCAAAACCACCAATGCACATCCTTCACACACAAATAGTCTAAAACTGTTCTCATAGTTCGGCGTACCCAAAACTGGAGCCAAGCATAATGCAGTTTTCAATCCATCAAATGCTCTCTGACATTCCTCATCCCACTGCAAAGGCATAACCGCATCCTTTCTAGTTAAATTCACTAATGGTTTCACAATTAACGCAAAATTACCAATCCATTGTCGGCAATATGAAGCCATGCCTATTATGGCTCTGACTCCTTTTTGTGTATTTGGAATAGGCAAACAAGAGATACTTTCTATGCGTTCTGGCGTTAGTCTTCTCCCTCCTTTCGAATGTAGGTAGCCCCAATAAGCCTCCTCCTTTCGATTATTCTGAAATTTCTTCAAACTAGCTTTATGGCCATGTGCCGCCAGGTGTGACAGTAGTAATACAGTGCTTTCTTTACAAATCTCCTCTGTGTCTGCAGCTAGCAATAAATCGTCTATGTATTGCAAAAGTACACAACCCATGGGTAATTCCAGCATGTCTAGCTGTTCTTTTAATGCTCTACTGTAAATACTTGGACTTTCCGTAAAAACTTGCAGAATCCGCGTAAATGTAAATGATCGTCCTCCTAATGTGAACGCGAACAAATATCTACTGTCCTTGTCCACTGGAATACTGAAGAATGCGTTTTTCAAATCTATTACACTAAAATATTCTGCTGAAACAGGTATCATTGTCAATATTGTAGTGACGTCTGGCACTAGAGGAAATTGCGGGTCTACTACCTTATTCAATGCGCGTAGATCCATTATGAAACGGTATGGTACCTCATTACCTCCTTTTTTATAAACTGGAAGAATCGGGCTGTTGCATGTACTGCCTGTGATTTCCTCTATTACCCCTAATTTCACCAAATCGGTAACAATACTCTTCAATCCTTTCTCACCTTCAACCGAAATTTTGTATTGGGGTGTTCGCGGTAGGGTAACACCTTCTTTCAAAATAATCTTTAATGGCTCTATCTTTAAACATCCCACATCGTTGTCATGCACTGCCCATGTACAGGTTGGTACCTTACTTAGTTCCCCTGGTAACGCTTCAGACATGAATTCTGACACAGGGGCATCGTGTGGCCATATCGTTAGAAACACTCCGTCTGCCGTGCAATGTATAACAGAACCTAGTTTTTTCAACAAATTTAATCCCAACAAATTTTCTCCACAATTTTCTGTTAGAAGGAAAGGACAATGTTCGGTAAATGGTCCTATGGTAACTGGGACTGGTTTGGACACTGGGTTTATGACTGGTGTACCTGCGAACCCTACGGAAATATTCTTTTGCCCTGACAGTGGTATATTCGGAACCAAGTGATGGTCTATTGAACACTTCTGTGCTCCTGTATCTACAAGAAGGTGGTGCTCCTCATTCCCGACTCTCATTTCTACGTATGGTCCTCTCTGATTCACGGGAATAGACACTGGTTCCTGGGCTGTCCTATTGGGGAAATAACGCATCGTCCGATGTGTAATCAGTCCGATGTGTAATCATTACTATTACTGTAATACGTGTTTGGCTGTGTATCGAAAATATTTCCACTCTTCCCTCTATTTCCCCCACTCTGATTTCCACATTGTTGATTTTGCTGTCCCTGACTCTGGTTTGGGGCATTTTGGTTTTGGCCTTGGTTTTGATTACCTCTGTTATTATGATGCTGCTGCATACTATTCCTATTTGGTCCATTCGCTCCTGGGTGTCCTCTATGCTGTCTTCTCTGACCAGACCCATTTCTATTCTGTAGATGTGGGCATTGCGCTCGCCAATGTCCTCCCTCTTTACAATATGCACACTGATTCGGCCCCACTGTTCCCCCATGCATATTCAAACTACTCCTTCCTTGTGCGTTCCCTCGCGCTCTATTATGTCCTACTACTTGCTGCATTAATACTCGTGTCTTCAGATTTACCCTATCCCTCTCTTCTTTTTCTTTTCCTGCAGTCACTCTGCGCTCATAATATTTGGCCATATGCAGTACTTCGCCCAACGTTTTTGCTTGCCATGCACTCTCTGATGTCATTATTAGATCCTGAATTGGAAGTTTTAACCCCCTCACATATTTGTTAACAAATAACCTCTTTCCTGCTTCTGAACCCACATCCGGCCCGCTGAAGTCTGTGAATACTTCTTCAAATCTATTAAAATAATCTGTAGCCAACTCATCTTTGCCTTGTACACATGCAGTCAATTTGTCCCATTGGATTCTTTTCTCTGGGACAATTGTTTTTAACTTCTGTACTATACGTGCTGGTAATGCCGCCAGGTTTGCTCCTGGTGTCCCTCCAACCGCTTTATTTGTATCTTCTATTATCAAGTTTGCCCATGTGGCGCCAAAGGCCGTTGTGTCATCTCCCTTCCTTATTTGTTTCCATATGTCTGCTGGCAGGATCACCGGGAATATTTGGTCTATATCACCCATGGTAAGCACGGATGATTGTAGGCAGGACTCTACTTCCTTGTAAAACCCTGCAGCATTCTTTCTTATATCAGGAATCGTCTGCTTTATGTTGTTCACCTCCTGTCTGGAAAAGGGGACATGCACATATTGCACGGTGTAATGGACTGGTGTCACCTGCGCCGCTGCACCGCCCACTGCGGGAACCTCCACTTTGGGCACAAAGGTAGGTGGGACCTCTCTCATAGGAAATGCCCCACTTACCGTTCCTCCCCCTTATCTTAGATGTAACAATATTCCCAGATCCAATGATAGGGCTGTTTCTCCTGTCCCTCGCTCTAGTGCTCTTCTATATACTGCCATTATTTCGGGCGAGCTGGCCTTATCGTTTTTTATATCTTTATCTAGTAAATGTTCAACCATCGATTGTAGCACTTTTCTTTTCATAGGCATGGAATATTCATCAAATATCTTGTGTATCTCCATTGTGGGAATACTAGGATTGGACATCCATCTAAATGCTTCTCGCATACATACTTTTAACTTGTCGCCCCTTTGTACTGACGACATCGAATGTCGTCGTTGTATATATGGCTCTACAGTTTCCTTCCTATTTCTCCCGATATCTCTACTCCTGTACCCAGGTGCAGTAAACATTTCAGCATAAACATTATCTAATTCATCTTTAAGCTCAAAGTCTATACACATGTTCTCTCACTTCTTCATCCCTCTCCCTACAGCGTGCTAATGCATTCAAATCTAACAATCGCTGTGGTGGTAATTTACCAATTAGCTGTTTCTGTTTCTCCACCAAATACTCACCCATGCATTCCAACACTACCTGTCTTTCGTTGCTTCTACGGAAGTCATATATCGAAGCCAATGTTGCCGTCCCATCATTCCCGTCTATATACATCTCTGCCTGTTGCTGCAATTCCACCTTCCTTTCTTTGCTGATTGCGCTGCGGGTTACCCTCGTGCACCCCCTTTGGTCAGTCCCGCCTCTTGCCCCCGCGGTTTCAACTTCAACCCCGGGAGGAACGGACGGTACCGAGTCTGTGTCTAAGGCGGGAGGTGTGGATGGGACAATGGGAACAGGGAGTGTCTGTTGTGGGCCTGGTTGGCTAATAGGAATTGTTACGTGTGCGGTCTGTGGCTGTGGGAGGGCTTGAGCTACCGGAGACTGGGTAGTACCACATGGGAGTATATCGGATAATCTTAGGAGAATACACCATGTTATAGACCAGACGCAGGAAGACCCACAGGAGGTTGCTATTGTCTCGCTAGATGCAGTGAAGGCCTTTGACTCGGTCAGGTGGCCTTGGCTGCTGGCCGCCCTGAAGGAATATGGGGTCATATGGGGTCAGGGCCACGTACTTGAAATGGGCACAGCTGTTATACAGTTTGCCCCTGGCCCGGGTCAAGACAGGAGTGACAGTCTCCGAGCTATGGCAGCTTGGAAGGGGCACTAGACAGGGATACCCGTGGTCCCCAATACTGTTTATTTTGGCTTTGGAGCCTCTACCGATATACCTTAGACAGCAATATGGCGAGGTAGGGATCAGCACAAAGAAAGGTCAACATCTGATATCACTGTTTGTCGATGATATGCTGCTATTCCTAAGATACCCAGAGGAGAATTTACAATACATAATAGGAGTGATGGAGAGGTATGCAGCGCTATTAGGCATAACAGTGAACCCTAGAAAGTCAAGTATATTTCCAATAGGCAGGTACAGGGGGATACCTCGGGAGAAGCTGCTGGTACTACAGATACAATGGCAGACCAGAACCTTCAGTTACCTGGGGATTGATGTATATCATACAGTGGAATCCGAATATAAGCATAACACTGAGAAAGCACTAGCTAACATAGAGAATAGTGCGAGGTTTTGAGCTAATCTCCCCCTGGCAATGATGGGGAGAGTAGCATTGCTGAAGATGGTAGTGTTGCCCAGATTGCTGCATTTCTTTGGAAACATGCCATACATGATACCGAGGCACTTCTTCGTCAAGCTTGAAGGCATGTGCAGAGGGTTCATATGGCACCACACTAGAAACAGGATAGCCTTGTGGATGCTTCAGACCATGGTGGCATTAAATTGCCCAACTTCGAGGTTTACTATCTGGCCAGACAGTTGCAATACGTGGTCAGATGGTTATCAGAAGACTCCACAGCGGAGTCCAGACTACTGCGGGCTGAGTGTGGCCCGTACTTTTTGAAAGAATGGATATGGGTGCCGAAGCCACAGCAGGGCAGAGAGGTGAGACTGTTAGACCTGGTTTGGAAGATTTGCCGAAGAGCATGTTGTGTCATGGGGAACCCAACACTGTGCTTCCCACAGGTGCCGCTAGTGGCCTTTTAAGGAGTTGACGAGCAACTGAGAATGGTAGCGCACAAACTGTGGGAACCGATCGGAATAGCAATGCTAGGGGACATCTGGCACGAGGGGAAGGCAGTGGAATTTGATGCACTAATGGCAGACACCAGCCTATATCAGGGAGAATACATTGCCTATACCAGGCTGGTGCGGAAGGTAAAGGATACATGGTAAGAAATAGAACTGGAGTACCCGCCTGATATGGCCATAAAAACATTCTACGATATATCAGATGGAGTTCATGAGGTTTCCCAGAAGGAGGTGCACAAGCTGAGAAGGGACTGGGAAGAGGAATCCGGGGAAACCAAGAATGATGGGTTGTGGATGAGGGTTCAGAGGTACCACAGGAAGGTGTCTAGAAACACGCGGCTGCAACAAATCCAGCTATACATCACACATAGGGCGTACTTGACCCCCCAAAGGATTGCCAGGTTTAAGAACGCTGAGATACAAACCTGCCCCAAATGCGGGGGAGGCGGATGCAGGAATAATACACATGTTCTGGGTGTGTCCTGAAATAAGGAAATTCTCGGGGGAGGCGGCCCATCTCTTTTCAGAGAAATGGATTAAATTTGATGTGGAATCTGTGTGGGCATGCATGCTGGGGGGTTTCTCGAGACCACGTAAGCTAGCACATGTCAGCAAGCTCAAGGACCTGGTCTATATACAGCCGAAGCGCAGAATCGCCATGGGGTGGAAAGCAACTAATAGAACGAGAGTGGACGTATGGTGGCAGGACCTTCGCAAATGGGAAGACATGGAAACAGTGGTATGGAGTGAGGCGCGCAATAGGGGAGGGGAAGAAGAAGTGGAGACACTGTGAGCCTGGAGGTATCTGGTAGCAACCTTGTCAGACCCTATCTTAACTGACCCTGATGAAGAGGATTCTTCAGAGGGTGAGGGAGGAGGGAAACACCAAGAGGCGACGACCACGGTAGGTGGGGGGAGTAAGAATGGAAACCACTGTTTGGTTTGTTTTGGTTGTTGTGTTTGTTTAAAATCAATAAAAAAAATGTTTTTAAAAACAATATACATATATATATCTGTGAATTTGCTGCATGTCAACTTCATCCATTCTTAGATTTGTAGTCAACAACACTTTGCATTTTCAGCATGGTGGTAATTTTTACCACCATTATAAAAGAAGGACTTACAAATCCCTGCATGCAAAATTCTGCTGGCAACCAAAATAAAACACGACTGGATGAAGGTGCCATTATAGACACGAGGGCACTTATCAACTATGCTGAAGAAGGCGTTCCCAGATACACTGACATATGCACCATCTCACTGGAACACCACTTCTCTCGTTCTGGCATAAATTCATTAATCTTTCATATCATGCTTCAAACCAGAGACCAGTCTCTAAGCATGGAACCAGGGTTCGAACCTGTGTTGCTTTGCTTCCAATACAATCACGTGACCCCTGAGCTATCCTCGCTGCCTCGTTACAACAGGCAAAGTAATGGAACAGAGGAATCTTAATCCCCCTTATGGTTTGTCACAAAGTTCTGACAAAGGGGGTCTCAGTAATGTAGGCACACCATGCATACGCCTCAAGGTCTACATCTTGACATTATGCATGTATGTGTCTCTAAAACATGTGCAGATAAACAAACCACAGAGCAAGACAGGTCACAGGGGTAATCCATGTAAGGGGCCAGCAGACTCTAAAACCCCTTACAGGTCAACCATGAGGCTGCTGATCCACCAACCTGTGCCACAAATTGGTAATTTGAGTTCCACTCATCTAAAACTGTTGCCATCTTAGAGACCAGAGTATGCAAATACCTGCCATCCTTGGTAGGTTCTGTGTAAGAACAGTACTGCAAAGGTGCTTTTATGGCCAAAAGGGACATGCAACATCATCTGTGATTTTGGACTCTATAGTGAGATTGCATTCTTGAAGTATGTGTCCATCAATCAATTAACAACAGGTATTTCTGAATCTACCTTGAGCTACATGAGCCCCTGGTATTGAGTTATACATGAATATTTCAATGGCAGGCTCCAGACAGCAAATCATTCACTCACCGTGGACTTTGTCCAATTCCAATCTGTCCCTGCACTCCCTCTGTGTCGGGCAGCCCATCCTAGGCCCCTAGCATTATTCCTTTTCTCATAACATTTGCACTGTTACTCCCACATATCTGTCATCCTCCACTGCTCATGTATGCAGCACCAGTGTTTACACTTCCCAGAACAGTTGTCCACAAGCTTTTAAGCAGAAAGTGGAATCCCTCAATAGATGAAGTGGATTAGATTGCCGAGCGGATCTAGAACACCATGAAATGTGTCAATTAAGTTGACAAAGAGGACAACAAAAATGACAGAAATAAATAACAGTTGGTGAAAGAAGGCCAAATGTTTGCATGACACATTAAGTTGACATATGCAAAGGAGCAGCTGTATGTAAACTGACGTGGGAACCGGGAACATGTAAATGTATCCAATTTTTATTTTAGTATTCTGTACAGAAATTATAGACAGCATATTAATTGCAATCACGTGAGAGGTTTGGTATATTAATGAAAAGAGCAATGTATTATTTGAGTGATATTATAAATAAAGACAAGGCAAATATCAGATTTCTGATACATCGGGCAGAAAATATCTTATGTAGTTTCATGTACTGTGAACTTTGATGTACCTAAACTGTATTTCTATACAGGCCTTTTGGAAACTGGAAATGCACATGCCCCTTCGGCCATCAGTGTGATCTAGGCATTTCGAAGGCTAATTGCACAACTGTACTTGCTTTAGAGAAACGTGAGTGTCCAAAAACACAAATAAATAGTTCAAATATATTCCAAACTCAGGGTTTTCACAGCTGTATTTTTGCTAGTTTATCTGAAAGGCCATCTTGGCAAGAAATTGATGAATTCACTGACAATAATGGCAACTTCAAATAAGCAAATGTCTACACAAACCCTGACCTCCGACCTGGCAGACCATTAAAGCCTCCTATAGAATGTTTCTGTTCCATTAAACCTGCTTATTCAAAGGGTCTTTGCTGACGGCAGCACATGGTTCTGTTGATACCTAGCAACTCACGTGATTCAAGCCAAATTGTACATTAAAATGTGCGGCACAAAAACAGTGTATGCTTTACCTTTAGAACCATTTGTCCAATTTGCAAATCTGAAAATATAAGAGAATGTGTATTATGAGAAAAGAAAATGTCAGTCCACTGTTGGTTTTACATTCCTTAGAGGAGGTCTACTTCATAGCTAACACATTCCCTTATGACACAGATCATTCAATGATCCAATTGAAATAAAAAGGGGGATCCTTGCGGGTATGAGTAAGTGACAGGAACCTATCGCTGGCCCTTTCCAATCCACTACTGCCATGTCAAATGATATTGCATGGGTGAAGTTTTCTTGGTATTTAAACTCAAACACATAGGACTGGAAAAGAGATTTGGGCAATTAGAAAAGGGATAGAGCCTGCCCGAGAAGAGAAAATCTGATTTGGATTTTAACTGGAACTAGCTGATGGAAAATCTCGTTAAGAAAGCTTTTTCTGGATGGGGCATAATTCAGGGGTTATTCACAAGACAGAACCAGATTACCTAAGAAATATTTTGGGAGCAGGTGGACAGACTTAAATAAGAGCCTATCTGGTGATAATGCTGGAAACTGGTTGATGTCCTTAACTGTTCTAGGACATCGAAAGACAAACCAGAATTTATGCAAGAGAATTAAGGCACATGTCCCAATAATTGAAAGGAATCCCTGCCAGGAACTAAAACAGAGGAAACAGAGGAAAAAAGAATCCTAAATTCCGATGGTATTTAAATCATTAACCATTAGAGCGTATTGACTCCATTATTTATTTAAGAGTTTGTGTTAATCAGAGCGTGGCTGAAACTCCTTGGCTGAACCTATTAAGATCTAAAACAAAGCAATCAGAATAGTCAGAAATGTTCCCAGAGGAATCCATAGCTCAATTTTTAGGAAGGTGTTACACTGGCTATCAGTGACCGCCAGAGTGCAATTCATGATAAATATCTCCACTCTCAAATGCCTGTACGGGACAGCCCCCACTTACCTCAAGGGAAGTCTTGAACAGTATGAGCCAATTGCAATCTAGTAAAACAAAGCACCTGGTATGCCCAAGAGCAAAACGAGCAAGAGGAAATGACCACTCTTTTCCAGTCCAGGCAGCATGTGCCTCTAATGACCTGCCCACTGATTTGCATCAAGAAAAGCACCTGGCTGTCTTTCGCAAACATTTGAAAACTCATTTGCTTGATTAAACTGTTCCTCCGGCTTAGATTTGTGTACCTTGTCTTTTCTTGGATGTACCCTCTATGTTCATGTGCACCTGATGCCTGGAGGCTTTTGCACGTGATAAATATATATGATAGGGTGGGGGTTGTTGCCCTATAGTTTTTTTAATATACCTTTATTGTTTGAACTGCCAATGGTACAAGTATAGTCTCTCTTAAAGCATCCGTTTCCATGTCATTCTTGGCGGACACTCTCAGTAGCTAACTTATTACACCCTAAACTCCTCCTGCCCCTCCTCCCAAATGTTTCCTCCCACAGAGACTTAGAAATAGTTTCCTTAATCACTGATCCTCAGTCCCCCGAGACCCTCTACCCCAACTGTGTCCCTCCCCCTTGATTGACTGTTTTCATGTCTAAGTCTTAAATTCACCCTCTCTCTGTGGTCAGCCCACCCTTCCTGCTACGTGTCCATCTCGTCTGTGATGTTTATCTGTGTATTAAGCCTAGGAAACCACACTCAAGGTGACTTTTCACCGGACCGGTAAAACAACGAGTTTGTCAGAGCAATCCATGACGTAAACGCCTCATCTCTGCCCCCTTCCGTCCTGTCTCTGGTTTTCAGCCAAACCTTGGTTTCGGCCAGTGGCCATCCTTTTATGTCCTCTAGCCACTTTGTCTAACTTCAGGCACTCCCTATCCTTCAACACTATTGCTATCCTGAGCATTGGCAGTACAAGTGCCAGGTCAACAAACCTCAACACATGTTTCATAGTTCTATGGCCCCCTCTGGGGTACATGCCCAGCAGGCATACCTCTGGTGCGTAAAGGTAGCCTGTAATATGCAGATCACTCAGCTTACTGTATATTGACATCCATGATCTTTGTGTTACCGGGCATTCCCAGAACATATGAAGTATCCCGACATTTGCCTGCTTGCACCTATAGCATTCAGATGAAAGGTTCCCAAATATCTTGGCCAATCATCTAGGGGTTAGGTAAACCCTATGCAGCAAATGACACTGCGCCAATTTAAGGCTGCCATTTCACAAGATGTTTTGAGGGTACCGTGAGGGGTCAGAAATGTGAGGCTGAAACTTTGTGAAGGTTTCTCAAAAGATGCCATTAAATTAATTCAAAAGGTTGGATAAACGCATCACTATCTCTACCCTGATGTGAATTTCCCTGCCTAAAATAAACTAAAGGAAACACTCTAACAAACAAATTTCTGTCCAACTCAACAAGGTGGCAATTTCAAAAGCAGCAATTATAACAATGAACTACACAGTATGATGAATGTCTCTCCTTATAATGTAGGTTAAAGAATTCCCCTTCCCCAGATTCAAGCAGGATTTTGATCAACAGTTCCAAGAAAAGAACAAGGAAATCCTGTCTCGTCACATAGTTCCAATACAGTTCTTGTTGTTTCTAACCTGGCAACAAAAGTTCCAAAACTTAAATTGTTCAACAAGGTGTATCCACCATTCGTCTTCCACATGTGCTATTATGCACTCAAACAGCTTTATTTGTATAAACAAAGAACAATTCCTTAATTCTTCAGGATTAACAACATTTATCTTTTGTCAGGATTATTCTGCAACAGTGTATTTTACTTGAAAGAAAAGATTAACACTTTAGCAGTTTATACAACATTCAGTTCAGCAATGAAAATGAAATCTGTCAGGATTATTCTGCAATACTTCACCAAAACATATCAGTGAAACTACCACTTCTTCTAAATGACTTGTAAGCACCACTTCACAATTCTTCCTCAACGTTTACCTGGTTTACTCCCATGCCAGGCCTACTACTTCAATTGTTTCTGCTCCAGTATACTCTCCTGCTAGAACAGAATAAAGTGGTAGCACAATCTGTGACCTGGTATACTCTCCTGCCAGGCCAGATCAACCAACAAACTACAAGTATGTCTGTTGTAAGGATAAGCTTACAACAACGTAGCAACAATGTCTCTTGCTTCACAACACAATGTTTAAGACTGTCTTTAGGGAAAACAAGATTCACATTGGTGCTATTGATTATACACCTTTGATTTCTGCACACTCTGCAAGTCATGCTCCATTCCGTCTGAACCTTCTTCATCAGAAAGGCATCCTTCTTGCCTCGCTTGTTCCCCCACTCCTTCATAAACCAAATACTGACAATAATTCTGTTTCACTGTGACTCTTCTTTGGCTTTGGTAATGTGGGTTTGAACCAGTTCCTTTTATATACTTCTTGAACCACAGGTAATATGTTTTACAAACACTTATATTGTTCTTTACCCCCTCTTAATGTGGGTAATGGTTGTTAGGTTTAATTTGTCTTGTTATTATCCTCTTGGCTGGGGTATAGGGTTCTTGAATTATTGTCCCTTCTTGTAGATGGCTCTCAAATGTACCCACATACGTGTAATCAAACCTCTTGGGTCGGATAATCAAGCTCTTTTTATTCCAGTTGAGCCTTTCAAAATCAGTTTGGCTTTCACAATACTGATCGTCTGTTTTCTGTCAGTTCGGTATTCGAAATTACTTGTTTTTGGGTTTTACCTTCTAGGCATGCATTTCCACCTGGCATGAGCAAGCAGGCGGTTACAAAGCGTTCCAGTGTCACAATAGTTCTGTGAACTCACCGGGTCTGGTGTGCACATCAGTTCCCCTCGCTGCTTCCAGGTCTTCTGTCTCAGCTGCTACCCACAGTCCACCAACCTGCTGTTTACACTCTGCTGCGGTCTGCGCCACTCGCACACAGAGCTTTCTCAGCTCCCACTGCTCTCCGGTGCTCGCCTGCCACCGGAAACAGCTTTGCTTTGCGGAAAGAGGTGCACATTTTCACTTCCTGCTGCAGAGCCTCTGCAAATCAGATCTCCAGGAGAAAGCTTTCTTCTTCAATGCTTCCCACGTGTGACCTCTGCAATTAAGGCTTCTGGAGGTGAAGACCCTCTCAGGACTGGCAACTGCATGCCTCTCGACAGAGGTACCAGTGTCTTCTTATTCCTCCAGGTTCTGTTCCTCCTGAAATGTGGAGAGATCTCAACTCCTCCACCCACGACTACTACTCTGCTCTTCTGCTCTCTCATGCCTGCACCTGAAGGGGCCTTTTAAGCCTACCATTGTCCCTCAGGTGGTGGTCATTTTCATTAACAGGCTGCACTTTGCAGTTTTTCTCCTCTTCATCCCAGTACCTTGAGGATTATGGGTCTTGGAGCTCATAATGCAAAAATCAGTTTTCCTCACTTTTCCTATTTTACAATAGGCTATTAGAGGATTGGGGTCTTAGGGGAAGTTGCAAAAGGGGGTGTCCCATTCCTCCTGACCTGGCCCCCCATGTCACCCCCAGGGTCTAGATGAGAAAGCATCTGTCGTTCCCTGTTCACATCAGAAGGGTCCCAGGCCAGG
Organism: Ambystoma mexicanum; assembly: GCF_040938575.1. NCBI lineage: Eukaryota > Metazoa > Chordata > Amphibia > Caudata > Ambystomatidae > Ambystoma > Ambystoma mexicanum. Next base: position 737,589,522 of record NC_090941.1, on the reverse strand, counting down.
TATTCTGGGAGAATCCTCTCTGATTCATCACAGTATTTAAGTTCATCACAGTATATATCCTCGTCCATGTCTCCTCGTCTAAGTTGTGTCCAAGTCCTGCTCACAAGCTACTTTGATTTGGAGCTCTCCGTCAGTGTCCAGTTCCAATTTAGTGAATAGTCCATCACTCTCTGTTTCCAATGGGAGAACTGGACAGCTTTTCTTCACCATGTTCGTCATTGCAGCGTACGTCAAGCACTACCCCAGTCATAGGTCATAACTGTCCCTTAATTCCACATTTTGTGTGTGTATGAGTGTGTGTGCTTTAATTTTCGGGGTGTAATTTTATCTGCCAGTCTGCATGCATAGCCAAGCAGTAAGCACTGCATTAGCTGTGTGCCGTGTGTTTTGTAACATTGTGTCAGTGTGCTCAGCTGTTGGTCTCATTGTACATTTGTACTTGTTTACTTAATATCCTGTGCCTTCATCACAAGCTGCATTCTTCAGTCTTGCAGCAGCCTCCTCATCGAGCGAAGCAGTTCTCATTGTTTGAAGTTCTAGGAAACTACATTTCCCAGGCACCCCGCCCTACTTCAACCCCGTCGGTGGCACGTTAGCACCCGCACCTTTGAAGAAGACGTTTGGAACCAGTTAGCATCCGTGGAGCTCCAAGGACGACTCTATACTACTCTTCTGTAATTCCTGCTTTCTTTCAGGTATTAATTTACTATATTTTTCTCACATTAGTTCTGGCAAACACCCTCTTGCTCTGCACACAAGAGATGACCATGGGGCCGATAATTCAGCCCATTAGGGCTTTTGCCACCACCCAGGTGCAGCCTGCAGCGGACAAGCCTAAAGAATATCCACAAGGCGGGCCACTTAACCTTTTTCTCTTCAACACTAGACCCCTCATGTCTCATGGGACTAAGATTGAGGACCTTCTATCCCATGAAGTCCATGACTTCCTGATAGTGACCGAAACCTGGCTCAGTGAGTCTATACCCTTTGAAGCCACATTAGCATCTTCAGCTCAGTATGATCTCCACCGATGCGATAGGCAGGGTAAAAAGGGTGGGGGGAAGAGTGGGGGGTTGTGATTTTCTGCAACAAACTTCGGGACTATCATGTACTTTCATGTGAGGCACCGGACAATTCAAAATCAAAATAAATCATAAAGTGTCCATAACCATCCTGGCCCTATACCGACCACCGAGAACAAAGCCCTCCGTTGAGGAACAATTCATTGGGCTTCTCAACACAGTCACGAAAGCCAACACCCCTGTCATCATTTGTGGCGATTTCAATCTTTGGGCCAACGACCCGCTGGACAAAGTGGCCACCTCTTTAGCAGCAGCTCTAGGAGTCATAGAGTACTCACAGCTTGTAAATGAACCTGCACACTCTGCAGGCCATGTTCTTGACTGGATTCTCATGTACCTCCTACTGGTGTCGGACATTTGTGCATGACCATGTCCTTGGTCGGACCATTTTCTGATAACATCTCTTGTCCATCCTCCTGTCCCTACCACCAGGTCTAGTACGTACTCCAACCACACTACAGTTTCAAGAAATTTAAAAAAAGATTACAGCCGAGAATCTCTTGTCCATTCTCAAGACTAAACTCATTGGGCTCGAGAGTTTCGACAATGCCTCCAAATTGGCATCCTTCCTAGTGGATACTTTGCCCCCCTGCAGAATAAAGTGGTTAAACTAGCTTCTTCCATGAATAGATGGTTTAGGAATGACATATTGGAATGGAAACAGTCCAAAAGAGCAGCTGAAAGAACGTGGCAAAAAAAACCTTCACCACTCACGCTGGCTTCCTATAACCAAGCTGCACAACAACTCAAGCAGGGAATTTTAGCCGCTAAAACTACCACTTATAATAACAGAATTCATCATGCTAATTCATGTTAGAAGGAGCTTTTCACAATTCTAAAGGAATTTGAGGGCGAATCAGCAGTGGGACTTACTCCAACTAAGGACGCACATTGGTGCCAGTTAATTCATAATGTGGGATGTTTTTACCCATGCATACAAGCCCTACCATAAAACTGTGCAGTACTGGCATGGAAAACATCATGATGGCCAGAACTCCCCAGAGAGTGCACAGGGAAAACATGAAGAATAGGCTGCCACCCATTTTTCCTATGTTGTGAGCACAGGAGGGCACTGCCTAAAACCACCATTGGGCTACACACACAGTAGCCTGAAACCATTGGGAATGGCAATGCTGATTGCCAAAAAAAGCAACTCAGAACTGTGGGGAATTCATTTTATTAATCCCAAAAATGGTTGCATTACCAGTACCCACCACTATCAGAAAGCCGGCGTTTTAAAACCACCAGACTTTTGTGTAAAACTGAACAAATGAAACAAAACCAGACCAAGGAAAGCCTTGCTAAGAGGTGGATACAATGTAAAACTATATTCTGAAATGACTTGAAGGAAGTAATTATTTGATTTATATGTAAACATTGTAAGTGATTTAAACTGGGAACAAAAAGTGACATTTAGCTGAAACCTGGCTTAATGAAACTGGATTCTGCCTGACAACTACCCCCGACAAGAGTTGAAACCTGCTCAGCCACTCTTCCCCTTGCCAAAAGGAAAAGGAGTTGTCACCTCTCTGATTAGATTAGGGGTGGAGCAGCTGGGGACTACAGGGAGTTGAACAAAGGCCTGTCCTGGACTCAGGCAAATGTTATATTGGGGGCGTCGTAAAATAGCTTCCTCTTCGGAGAAACTAGGGGGCAGATGTGCCTCTGTGAACAAGCTGGCTTGGGGGAAGTGGATAAACCAGTTATTCCACCATGTGATGGGGGAAGCCACACCCCTTTTTGACCAGGGCATAATTTTAAAAAGATAGATAACTCATAGTGCGGACTTGTCAGAATTATGTAAGTAATATAATTATTTTTGTGATTTTTCTGTGAACATTTTGAGAGGCGTTAGGACCCTGTGGTGTATTCTGGGGGGTTGCTAGCGGAAAATAGGGTCTCACTCCAAATGTATGCATGTTAAAAATCTGACACTTTATCATCTGTAACCCATATCCCTGGTGCACATTTGTGTAAAATCTGAAAAGGTTTAGAGGTTGTTATCTGGATGAAAAGGGGAGAATCCTGTCATCAGTGGACACGACATCGTACAAAGACAGGGATCGGATGGTTTGGTGCTACAGAAAATATGTTAACTGGACCTATAATATTAGAAAAATGGTACATAGATAAATATGTATTTGTGTCAGAAATAGATTTGTGTGCAATCTGACAAGGGGAGGTTCCTCTGACCATAAAACCTACAGTATCACTCTGACTCACATTTCCTTCCCCCAATCAAGGGAGAGAGGAGGAATGGGCCAATGACAAGTAGAGAGGGGCAGGCTTAGCTAGGCCCAGGCACACACCCATTTTCAAAACACATAAAAAGAGACTGCTGGGACAGGTAGAGAGATTCAATTCCATTTGCTGCGGGGCATGCTGACCGACGACTTCACATCCAGAGATCCAGACTTCAAATCCATTAATCTCCAGGAACTGTAGCAGAAATTAACTCCAGAATTTGTAGCAGAGAGGCCTGAATCCACCAGCTGAATCCTCTTCAGCAGGCCTCAAAACTAACCAAACTATTCAACAGCCGGGCGAGCTGTTTGAAGTTTTGCCGAGAATCTCTAGAGGGAATTAAAATCAGTTGGCACATTTTCCCATCCATTGCCATCACATTTAAAAAGCATTTTGGGCCTGTGTTTCAAACTCCTACCTGTTTCCTCTAAGCTTGCTGGGGGAACTGAATTTCGTATTGTATTTGATTGCATTCCTGAGAACTGTGTGCTCCTCTTTCCACCTCCTTCCATTTCTTACATTGCATAGGGGAGCGGGGTGAATTGCCAGAGAAAAAGTGATTATCTTATCTTTTGCTGAAATCATATCAAGTATTTCTGTACTGCATTTTATTCCTCATTGCTTTTCCCTTGAAATCATAAAAGTATTGTTGCTACTTTATCCATCCTATACTAACTCCTCATTGATTGTAAACAAGTGTGCTAGTGCCAGATTACCCATTGTTGATCAACATCATATGTCTAAGTGTACTATCAGATATTAATTTATTATAAAGTGTGAGATATCTATATTGTTTAATTTTTCAAATAAACCTTTTAATTTGCAAAACAAACCTACTTCTTGGCTCAGTGGGGTCAGGGGGATTCTCAGAGGGGGGTGTTATACAAGGGTTGTCATCCAGAGTACTGAACTGAACATAAAAATACATCAATAAGGGTTTTCCTCAGCATCCCAGACTAGGCATTGACTTAGCTGTAGTGTTGGTTGAATATCGCTTACAATAATGAATTCAAACAAAAAATGTGTAGGCATCAGGAGGCCATTGATGTTGCTATGCATTCTATTCCATCTCCTAGGGTGGACATATCCAACTCTGGCCCTAGCCCCAAGCCAATTCCAGGTCACAGAGTTGATGAGTTCATCCTCTCGCCCTGTTCGGAGGTGAATCTATCCTTTGCCGAAGGTTTGGTCCCCCAATTTTTGAAGGAGGCCTGGATTATGCCACTTCTAAAAAAAAGCAGCCTTGATCCCTTTGAAGCAGAGAACTACCATCCTATTACAAACGTCCCTTCGGTTGAAAGTATTGGATCGTGTAGCTACACTACAACTCCAGAGTTACATCAAGGAACATAACATTCTTAGCACTCACCAGTCTGGCTTTCGAGCCAGACATGGCATGGAGACAGCCCTTATAGATCTGAAATCCAATCTCTCCCTTATAGTGGACAATGGTCACCCCGCCATGTTAATGCTGCTCGCCCTCTCCATGGCCTTTGATCTTGTGGATCACTCCCTTTTGGTCAAACGGCTGCAGGAGGTGGCAGGCTACTCGGAGATGGCTACTCAATGGATTTCCTACTTTTTGGGACTTTGCAATGCTACAGTTGCCATGGGTAATGTCGCTTCAACTCCTGAGGCCATCACCTGCGAGGTATCACAGGGGTCATGTATTTCACCAACTCTTTTTAATATTTATATTCTTTCCTTCCTGAGACTTCTTGACGACCTGGGTGTGCAATATGCTAACTACACTGATGACACCCAGGTGGTCCTGAAGCTTTCAGGAGTCTATGCACAAGACACGACGACTGTCAATAGGGTCTATGGGGCCATCCGCGTCTAGATGGCAACCAACGCATTAGTGCTGAATAAAGATAAGGCAGAGCTCCTGATTGTTGCCACAGGGTAGTGTCTAAAAAAACTATCTGTGGAATTTGAAAATGTTGATATAGCTGCATCTACCATCCCAGTTGCTAAGATCGTCAAGGCCCTTGGGGTCACACTTGATGCTGAACTGTCCATGAAGCCCCACATAGCTCACCTACGACTATCCTGTGGCTCCATTAATAAACTTCTGAGTTACAACTGGCCTTTCTTGTCACCCGACAACATGGCCCTCCTTGCTTCAGCAATTGTGAACTCATGCCTGGACTATTGTACCAGTCTCCTCTTGGGTACCTCCCAGACTAACTTAGCAGCACTCCAGGTTACCCAAAATGGGGCTGTCTGGGCTATTAAACACCTAGCCAGATGTGAACATATCACTCACGCATGGAGGGAGCTTCACTGCTTCTGGTGAAACATCGAGTCACCCATAAGGTCCTGAAACTCAGACATAAATGTCTGAATTCTCTAGCCCCTGTATACCTCTGCAAACGCACTAAGGTATACTAGCCTGGTCAAGCTCTCCACTCGGCTGACAAGGCTAGCCTCCAGCAATCTAAATACAAACTAAAAGCTTTTGGGGGTACCTCATTTGACATTCAGGCTCCACAGGCATGGAAAACACTCCCTCTTGACATAAGAAAGACAAGTTCCTTCAAAGACTACAAGAAAAAAATCAAGACTTACCTTTTTAGCATGACTTAATACAACTACTTTGACAATCCATTGCCTCTTCTCATTTTTTTCTTTTATGTGATTTGCTCTGTTCTTTGTTTTTTGTGTTTTTTGTGCGCCCTGAGACCTCCGGGTGAGCGGCGCGTTAGAAGCATTTAATGAATGAATGTGAGTATCTTACTGCTGTTGAAGAGGCCTCCACAGGCCTATAGCCCCTTCTCCCCCATCTCTTTAACTGTGGTCCCGTGTTGTCATTCTGTCCTAATGCATTTCATTTAATCAGGATGTGAGGTGAGTATGAATTTTCCTGGCATAGTATCTTCAAGATTCGTCCCCACAGCCTTCTGCCTCTGCCCTATAGTTCAGGTGAAACCATTGTACACAGACTTTAAACAAAATCCTATTGCTAATGACTTTTGAATCGCTGGACAGATTTGCGTAACATTTTCCAAACAAAAAGTCTGCCATGGGCCCACCTACACTGGAAATTGTGGGAATGATTTTTTACAAAATGAAAAAGTTATTACATTTTTTTAAAAAAATGCTGTTTTCGGTCAGCTCCCATTAATTTTCCCAAAGTAAAAAGTGCAATTTGTTGGAAGACGAAGCCCAAAAACGCTGGACAGATTTGCACCAAATAAAACACAATTTAGGCACAAAGCGTTGACTTAATTTCCTTGACTGGTTTGGGGTAAATCCATCCAGTAGTTTTTAAAATATTTGACAGAGAAGGGGGTGCACCCTTATCCCAAAAACTTGTATATATCTCCCATGGTGCTTAGCAGCAGAGATGCTTTTCAGAAATAAAAAGCCCCCATTTTCTTTTTTGCTTAGTGCAAGCAAAGCCCACGCTAATACCTGGGGAAGCCAAAAACAAAAAGTGCTCAAAAAGCTATTTGGAGGAAAAAGGATGCAATCGCATCAGGCTACAGGTGCGGAGGGTGAAAAGTAAAGATGAAGTTAGGGAGTTTGAGGTGGTCTGCAGAGCCAGTTACAATTAGAACATTTTTGGCTTATCGAGGGAATGCCGGGGGAATCTCGCGACATTCCCGAGGTCAAATAACGCCTGATTCTCTCGGAAAAGAAACTGCATCGCACAAACCGAAGAGTAATAGGGAGCAATGGGAGAGGGCCAGGGAGGGAAAAGGAAATTGAGGGGAGAGGGAGGACAAAGGAAAGCCGAGGGGGCAAATGGTAAGTGCCTGTGAGAACAGGGAAGAGTTTTTGATTGTCGAGCATGATGGGGGTATTATGGAGGAAATCTGACGAGAAGCCAAACTTTGTTGCTCTATTAGTGACGCCATCAGTGGTGCCATTAGTGATGTCATGTATGATGTAATTAATATGTCACTAGTGATCTCATCAGTGATCTCATCTGTGATGTCATCATTGTGGTCATACACAACATGGGGAGCATAGTTATTGGTGGACTTGTTTGAAAAGTGAGTGCTGAATTTCAGGTGTTTTGTAGTGTTAAATCTGATCACCTTTACTCTCCCTTATGCACTTTTTATGTATATGGATGTTGATGTGATTTTGCAAATTAAATTGGATATTGTATTGTGAATTCAAACATAAGTCGGACAACCACAGGCAGGATGCATGATCATTCATTTCATTAAGCAAGCTGTCAGTCTTTAATTTCTTAATGTATTATTCTTAGTAAAACAGAATATTCAAATTAAAAGCAGCCTGATACTTGTCCTACTTTGTGGATTTGGATGTTTGTAGTGGATCAGGCATAGTTCACTATGAAACATATCATTAGTAAGGTAAATATATTTCATAGATAAAGTCACCATCATATAGATTTGCATTAGCACATGCCATAAAGGTAAAGCAATCAATACTACATTCATCATAAAAGCACACACGTCGTACAATAATCCACTCAATATAATGGTTAGATAGCAAAGAATCTAAAAATAATTGCAATTCCTAAAACAAGTCATTAAAAGCTTAAATTCATCAGGTGCAGATTCCATTCAGTTTCTTCTATTTAAAGAGCGGAAAAATGCAGACTACTGGTTTCTTCTATACTATTTAGTACAATTATTATCTTTAAATGCCCAACCAATACGTTTTCTGATTCTTAATGCAACTAGAAGAAACTGATGTAATGCCCAAGCCACTACTTGATCAGGTTATACTTGCGAATAAAAGACAGGTTAGCACAAATTCAACCGAACCTCAGTACCAGGTGTCTAGCACCATATTATGTAAACATTGGAACTGGCACTGGGCCACTCTGAAGGTAAGAAATGTCACCTGACAATGGAAATGTGGAACAGTACTCAAGGCGTGACTTTCCTGGCCATCACCAGACACTGTCCCCTTCCCTGCACCTCACAGCAACAAAGGTTAGGACAGCAGTTGTAGAATGTCATTTGCGTGCAGGCCACCTGCTTTATGGAAGGCTTTCTAGCCCCACAGGGCACTTGACCTCTGGATTAAATAAAAGGATTTTTTTTCTTTACTTACCGTGGTTTACAAGTGGGATTTGCAACAGCTGACAAAGGCTCTAATGTTGTAGCTACACTGAGGTGTGGTAAAATCATACACATTGCCTGCTCTCCCATGACTTCAATTTTGTGGTGACCTGTTTCATGAGCCAGTACCCACCATTTGATGAGATGAATGAACATCATATTGCCGAGGACTGTGGTGTGGTGAAACACTAGGTCCATCATTTAGTAGACAGCATAACAGACCCTTCAGATGATGGAGATTCGTGCCATCTACAGGCAAGTTCATATGGACACCTGGGCCCATGTAAAGGTGATGGTGATGTTGAATTTGACAGTAATGGTTGATATGCAGACCTGACCATGCAACACACTGCCTTGTCAGACACTCTGAGGCACTTGAGTGCATTGCACTAGTAGAAGTTTAGTTTTTCATTTGCCTCTGCCAAATACCGAACAGTAGAGTCACTGTCAATGTCATAGTACGTATATTGAACAAACGGGTTGCCACCAGAACCTTGCAGGAAACCGATGAGAACAAATTTTGATCTAACCGCTTCATAAGATTTAAAATACTTACTCTCAACCACATGCCTGATGTAAATTATCTGCCGCAACTGTAATGTATAACTCTGTCTACCTATCTCAATGTAACTATAATGCCATTGTTTTTGTACCTTCAGCTGATCCTTGTTCCCTGCATCCAGAAAGCTATACTACAACACTGTAACCATTGCCGTGGTACCTCCAGGTTTGGGCGTATAATCAAATGTAATAAATAAATAAAATAAATAAATGAATATTTATAAAGAAAATACCCCACCTTAACATTTTGCGTTCTGCCTTCCAAGAAAGAAAGGAGCTGTTGGCATGTTTGTTCAGAGACTACGACAATGGTCGCTAGATAGGAGAGCAAGATGTTATAGTCTACCCTGTTGAAGACTGCCAACAGCTCCAACATGAGTAATACTGACAGATGTTCGTGAGCATAGCCCGGAATGTCGACCTTTATGGTTACTGAGGCAGTTTTGGTGCCGTGCACAGGGCAGGGTCTCGGTTATCCAGAATCTGGATGTGTTCCAGATGATTCTGCAGTTGGATGAAAACCACCTTTCCAGACTGTTTGCCAGGCATGCAAGCCCTGCAGTCTCACAATTATTGTTCAGGACTCCTGGGGGTCTAAGAAGGGTTTCTTCAACAAGAATGTGACCATGAATGCCTTCCAGCCATCACCTCTTTTGTTTTGCTTAGTCACCCTGAGTGGGAGCGGTATGCACAGATGTGGTTCCTGAGCCTGATGGGCCTAGAGACCCAGGATACACCTCACTGATGATGCCCAATGTGGGGGAAACATGTATGGAGTTGCTCGTGACCTCATGCATAAAGGATGTCACCAAGCAATATTGGCTTGACTGCATCTTTTTGGGTGGGTCTAAGCCTGATTTGTATATGGTCTTCCCACTTTCCGTCATGGCTTGGCAGGCTGAGGAACAATAGTCTGGAGCATTGCCTAGTGCAATGCCAGCGGTTAACATTAATTCGAAACCTTTCAGCCATCACCTCTTTTGCTTTGTTTCCAGGTTTGTGAAACATACCTCTGCATAAAGGACAGATTTATGAAAGTGGTGACAAATGTGGCCACCTCATTAGCATTATGATGGGCCATGAAAGCAGGTAAGATCGATCTCATTACAAGTGGGGTTTAAAACTGATAATAAAGGAGTAACTTCAACAAAAGAGACTGGCAGCAAATCAAAGCTGGCCTTATCAGGGAGAAAATCAGTAGTATAAGGGTAGATTCTTTTACTAATGTTACAAAGGAGCTTTCCTGAATCTTGTTTATTTTAGACACATAAATCAATGAACATATTAGCCAATGGCAATGTGGGAGCCATTGAGGGGCAATAAGGGTATATAAAAGAATTAACAGTAGCAACAATGTGTTGAGTTCCTTAAGGGTTTAAGAAATTACACTGTGAAGGAAGGAGGGTTTAACATGGTAGATTGCTTTTTTATACGCAACCAAAGTAGTCTTGGTTGTTTTCTAAGATGTACTATTTCGTAATTTCCTCCAGATGTTGTAATCTTGCTGATTTTGTAATCTTGTTTCAATGCTTTAAGGGCTTTTGGGAACCAAAGGTTACAGTTCTATCAATGGGAGTAGGGCAAAATGTGGTGACACGATAACACGCTTTCTGGTAGCTAGACCCTCTTCTAGGTACTGACCACGCAGGATATCTGAAACAACATTTGGAAAAGTCACTAAGGTGCATTTTTTAACAAACTTTTTTCTTACAAGAAAGAGCTGAAAGGAGGTGAGGTAAGAAGTCTTAACAATGATGGCCTTGATGTGTGTGACTCACTAAACAAAAGTGGGTGAAGGGTGTTAGTAGGATAGTAGTGAAGGCATGTACAGAATCTGTGGTGTTGATAAGTGGAGGTCAGAATCACCCGTTATCTGGAATCAGTAAGGCTTCTAATGTGTCTATGGTTGTGAGGGTATACACTGGGTATGTTAGCCATATGGGCAGTCCCAGGATGGAGAGAGTAGCAGTGTGTGCTTTAGAGTTGACTTGTTGATAGCAAATGGACAGGGTAGGAGTCTTTGTTTAGTATGCTAGACAATGTGGGTCATCTGTTAGGAAAGAAATGTGGTGTAGCATTGCAAGATTTCAGTAGTGAGGAGTTAGAGAGGGAGGAGAAAATGGGAAGAAGAAGTGAAGTCAGTGCTCATACACTTCCTCCGGTGAGGTGGTAGAAGTCCTTGTTTTGTTTCAAAGACTGTAGTCTTATGTTGAGAGTTAGAGTTATAGGAGATGAGATGGGGATACGCATGATGTTCCCGCATATTGAGATTGTATTACTTGTTGCAGATCTGTCTACACTGTAGATCATTTTTGGTAATCAACATGGCTGGTACATGAAAAAGCTATAACAGAAGAAGTCTTTATTTTCCTGTTGTGTCAGCCTTGGTACGTTGCTGTTTATTCAATTTACATTGCTGGTCTGTTGCTATTTATTCAATTTATGTAATTGAAGAGCCACACCATGAGCTGTTTTCTGAACACATGGTGGTTCACTTCTAAGCGAAAATGCTTAGGTAGGTAATTCCACAGTTTGATAGCTAATAGGGAGAATGGGGATCCTCTGGCCAGTTCCTGTTGGAAGTACTAACAGGAGTAGAACTATGTTACTGGACCTTAGTATCCTGGAGGTTGTTCAATGCTGAAATGTACTGGAGTGGCAAAGGAAGTTAGGCCTTCTCCATGGTAAGTGCAATGGGCAATGCAGAGGGTTTTCAAATGTATTAATTTCTTGAATGGAAGCCTGTGGAGAATGCAGAGTGGGAGTGGGGGGTGGTTTGTTGCAACCTTTTCATCCGGACAAGTAGTTTGGCATCCATGTTTTTGCACTTTTTTTCCTGAGGTATTCTGGTAGCACGTGATATCGGGTATTTGTGTAGACTAGTCTTGTTAGGACTTGGGATATCACAGCCATGGTCGTGTGGCTAAGGTATAAGTAAAATTTGATGAATTATAGAGCGCAGAGATGGAAAAAGTAGCTCCTGGCAATATCTCTCACCTGTGGAATGAGTCTAAGACTACTGCCCATTGTGGTTCCAAGGTTACTTACCTTGGTGGATGGTATTGGGCATGGGCCCATCTCGTCAATCCAAGGGATTGAGATGGTGCTTGTGGGGGCAGCACTGCAAAGCAGAACTTATGTTTTGGTAGGTTTCATTTTTTGTCTGTTTGCGATCATCCATGCATCCACATGTGCAAGGCATGTTTGTAGGTCTTTTGAGTTTGATGAAAGGTTGTTCTTTTGTTTGTAGATTATTTGTGAGTTGGCTGCATAGTTGTAGTAGGTAAGGCCACAGAGAGTGGCCTGGAAGTGGTGCTATGAAGACATTTCAAAGAAGAGCTGATAGTGTTGATCCTTGGGGTACTCCAATGGTCAATGACCTTTGCTGGGATCTGCAATGGGCCATGATGTAGGTTTTTGTTCTGCTGGTGAAGAAATAGGTTATTCAATATACAGCCGCTCCTTTTGTTCCATTGTTTTCCAGTGCTTTTAGAAAAATATTAAGGTTAATGTATCAAAGGCTACATAGATAGCCTAAAAGATGAGTGTGTGTTCTTAATTTTCTTCTGCATTGTGCTTTAGGGTTTCTCAAATTGAGCAAAGAGATGATACAGGACCCCTGGTCACTTTAAAGCGAAGAGAGATGGGGAAGTTCACCCCTTCCTCCCCATCCTATAAGATACATGATGCGGAAGAAGGCCAGGAGATACCGTGATCGCCCATACTATTTTGGACCAATTCTTACTGCTCCAATGATTGATAAGTATGTCGAGAAGTACCCACTCAGCCAGCCTTACAGAGCAGGTGCGATACAAGTCTACCCCAGAGGGGATGAGAAGCCCCAGGCTGCAACTAAAGAGACCTCAATTGACAGTATCGATTAAAGTGCAGGGATGCCATGTTGCTGAATCCGATAGCCTAGATTGCAGAAGCTGAGTCGGCTGCTTAAGTCTCCTGGAGTGAGACGTTTCACACGTTAGGCGATGCAATGGGTGCAGTTCGATCACAAGAGAATAATGCTATACTCTGCCTGGAGTGCAGGAAGACAGCTGTGGGGTTTTTGTGTGGGGTTGGGAAAGGCTATTACAGAGTGCACATGATATTTGATTTATCTATGCCATTTTGGTAGCTTTGTGACGTCACCCTTAGGTTTGCATATAGGACACAGAGAGTTTGGGATGGTGAGGAGCTGTCACGATCCATGCCCCTGACCCCCTCAGGTATAACAGCCCCCTGGCAGCAGTGGGGCTAAAGCCCTTCACACTGGCCCTAAGGGCCTTAAAACTCCATCAGAAACATACTTGGAGTCAGTCCTGGTGCCTTTGGCGCCGGGCTCATTATCAGGAAAAAAACAATACCAGTTTTGGACCTTAATCCAACATGGAGGCCTATTACACAGCTCAGTTCTTTAGAACCAAGCCATGCGGTCTAGTGTTTTGGGAGTGGCTGGGCCTGAAACTACTTGGCCTGGAACTACTTTTCCTGGGCTATTTAAACCACACCCAAACAGCTGAACACCCTTCGCTATTCTGCACTCCTGCAGCGTAACGCTCACCGTGTCCAGCTCTTGCTCATCTGCTTCTCTGGCGGCCCAATCCTAAAGCCCTAGATCAGGATTCCATTAATAACCCGGAAGAACAAGAACAGCGTTAGCAAGCAAGAACACTTACCTGTGAAGTAACCGGTCTTGAATCCATCCTGCACTTCGCTTACCTCGCCCATCTCCGGAGTTCGCCACAACCTGCAAAGGTAAAGAAACAAGGACAGCATTAATAACAATTCTTACCTGGGCAAGCAGCGAGTCCTGGCAAAACCCTGCGCTTCTCTTACCTCACCCATCTCCGGGTTTCACCTCAACCTGCAAGGGAGAAGGAACAAGGTCAGCATTAACAAAGCACTTAACCGGGCAAGCAGCGCTTCGATCAGTCATCACTCTGGAATATCACAACAACCTGTACAAAGAAGAGAACACAGGTTAGCAATTAACACCAATAAACAGCGCAGCGCTCCGCGCATCAATAACTCACCATGGTCTTTGGCATCAGCACCGCAACTCCGAGATCGCAACCATCCCTGTGAAAACAAAAAGAGACATTGTTAGGGAACAGCATAGTGGAGCAAGACGCTGAGAAGACAGAGAAAACGGAGTGAAAGAAAGAGACAGAATAAAGACGAAAAAGACATTATAACTCACCTGGAAGACAGCAAGCAGAGTCGGAGTCACAGCCGGTCTGGACCCGACATAAGGGCCCACGGACCAGTGAAGCAACTAGGTCCATGGAACGCCTGCACCACCCACCCGCCCCTACACAGAGACGCAGGACAGACAGTTCAATGCACAAAAACCTAAGGTGCTACCCACGTCTGGCACATAACCAAGCAGAGAGGGGTCCGCGATAGCGCTTAGACCTCCATCCAGTATTGTATGGCACCCCCCTGGATAACAGGTGAGCGTAACAGAGCTAGCATTGGAAACTTAGGATTGGCAGATGAGGTGAACCAGTGGCGGTGCACGAAAGGTGCATGTGCAGGATTGTGGTTGTGTGCCTGAGGAGGTAGCGATTGTGAAGGTGGGGCGCTGCGCGAAGCACACCTGATAAGATGTAGACCCAGAGAGGCTCCTGGAAACTGGAAAGTATTATTATTGCATTGTGACTTTTATCCCTAAACAGCAAATTGTCGAAACCTTCGACTTGAGGTCAGGTAATAGGTATTGAGATGTATCAAGGTAACAGTGGGGGGACTACTCCCCTTCAGCACACGTGTAAGACCCTTTAGCCTTAAAAGGAAAAGATATGCAAATATAGCATAGAATGGTCCAAAGGTACAGAAGGTAAATTAACCAAACCATGGCCACCTTGTGGAAATGTCCCCAAAGACATGCAGCAATCGCTTTTGACACACATACAGGGTGCCTACAAGGGGAAGAAATTGACCAAATGCATGGCTATATTCGAGTTGTGGTGCATGTTTCGGGAGGGAGAGGGGGATGCCGCGAGGCGTCAGTGGATGCTAAGCCAGCGGGAGGTGAAGGACCAAGGGACCCATTCTGTAACGCTCACCTGACTCCCACGGAGGCACTGGCCTGGTTCGCGCTGCTGTGACCTCTTCTAAGGTGATGCGCAGGGTTCGGAAGATTGACTGGACCGGGCTCCCGAAATCTGGCTTGTCTGGTCCGCAGAAGTATCCTTCTGTAGGCAAAAATAGGGGATTAACTGTCTCCGGGGTAATGCAATCAGCCTCCCACTTTCCCCTCTCACCCTCCTCGAAACTCTTCTGTGATTCCTCGTAGCGTCTCACCTTAGAGTCTGGAAGGACGAGCTCTCCATCCTGCATCTGAGGCAGGGGCGCGTTGGTATTCAGTTACTTCACTGGATTTTCGGATTGGTGAGAACCAAACTTGCTTGGCTTCCAGGTAAGTTTTTTGATAAGAGGTTCCCCTTGTGTCCATGCATTAATGTACTAATGCTAGTGTCTTTTTCCCCATAGGGGTCGGGGTACGGATTGCCGGGGAACAGGCACCGACCCGAGATGGGAGGTGAAATCCTTGTAGAAATCAGGTAAGTCTTTAATGAGCGTTTTTTTGGTAATGTCTTTTCATTCGCTCATTAACGCTGATGTCTCTTTTCCCCTTAGGGGCCGGGGTACGGAAATGCCAGGATGCGGCGCGGACCCGAAATGAAGAGGGAATGAATCAACAGTTAAGTCTTAACATGGAGATTTAGCTTTCCTTATTCCCTTCTCTCTCTCACCTTTTGTTCTGGTCTTTTTCTCCCTAGGCGCTGGGGCGTGACTGCGAATCCGGATGATCGCTGCTGAACATGGAGGCGCCCTGTAAAGGTGAGTGGAATGCGGCGCTGCAGCGATCGACGCAATGAGCTTTTAAATAAAAGTCTTCCTTTTCAGGATTGTCGGAGAGATGTCTCCGGGATGCGGATTTAGCAGGTAAGGACTTTTCCTTCTTCTGTTCTCTTCTTCTCTTCCTTTGCAGGTGATCCAGGATGCTGGCAGGCGTGGCAGAAGTCAGGATGCAGGAGCAGACACGGTGAGCGTCCAGCTGCTAGATGCAGAACAACGCGAAGCACGTGTGGCTGTTCGGATGGGGTTTAAATAACCTTGGAAGAAGTTCCAGGTATGTATCCTTCCTCCAATCAGGTATGTATCCTTCCCCGGCCCTGCCCGGATGGTAAATTAGCCCCACAGGTAAAGTAGTTCCTTTCAGGCCTCAAGGAGGCCGGGATCCTGCAGCATGGTCTGCATCAGGTAAGTGCACCCAAGCACTTCCATAATGAGCCTGGTGCCTATGGCGCCAGGACTGATGTCTTTTATGAGCCTGGCGCCAGAGGCGCCAGGACACTGTCCAAAGGGCCCCTATATGGGGTTGCTGTGTCCTTCCTTGGGGACTGGATGTCGGCTTTCGGGGACGCAGGGCTTGAACCGGCTCCCCGGGAGCGGGCATCATGACACATTCCTCCGCACCTCCCATTCCCCTAAAGAATGTATTATCCGATGATATAGACGATGAACAGTTAATGTATCCAATGAGGGGACTAAGGGCAGTAGAGGGGTATTCAAATCTGATGTATAAGCCACCACCATATACTAAGGAAGATAAGCCGAAAGGCACAGGGCAGTCAGCCGGTGAGTCAGGGTAAAGCAGTGAGGCACAGCGACGCACTAAGGAGGAACTCGAGGGCATACGCGGAAACAAATGGATAGCAGCGTAGATACTTTTGAAACTTCAAGGGAAGACAAATGGAGAGGTGGATGGGGTGACCGAGGCGATAGAAACCCTGAAAAGGGACAACAACACGACAGACTGGATGAGGAGGATAGAAGGGAGAAGGACAGGGAAGTGAGATTAGACCAGGAGGAGAGAGGAAAAAATGGAGTTCGAAGACAGGGAACGAAGAAAGGAGGAAGAGAGGGAACACCTGGAAAGGGAGCGGGAAGAAAGAACCGAGAGGGATCTCAAGGAAAGGAAGAGAGTGGACCGGGAGATGAGGGAGAAAAGGAAGAGAGAACTGGTGAAGGCAGAGCGACAGAGGGAGATAGCAAAGCAAGAAAAACATAAGTTAGCAGAGAGGAAACAGAGGAAGTTACAGTTGGACAGACTGGCAAGGGAACAAGGGTGCAGGGAGGAGGATGAGCAAGCAATAAGGGCAGTGAGGACACAGGCAGCACTAGATAGGGAAAAGAATAGAGGCGAGGAGGACAAACAAACTAAACCAGATAGCACAAACTCACAAGGTAGTAGCGTGACAGAGGGAGGAGGAGCAGGTGTAGGGGCCTGGGCAGGAGGTAGCAAGTATGAATTAGTGGATATCGATCTTAGCATGAAACCTAACACAGACCTGATATCGACGAGACTATGTTTTGCTGATGATTTTTGTAGCAACATGCACACGGGAAATTACAATGACGACAAATACAGCGAGGACAAGAGGGAGGAACAAGGCCCATCACAGTCTAGAGGGACAGACAAGTGGGCATCATGGGAATCTAGGACCCACAGACACAGAGAAGGAGGGGCCGATTCAGAAGAGCAGGCAAAGCAGACGAACAACCTTTGCACCACACACAACACATATGTTATGTGGGATGTTTTTATCCATGCATCCGAGCCCTACCTTAAAACTGTGCAGTACTGACATGGAAAACATCATGATGGCCAGAGCTTCCCAGAAAATGTACAGGGAAATGCATGAAGAATAGGCTGCCACTCTTTTTGCCGATGTTATGGGCACAGAAGGACACTGCCTAAAACCACCATTGGACTACCCACACCGTAGTCTGAAACCATTGGGAATGGCAATGCTGATTGCCAAAAGCAACCTAGAATTGTGGGGAATTCATTTTCTTAAATCCCAAAAATGGGTGCATTACCAGTACTCACCACTGTCAGAAAGCCGGCGTTTTAAAACAAAACAACACCAGACTTTTTTTTTTTTTGTGTAAAACTGAATAAATGAACCCAAAGCAGGCCAAAGAAAGACTTACTGAGAGGTGGATACAATCTAAAGTTATATTCTGAAGTGACTTGAACGTTTATAACAAGACTGGCTGAGTTGTGGATTTCAGCAGTTAAGTAAATTTGGACTGAAAGACACTAAAAATCTAAATGTTTAAAAGAAATGAGTGACCTACTTTTGAGTGTCACATAGGTTGAAATTGTTTAAATGTCATAGTTTTAAACTTATAATCAGCATTCTAGCTGCATATGTAAAATGGTTAGTTTTATTTGAATGCAGAAAACTGGGTAACTAAAAGTGACATTAGCTGGGGGCTGGCTTAAGGAACTGAATTCTGCCTACCAGCTACCCCCGACAGGAGATGAGACTTGCACAACAGCTGTGTTCCCAGGCCCAGCCGCCTTTTGCTACTCCCACCAAAAGGGATATGACACTTCTCTGATTGAATTACCAAGGGACTGCTAGAGACTAAACATAGGACCCAGGCAGAGGGTTTATTGAAGTGGCCATAAATGGCTTCCTCTTGAACAATGGGCCTTCCAGGGCCCAGGCAGATGGTTTATTGCAGGGGTAATAAAAATGGCTTCCTCTTGGCAGAAACTGGGAGGGGGAGAAACTGGAGACAGAGGCTGAGCTTGAAGAAAGTGGAAAGACTGGTTTCTGTACCATTTGACCTGAAAAGACACAACCCTGTAGCCAGAATATGGTTTTAGAAAAAGATGAATAACTCATAGTACGGACTTGTCATAATTATTTAAATGATACCATAATTCTTGTGATTTTTCTGCCCACATTTTAAGAGGTTTTTAGAACCGGTGGCATGATCTGGGGGCAAGCTAGCAGTTAAGAGGGTATTACTTAAAATGTATGCATGTTAAAAATCTGACACTTCATCAAGTAATGTTCATACTCCTTGCGCACATGTGTATAAATTTGGGGTAATGTCCGATATTACGAAACCAGTTAAAAAGTGAAAATGTTGCCATTTCTGAATGCAAGCTCCCAGGAAGAGCAGATTTGGACAGGGTATACCTCCTGTGATATGTGATGGGTGCATGTAATTTTAAACAAATGTGTACCTGTACAAATATGTCTTTTGGGTCAAAATATAGATTGTGTGTAATTTGACAGGGGTGGGTTCTCTGTACCATAAACAGTCCTCATCATGATGACACTTCATGTCATTCCCCCAATCAAGGGGTAGAGGAGGAAGTGGCCAATGACAAGTGGAGAGGGGTAGAGCCTAGTGATGCTGCACACACACCCATTTTCAAAACACATAAAAGCAGACAGTCAGGACAGATAGGGACATTCAATTCCATTTGCTGCGGAGCATGCTGCCGGACCATACCACATCCAGAGATCCAGACTTCAAATCCATCAATCTCCAGAGAAAGCTGTGCAGAAAGATCCAGAAGCAGTGCTGTACCCAGAGAGAGCAGAGCTGACCCGGACCACTGTTAGCAGAACCAGAGAGCTGACCTAGATCACTGTGAAGTGCCGAGACCAGACCAGAGTCCAGTCTAAAACCTGACCAGATCCGTGGCGAGGCCCATTCTATTTCTAAATATATTGTGAGTACCTAGCAGAACTGTGCAGAACCAATCTCTTAGTTAAAATAATATAATTCAATCTATTTTAATCTGAGTAGAACTGCCTCCTAACTGTCACCTGTCATTTCTAGTTGCTAACTGTCACTTGTCACTTTGAACTTTAAAATTTCAAATCTGAAAAACGACCTTTACCATATTGCTCATATCTCTGTGACCGTTTGTCTTAGAGACTTGCAGTAACTTTCCTCTGAAAGCTGGGAATCTTGGCTTTTCAACGAACCTAGAACTGCATTCCTACCCCCTACACTTTTGCCGCAATCGCGAAAAACGCACTCGCGAATTTACCGCAATTTGCAAATTTCTCCACGTGTGAAAACAGCAGCTTCTTGCTTTCCTTGCTAAAAATTCGTTTGCCTCTTAAGAACCATCCCTGAATCATTGCTAGAGTGAGCCTGGACTAATATTAACTTGATACCACTCACCCTGAACCTCTAGAGGGAATTAAAAGCATTCTAGAATATTTTTCACTTCATTGCCAGCACATATAAAAGCATTTTGGGCCTGTGTTTCAAACATCTATAGTCTAAGCTTGCTGGGGTGAACTGAATTACCTTTGATTGCATTTCTGAGAACTGTGTGCTTCCTTCCATTTCCTTGCATTGCATAAAGGGGGGAGTGGATTGCCAGAGAAAAGTGATTACATTGTTTTGTTGAAATCATATTGAGTATTTTCTGTACTGCCTTTCATTCAACATTACATCCATCTGAACTTATATAAAGTATTCTCTACCACCTTATTCTTCTGTTCCTATTCACAAGTGTGCTAGTGCCAGACTATCCATTATTTATTACTGCTCAGATTCAGTGTGATATTCAATTATTAATTTATTATAAAGCGTGATATATATATATATATATATTGTTTAAATTATCAAATAAACATTTAAACTTGCAAAACAGAACTACTTCTTGGCTCAGTGGGGTCAGGGGGATTCCAAGAGAGGGGTGTTATATAGGGGTAGTCATCCAGAACGCATGAACTGGACATAAAGATATATCAATAAGGGTTTCCATTCAGTATCCCAGACTAGGCATTGACTTAGCTGTAGTGTTGAATTGAATCCTCTTACAGTTAATAGACTAAGGGATCTCCCAGGATGAAGGAGGGGGGAGACAGCCATACCTTGCTTGAGAGGATGATTGTATAGGGCTTATGACGATAACAGGAGGGGGCCTATGTTAGAACCAGTAGATGCATGCGTAGACATTGAGGACAAAAGGGGGCCTCGGACAAATCAGATTGACCAGAAGGTTGCCTGATGAGGTGAAGGCATACTCACAGATGCCCCTGTTAGAGAGAGGAGGGGTGAGACCTCAGTATGTGCCATGTGTGGGATGTTTTTATCCATGCATCCAAGCCCTACCTCAAAACTGTGCAGTACTGACATGGAAAACATCATGATGGCCAGAGCTTCCCAGAAAATGCACAGGGAAATGCATGAAGAATAGGCTGCCACTCATTTTTGCTGATGTTATGGGCACAGAAGGGCACTGCCTAAAACCACCATTGGACTATCCACACAACAGTCTGAAACCATTGGGAATGGCAATGCTGATTGCCAAAAGCAACCTAGAATTGTGGGGAATTCATTTCTTAAATCCCAAAAATGGGTGCAGTACCATTACTCACCACTATCAGAAAGCCGGTGTTTTAAAACCACCAGATTTTATGTAAAACTGAATAAATGAACCCAGAGCATGCCAAAGAAAGACTTAGTGAGAGGTGGATACAATGTAAAGTTATATTCTGAAGTGACTTGAAGGTTTATAACAAGACTGGCTGAGCTGTGGATTTCAGCAGTTTAAGTAAATTTGGACTGAAAGACACTAAAACTCTAAATGTTTAAAAGAAATGAGTGACCTACTTTTGAGTGTCACATAGGTTGCAATTGTTTAAATGTCATAGTTTTGAACTTAGAATCAGCATTCTAGCTGCATATGTAAACATTGTCTTGACTTAAACTGGGTAACAAAAAGTGACATTAGCTGGGGCCTGGCATAAGGAACTGAATTCTGCCCACCAGCTACCCCCGACAGGAAATGAGACTTGCACAACAGCTGTGTTCCCAGGCCTAGCTGCCCTTTTGCTGCTCCCACCAAAAGGGATATGACACTTCTCTGATTGAATTACCTGGGCTCTGCAGGAAATTGAACAAAGCCCTGTCCTGACTCAGGCAAAGGTTTTATTACGGGGGCCTAAAAAGTGGCTTCCTCCTGGAAGTAAAGGGGAGGAGCACTGCCTGTGAGAGCAAGCTGGCTTGGCAGAACTGGAAAAAACAGAAATTCAACCTTGTGCTGGGGGGAAACCACACCCCCGTAGCCAGAATATGGTTTTAGAAAAAGATGAATAACTCATAGTACGGACTTGTGAAAATTATTTAAATGATACCATAATTCTTGTGATTTTTCTGCCCACATTTTGAGAGGTTTTTAGAACCGGTGGCATGATCTGGGGGCAAGCTAGCAGTTAACAGGGTATTACTTAAAATGTATGCATGTTAAAAATCTGACACTTCATCAAGTAATGTCCATACTCCTTGCGCACATGTGTGTAAATTTGGGGTAATGTCTGATATTGCGAAACCAGTTAAAAAGTGCAAATGTCGCCATTTCTGAATGCAAGCTCCCAGGAAGAGCAGATTTGGACAGGGTATACCTCCTGTGATATGGGATGGGTGCATGTAATTTAAAACAAATGTGTACCTGTGCAAATATGTCTTTTGGGTCAAAATGTAGATTGTGTGTAATTTGACAGGGGTGGGTTCTCTGTATCATAAACAGACATCATCATGATGACACTTCATTTCATTCCCCCAATCAAGGGGAAGAGGATGAAGTGGCCAATGGGCAGTTGAGAGAGGGGCTGGCTAGTGATGCTGCACACACACCCATTTTCAAAACACATAAAAGTAGACAGTAGACAGATAGGGACCTTCAAATCCATTTGCTGCGGGACGCTCTGCCGGGAAAATCCATACTTTACCTCCATCAACCTTCAGAGAGCCAACATAGAGACTTCAATCTATCCACATCCAGAGGTCCAGACTTCAAATCTATCAATATCCAGAACCAGAGAGCTGACCCAGATCACTGTGAAGTGCCGAGACCAGACCAGAGTCCAGTCTAAAACCTGACCAGATCCGTGGCGAGGCCCATTTATTTCAAAAATATATTGTGAGTACCCAGCAGAACTGTGCAGAACCAATCTCTTAGTTAAAATATTATAATTCAAGCTATTTTAATCTAAATAGAACTGCCTCCTAACTGTCACCTGTCATTTGCAAAGTTGTCACCTGTCATTTTCTAGTTGCTAGCTGTCACTTGTCTTTTTGAACTTTAAAATTTCAAATCTGAAAAACGACCTTTACCATATCGCTCATATCTCCGTGACCGTTTGTCCTAGAGACTTGCAGTAACCTTCATCTGGAAGCTGAGATCCTAGGCTGTCCTACGACCCCAAAACGATAGTGCTAGTCCTTGTAGTTCCTCTGTAATCGCGAAAAACGCACGAGCGAATTTTACCGCAATTTGAAAATTCCTCCACGTGTGAAAACAGAAGCTTTTTTTTACTTTCCTTGCTAAAAATTCGTTTGCCTCAAAGAACCATCCCTGAATTATTGCTAAAGTAAGCCTGAACTAATTTAAACCAACTAATCCTCAACCTGAACCTCTAGGGGGAATTAAAAGCATTTTAGCATATTTTTCACTTCATTGCCAGCACATGTAAAAGCATTTTGGGCCTGTGTTTAAAACTCTGATCTGTAATCTAAGCTTGCTGGGGTGAACTGAATTACATTTGATTGCATTTCTGAGAACTGTGTGCTTTCCTTCCATTTCCTTGCATTGCATAAAGGGGGGAGGGGATTGCCAGAGAAAAGTGATTACATTGTTTTGTTGAAATCATATTGAGTATTTTCTGTATTGCATTTTCATTCAACATTACATCCATCTGAACTTATATAAAGTATTCTCTACCACCTTATTCTTCTGTTCCTATTCACAAGTGTGCTAGTGCCAGATTCTCCGTTGTTAATCTTTATCATATCAGATTAAGTGTGATATCCAATTATTAATTTATTATAAAGTGTGATATATATATCTATTGTTTAAATTATCAAATAAACCTTTTAAACTTGCAAAACAGAACTACTTCTTGGCTCAGTGGGGTCAGGAGGATTCCAAGAGAGGGGTGTTATATAGGGGTAGTCATCCAGAACGCATGAACTGGACATAAAGATATATCAATAAGGGTTTCCATTCAGTATCCCAGACTAGGCATTGACTTAGCTGTAGTGTTGAATTGAATCCTCTTACAAATTGGGGGCTCGTGCCGGACGTTTGGATTAGATCTATCACTTGTGCAGATTAATACAGCGTGCCAGCTGACCAGATACACATATCCGGTCGGAGCACACGCTGTGTTACGCTGTAAAGCACTCCTCAAAGGAACGCTCTAAGAAAAAGGTCTGTTTTGCAAAAATAAAATACTAATTTCTGTAAGTCAGGACAGAGACCAATCTCTAGAATGACGACCTTAGTAGACATGAGAATAGCCAGAGAACACTTCTTACATAAGTTATTTGTGAGAGGTGAGTGGACTCACCAGGACCGCATGGTCTGGTTGCAGGCCATCACGCAACAGGTCACGGAAACAGGGTCAGATACATGGAGAGATCAGGGTCCCTTACATGTGGCCCTGAGTGAACTATACATGGCTCCTAAAGCTAAGGATGAACAAGACAAGATGGTTAGGATAGCGGCATACCTGTACCTATATATGGGAGACATGCAGGATAAATGTACTGAAAGCCAAGATCTGGCGAGTAGGCAACTGCTGGCATTACAGAAGGCCCAATCTGATCTGGACTCTTCTGAGCAGAGGCTGCAGGGGAGCCAGGAGTCAGAAAATGAGAGTAGACAGCACATCATTAAAAATAAAGAGGGATATGGATATACTGCAACAGGAAAAGACAGACCAGGATGCCAGAATTCTGGCTTTGCAGAAGGAACGCCAAGACAGTTTGGACTCCCTACTGCAGAGCCAGAAAAAGCTGGAGCAACAGATCAATTTCAACAGGGCATGCACAGAGAAGGTAGCCACCCTGCAAATCCAACTAGACAGAGAGAAAGAGGAGAGCAATAAACTGATCCTGAAAGACCTGGATACCCAGGCAGAGTTTGATCAGGAGCGCCAGAAAGCTGGTGCCTTCCAAAGGCAAAGGGACGACCTGGCGTCACAAATCCAAGCTCTTGGTCAGGAAAGGGACACCTTAGGCCAGGAAGTCTGCCACTTAAGGAGAAAAATGGAAGAAAATCACCTGGCCCACCAGGGACTGGGTGACCTCCAAAAAGAACACCAGGACTTGCTAGAGCACACCAGGAGGGTGGAGGATGCTCTGGCAAGAAAGGAGCAGGCCAATAGGGACACAGCTCAGGAGGTAACCCTCCTGCAGCAAAGACTGGCCCAGTGCTCCAGGACCAATCAGGAAACGCAGAGAGAGAATGAGGCTCTCTGCCAGCACAATGATAGACTCCAACAACAGGTAGCGATGCAGGAGAGACTGATAGAGTCTAGTAAGGCCTTAACTGAGGAACTGAAGGCGCAGGCTCTTGCATTGCAACAGGGAGCAGGGGCGGATAGAGATGAGGTTCGCTGGGAAAGAGAAACTTCTGAGCATAACCCCAGGAGCCCTAGTACCAGAGGCCTTTATTTCTCTCAGTCCCTGGACTCTGCCACCCCCATGTCCCCTGGCGCACATGAGCACAGGGCCACAGGGATGGCAGATTACTATCCAGCCAGAAGCATGGGGCTCATAGGCCAGTACCACCCAGGAATGGAGGGGCGGGCATCCGGGTATGGGCACCCAAGCACAGTGCAATTTGATGGGGAACCCCAGGAGAGTAGGCCCATTAAGGGCATCCTTTAAACCTCTGCCCAGTTAGGTCAGTGGGGGGGGTACCCATCAAATCCTGGCAGCAAGGAGGGATCTGAAGACTCCTCTGAGCGGTACAGGACACAGGAGACCAGGTCCCCACATTCTGCCAGCCATTCCCAGGCTCGCAGAATCCGGGAAAACCTGGAAGAACAGATGGGAACTTCTGGGAGCAGTGCCTCTGAGTCAGAAGATGAATGGACAAGGGTTACCCGAACCAAAAAGGCCAATAAGGCAAAAAGGGCCTTGATTAAGGACCCATTGAAACAGATTAAGGCAATCAGGAGCGTCATCACGCCTTATCATAAGAACGCCAAGTATTCTGTTTGGGAGCACTTAGAGTTGTTTGAGCAAATGATGGAGACTTTCCATTTGAAGGACAGCCAAAGCTGTATTCAATATGTAAAGTGGACCTTCTCCCCGGAATACTCCAGTTTCTTTGCAGGGCTGGAGGACCAAAATCATTTAAGATGGTCCACCTATAAGGCGGCCATCTTGAAACATTTTTCTACTCATAGAAATCCTCAAGAGGCTCGCAAGGCAGCCTACAATTTACAATGTGGGGAGGATCAGGCCCCACAAGAGTTTGTGCAGGAGTTAAAGCGTGCTTTTGCACAGACCACAAGAAGGGTGCGCACGGATAGCAGAGAATTTATTAATACGTTTTTCCATGCCTTGCCCAAATACATAATGACCCAGCTCGTGAGGGATTTTCACGAGAAAAGATCTTTAGACTGTGTCATTGAACAAGCGACCCGGATCTATGAGGTGCAGAAGCCAATAGAAAATAAAAATAATGCACCCAAAAACCCCAAAGCCAACAACACCCCTGCTGCTGCCAAGGTGGCAGAGGTAAAGGTCACCCCCGTTTTAGAGTTGGAGATGGGGGGGCCTACAAACCTACCTGCACCTAATAATGCTAGGCCCAGAAGGTCCTCGGGCCAGTCACAGACAGGGGGCCAGGGAGGCAGCCCCACAAATGGGGTCCCTCGCTCTCCTGATTATGTAAGCCCCCGGTACAAGGGAAACAGACCCATCCTGGGTTATGTGTGGACTCCTCCAGCCCAAGGGGGGGGATCCAGCCAAGCACCTAACCCAGAGAACTTCCCTCCCAACTTCTCACAGGAGGGCAGAAACTCACCAAACCCTGGGCAGAACTTCTTCCCCAGGTATCCACCCAACTTCCAACCCCAAAATCATCCATCCTTCTTTCCCCAATTCCCTGAGCCCAGACAACCTAATCCGGGAGAGGGGAGGCCAAGGGTGGAGGGGTACCCAAATCTTCCCAACCAGGGGTACTACCAAAGAAGGGATAGCTACCCCTCCCGGGATCAGCCCAGGGGAGAAAACAGGGCCCGTATCAGCCTGAGCGGGTTTCCCAGTTAGAGCGCCAGGTTCAAAACATGGCGCGGGATCTGGGTCACATACTGAGGGCTCAGCAGAACCCTCAGATCGGCATGCCGGTGCAGAACGCACCCAACTCTGGACCTGGTGCTCCAGAACAATGACAGGGGCAGCACCCCGATAACTCACTGGTTCCCATGGAGGAGGCACAATGGGAAGGGGGGTGTAAAGCATTGGAGGAAGCTTCCTTCCTCACTTGTAAACTGCCCCTGGAAACCCAGGAACCGGAAACAAATCTCCTGCCCCTGAAAGTCTGCCTCCTAAGGAGCAGAGGGGGGGGGGTAGGAGAAACAAAAGACCCAAACAGACTCAGTTTGAGGAGGAGGTACAGATCTTCCAATTTGAGGGAGAGGGATCCTCAGAGGATCCTGGGAAAAGGATCTTCTCCTTCAGAGAGGGGGGAACTCCTCCCAAAGAAAAATGGGTCCCTAGGGATGCAAATCCAGACTGGGGAGATGTGGAGACTGAGCTACCGCCGCCCACCATCTCATCCCAGAACCAACCGCAAGAAAATCCCCTGGTTCAAACCCATCCTGATGACTGCCTCCAAAAAAGGGGGGGCGGCCCGGAACCGGAGCCAGGGGAACCCACAATGGCTCTGATCTCCAGTTGCCAACTTTTTCTTTCAGATTCCCAAGGCTCTCCACAGAATTCTGCCCAAATCTCTTCGCTAGCGATGTCCAAAACCAGAAAGTTGGCCCACCAGTTGTCCAAAAATGTGCATTATCTGTGCCCCCTTGAGGAGAAGGAGGGAAGATACTATGCCCCGGTACAAGTACAGGGGCAGGGTACAATTTTAGCGCTGGTGGACACGGGATCTCAAGCTACCCTTCTGTCCAGAAGGGCCTTTGATGAACTGAATGCAGGAAGGGGAGAGAATTACCAAATTCCTCTCACCTCTCTTCCTGGACAACTGCAGAACTTTGACGGGAAGGAAATTCCCGTTGAGGGGACTGCAAACTTGGACATTAAGATCGGGCGACACAAGGTGAAACACCCGGTCATAGTAGTGACTCCAGAGGGCACCCCTTGTTTACTGGGGAATGACCTCCTGAGGAGGTTGTCACCCCTAATAGATTGCGTAATTAAGGTCCTCTGGACCCAGACTAGCCGACCAATAAAATTAAAACAGAGTGTCGACCATGTTAGTTTAATTGGCACCTGCCACATGGTTGAACAAAAATCTGACCAAGTAGAATTTCACTTCCAGAATAGCCAAATTCCAGACGTGACAGTAATAGCAGTAGGACAACAGACTGGGGATGGAGGGTCCTCTCTATTTCTGAAAATCAACCTTCCTTCCAGTCTAAAGTGGTACTCCACGCTGGAAGGAAACACTCTGAGATTCTATACTAATCCACAATCAGAAACTCCCACTCCTATAGTCCAGAAAGATGTGAAATCAGCTCAGAGCCTAGCTGATATTCAGCAAATTGGAGAGCAGTTGTTCATCCCTGTTCAGTTAAATGATGGGAAGGACTCTGTTCTCGCTCGAGTGTGTGTGAACAATGGTAAGAGCTTCATCAGCGAAGCCATGTTTCGCCAACTCCCAAAAGATCCGCCATTCCCACCTTCAAACTGATAGGCAAATGGGAAATGGACCTGGAAGCACCTAATTCCAAACATCTCCTGCCAAGCAGGTGTATGCTCAAAATCTCCATTGGCAACAAGAGCATAGTCCATAATTGTTGGGTCGTGCGAGACGTCACTGCCGCCTTTTACTTAGGCAGTGACATTCTCAATCGATTTGCCATTAGTTTGGACCTAATAAACTTCAAAGCTTGGTCCCGATTAGCGGATAATCCCATGGGCTTTGATGATCCAGAAAAAGCATTTAGGTCAGCTCAATTGCTACCTTATGCAGTTGAAATTCAGATCAAAGAGGATGTCACCATCCCAGAAAGGACCCGACAATTCTCCCTGGAAGTGAAAGTTAAAAGAGGACAACATTTGAAAAACCCTGATGCTTACATACATCTAAATGCTTCTCTCCAACTGCAAGGGTTAGGGGTAAACCCAACTCCATTAGTCAACATAGAACATGACACCATTCCAATAGAGGTGGATAACAGCGACTTAAAGAGTATTACTCTAGCCGCAGGCACCATTATTGGAATGGCGGTTGATGACCGACATTTTTCCATAGATTTAGGTAATGAACTGTTAGGGCCAATCCCCAAGGACTGCTTTGACAGTGACAGTGATGACAATACAACACCAGACAGGATTTTTACCCGGCATGGGGGGAACTTCCTGGTGTACACTTCTTACCCTTATGGTAAGGAAGATGTGACTTGTGACTTCAGGAGGGATGAGGTGATTTTCCAGGTCCATGAGGGCTGCCTTTCCCACCTGAAGCCTCCAGTCCAAATCAGCACTCTGACCAGGGACTTCTCCACCCAGCTGGAGGAGGCCGCTGAAATAGCCAAACCAGAAGTCTTTCCAGGCTTCAGGCAGATGGTGGAAGAGAGCGTCAACCTAGCTGATGCCTGTGAGACTCTGGAACAAAAGCAAAAGTTGAAACAAGTTTTCTTGGATTTCCAAGATCTCTTTGCGGTAGACTCATATGACTGTGGTCGCACTGACATCCACACAACAACAATCCCCACGGACCCTGGCATGACTCCAGTGTTTGTGAAGCAATATCGTTTGCCTCTCGCATCCATGGAGTCCCTTACTGAAATAATTAAGAACCTTGAGTCCCGGGGAATAATCCATCCAATCCACAGCACCTTCAATAATCCGGTGCTGGGAATATTGAAGCCAAACGGCCAGTGGAGACTCTGCGCTGACCTTAGGGAGCTCAACAAACGGGTCCATACTTCCCGATGGCCTCTGCCCTACATTGACCAAGGGCTGGCCCAGATCCAGGGGTCACAGGTATTCACTGCAATAGACCTGACCAATGGATACTGGACTGTGCCTGTCAGTAGGGAGGACCAATACAAGCTGGCTTTTACCTTTGGGGGCCAGCAGTATACATGGACCCGGACTCCCTTCGGATACCTTCACTCCGGTAATGAGTTCAATATTTTCCTACATAAGGCCATGCCCGACCTGGGTGCGAGGGGTAACCTGGCTTATGTAGATGATGTCCTCATCAAAAGTTTATCTGTGGAGGAACACATAGCGGAGATCCGTTATGTTCTGACGCAGTTGAGGGCCGCCGGAGCAAAACTTTCCTTTCAGAAAGCACAGTGGTGTAGAACCCGTGTTAATTTCTTGGGGCATGAGATTACTCCTCAGGGTCTCTGTCCCCAGGAAAAGAAAGTGGAAGCACTTCAGAAACTGAAAGACCCCACAACTCTGCGGGAACTAAGGAGCCTCCTTGGACTGACTAATTACAGCAGAAAGTTCATTGAGGGCTACGCAGAGATCACCAGACCCCTGATTCATCTCCTGAAGGGGGGGTCAAGTGGGAATGGGGTCCAGAACAAGCCGAGGCAGTAAGACAACTCAAAAGAAGCCTCTCACAAGCGCCCTGCCTAGCTTACCCTGTCAGAAACAAGGAGTTCTTCCTGGAGATGGGGTTCTCTAATAAGTGCTTGACGGCAGTATTATACCAAAAGCATGACAAGGTCAATAAAGTAATCTCCTATGCGAGCAAAACTTTATCCTCTGTGGAGGAAAAATTCAACGATTGTGAGAAGGCACTCCTGGCAACGGTGTGGGCATTGAAGAATTACCGCCCGTTTATCCAGGGGGAACACATCATAGTGGAGACTCCACACCAGCCTCTGCAATATCTCCAAAGTGACAGAATCCGGGCCGGAAATGTGAGTAATTCCCGAATTACTTCCTGGATTCTATCAATGCAAGGCTTTCCTGTGGAGGTCCGATATGGCCAAAACAAGAA
Organism: Ambystoma mexicanum; assembly: GCF_040938575.1. Classification (NCBI taxonomy): domain Eukaryota; kingdom Metazoa; phylum Chordata; class Amphibia; order Caudata; family Ambystomatidae; genus Ambystoma; species Ambystoma mexicanum. The sequence goes on along the minus strand of NC_090941.1, from coordinate 737,558,809 downwards.
GAGTCCCCTCGCGCAAGGTCTGGCTGACTTGCATGATTGTGCCAGAGAAAACTGTCTCGAGGACGAAAGTCTAAAAATCAAGGACAACACGGAGGCATACCTTAATTCCCCACACAAAGTCTTTGAAGAGGACAAGTGTGAGGGAATGCCCACCGTGTATGTGGATGGATGCTCTTACCATGTTGACAACGACGGGGAGAAAGAACTGGTGGCCGGCGTAGGGAATGTATGGGTGAATGAGTCCCCAGAACCCTCCGCTGGATACAAAATTGGTCCCCGAAGTAGTCAGGTGGCAGAATTGATGGCTGTGCATCAGGCCATCCTCACTGCTGTCCAGCATCAACTCCACAAACTGGTCATAATCACAGATTCGGATTATGTACGGAATCGGTTTGTGGAGCACCTGGTTAATTGGAAAACCAGAGGCATGTTATGTGCTAACAACAAACCCTTGAAACATGGGAAGTTGATCCAAAACATTGACGATCTGGTCACCTCGAATGAGATGACCATCTATTGGAAAAAGATCAAGGGTCATTCCAAAGTAGAGGGACTAGACAAAACTGGAAATGACTTAGCTGATCAGTTGGCCAAAACCGGGGCCATCCAAGGGGTTCTAATTGAGATTGAGTCCCTGTTGGGGGAAATCCAGGTCACTGCTATCACTAGGTCCCAGACAAATGCTCACAATGTTCTTTCAAATGCACAATGGAGTAAGGAGACCCCTGATGCTGATTTGATTACCGCTCAGAAGGGGGATCCAATAATTGGTACATTTTACCAGCACATTGAGGACCCTGAGAACTTTCCCCTGACGGATACCGATTACACTGGGAAAGAGGACCTAAGAGTGTTGATGAAATGTCCAAAAATGTTCCGGATCCAAGACGGTTTGTTGGTAAGGAAATCCAAAGCTGGCCACGATCAGTGGGTGGTTCCTACCTCATTCCGATGCCTGATGTTAAGTCACGCCCATGATGCGGCCACCGCCGGTCATAGGGGGTTTCACACAACATTGGAAATCTTAAGAGAGGTTGCATACTGGCCACACATGGGGCAGGACCTCGACCAATACTTGAAGGGGTGTCTTGTGTGTGCACAATTTCAGCCATCATCCCTCACACACCGTGCGCCTCTCCAAAAGAGGGGGATGACACTGCCATGGTCAGATTTACAAATCGACTTTGTAGGCCCCGTGATTCGCTCTGCTATGGGGAATAAGTACATGTTGACTGTGACATGCTTGTTTACCAAGTGGGTGGAATGTCTCCCAGCCCCAAATTGCAAGGCAGAAACCGCAGCTGCCCTGATGATTAACCACATCTTTTCCCGTTTTGGTCTACCTCAAAGGATTGAGTCAGACAGGGGTAGCCACTTCACCAGTGAAGTAATGACAAAGATGTGGGAAATACTGGGGGTCAAAAGGAAGTTGCATATTGCTTACAGGCCAGCTTCTTCTGGGGCAGTAGAGAGAGATAACCGAACCATTGTGAGCATATTAAAGAAGTTTGTGGCAGATTCTGGGCCAAGTTGGGATATCCGATTACCTCTGGTCCTAATGGCCATCAGATCTACCCCTTCATCTGCAAACAAAATGTCACCATTCGAGTTGATGACTGGACGCAAGATGGTGCTTCCTCAGCATTTGCTCTACAGGACCCAAGAGCAGACACTGATAAATGCCTCCACAACTCATGAGTATGTGGAGAATTTAAGGAAACACCTTGAACATGCTTTTGCTTATGCTCAGCGGAATCTAGAAAGATCAGCTGATAGCATGAAGACCCACTATGACCTGAAAACTTCCAGGAAGGAATATCAGGTGGGGGACCGGGTCTATCTATACAATTTCCAAAGGAACCAGGCCAAACAGCGAAAATGTTTGCCTACATGGAAAGGACCCTTTGAGATTATAGACAAAATCTCCCCTGTGGCCTACAAGATCTGCATCCCCAAAGGCGATTTGGCAGAGGGGGAAGACAAGTGGGTCCACATTAACCAGTTGAAGTGTTGCCATCCCAGGCACACTCTGCAACAACTGGAGGAATCCTCTGGAATCCTAGAGGGTGCTGTCTCAGATTAATTCAGTTCTAACTTAAAATGTCCTACATATCGCCTATCAAATTCTGTGTTTCTCAAGTTTATGTGTTCCTGTCTCTTAATTTAAAAAAAATGTGCATGTTCATATCTGTTGAGTTCTAAAATATATATGCCACCCCACTATATCAATGGTGGGGAGAAATGTCCATGAATAGGTATTGCCGCTCTTCCTTTGTCGTCCTAGGAGAAAGAAAACCTGGAGACGGGCCAAGGAGGACGATCCGGAGACCCGGAGCAGAGACGCGAGGGGCCCAGGGTACCGCCCAATATTCCCATCGGGACCGGCGAGGAGAACCGATCGATTAGTACCGGATGGAGGAAAAGATGCTGAACTGTGCCATCTATTGGAAGAAGATGAGGAAACATCCCAGGTCTTGCGAGTCCCATCAGTGAAACAGAATGGCCATCGCAAGAGGGGGGCTTGTGGGATGTTTTTATCCATGCATCCAAGCCCTACCTCAAAACTGTGCAGTACTGACATGGAAAACATCATGATGGCCAGAGCTTCCCAGAAAATGCACAGGGAAATGCATGAAGAATAGGCTGCCACTCATTTTTGCTGATGTTATGGGCACAGAAGGGCACTGCCTAAAACCACCATTGGACTATCCACACAGTAGTCTGAAACCATTGGGAATGGCAATGCTGATTGCCAAAAGCAACCTAGAATTGTGGGGAATTCATTTCTTAAATCCCAAAAATGGGTGCAGTACCATTACTCACCACTATCAGAAAGCCGGCGTTTTAAAACCACCAGATTTTATGTAAAACTGAATAAATGAACCCAGAGCATGCCAAAGAAAGACTTACTGAGAGGTGGATACAATGTAAAGTTATATTCTGAAGTGACTTGAAGGTTTATAACAAGACTGACTGAGCTGTGGATTTCAGCAGTTTAAGTAAATTTGGACTGAAAGACACTAAAACTCTAAATGTTTAAAAGAAATGAGTGACCTACTTTTGAGTGTCACATAGGTTGCAATTGTTTAAATGTCATAGTTTTGAACTTAGAATCAGCATTCTAGCTGCATATGTAAACATTGTCTTGACTTAAACTGGGTAACAAAAAGTGACATTAGCTGGGGCCTGCCTTAAGGAACTGAATTCTGCCCACCAGCTACCCCCGACAGGAGATGAGACTTGCACAACAGCTGTGTTCCCAGGCCTAGCTGCCCTTTTGCTGCTCCCACCAAAAGGGATATGACACTTCTCTGATTGAATTACCTGGGCTCTGCAGGAAATTGAACAAAGCCCTGTCCTGACTCAGGCAAAGGTTTTATTACGGGGGCCGTAAAAAGTGGCTTCCTCCTGGAAGTAAAGGTGAGGAGCACTGCCTGTGAGAGCAAGCTGGCTTGGCAGAACTGGAAAAACCAGAAATTCAACCTTGTGCTGGGGGGAAACCACACCCCCGTAGCCAGAATATGGTTTTAGAAAAAGATGAACAACTCATAGTACGGACTTGTGAAAATTATTTAAATGATACCATAATTCTTGTGATTTTTCTGCCCACATTTTGAGAGGTTTTTAGAACCGGTGGCATGATCTGGGGGCAAGCTAGCAGTTAAGAGGGTATTACTTAAAATGTATGCATGTTAAAAATCTGACACTTCATCAAGTAATGTCCATACTCCTTGCGCACATGTGTATAAATTTGGGGTAATGTCCGATATTACGAAACCAGTTAAAAAGTGCAAATGTTGCCATTTCTGAATGCAAGCTCCCAGGAAGAGCAGATTTGGACAGGGTATACCTCCTGTGATATGGGATGGTGCATGTAATTTAAAACAAATGTGTACCTGTGCAAATATGTCTTTTGGGTCAAAATGTAGATTGTGTGTAATTTGACAGGGGTGGGTTCTCTGTATCATAAACAGACCTCATCATGATGACACTTCATTTCATTCCCCCAATCAAGGGGAAGAGGATGAAGTGGCCAATGGGGAGTTGAGAGAGGGGCTGGCTAGTGATGCTGCACACACACCCATTTTCAAAACACATAAAAGTAGACAGTCAGGACAGATAGGGACCTTCAAATCCATTTGCTGCGGGACGCTCTGCCGGGAAAATCCATACTTTACCTCCATCAACCTTCAGAGAGCCAACATAGAGACTTCAATCTATCCACATCCAGAGATCCAGACTTCAAATCTATCAATATCCAGAACCAGAGAGCTGACCCAGATCACTGTGAAGTGCCGAGACCAGACTAGAGTCCAGTCTAAAACCTGACCAGATCCGCGGCGAGGCCCATTTATTTCAAAAATATATTGTGAGTACCCAGCAGAACTGTGCAGAACCAATCTCTTAGTTAAAATAATATAATTCAAGCTATTTTAATCTAAGTAGAACTGCCTCCTAACTGTCACCTGTCATTTGCAAAGTTGTCACCTGTCATTTTCTAGTTGCTAGCTGTCACTTGTCTTTTTGAACTTTAAAATTTGAAATCTGAAAAACGACCTTTACCATATCGCTCATATCTCCGTGACCGTTTGTCCTAGAGACTTGCAGTAACTTTCATCTGGAAGCTGAGATCCTAGGCTGTCCTAGGACCCCAAAACGATAGTGCTAGTCCTCTGTAATCGCGAAAAACGCACACGCGAATTTTACCGTGATTTGAAAATTCCTCCATATGTGAAAACAGAAGCTTTTTTTTACTTTCCTTGCTAAAAATTCGTTTGCCTCAAAGAACCATCCCTGAATTATTGCTAAAGTAAGCCTGAACTAATTTAAACCAACTAATCCTCAACCTGAACCTCTAGGGGGAATTAAAAGCATTTTAGCATATTTTTCACTTCATTACCAGCACATGTAAAAGCATTTTGGGCCTGTGTTTAAAACTCCGATCTGTAATCTAAGCTTGCTGGGGTGAACTGAATTACATTTGATTGCATTTCTGAGAACTGTGTGCTTTCCTTCCATTTCCTTGCATTGCATAAAGGGGGGAGGGGATTGCCAGAGAAAAGTGATTACATTGTTTTGTTGAAATCATATTGAGTATTTTCTGTATTGCATTTTCATTCAACATTACATCCATCTGAACTTATATAAAGTATTCTCTACCACCTTATTCTTCTGTTCCTATTCACAAGTGTGCTAGTGCCAGATTCTCTGTTGTTAATCTTTATCATATCAGATTAAGTGTGATATCCAATTATTAATTTATTATAAAGTGTGATATATATATATCTATTGTTTAAATTAATAAACCTTTTAAACTTGCAAAACAGAACTACTTCTTGGCTCAGTGGGGTCAGGAGGATTCCAAGAGAGGGGTGTTATATAGGGGTAGTCATCCAGAATGCATGAACTGGACATAAAGATATATCAATAAGGGTTTCCATTCAGTATCCCAGACTAGGCATTGACTTAGCTGTAGTGTTGAATTGAATCCTCTTACACATGGAAGCACACAGATAAGGAGAATGTGAAGTGTAGGTTATCATCATTGAGCGCAGGAGCAGGGAACTGGATTTATGAGAAGGAGAAGATGACAGCAGGCCAAAGGCTAGCAGTGGGTGACATAAAGGGACTGTTAGTATCGATACTAGGAGACGCAGCTGACAACATATGGAAAAGGGCAGGTTCCCAGGGGTGACGACACACAACACAGCGCACAATGGGGCGCCATTTGCAAACTGCAGGGCAGCAGTATGGCAAGCATTACAAACACAATACCCAGTCACGTCAGGCATTGGGGCAATTACGTCACATAAGATGAGGCAAGATGAAGATTCTGTGCAGTACATTCAGGAGATTCAAGATCTTTGGTGTCTTGAAACTCGAGAGCCATGGGACATAACAATAGCAGTATTTGATCATATATTAGTGCAGGGACTACCAGAGCCAGTTCAGAAGAGTTTTAAGAAACTGGTAGGAATGGAAGCGAAAGGATGGCCAGAGATACAGTTCACAATAGTGCTTCATTGTAGACTATGGCAGGAGAAGGTTCAGCAAAAAGTGGAAGACAGGAAGGCAGAGGAAGCAAAATTAGTACAGAGAAAGCTATCAAAGTATGCAATGGAAGGGGCCGATATCACCAGCCCCACCCTACAGACACAGCAGCAACACCAGCAGTCACAACAGTTTGCACCGCCCATGGGAGGAGGACACATGAGGTGGGGCAGCTAACAGCAGGGGTTATGAGGAAGGGGAGGATTACAAAGGGGTTGTGGGTTCGGCCACTGATACATCACAACCAAGGGGGGGGTTTCAGGAGGTTTTTGGGGGTATGGACATCAGATGTGCAGAACCCAGGAGATTTTTCATGGGGGTTTCAGTGACAAGGGAGGGAGCCACCACAGTGCTGGACCTGTGGGCAGCTAGGGCACAGCTCAAGGGTTTGCTCATTTAGAGGGGCGCAACAGAATTGGGGAGAGCAGGGCCAGCAGCCATATCAAGAGGAACAAGAAGATTATTATGCACAAGACCAACAGCCACAAGGGCAGGCACAGGGTACATATCAACAGATGTCACAATCACACGCACCACCAACACAGATGCAGGTACCACAGATGGCAGCACCACTACCACAGTATTTACAAGCACCACAGATTAGAGAGAGCAAATAGCAACTAGCACAGAATGATGATGCACCAGTACACGTGGACACTGTGGCAACAGTACCCATTTGATGATGTGAAGAGTTACAATGGTAGGGAACAACCTCTTTAACAGCAATGAGTTATCCATGTACTTGCAATAGGACAGCCCACAGACAAACTTGATGTGTCCCATCCTGTCTCATCCTATCGATCACACCCAACCCTGCGGAGGAATCTTGCATAGGGGTGGCGATAAGTGACAAAACCTTTTCCTTTTTTGTTGACACTGGGGCGACTGGGTCATGCATTAGGGAAGCAACTTTTACATTGTCAGGCGATGCTATGAACACTTAATGATTCTCTGGGGCTCAAGAAGTGGATAATATATCACTATCTAGGATTTATCACTACCTTCACTTTACTCTCGACCGACATGACCATCTCATTCACAGATAAAGGCATAGTGTGCTCAACACCAGGCATGCACATGTTAAATGTAAAGCAGATTGTTCAAGCATATTGTGGGCACACGGTACAGAGAGGGGTGCCAGTGGACCCAGAGATGTTTTAATATGGGACTGACATTGCCATTGCATGAATGCCGGGCATTGCAGGGAAGTTATGGTGAGTACCAAACGAATACCTGTTCAGGCCAGAAACATAATTGGACGAGCCAGAAGTTACGATAGTTTCCATAGAAATAGAGGTGGTGTTGGTAAGGGAGGATTGGATTGCAGTACATGGAGTATATGACACTGGGAGGGCATGGAGAGCAATAATTGCAGTTGTAGAAGAGTGCATGCTGACCACAGTGACAGATGAAGAACTATTCAAGAAGAGAGGCAGGAATTGGAGATGGTGTTCGAAATGAGTGTAACCTACTGGTTACAGATCGACTACAGAGAAATGCCACAGAGACTGGTGATGGCGTTGGAGGTGCTGCCTTCATTCTCGGAGGAAGACATGGTGAAGGTATCCAGCAGTTTATGGACCACAAGTCCTTATGATGTGGGATGCATAAAGAGCATAGGAGGGGGAAGATTAAACTCAAACCAGGAGCAATTTTGACAAGGGTAAAGCAATATACCCTAACAAAGGAAGCAGGTGAAGGCATTTACCAATCATGGCCCTGATTTATCAGAGGTATTCTGGTACCATCAGAATCTCCATGCAACACAGCTGTGTACCCTGTGCGCAAGGCCAACGGGGGGCCATGGCATTTTATTCAAGATTTAAAACCTCTCAACCATATTGTAGAAGCAGGGTATCCACTAGTAGCAAACCTGGCGTCAATTTTGTGCAGCATTCCAGCAGCTGTCTGTTTCACGGTAATTGTTTTGAAGAATGCATTCTTCGCTATGCCACTACACCCAGAATCACAAGACTTGACCAGTTTTATTTACCGAAACCAGAAGTGGAAACATACTTGTTTGCTACAAGGGTACTGCGAATCACCATCTACCTCTAACAGAGTGATACAGATGGATCTAAGTAACATACAGACAGAAAGCACAGTTTTACAGTATGTAGACATTCTGATTTGCAGTGAGACAGAGGACCAGTGCAGGAGGGACAGTTTTTGCTGACAAGGGGTACAAAGTGGACAAGGTTGAACTACAGTATTGCCAGAAGGAGGTGATGTACATTGGACAGATGATATCCAAGGATGGCCGACAGATTGCCCCAAAGAGATCAGAGATGATACACAAAACACCACAGCCCACAACAGTAAGGGAAGTGCAACAGGTCTTGGGGCTGTGCAATTACTGCGGAGCATGGGTGTTTTCTTTGACTACAGCACATATATAAGGCCACTATTGGGTGCTCTGAAAGAGTCACAAAGGGGAACAAAGACCCTGACATGGACCACAGAGATGACTGAGGCCTTTTAGGAACTGAAGGAAGTACTGCTCCAGTGTTAGGGACCACAGACTATAAAAAGGAATTCTTATTCTCACACACTGATTGTGTAGTGATGAAGGTGGTACTGACACAGAAGACATACATGGGCCTTAAGCCAATGGCTTAGTAGAGTGGACAACTCGACCCAGTGATGAGAGGACATTATCCGTGAAAACAATCATTGGCAGCTGCAGCCTTTGCCATGGGGAAGTCATCAGCAGTGACAATGTCTCGGGAGGATAGCTCCGTAGCAACGTGCTCGCCTTGGAAGCAAGACGTCACGGAGCAACACAGGTTCGATCCTCGGGTCTGCACTTAAGAATCTCTCGGTGTTAAACGCGTTATAAATAACCTATCATATCATATCAATGCGGTGCACCACCACATTGTAAGTGGAGCATGCCCTCTTTGCGATACTGCATAAGCCAAAGAGCACACTGACCACACAGAGAGCATCAGGGTATGAGGTGATACTATTGACTGTAGGACTGAAGATAGTAAGATGCAAGACTGTAAACCCAGCAACATTTTTGGCAGATGTTCTCAAGGCAGGAGACTATGCACATGACTGCACAAAGACTATAGAAGCGGTTCCTCAACAATTGATCAAACTGATGGGATCTGACATACTGGAACTGCTGTGGTAAGACTGAAGGAGGATGGGACAAGCGAGGTGGTTGTAAGTGCACGACTACCGTCCCATTATTCAGCACAAGCAGCAGAACTAGTGGCTCTCATATTAGTTCTAGTAAACAGCATGGAGAAGGAGGTGACAATGTATTCTGACTCCGTCTACGTGATGTCAACAATAAACTCAGGACTGACGAGATGGCTCAGGAGAGGGTTCAGGAGACCAGATGGGACCCCAGTGCAGCATGCGCTATTATTGGGAAAATTGATCAAAGTGACAACATATCCAAAGCAGGTAGCACTAGTGAAGTGCCAGGCCCATACAAAAGGGGAAGACCCTATTTCAAGAGGAAATGAAGCAGCAGATTAAGAGGCAAAATGTGCAGCGTTTTATGGGCAATTGTGGGAATTGAAGGAGAGACCAAAGGCACAAGGAGGAGTGAGGGACATGGTGATGAGGCAAGGTTACAATGTACTACCAGAGGCACGGATTATGGAGCTACAGCGAGCTGCACCCCAGAAGGAGAAGGCACTATGGATAAAGAAAGGATGCTCCATGTCTCGGACAGATGCCTTATCGTGACAGAACAATACAGGGAAAGTGATCATGCCCTTAGCTCTATTGAAGACAGCATTGGCCCAATTGCACTATTCAACACACACGGGGAAGGAGGTCATTGCTACGTGCATTGGAGAAATGTGGTTTTGCCCAAATTTGAATGAACATGTGGCTGATTTTATAAGTAACTGGTTGACCTGCCAGCAGTTTACAACATGACATACTTTGAGGGTTGTGAGAGGAGCCATACCAAAACCTGTAGGCCCATTTCTGCATCTCCACGTGGACTACATGGACTACGTGAACATGATTCAAGTTTTCCAAGGATACTGCTACATGATAGTGGTTGTCTGCCCATTTTCTAGGTGGATGGAGGCAGGGCCCTGTTGACATGCTGATACCCTTCGAGCGGCTAAGTTTCTAGTCAGGGAAGTTTTCCCAAGATGGGGGCATGTGTGAGGTCCTGAGGCCTGACAATGGCCCCCACTTCACTAATGAGCTGTTTCAACACATCACAACCCTGTTAGGCATTAAGCATAAATTCACCTGTGTGTACCATCTGCATGGCTGCATTGTTTACCTCTAGCTTTGTTTGAACTGCCCAATAAGCCAGGGTCCGACCACCATTTAATGCCCCATGAGGTGGTGACAGTATGGCATATGTACCTTCCCTTTGCTCCTCCCACAAGAGCATTGAAAGACGTGTTAGGACAGGAGATGCATGATTACATTACTTCTTTGGTTTCTAGTGCCTCTTTTATCTCTCGCCAGACACAGCCGATCCAGGGAGGCCCAGAAGACGGCGAAGAAATCAACTGCGATGACCCAGCACAAGATTATGAACTAAAGCATTCTGTAAAAGTTGGGGATACTGTTCTCCTCCAAAATTTGGTAAGGTGCTGGAATGCACCTAGATTACGGGACCTCACATTGCAGAGGAAGTTGAACGTGCTGTTAGGCTAGTTGGCAAGACTGTATAGAATCATCTCCATGATGCCAAGCCCTACAAAGCAGTGGCCTCACCTGGCAACAGAGTCTCAGTGACCAACAGGGCCAACGTTCAGGACCTTGGTTAACTACAAGTGCATGCAGATTTTACCCTATTAGGAGGACCCAGACATCCTATGGTCACACAATCTCAAGCAGCAGAAGCAGCAACTGGAATACTTGTCCATATTGACTAAGGGAACACTGTCTGTTTGTTATTTTTCTTTTCACACACACAGGTCTACGTGAATGTCATGGGGATTGTATAGGTTGTTGTCCTGATGTTACCTTCCACCCATTACCCCAAAGCTTTCTCTAACCAGTTTTTACAATATATATGGAGACCCAGACGATTCAGAGCACGCTCCCCTGCAGTATATTATCTTGTGTTTGTAGAGTATTTGGCCCAAACCTACCCACAACCTGAGCACGGTGAACCCCCAGTGATAACCATATTGAGAGACACCTCAGTAAGAAAGATCTGGGAGGAGGTATTTGCCTTTGCAATGAGTGATTACTTGGTTCCCGGGGCTTAAGAGTACTGACAAATACTAACACAGTAACGCCTTCTTATTGTAATTCAATATAAACTAATTGCACGCATGCAACTTTATCATCAGGCTGCAAGGATCAAGCAGAGTAAGTGGATGTTAGAGAAACAATACAGAACATTATTATTATGTTGTATCTATTAATTCCAAGTAGTTTGATGGGATTTGTATTTTGGCAAATATATGCTGTTACCACTACCGCTGTACCCTATATTAACATGCCCCCAACCCAAGCAGGAGGGATGACCATGTCAGGTGGACGAGAAGACACTGCAGATAAGCTGAGGAGAGGTAAGCGCAATGTTGACATGTATTTCACTGACAGTACTCAAGTATCTAACAACATGTGGTACAAACACATGACAAAAGTAGGTAAGGAAATCACCGGGGAGAGCTATTATGTCTGCTCTTTAATCCCCTATGCCATGAGTGCCTCTAGAACGTTCATAGCAACTGAAATACCAGCGGTAAGAGCACAGTGCCTGATGTTTCTCGCAATGGTGCAAACACGAGGAAGATTCCAAGGGAAGACATCAACATTGAGATGGATGTCGAAAGGGACATTCCCAGATAAAGATAATTACATAAAGACCTTAGACATGATGAACTATTATTGGTAGCTAGATGAAGGGTTGCAGTACATAAAGGACAGACCTGAGAAGGGAGAAACAAAGACTATCACATTGAAGGAATTGCCATGTCCCTGGACAAGAGTGAAGGAGATAGGAGGAGAACATGGATGCTGGAAAAGGCCACCAATATTAGTGTATGGACAAGTGTACACTAATGATGGATGGCAAGATGGAGTGGTGGGGAGCAAGGCACTGATGCAAGCCCAGTCGTCAGTGAATCAGGTGCGGGAAGAAAATGCCAAGTGCCTAAAGGAGTCGGACGCGAGTGCAAAGTTACTGACATGGGTGGAGAACGAAGCTGGACAGAGGCCAAAAATCCCCCTGAAGACACTAGACAATGGTGATGTTGAAGTTGGCGAGAATGTAGGATGCAAAACAGTCAAACACCAGCAGTGCTGATGGGTCATTACTGGGAGTCTGGATCGAAGGCGGCTGAGAAGCTGACACCTAAATGGGGAGGAGTATGCTCGTTGGTACCCATCAATATGCCTTTGTTGGTTGTACCCAAGAAGGATGTAAAGCTTAATGACTTCCGAAAGATGAACAACAATAAGAGAAGGAAGAGACCATTCAAGGTGGCACCAAAAGCCCAGGCAGAGAAGGTGGAAAAGCTAGAAGGATGGAGCAGAGTGAAAAGAGGGGGGAATTACTTCTGAGAGGCATCATAAATGGCATTGGACGAGATTCCCTCAGAGCACCGACTCTTCAGCCGAACTCAAATGTTCTTTGCATCAATAATGCCAGGAATACAGATGTACACAAATGCCAAGTGGTTAGAGATCACTCGTTGGGAGCTGATGGTAACAATTAACTCTACAGTGAATGGGTTCAACACCATGAAGGGCAAGGAAGAGCTCAGGGCAATAAGGTTGGTGGCGCTCCATAAAAGATATGTTTTGGATCTCCTCACAGCTATCGAAGGATGAGTTTGCAAAAAGAAAGGAAGTTCCTGTTGCACATTTATACCAGATAACAAAAAAGATAACAGAACTCTCTCAGATACAGTAGCACAGTTGGCCCAGATACATGCAAAAATGTAAGATGAATCACGAGGAATAGGGAAGGACAAAAGCTGGCTAGTGTTCATATGGTCCTAGATGCCATCTTGGCTGTCAGACAGACTGAAGGTGATAGAAGGAGCACTTGTGCTGGGAGCAGCATCTGTATGTGGGATCAAGATCAGCACCCTTCATTAAGGGACCGCCAGGGTCGTAATGAGGCCCCTATTGTTACAATGATTGCTAAGTATGTTGAGAGGTACCCACTTAGCCAGCCCTACAGACCAGATGCAGTACAAGTCTACCCCACAGTGGATGAGGAGCCCCAGGCTGCAACTGAAGAGACCTCAATTGACAGTACTGATTGAAGGAATGGTTCGGTAACATTTTTTTATTGCCCCTACGGGTCGGCCATGTGTTTTTAAGCCTAAGTCGAGTTTTCGTCCATTAAACGCACGCGAAAACAGGCATCAGGGAGCTGCCATTTTGTGATAATCCTATCATTTCCCCCATCGCCCTGGCTGACCTGCTTTTGTGGCACTAAATCTTATCCCCCGCCCCTGAGCCTGTCATCACCAGACGTGTACCGCCCATTTCACAACGCCAAACACGTCTCGTGTCAACATTCGCTGCGCTTCAGCTAATGACGTGTCGCCATGGAAATGGCAGGACACCTCTTTCCTCAATAAGTATAAACAGACCGTTTCACAACGCACAGCAGCAGATTTTCGATTCCATTCCTCTCTCTGTGTTACTTTGAGTATTCCGTGACTCTTTTTTGTGCTCTGGTCAGCTACCTTTGTTGCGTGCAGCCCGTGTGAACAGATACCAGTACCACCGCTATAAATTATTTTAGTTTGTTTAGCACACAATGGCTACAATAATGCCCTACATGTACGAGCCCGAGTATACTGAGGAGGAACTACTGGAAAGGGAAACACGTGAAAACGATGGGGCATCGGACGGCAGTTGGGAGGACGATTCAACAGCTGAAGAGCCTGGACCTAGTCACCTGGTGCACATGCAATCGGTGCGAGCTAATGCCAACCGAGGATGAGAACTGCTGCTGCTGTGAAAAATCGGGATGCGTGGCCTACATTTCGGAAGGCGAGCCATGACCGCAATGCATCACCGAGCTGCCAGACTTCAGGGCAGCCTGCCTCACATGGTCCATGTTAAGGATAATGATGGCGCGTATGCATGAACTTCGCGCAACTGTTCGTCCTCGTAATCCGAGTAACGAGTAAGTATACTCTGCTTGTCATGCCACTCCTATTTCATGGTCTTCTACTATATCCAAAATTACATATACATATCATTGTAACGCATGAAAGTCGTTCAATAGTGTGCAGTGTCTAGATAGCATTTGTCCGAGCAGAATGCCATTAGTTACAAGAATTGTCATTGACAACAAACGTTTATTAAACTTATCTTGTTCATTTAAAAACAGTTTGTATCATTCTTTTTCACAGGTGGTACCGGCTGGTGGCCTATCGTTCCTTTACATGATGGCTTCACGGGAGGCTTGGACACCGCGTTTGAAGTGTAATACCCGCCTGTGCCGTTCGTGCCATAAGAGAAACGTTCCCGAGTGACAGCGATCAGTACAGGGATTTTCTCTCGCTGTGCTGCAACCTGACCTGTACAATATGTAAAGTCTTGTATCTTTGTGCCATCAAAATAAGATACAAAACAAAACACCACATATATTTTAACAACGGTTGTTTCGATTTTTTTAATGAATCAAGTATTTCTCCATTCAAGGATGGACGTCAGACATCTATGCTCCGAATGGGTGAAGGTCAGGTCGCTGTGAAGCAGAGTGGTCACTATCTAAGCTAACATAATATATTCTCAATAATCCATGCACTAAATAACACTTGTTCAAAGTCTTTCAGTCGGTTATGTCTCTATAAAAGTCACACATATATCTATACTATCAATCAACATTGGATTATACAGGCCTGAGGTTAAGGGTCTTGACCACTATAATACACTGTTTGAAGTGTGGGTCTGTGCTCACAAGAATCTCTGGTATGTGGCATTTGTTATTGATAGGCAACGATATACTGCAGTAGGGGTATAATGTTAGTTGGGGATCTGCTAGGTGGGCATCATGGCGTGGTCAGTGGTCTGGCACATGAAGAGAATACCTTGCAGGGACACAGGGTCAGAATTGCAGTAAGTTTCCACTGGCGAGGGTGAGTGGGCAAGGACACGTTTGTGGAGATGAACGAGCTATGTGCTTAGTTCAGGCTGGTTCACATGCAGGACAGTGATCTCAGATGAAGAGTGATGTGTGATTTTTATTAGCTGTTGCAAATACCTCTGGAGTTTTCCAGTCAGAGTGGGAATGAGGGTGGGGGCCATGTGCTCATCGCAGTGAGGCCTGGTCACCAAGATGGAGTGGAAAGGGGGTACAAAAATGGATGCCCCGTGTCCTGCTCAGTGGTCCCATCTACGTGAATGTCAACCAAAGTTAACATCACATAAGGGCAAGGGGCGAACCCACTACTGGAGGCACTTGGTCCGAGTTTCTACTGAGAAGTAAAGGATGAGAGGGGCCTGATGGCCCCTCGCTCCCACACACTTGCCTGCAGGCCCACCGGCCCATCCATCCCATCCCCCTCTATCAAAGGCGGTTCGCACCCGGGGATGAGCGCTGGCATGGGGGGCTGTCACAGGCGCAAACGACCAAGGTGCCAAACAGCATGTACACTTCAAGAGGTATCCCACGCCCAGGGACCATCGCTCAAATGGCCTCCTCAGACCCTGTGTCTCCAGGCAGGCCTCCCCTGAGGCAGGCCGCCCCCCATGCAATCCACATAAGTGTGTCTCCATTCAGCAGTCTTCCTGTGCCTTATCTGCACGCCCCAGGCCCATCCATCCCACCCCCCTCTATCAAAGGCGGTTCGCACCCGGGGATAAGTGCTGGCATGGGGGGCTGTCACGGGCGCAAACGGCCAAGGTGCCAAACAGCATGTACACTTCAAACGGTATCCCATGCCCAGGGGCCATCGCTCACATGGCCTCCTCAGACCCTGTGTCTCCAGGCAGGCCTCCCCTGAGGCAGGCCGCCCCCCTGCAATCCACATAAGTGTGTCTCCATTCAGCAGTCTTCCTGTGCCTTATCTGCACGCCCCAGTCCCATCCATCCCACCCCCTCTATCAAAGGCGGTTCGCACCCGGTGATGAGCGCTGGCATGGGGGGCTGTCACGGGCGCAAACGGCCAAGGTGCCAAACAGCATGTACACTTCAAAAGGTATCCCACGCCCAGGGGCCATCACTCACATGGCCTCCTCAGACCCAGTGTCTCCAGGCAGGCCTCCCCTGAGGCATGCCGCCCCCCTGCAAACCACATAATACCATGACATACACACGTCATTCATTCACAAACACACCCCTGTTTCTAATACTTTATAAACCACTTCATATGTCTCATGAGAACATATTTGTGCTTTGCAAGTCAACTCCTGAACCTTCGACCTGAGAAGCACTGAGATCTATGCTAATCTGCTTGTCATCGTGGTATCTGTGACCGCTTTGAGCAAACTCGTCAGTGTGCTACCTGTGGCCATCTACCTGTTCTCCTGCAACATACTGCTCGCCTGCTGAATCCAACTGTTTGTTGGTCAAGGTAAGGCCATGTATCCTAGTCATATTTCGGTCATTTTTACATTTCTATCTATTTGCGATTACAGTACCCAATAGTGCTATGGTCATTGGTCTCATTGCTATTGACTTGAGTTTCAATTGTTATGCTATCAATAGATCTATTTATTTTCAGCTGTGTCAATTGTCATTGTATTGCATCCTTCGGGGGTCCAGTCTATAATGTAAGCATGTTTCCTTTTCGTGCAAGACCGAACATCCAAGGGACGAGTCACATGTTCAGAGTTTAGTCACATCATTTAAAAAATGTCTGTAACTTATGCAAATACTAAGCCGCACATGATGAACTGGTATAGTTCCGGCAACCAAAACAAACCTTGCATTGAACATGGTATAGTTCATTTACTTTTTTATGACATTTTTATTCATCAAGGTTTTATAATAATCTTGATATTTACTTTTCAGAATTTTCAACAATGCCTGCCTGTTCGATTAGCGGTTGCCCTTCGAAGACCCATGCTAAATCTGAAGCCACTACAATGCATGTATTCCCGAAAACTGTTGATTGAATAACAGAATGGGTCAGACATTGCGGATATCCACTGGATGAGCTGGAAACTAGAGTCCAACAAGACTTAGAGGACAAGAGGGGTGATCGATACCGCATATGCAGCCGTCACTTTTCCTCGAACATGTACGCCACATCTTGGGTAACAAAGAAGAATAAACGGCGAACGACACGAAAATTGCTCGCAAACGCTATTCCAACTCTATTCTTTCACATTCCGCCACTGGTGAGTCAAGTGTCCAGATTTAGCTTTAGGCCTTGCGGTAGTGTGTAGGTAGCCGAATGGATTAATTGATATTTTAGGTGTTATGTCCCTTGTAATACTCCCTTGTAATACTTTCGATATTGATATGAGTGTATAGCTTTTTGAATAATGCCATTTATCAATAAATAATTTTTCGATTTTATAACCCCCAAAGGAAATCTATTTATGGGCACAGGGAACTGTACTATATTGCGCATTTTCAATAGCATTATTCTCAAGTATTCTGTCGGTATACATGGCAATTTTTTAATATTTGCATTTCATTATCAAACAATAATTTACCTTTACAACTGCTTGACTATCCAATGAATCTGAAGCAAGAACATTCTACATCCGTGACGTGCCCGCAGTTATCAACCACTTCTAGCGCGTATCAGGTAATCATACTTGGCTATTCCACTACAGAGTTGTTTTATGCATGTCAAGTAATAGTTTTTATGCATCGTGTGATTATTTTACCAATTGTTTGGTTAGTGCTTTCCAATTGATATACACCTTAGTTATCGTCCCCTGGTGTTTGTTTTCAGTTATAATTAGTGTTATCCATACTAATGCAAGTACTGTCTTTCAGGGAGATGCTGAAGCGTCCACCACATTGACAACAGCCCTAGATGTTCTTCAGCAGCACGAGGTATGGATACTGACAGCTCCATCGACCGTGATTATCAGGACTGGAACACTTGTCATTTGATTGTTCTACACCATGTTTCATTTGTGGTTAGCCATTGATATGTACCTGTGCGGTCGACCCCAAGTGTGTGTTGTGTTTTCAGTATTGTAATCCTTACTAATGCAAATACTATGTTTCAGGCAGTTGTTGAAGCGTCAACCCACGCACTTGATGCAGAGCCTGACATTCAAGTAATTCCAGGGGAAGTGGGACCATGCAGATACGAATCGGCGCAACAGCTTCCGGAAGTGCGCACCACATTTACAACATCCATAGATATTCTTCAGCAGCACGAGGTATGGATACTGACAGCTCCATCGAGCGTGATCATATAACGTGATTACATTTGTTATACTTTCTTCCCTATTAACACAAGTACTGTGTTTCAGGGAGACGATGGAGCTTCCACTACAGTCACAAGATCCCATTTAGATGATGCAGATGTAAAGAAATCGGTGAAATAAGTCGATTAAATCTGATCATATTTAAATATTCCTTGATTCTTTTAGACAATGCAACATTTGTGGTTATCTCTTTATATGTACCTGTGCCATCGACCCCAAGTGTGTGTTATGTTTACAATATTGAAAACCATACTAACGCAAGTACTGTGTTTCAGGGAGTTGCTGATGCCTCCTCTTCAATACAATCATTTGTGGCAGTCCGTGCAGAGCCAGAGGTATGAATACTGACAGCTCCATCGAACTAGGTCATCAGAGCTCGAATACTTGTCGTTTGATTGTTCCACACAATGTTTAAATCGTGTTTGGCTATTGAGATGTACCTGTGTGTTCATCCTCACGTGTGTTTTATGCTAAGAATATTTTGATACACAGTAATGAAAATACTATGTTTCAGGGAGTCGATGGAGCCTCATTCCGTGCTGTCTATGCGGATACAGAAAATATAGTCGTTGCAGCGCAAGAGGAAGGGGAGACATGCGGATACGAATCGGAGCAACAGCGTGCAGATGTTGAAGGTCGAGTCAAAAAAGATGCAAAGAAAAGAAACAAAAATAAGGTTAGTTACAAACAGTTCATAACTTTAGACTTTTTTTGTGCTGGGGACTATTTTATGTTTTTTTTCCAGTCAATTGTACTATACTTTATCTTGTGTTTAAACTGAACATCCCTTTTCCAATCTATCCTCTAGTTACCCATGCGTGTCCGAACTATACATACACAGACAGTGAAGCGAATGAGAGATGTTGCTTGCCAGACCATTTACACTATGGAGGAACTATTAATTCAGGCGCGGCATGTTCAGACTCGAGATGCGATTGTCCAATGGCCCGAACATGAATTGAATGTGTCTGGAGAATCCAGCAAAGTTTTATTGGACCATTGCTACAGTGCGACCGCACCACCACAACAACATAATACTGGATGTATTGAAGATAGCTCTGAAGTAGTCGCAGATCAATGCACACAATCTGCACCCACCAAGAAATTTCCACCAAAAAAGCTGTCGACATTGTTGTGTTCTCCCATCAATGTTGAAGTAACAGATGTTGAAATGACAGAGAATGAACCAGCAGCAGCATTCACCAACGCATCAGAACTTGATACGAGCGATATTTCTTTCAAATGTGGTGATATGTCTTCAACGTCACAGGCCGAAACAACTTTGACGCCGGAAGACAGTCTAATGAAAGTGGCCAAATACATAGTATTCGACAGTTGTTTGATGAATATTATAAGTATGCTGAAATGTGGGCATTCCATTAGAGGGAAAGTATGTGGGAAGCCATTGATTCATGTCGCTCGTCAAAAAAAAGGCAGTAACGTCAAAATAAATGCCGCCTGTAGATTAAATCATACGTTCTCATGGTCTGCACAACCGATGTTGGGGAAACTGCCAGCAGGCAATCTACTGTGTGCAGCTGCATCACTTTTTAGTGGGTCCAGTTTTAGAAAGTTAGAGTCTTTCTTTCAGTTTGTGGGACTCCATTTCATTTAAAAAACTCAGTACTACAAATACCAACATGATTATCTGTTTCCGGCCATTAGTGATGCTTGGAAAATTGAACAATTGTCTCTAGCAAGTATATTCGAAGGCAAACGATTCAGGCTGCCGGCGATGGACAATGCGACAGCCCTGGATTTTCTGCCAAGTACTCCACCAACCACTTTCAGGACATGGATAGTAAGAAAATTGTGAGTTTGGTGGTCGTGCAGGTAACACAATGTACATCCTCAGTGGCCATGGAGAAACTAGGATTTATAAAATCAGTGGAATATCTAAATCTAGGAAAATGCACATCAACCTCATAGCCACGAACAGACACGTTTGAATTGCCAAGACAATGAGAGAGCAGTTCCCACATATTAAACATCAATTTGACTATGGCATCTTGCTAAATCAATTAATAAGAAAATCTCGGCTGCAGGGGAAAAAAAAGGTTTGGAAAGTACTTCAGAGTGGTCCCAGTCTATCAGCAACCATCTTTGGTGGAGCTCCAAAACTTGTGAAGGGTCAGTGGAAATACTACTTGAAAAATGGCGGTCACTGATGCACCACTGTACCAACGTGCACCGCCGGTCAGAAAACCTACATTTTCACCAATGTGAACATGGCCCTTTGTCCCCAGTGGAGGCATGGAAGAAGAAGTGGTTGATTCCATCTTCACCGACACACAAAGCCATTGAGAAGATTGTTTTCGATAAAACTCTATCAAGAGATTTGAGTGGACTGACAGAATTCTGACACACAGGAGGTTTGGAGGTGTTCCACAATATGTGCCTAAAGTACAGGCCAAAGCGCTTGCATTTCAGCATACAGGGCATGAGACATAGGACTCTACTTGCCATCTTGGCTCATAACGAGAATCTTGGCCGTGAACAATCTAGGACTACGGGTAATGTAAGGATGTCTCGCTACACTAAGGCCTTTTCAAAAAGAAGTAAGCAACGGGTGATCAAACCAGTTCATGAGGAAATGGAGTTTGTCTTTGTCAAACGCCTTATTGTTGCTGTATTAGAGAAGCACAGATATGGAATGTTGAATGTTTCTGTGCAGAGCACTGATCCATTGCCACCAAACATTGCCACTGTGCCATGTCCACCCAAAGATGAGCTGGTTGTGAAGTACAAATCCCGGTTTAAATAATTGTAATACGATTGTCTTTTTGTAAATAAATGTTATTGTACAGTGTACATACAAAGTATGCTAACCCTAACCCCCTACCTTCACCATCCTGGGTGGCGAACAACCTGGGTGTCATCTTTGAATTCTCTCTCTATTCACCTCATATTGCTGACCTTGTCTATATGTGTATGTATATATTTTTGTTGATGTAACTAATTTTCGCAATCTCATGTAAATGCTGCGCACTGTTAACCGAGGGGAGGCTTGCGTATTGCAAATAATAAAACAAACAAACAATAAATCTCACTTTCAACTCAACTCCTCGGGTATTTTATACTTTCCCTGACCTTCCCCCAAAAATTAAATGTCTCCATAGTTATGGTTCTTTGGGGCTTCAAAGCTCGCAGACAACGAGGACAAAATTGTGGGCCTTAGAAAGCGCCAAGCGAGCCGTTGCAGATGGGAGAGAAGCCAGTTCGCATTTGAACATTGAGGCGCAGTACATAGATGTATTCGAAACGTCAAGTTCTCACATATGGCTTTACTACGGGATGTTGCAAAGAAAGAATGTATGCTCATTTCTAGTGAAGGTCAGCGGCTTTGATTTTCAGCTCGCGGCCTGAAGAGGCTCACAACTCGCACTGGCAGTATAAGGTTCTATTGTTTATTTCCCTTGAGAGATAGGGACCATGCTGAAAGAACTTCATTTGAAGGGGGGGTGCAATAACGTAAGATACGATAAGGCAGAAAATTCTGAAACTAGACCGAGTTTCATGTTAGTTCAGTACACGAAAAATCGTTGTCAAGAGCACAGTGGGATTTACAGACTGCATTACGCAGAGACACAATGGAAATTGCAAATATAATGTAAGTAACTCTTTGACACTTTTATACCGGAATTAAGAATTAATGAATGGATGCATGAATAAATGAATGAATGAAGAGCTACGATAACATGTGTGGGATCGTCCTTGTAGCGGGCACATGGGCATGCAGGTCCACATTCCACGCGCATGTAGACAAACAGTCGTTTCTCATTGTGTGCTAACCTCGATTTATTTCGTTACTTTTCGCATTGATTTTAGAGCCGAACATACTCCATTGCACTATCCTTGCAAGCAAATAGTTTCAGATCGGTCGTAATAAATAAAATGAATAATATTAATAAAGATCGGCTGGCGAGACTAATTATAATTTTTATGTTTTCAAAACAGGTATATCCTACCCTACTGCTACTGCCACCAGTTTTAGACCCCGGCAGACGGCTTCTTCAACCGCCAGCTGCAGCTTCTTGTCAACAACTGCACCACTTTGATGTTCTTATGGGACGATCGCCAAGGGCCCATATGCCCTTACGTGGTACTAGCGGCTAGAAGCAACATATCAACCTTTACGCTGGCCTAGTGCCTAGTTGATGGAACAGCGTTGTGGTTCACCATGTGACCAAAGTGCTTCTTTTAATGAAAACCAACACCCTGTGTACCATAAAGGAACAGCGTGTGACTCACGATAAAATGGAACAGTTTTTGCGGATAGAGATAAAAGAAAATAAATGGCATTCCGAGTTAATATGGCAATTGCTGAATATTCTATAAACATTTAATGTCAAATAAATGTACTTTACCAAATGTACCGTGTTGCTGTTTGATTTTAAAGTACAGTTTCATATTCCGAATTGTGGCGCGCTGTGTTGTGAGTTGATCTGTGTTGGTTTCCGGGTTCTGTGTGAAGTCGCGTAGAAGACGACTGGGCGCGTTTGCCTACGCAGCACAGTAACGTCACGGAGAGAGGCGGGGAATATGAATGTTTTGATAATGTCAGGCTCAGGGGCGGGGGATATGATTTAGTGCCGCAAAAGAAGGTCAGCCAGGGCGATACAGCAAGTGATAGGATTATCACAAAATGGCAGCTCCCTGATGCCTGTTTTCGCATGCGTTTAATGGACGAAAACTCGGGTAAGGTCCATAGGAAACTTTTCTAAAATCGAGCGACTTAGGCTTAAAAACACATGGCCGACCCGTAGGGGCAATAAAACATTTTTACCGAACCATTCCTTTAAAGCGCAGAGAAGCCATGTTGCTGACGTCGATAGAGACACCACGACTTAGGAGAATTAGACATGAAGCACATGTGCCATCCGCACATCAAGACACAAACACACACGCGAATACATGAAGAACACAGGCATACAGTTCTATAGTTAGAGGACAGATACATATACATACTGTCATTGCTTTTAATATTTTGCCACTAGCTAAACGCAGCAATGCAGAAACTGCAAAGAGCAAGAGATCCTGAGTAAAGCTTACAGATGCTTATGCACGAATAATCTTATGTAACTGCAAGAGCACTTATGGGACCTGACAGAGCCAAGTGTGATTAAACTATGGAGAATATAGAGTATCACAAACATTTCAGAAGCCACGTTATGGTTCAGGAAAATAACAGCAGGCCACAAGCCTCTCAGCAAGAGCTGAGCTGAGTTGAATTCAGGCTGGACTAGAGCAAACGTGTGAGACTGGACCAGCTGCCAAGGCCACCAGATACTGATGACATTGCATTCCCTGAATGACAGTAACACCAGCTGTAGTAAGTGTGAATAATTCTTTATAATTCAGAGCTGCACTGATCCAAATCATGGTCTCCAAACATGTGACCTGACCGACTCAGACAATGGACAGCAACCAGCACTGGGAAAAATAGAGCCGATCTCATGCTGCCAGACAGAAGCTAGCAACAAAGATGTTACAATGTGAGACAAGTGTTTCACAGCATGAAAGAGCACTCTCATAGACGAAGGTGGTACACACAAGTTACAGTGCAGACACATATTCATTCCTATTACCTTGAGAAGGTACACCAAGAGCCGAGAGCCTTTGCAGATCCCAGTCCTTGGGACGTCAGCTCTAGCCAACCACAGATCAGTATCCTAGGAGTGGATAGCAATGGGCAAGAACCAAGAGTAAGACCCTCACACTGCAACTTTGTTATAGATAGTGGATTGGGGATGGTTCAGGACAGCCACCTGACATGGGAGAGCCAGTAGAATAACATGTTTAAGGGATCATATAGGTTATTAGGCTCCTGACGGCCATTCCCAGATGGTGATAGGTTTTCTGCAGTAGGGCCCAGTTTGTGACATCACTAAAAGATGCACAGCCCCTCTAGTAGAACACTATATGACAATGGGCCATACAGAAAAGGACCTGGCATGGACAATACTTGAAAAAGTAACAACACCGAGAAGAGGTGGCAATATATCCACGCTCCTACTGAAGACAGAACAGATTAAGATCTTTAGACTACATAGTCACAAGATCGGCTTGAATGAAGAAATCTGTTGGCAGGCACTAGCGGTACAATGACCAAAATATATGAAATACATGCCTCCGTCATGCCATGATTTCGATAATAGCAGGCCTCACGTCTAACACTGTACGAGACTTGTTCTTGATTATGTCCACATCCACGTACTGACATATGGATCACCGATTTGATTCAGCTTTGTGCAGTCATTATGGCAGCACATTGAATAAACTAAAAACTACAACATCCATAACCCTTCTGGGCATAACATCTATCATATACCGCATGCAGCACATAAACAGGACCCTGCAGGTTTATATGAGATTTAATATCAGGCCGCAATTTTGGACAACAGGCATATCGATCCGAACTTCTATTTGTAGGTGTATAAAAGACTCAGTATTGGGCCTGCAATGTTGTACCATAGGTATAACAACAGGCACACTAGCCTAATCATCTTAAAACACTTGGGGTTTCGATGAAGCTGACTCAACTGTTTTTATGACCAAACCAAGCATAAACAGAACATGTAGCAAGCCAAGCACGTAATTGCATTCCGGACACATTGGAACTACAACTCCCATGAACAGCAGGGAGTTTGTAGTTTGAATAGCCGCAAATCGCCATACATCGGCGATACCATATAGCAATACATACGCAACATGGTGTTCACACTTTATAGCCACAGAAAGCCTGCTGCAATACATTCACCAGTGGGATGAGGCTTCAATGAGTTTTTGACAAACTGACGTGACACGTGACAATACACGTGGGGCAACTACAACTCCCATGAGCACCTGGGAGGAGGTCGTAGACGGTACCGCCGCAGATCGGCATAATCAAAAAATATATATAAAAATGGAACACGATGTGCACACATCATAGCCACAGAAAGCCCGCTGCAATACATTCACTAGTGGGACAAGGCTTCAATGAGTTTTCCACAAAGAAACTGACATGACACGTGACAATACACGCTGGGGAACTACAACTCCCATGAGCACCTGGGAGGAGGTCGTAGCCCGAACCGCCGCAGATCGGCAAAATTAAAATATATAAACATGCAATGCCCATGGACTCCATTCAATAATTAGGAGTAGCTCAGGTTAAGGATTATTGGGATTAGCTCGAAAAAATATTAATTTCACACGCGACCGGCAACTGGTCACGTGACTGTAGTACATGACTACAAATAGGGAACATCTCTAAGATGTCGCCCATGACCGAATCCAGTAAACAAAATGTGGCGGTAGCGAGAAATTAAGGTAAGCAATTCTAACTGATTGCCACTCCACTTTGGGGTTTGGAGACTTTCTCAATAGCTATAGCACATATTCAGTATATAATTTATAGCTTAAACAGCTAGTACAGCTTGACCTTAACTGGTACCATTTTTCGCGACATGACAGGGCAGTGCGAGAAATCCCTCCACTTTGGGGATTGGAGACTTTTCCAATAGCTATAGCTTGCATCTACCATATCTTGTATAACAAAATAGCCATTACAGCTTGGCCTTAACTGCCGCCAGCAGATACCTAGGCAAAGACAAACAATAGGGATGTGTTTTGATCCACCATAGTACATGCCAGATATTTATACATTGGGATTTGTTTTCTAGGGCGACCAGACACCCATTCATGAATAGAATCCTACAACGTGGATTACCTATAGGAATCCAGTCATACAACAGGTAAAATGGGCTTCTGATATTTATATGTCATTTAGGAAAATAGTGGCATGGTGATGAGAACTCTATCCCACTCTGTATTCACCCATAGAAAACTTACCTGAGGGAAACTCTGGAAGACACCCCACACAAGGATCTGTGTAACGCTCACCTGATTCCCACGGAGACGCTGACCAGGTCTGGACTGCTGCGGCCTCTTCTAAGGTGATGCGCAGAACTCAGAAGAGCGACTGGACAGGACCCCCAAATCTCGCTTGTCTGACTCGCAGGAGAATCCTTCTGCAGATGGAGAAAGGGGATTAACTACCTGCGGAGTAGCGCGTCGGCATCCCACTTCCCTCTTTCACTCTCTTCAGACCACCTCCGAAATTCCCCGTTAACTCTCACCTTAAGGTTTGAAAGGACGAGCTCTCCATCCTGCTTCTGGGGCAGGGGTGCGATTATATCCAGTTACTTCACTGGTGTTCGGATTGGTGAGGATCCAAGCTTACTTGACTTTCCTGGCAAGGTGCCGTAAGTATACTGTTGTAAAAGTTCAAGAGTTGGCCTCCTTTTCTATTTGCCTTTATTCAGTAGTCCGTCTCATATCCCTTTTATCACAGGTGCTGAGTGAAGATTACGCGTAGAGGAAACAATTCGCTGAAGGTAAACTCAGGTGAGTTTATGATGGGTGGTTCCTTTAATGTCCTTATATTCACCCACTAATGCGTGTGTCTTTTTTCCCCATAGGGGCCAGGGTACGGTACTGCTGAAGAAGCGGCGCCGACCCGAGATAAGGAAAGATTCTCCCAACAATAATCAGGTAAGTCTTATGGCAAAAATCTGGCTTTCCTCAATATATTCCTTTTGCTCACCTTTTGTTCTTCTCTTCCCCCTTAGGCGCTGGTATGCGGCGGATTGTGCAGATGGTCGCTAAGGAGCACAGAGATGCCTCGTGAACAGGTGAGTGGAACGCGGCGCTGCAGCGAGCAACGTGATGCGTCTTTAAAATAAATGTCTTCCCTTAGGATTGCCGGCGTGATGACTCCGGACTCCGGGTAGAAGCAGGTAATGTTCTTCTGTTCACCTTTTCCCTTCTCTTCTTTCCTTTCAGGTGTTCGAGGATGGAGGCGGGCGTGTCTGGAGTCAGGATGCAGGAGCAGACACGGTGAGCGTCCAGCTGCTAGGTGCAGAACAACGCGAAGCGTGAGCTGCTGTCTGGGCGTGGCTTAAATAGCCCCCAAAGTAGTTCTAGGTACGTATTCTTCCCCGGCCACGCCCGAGTGGCAAAATAGTCCCACAGGTAAAATAGTCCCTTTCAGGCCTCAAAGAGGTCTGGATCTGGCAGCACGGTCTGCATCAGGTAAGTTCACATAAACACTCCCTTTATGAGCCTGGCACCTATGGCGCCAGGACTGAGGTCCAAAATGAGCCTGGCGCCAAAGGTGCCAGGACAGTGTCCAAAGGCCCCCTACTAGGGGTTGCTGGCCTTTTCCCCGGGAATATGATGTCTGCTTCCGGGGACGCTGGTCCTGGACTGGTTCTCCGGGAGTAGGCATCATGACAGCACTCCCCCCCAAGGCCCCTCCCAAGATCGTTCTCTCCGGGGGTTTCGGTTTGTTTGGAAAATTCCGGTGGAATTTTTTTATTAACCGAGGTGCATGTACACGGTCACTAGGTTCCCAAGACCTTTCCTGAGGCCCGTATCCTTTCCAATCTATTAGATAGAAAAGTTTTGACTTTGACACCTTGGAATCTAAAATGTTCTTCACCTCGAATTCAGGTTCTCCATTTATTTGGATAGGTTCTGGTGGCTTGATTAATCGGGTTCCAGGTTGTACTGGTTTCAAAAGTGATACATGAAAAACAGGGTGAATCCGCATATTAGCTGGTAGGTCGTGTTTGACGGCCACCGGGTTTATTATGGCCGTAATTGAGTAAGGCCCCAAATATTTTGGGTTAAAGGTTCGAGGTCCCTTGAGCGATAAGTGTCTGGTAGCCAGCCATACTTGGTCTCCTATTTGGTATAGAGGTGCCTCACTTCGATGGAGATCAGCATTCTTCTTGTATTTTCTCTTGGCTTGCTGTAAATGTGTAGTTGCTTTTTTGAAAGCTTGAGTTATTGTAGAATGCAGATGGTCTACTGTGGGCATTTCGAGGCTTTGAGGCGAGTCAAGATCTGAGGTTCGAGGGTGATGCCCATATAAGGTATAAAAAGGACTTTGCCCAGTTCCAGAATGTACCGAATTATTGTATGCATATTCGGCAATCCAAAGAATATCCTTCCAATTACTTTCAGATTGATGCAACATACACCGTAAATATTGTTCAAGGGTCTGGTTAGTCCTCTCTGTTTGACCATCGGTCTGAGGGTGGTGGCTGGTTGATAATCTTACGTCGATTTGTGCCAGCTGACAACACTTTCTCCAAAAATGGGAAATGAATTGGCTTCCCCGGTCAGAGACTAGTATGGACGGGAATCCATGTAAACAAACGATATTTTCAAGGAATTCCTTGGCTAGGACAGAAGCTGAAGGTAAACCTTTTAATGGAATGAAGTGGGCCATTTTGGAAAATAAATTCACAATAACAAGAATAGTGTTATATCCATAACAAGGAGGCAGGTCCGTAATAAAATCCAGTGACAAGGTGTGCCAAGGTGCCGGTGGAATGTCTAAGGGTTGAAGAAGGCCGGCTGGTCTTTTTTTTTTACCTTTATTTTGGGCACAAACACCACAGGACATCACAAAGGATGTAATGTCCTTTCGCCAAGAGGGCCACCAGAACTGTCGTTTAACCTTTTCTTCCGTCTTGGCAATACGTGGGTGCCCCTCTATTAGAGTATCATGATAACGAGAAATAACCAGTTCTTGTAATTCTTTGTGTGGTAGAAATAAGCGCCCTTGGAAGTAAGGTAGATCATCATTGACAGTAAAGTAAGACCCCGTTTGAATCCAATCCTGCAAGGCTGTAGGGTCCAGGAGTTCTTTAACGCTAGCTTGAATGTCTTCCAGTGTTTGTAAAGAGGTCATGCCCAGAATTCTTTGTTCGGGAATTATCGGTACAGGTTCTGAGTTTGTATCTGTTTCTCCCATTCCTATTCGGGATAGAGCGTCCGCTTTGCCATTCTTGCTGCCAGGACGGTAGGCAATTACAAAATCGAATTCAGCAAAAAACAAAGCCCATCGGAGCTGACGTGATGATTGAGCTTTGGCAGTTTTCAAATATTGTAAGTTCCGGTGGTCAGTGATCACCGTGATGGTATGTCTAGCACCAAGAAGATAATGCCTCCAAGCCTTAAAAGCGGACGTAATGGCTAATAACTCTTTGTCGGTGATTGCATAATTGACCTCAGGTGCCGAGAATTTTCTGGACCAAAATGCTACGGGGTGCAGTTGGTTAGTTTCGGGATCTCTTTGAGACAGGACAGCTCCCATGGCTAAGCTGGATGCGTCGGTTTCGACTATGTATGGGAGATCTGGACGCAGGTGTTTCAATACAGGTGCGGCGGTAAATTTAGCTTTTAATTCCTGAAAGGCCTGTTCGGCTTCCTCAGACCATTCGAAGCGTTTATTTTTCCTCAAGAGTGCAGTGATGGGTTGTACAATACGTGAAAATTCCGGGATAAATCTGCGATAGAAATTGGCAAAGCCAAGCATGCTTTGAACGCCTTTCACAGAGCTAGGCGATGGCCATTTGAGGATGGCATCCACTTTTCGCGAGTCCATTCGGACTCCTTTAGGTGTCAGGATGAAACCAAGAAACTTGACTTCTGTGGTATGGAAAACACACTTTTCAAGTTTTGCAAACAGTTTGTGTTGGTGCAATTTCTCAAGTACTGCCCTGACGTGCTTTTTGTGATCAGATTCCGAAGAGGAGTACACAAGAATGTCATCGATATATACGACAACGCAAACATCGATGAGTTCCCGAAGGACATCGTTCATGAAGTTTTGGAAGGCAGCAGGTGCGTTGCACAATCCGAAAGGCATCACCTGATACTCAAATAGTCCATATTTGGAGCAGAAGGCAGTTTTCCATTCGTCGCCTTCCTTTACTCGCACCAGATGGTAAGCCCCCCGGAGATCTAACTTGGTGTATATGCAGGCATCCTTCATCTGGTCAAGACGTTCAGCGATCAGAGGCAAAGGGTAACGGTTTTTAACAGTTATCTGGTTCAATGCGCGGTAGTCGATACAAGTTCTGAGGTCGCCTTCTTTTTTTGGCACGAAGAACAAAGCCGAGGATGCAGGAGACTTTGACGGGCGAATTAAACCATTGGCTAGGTACTGATCTAAATATTGTCGCAAATGAAGATTCTCGGGTTCAGTAAGAGCATAAATCCTGCTACAATGGGGTTGTGCACCGGGCATCAGATCGATTTGGCAATCGTACGACCTGTGAGGGGGTAAGGTGTTGGCCTGTTCCTTTTGGAAGACGTCTTGAAATTCTTGGTATTCCGGCGGTATTTGCAAAGTGGCAGGGGTTACTGTAGCCAGGCCTATATTTGGATTTCCTGGATAACAGGTTTGTGCACAATCCGGAAAGGTTATCCTCTTCGCTCGCCAGTCAATTCGAGGATTATGTGTTTCTAACCAAGAGATTCCTAGAATTACCTGAAACTGTGGAGCCTTGATTACGTCAAACAAAACAGCCTCCAGATGCCCGTCCTGACCCACTAGTGTCACCTCTGCAGTGGAATGTGTTACCGGCCCAGAGGCGATTTCGGTTCCATCCACTGTGGTGATGACCTCTTTACTGGTTTTAGGACGAAGAGGGAGGTTGATCCTGGAAGCCAATTCACGATCCACATAGTTTCCTATAGCCCCACTATCGATGTATACCTTTATTGCATGCAACTGCCCAGGCTGTTCCGGATCTACGAGGACCATTGGCATGATGAAGTGCGAGGTCTGAGAGTTAGTTTTCAGGCTCGGCAAGCGGACCCCTACGCTTGTCGGGCGTGGTCGTTTCCCGAATCAGGTTCCATATGGTTCTTATCCGCGGCTCCTACCGCCGTCTTGGGCGGTTTTACTGGGCAATCTCGTAAAAAGTGTCCAGAAGCCCCACAATAAAGACATAATCGCATCTGCCGTCTTCTTTCACGTTCTTTTTGAGTTAAAGGTCCTTTAACCCCTCCAATTTGCATAGGTTCTGAAACATCGGCACCCTTGGGGTTAACATGAGTCTTGACCAACACCCGTGTCTCAAACTTGGACCGATCTGCCTTTCTGTTTTGAAGCCTGTGATCTAATTCGACCACTAAGTCTATATATTCCATGCAGTCTTGGGGCGGATTTACAATTTGGGCCAGGACATCCTTAAGTTCTCCACGTAGACCTCGATGAAATAACGTGATTCTTTTATCCTCTGGCCACCCAGTCTCCACAACCAACCTATTGAAGGTTGCAATATAGGCTAAGAGATCCTGGTCACCCTGTCGTAGGGACAGAAGTTTGTTGTCCAGGGCCTGTCCCTGAGAGTGCCGAGCAAATAATCTTTCCATGCGTGTCTGAAAGCCTTGAAAATTGGGTCATCTTGAATAACCAGTGGAACTGACCAATCGGCAGCACAGCCGCTGAGATATGATAATACAAAAGCTACCTTGGTTTGGTCGTTAGGAAAGGCCCCAGGTATGCAGAGGAAGTGATTCATGAATATGCCGAATCTTTTGGGGTCCCCGGCAAAACGTTCAGGTGGGGCCAACGGCATATTTCCAGGTAGATTAATTTGCACTGGGTTACTTGAAACCACTGGGGCGGGAATACCCCCTGAACCTGGTAGGGGAGTTTGACCAGCCTGACCTTGCAATAGCTGCCTGGCAAGGTCATCAGTTCGTTCCTTAGATACAATTAATTCTCTCCTGAGAGCGTTAGTCTCCTGACGAGCGGAATGCACTTCGGCCCATAATTCCCCCAATAGATCAGTCTCAGAAGTCTCCATAGCGCCTGGGTGGGAAATTGTAGGACAGCTTCGTGTTCTGTAACGCTCACCTGACTCCCACGGAGATGCTGACCAGGTCTGGACTGCTGCGGCCTCTTCTAAGGTGATGCGCAGAACTCGGAAGACCGGCTGGACAGGACCCCCAAATCTCGCTTGTCTGACTCGCAGGAGAATCCTTCTGAGATGGAGAAAGGGGATTAACTACCTGCCGAGTAGCGCGTCGGCCTCCCACTTCCATCTTTCACTCTCCTCAGACCACCTCCGAAATTCCCCGTTAACTCTCACCTTAAGGTTTGAAAGGACGAGCTCTCCATCCTGCTTCTGGTGCAGGGGTGCGATTATATCCAGTTACTTCACTGGTGTTCGGATTGGTGAGGAGCCAAGCTTACTTGACTTTCCTGGCAAGGTGCCGTAAGTATACTGTTGTAAAAGTTCAAGAGTTGGCCTCCTTTTCTATTTGCCTTTATTCAGTAGTCCGTCTCATATCCCTTTTATCACAGGTGCTGAGTGAAGATTTCGCGTAGAGGGAACAATTTGCTGAAGGTAAACTCAGGTGAGTTTATGATGGGTGGTTCCTTTAATGTCCTTATATTCACCCACTAATGCGTGTGTCTTTTTTCCCCATAGGGGCTGGGGTACGGGACTGCCGAAGAAGCGGCGCCGACCCGAGATGAGGAAAGATTCTCCCAACATTAATCAGGTAAGTCTTATGGCAAAAATCTGGCTTTCCTCAATATGTTCCTTTTGCTCACCTTTTGTTCTTCTCTTCCCCCTTAGGCGCTGGTATGCGGCGGATCGTGCAGATGGTCGCTAAGGAGCACGGAGATGCCTCGTGAACAGGTGTGTGGAACGCGGCGCTGCAGCGAGCAACGCGATGCGTCTTTAAAATAAATGTCTTCCCTTAGGATCGGCGGCGTGATGACTCCGGACTCCGGGTAGAAGCAGGTAATGTTCTTCTGTTCACCTTTTCCCTTCTCTTCTTTCCTTTCAGGTGTTCCAGGATGGAGGCGGGCGTGGCTGGAGCCAGGATGCAGGAGCAGACACGGTGAGCGTCCAGCTGCTAGGTGCAGAACAACGTGAAGCGTGAGCTGCTGTCTGGGCGTGGCTTAAATAGCCCCCAAAGTAGTTCCAGGTACGTATTCTTCCCCGGCCACACCTGAGTGGCAAAATAGTTCCACAGGTAAAATAGTCCCTTTCAGGCCTCAAAGAGGTCTGGATCTGGCAGCATTGTCTACATCAGGTAAGTTCACATAAACACTCCCTTTATGAGCCTGGTGCCTACGACGCCAGGACTGAGGTCCAAAATGAGCCTGGCGCCAAAGGCGCCAGGACAGTGTCCAAAGGGCCCCTACTAGGGGTTGCTGGCCTTTTCCCCGGGAACATGATGTCTGCTTCCGGGGACGCTGGTCCTGGACTGGTTCTCCGGGAGTAGGCGTCATGACATCCGACTGCTACATCTGACCCATGACAGATGCACTAACAGTGAGACACAGGTTACTGCAGGTAAGGGGAAATGAACCCTCAAAATTCGCTTAACTGCCCTGAACAAACACTCTGAGACTGATGATGCCCAATCTGTCTTTTTAACCCCATAGGGCCTGGAAATGTATCCAATATGCCTGTCTGGAAATCCCAAGAGTCCCTCAAGATACCCATGAAAGGGAGAATCGAATTTTTTTTTTTATATCTTACGCAGAACGCAGTAAGATATTACCTGTCCTGAAGAAAGCGGCCATTGACCAGAACCGCTGAAACCGGTTGACTTCCACTAAGTAGTCTGGGGCTGATGACCTGACTCCAAGACCCACTATACTTATGGTAAAAGGGCTTGAATAAATATATAAACCAAAAAAACATCTAAGTGACCCACTCGAATACAAGAAGGGGGACACTTATACTTATTTTTAACTGTTTATCGACCAATTGGTCGAATCATTTTTATTGAAAAGACACACATTGGAGGCAGGAATATTTAAGAAGAGAACCGACCACCAATGGACGTGCACCTAACTTTTTAGCATAGGAATGTAGTGAGAGAGGAAAGGGAAAGGATTTCTACACTCTAATTGTAGCCGTCACATCAGCGAATTCTAGGGCTGATGTGACAATTGCATATGTAGAATACCAACACAGGGCGAACAAGCTATTTCAAAGGGACATAGATGTAGGAATAACCCCCTTTAAGTTAAAACTTCTGTCGATTGTGTGTTATAAATATCAGGGTATAGACAGGAGGTGACAGCCCCTTGACTCTATTTGTATTTAACTATCACTATAATGCAATCAGGATACAAAACTGTCATGCGAGTCAGGAGATGTTGAGACGTCTACGAATTTCTTCTGTCCTTGTATTGATCCCTGTTTGTTTTGTTGTAATAAAGTGCAGTTTGAACTTGCCACTTGACTGAGTCTTACATTCCTCCCGAGGAAGGTCTTGGGCCTTCCAAGAGTCTGCAAACTCCTAGTGGCCATCTGGCATAACTGGGAGTTTATCCCAATAAGTGCCATCCTGTGCCTCAAGAAGAAGGTTGCTTGTCTAAATAAATACAGGACTATGTTAGGTAAGGTAAAACTAAAAAGATGGAACCAAGAAGCAGTGATAGTATTTGAATCTTTTGCCACTGACCCTCTGGCCAGAAAAATTGCTGAACACTGCCCCACAATAAGGGATGAGTATGTAGCTATAAGTGAAAGCTCATGACTAGAGATCAAATTGTTACATTTCTCCAAAGCAGTTTTTTTAGGACAAGCCAAATATCAAAAATACCACAATTGGGAGATTGGTTTATTTTAAGATTTTAGTGTCTGGAGATTCACCTAAACTGGCTAGGAAATTACGAGCTAGTGCAGTGGGGCGATAGCCAGGCACACTTTTACAAGTGCAAAATCGACAGGATTAGATTAAAGTAATAGACCTGGGTGTCTCCCTTCCATTTCGTATCAATGTTCAATAGACCCAAAGAAGATTCTGGAAGCCAGTATATTTGCATGGGAGTCAATGGAAATGGCAGTTCAGAAGTTATTGTGGTATTGAGTTACCACACTGTGTTCATCTCTGCCATGGGTGTGGTTCTCTTCAGTATCAAGAGTGGAGGGGGCTTGGGAAGAGATTGCAGTTGGGGTACCTCTTCGGCCAGTGAGCAGTCCCAAATGTTGATGCTGAAGCCATGTGAGGAGATTAGAACTGATACAAGCAGCTAGCACAATGCAATATAACAGGAAGGCAATACTTAAATGGTTCATCACAGCTTGGGAGTGGGTAAAGCTCAAACTCTCTGTGTCCGTGAGGCCAGGGTGTTTGAGAGATGTATCTGACCCATTGCAAGCCCAATAAGTCAAGAGGGCCTCTTATCTTGTCAGTGATGGCTGTGTGTGGAGCATGGAAATAGTGATTTACTTGTGTGCCCCCAGAGGAAGGGGGAAAAGCAGGAAGGCAAGATGAGAAGTGTATTGGTAGGCACTATCTCCAATTCTATGCAACGATGGGAGTCTCTGGGGTCCTCATCAGCGGGCAGTAGGGTGAAGTGCAACAGGAGGCCGGAATCCAAACTGACAATGGCCCATTAAACCTTAGTTGCAACTGTTTATGTTGGGCAGGGCAGAGGGAATTGTTGTATCCTGATGCTCTGCTGAGCTCTGTATTCCCAGGTTCTCAATTGCTCCTGAATGCCCAGAGGGGAGAGAACCACCTTCCTGTGTCTGCTCAGTGATTTCACAGTTATTCTTACAGACACGTCTGGTTCAACTTAGCTTCCCGTCCTTCAACTTTCTCATATGCCTTTTATGTTGGTATTTACGGCACAGCTGTTGTTTAGAAACTTCAGCTGCTGATACGCTCTCTGGAGAGTATAGCCTGCCCTGAGCCAAGGTTACCAAACTCAGGCAAAGGAGGTACATGATCTACGCTGGTCTAGTTCGTCTTTTATGATTGAAACACCTCTGAGCCAAGTTGTGGTACAGGGTTGGGCGCAGCAGATCGAAACCTTTGCTCCGCATAGTACTTCTTCTGCTAAGAATAGGATTTCAAAACAATCCCTCCATTGATCTGGAAGAAAATCGAACAGGGCTCATGCACGCCTACAACTTCTGAGTTGTAATTTCTAAAACTCTAACAGATTAAGCCAGGCTCATCAATCCTATGAAACTGCAGGGTTTCATGGTTACCTTTTTCTATTACAGTCACGTACTGACCGTCCTCCAAAAATTCCTTTTTACTATCATCCTCCTGAGACAGGACATGCTGCAAGGACAAATATATCTCGCACTGCTGTTAGCAAGGCACACACAAAATGTGGACACCGTCAATATTTTTTATAAACATAATGCTAGTGTTGTATAAAATGATCCAGCTAAGGCTGGCCGCAATTTGTTTCTTTCTGCGCCACTGCAGCTATTTAAAGAAAACAACAATCTATAAATCCATAGCACTAAAATCCCCCCCCGCGGATCGCTCAAGTGCTGCTGCATCATAACCCCCCCCAAATCCCCTCGCAGATCAGTCAAGTGCTGTTTCTTCAGATTTTGTATCATCTTCCAGAGTCTTTCAAACTAGGGGCAGTTTAAATGTCTTAGTCCATGAGTGTTAGATTCAGGGTGAGGGAAATGGGTTTCTTGCTGGACCACACGACCCAGCTCCCACTCCAAAAGCCCCTCGTAATCCCGTACTTTCCTGGCAAGACATTTAGGTCTAGTAGCGTTGGTGTCGACCACACTTGCTCCTTGTGAGTATTGCGGTATTTAGTTCATATTTTGAAAAACTGCATGCACTGCATACAGTAAATATCTCATGATTATGCATTAAGATAATTTGACCTCTATTCAGAAGGTGGAGGTAAGACAATGTTTTACATGGCAAAAGAATCTGGAAATGAAGAGCTAGTCTAGTGATTTCCCAACAGTTTTGTGATAAAAAAAGATGCAAGGACTCCCCTGCAAAAGAGGTGAATAAATTATTATCACCGCTTTGTTCATAGAATTGTGTGATGCACAGAAGATTCTAGAATAACCTTTCTGTGCAGGTTCTTCTTTGTTAGACAGTAGAAATGTATTCTTATATTTTTAATACAAACGGACGTGGGATATTTCTGAAATAATTGTTATATTTTAGAAATAGAGCACTAATTTACTACCCTAGAAGTGGTAAAATCCACTGACAATATGACATGTGGTAAATCTAATGATTGCATACCCTATTCCTATCACAATTACTACAAAACGCCCGCCTATTCGTCTCAAACTGTTTGCATCATGCAAACAGAACAACTATCATCAGCCAGTGTTGTTTTCAATGTGTAGCAGGCACTGCACAAAAGTGTCAATGAGGTGTTTCAGGAGGACAAATGTTAGATGATTTTACTGCAGAGGAACGCTGCCTGAAAGTGGAGCTTCTTGATTGAGCACCTTCAAACCTATGGTGGCTTGAGAGGTGAACATTCTCAATGAATAGGGGAGGTTGTGGGTGGTAAAGAGACTGCACACAAAACAAATACTTAGAAGTTAAGACAATCTCTCAATGACTCTAGAGACAACCAGTTGTGCTGCAATCCAGGTAAAATTTAGAGAGTACGTAGAATGTTGACTGCATGGTGTTTTGCCTGACAAATACATTTTGGCTGCAAGGCATGTGTGGGGCAGTGCCCCCGCTGTGCTAGCAGGCAATCATTAAGCAAAGGTATTACGCTCTGGTTTCCATTTTGATGTCAGAAATATATTTAATTATAGGTCTGGGGTAATATGTCCGAATCATTACAAACACTTTTTTGTTCTGTGGGAAAATTAATGATTGGATTGTGTAAATGAAGGCTATTCTCCGTGCTTTAAGTGAGGTAAGACATTGAGTGGGGCCCTCATTAGGGAACGTGCCATCCATGATGGGCGTGGCTTCGATGATGGGGCGTGGCCTGAAAAGTACACGAACCATAGCAAGGGACACAAACAAATATATAAATGTATGTACACATTTATATATTGTTATGCGTAATTGTTATGCGTACCTTAATTTGGTTTGTGTACTTTTCAAGCCATCTTCTATAAAAATAGAAATACGTAAAATATCGAACATATTTCTATGTTCATAAAAGATGTGTTGAAAATTACACAATTCAAGCCATCTTTTATAAAGCTTTGCGAATTGACAAAGATGCCTCGGGCTGGGTAATCTGTACGCTGCAGAGTAGATTAGATCACTGAGGCCCCAGGTTCGCCGAGGGTTAAAGACGCCTCAGTGACCTGGGAGAGGGTGGGGAAAGAAAGGTAACATAACTTCCTCTCATGACGCCTTGCACAAGGGGTCACAAGAGGAATTTACAGAAGTGCCAGGCAGCCACAGCATTGCTGAAACTGCAACTTCCAGTTTGAGCAACGCTGTGGCTGGCTGGCACTTCTTTCAGTCACTGCTTGCCTGACTTGAAAATGGCAGGTGCATATCCAGTCGCGGATAATGTGTCCCTCTGTGTTGTGGTGGGACCAGGGGGCCCTGGCAGAGACCCGGATCAGCCCCACTTTTTGGAGACTGCCGGGGATCCCTGCCCAATTTAAGCACTGGCTATTCTACATGTGTTCCTTGCCCTAAAGTGTAATTTTTTCATACTGTAAAATAGAGGAGCTAAATAAACGGGACAAGAAGAAAAAGAAGAGTAGCCACCAGAGAAAGAGAGTTTGTTTCGTACATTTAAAAAGCTGCAGCTAATGTTAGCAGAAAGTCAAACATACCTGGAATTCCACCGAAGTAGACAATTGAATACGAAATGCCTTGTTGTGTAGGTTTT
This sequence comes from Ambystoma mexicanum, assembly GCF_040938575.1. Lineage (NCBI taxonomy): Eukaryota > Metazoa > Chordata > Amphibia > Caudata > Ambystomatidae > Ambystoma > Ambystoma mexicanum. The sequence goes on along the minus strand of NC_090941.1, from coordinate 737,520,024 downwards.
GTTGGTTGAAAGGGCTGGAACACAATGAAAGTAAAAACACAGGTTCAGAACAGGGGTGGGCGGGCCTGTAGGGAAGTCTGGAGACATTCCAGTAGGTTTCAGCAGGGCCTCTTTTATATGGTAACCTATGCTATTTTCAAACTATATCATAGGAAATGGTTTGGGCTTGCTGAAAATGTGCAATTTGTGGGTACTTTGAAAATTATTTCTAGGTCCTCTTTTGGTTCTCAGCCCATCCCTGGTGCAGAGTTAGAATTAATGTGTTGCCCACACACGTTGCAGTGCTGGTCTTTCTCGCATCACCTGTGCCACACTACATCTTGCCATTCTGGTGCTCCTCTTCTTCACCCTTTTCACTAATGTAAGGGGTCCCCCCTTCTCCCAAGTCACTCTCCCATGCTGTGCCCTTGAAAGGGGTTTCTGTCAGAGCACCTGGTGTAGGCTAGGCTGTTCGACCGATCACTAGGCCAGGCCCGACAAGGCCATAAATAAGCAAGCAGGGAGGGCATTTCAACACCTCTTCATTTGTCTCCTCATAACGGCTTAACTTCCGACCTCAATGCACGTGACCTCCCCACATTACCACCCCCTCCCAAGCCCAACGTCCCTTTCTCATGAAGTCGCCCAAACTGAAGGCCACCCACATAACTATGTGGGGGGTTAATGTTAGTCCCGTCAAGACGTGTCAGTTTCCATCCTCCACCCCTCCCATCTTCCATTGCACTCTTGTGGCTGCATCTAAATTCATTCCCCCCACTCTCTCTCTCTGCCTTCTGTGCTCCTGGATCCCACCCTTCCTGTGTGCCACTTACCTTCCTGGTGCTCCTTACCATCCCCATCCTGACTGGACATAGTACGGTGACCGACGCCACCTCAACGGCATGATAAATACCTGTGCTGTCAATGTGATGCTGTAAAAAGCTGACTGTTAATGTGGTGCAGAAAAGTCAAGTAAGAAATAGGGTTACATCTGTTTCCAGCATTGCTGTTTACAATGCAGATATTTTCCACATTGCCTTTGCCATGCTGCCTCTTGCCTCACCAGTGCTTCTCTGATCACCCTTCTTTTGCATTGAAGGGGGTTCCCCTCTTCTCCCTCCTCTGACCTCTATTGATACATATAAAGGGGCCCCCATATTGACCTTGATAGAGTAAGTAAATTGGTTAGGAATGCCATCTCTGCTGATGCATGATAGACATAGAAAATGCACTAAACAGATATAGTCAATAATTTTACATCAAAAGTGCGAAGTCAGAAAAAGGGTTTGGGGAGTTGTATAGTAAGCATCCCTGAGAGTACAATTATGCTAATAATCCCCCCCCCCCCTTATGTGGGACCAAATAGATAGAGCAAATGAGTTTGGTGATCATTCCATCCTTTAAACCTGTCCTTCGACTCTGCTTGCTTTCCCTCTGTTTTCAAAAACGCCGTGGTCATCCTTCTCCTAAAAAAAGCAAGGGGCTGACCCTAACCAACCGGCTAACTTTTACTCTGTGTCTCTCCTTTTTTGCAGTTCTCTAAAGTGCTCGAAAGGTTTGTGTTCAACCGTCTTACCAATTTATTAGACATCCACAACCTTCGAGACCCCCTTACAAGCAGGTTTCCGCTCCTGCTACTCCACGCAAACTGCTCTCATGAATGTGTGATCCTTAGGAAGGGGATGATGATGACCAGGATGTTGAGTGCACCTGCTCTTCTCATATGAGAAGGCTTAACGAGGATGCTATAGCTACAAGCACTGCTACTGAATCCAACCTCAGCAATGGTATGGAAGGTGGGTTGGAGGAACAAAACAAGCCTGAAAAGGCATCTCTATGACCGCAACCCCTGAACAGATTCAGAGTGTAGAAATACCACCACAAAGCACTTGTCTAAAATCTCTTTGTGACACGTTTGTCAGCGATTGCTCCACTGTCCATGATACGATTGTTGTGGCACACAATGGGCCTCATTACAAGTTTGGAGGTAAGGGAAAAACGATGCCGGTAAAGGATTACCGGCATCCTTTACCGCCCCGGTCCATTACGACCCAACAACCCGCTATTAGCAGTACCGTAAATAATGGTGCCTGTAATAGCGCCATGGGCGCGGGCACGTGACCTCACATGCCGGCAATACCGGCATGGCGTAAACAGGAGCTGAACACGAGTAATGCGGACATGCTAATAACGGCCTACAGGAGACAGAAAAGTACCTTACCGGCATGGAGCAAATACCGGCATCGCGGACCACCCGTAAACGGCCATGTGCAGTGTTCCCAACTGCCACAGGTGCACACAATCATCACAGGTGGAGGTAATATAGACTGGGCCAGCACAAAAGGAGCACACCCCACCCCTTCCCACACCCAGTCACACCAAAAAATGATCCCAATACTACTAGCAATGCTGGGGCTGGAGGACATGATTGCAGTGGAACTCCACCAACAACAACAACAACAGGCAGCACAGAGGAGACGCAGGAGGAGAAGGAGGGTGAGGCAGGCACCGCCTGCACCACCATTGCAGGCAGTTGTACCACACAGGCAGCCCCTAATCCCCCGAATCAGAGCCAATCCATTCAGCCTAACCCCTGAGCAGATCCACACCCTGTACCGTCTGGACCAGGACACCATCACCACCATTGTGGACATGATACAAAACGGCATTGCCAGCCTCATAGACATCGGTACCGCCATCCCCCCTCTACTGAAGGTGGTGTCTGTGCTCCACTTCCTGGCCACAGGCACCTACCAGCACACAGTAGGCCAGATGCATGGCATATCACAACCATTATTCTCACGTACGATGAACCAAGTGCTCGATGCCCTCCTGAAGCACACAGGCGACCACATTTACCTACCACGGACAGCCCAGGAGATCTCCAACACCAAAGTTGGTTTCCATTCCTTGGCCGGCATCCCTGGTTGCATTGGCACCATCGACTGCACCCATGTTGAATTGGTGGTGCCACATGCCATGGAGGCAGTGTACCGCAACCGTAAGTTATACCACTCCATCAACGTGCAAATGGTATGTGACTCAAACAAGATTATCACACATTGTTGTGCCCGATTTCCCGGATCAACTGATGATTCAATGGTCATGCAGAACTCCACGATACCACGTGACATGGAGCGACACGCAGGGCACAGATCCTGGCTACTCGGTGAGTTGCATGTCAGGATCATGGCATCGCGATGTGGGTAGGTGATTGGGGGGTGAGATGCATACTTCACATTGCTGAGATGGGGGGGAGATGCATACTTCACCTTTCTGAGATGGGGGGAGATGCATACTTCACCTGGCTGAGATGGGGGGGAGAGATGCATACTTCACCCGGCTGAGATGGGGGGAGATACATACTTCACCTGGCTGAGATGGGGGGAGAGATGCATACTTCACCTGGCTGAGATGGGGGGACAGATGCATACTTCACCTGGCTGAGATGGGGGGAGAGATGCATACTTCACCTGGCTGAGATGGGGGGATGGGAGACATGCATTTGTCACCTGGCTGAGAGTACCTGAGAGGACAGACCATGCTCATACCCCAAATCAGGTCAGACTGGACCTGACACCTGACCCTAAAATGCAAGACGTAAGCTGCCCTACCATGATAATGATGCAGTGCTACAACCATTCCATAGCCATCAACATGAACACTGCACATAATCAGACCGTAGCCCCCGCAACACGATGCAGCGACAAGCAATTACTATGGACAATGCACAGCACCAAATACCATCATCAAAAAGGACATTTGTCCATTACTGAGTACAAAGGAGTCACATGAGGGCAAAATACATGAACACACCCCTACACCAACACAGAGGTCCACCAAAACAGCATGTCAACATCTGAGATCATCATGAGTCTGCCATCAACGGTGACAGGATGAAAGCATACAATTGAATACACATCATCCAGATCATGGGAACAACCGGCGTGGACTTCCACAGTGCATGAGCACTCACAAGGAATAGGACACCCCTGCGCCCAGTAGATGATGCCACGCACACCTGTCAATCAGATTAATTCACACATTGCAGTTACATCATGAGGCTCTATTCATGCGTGGATATGTGGGTGCATGCAGGGAATAAATGCATGCTATGGTGTCATTGATACAGGTCCCATATGATGTGATCACTTACACATAACCATTGTTGCACACATGCAGGTGATGCAGGCTATCCCTTGAAGAGGTGGCTCCTTACCCCAGTCCGGAACCCGCAGAACAGGCACGAAGAGGACTACAATCATGCGCATACACGTACCCATGTGGTGATTGAGCAGACATTTGGCCTTTTGAAGGCACAGTTTCGCTGCCTCAGCAGGTCTGGTGGGGCACTCCTGTACGGGCATGAGAAGGTAGGCAAGATAGTCATGGCATGTGTCATGCTACACAATATGTGCATCAGACGGAATGTGCCTCTGCCCCCTGACGCTGACCTGCAATGACCTGACGATGAGGATGAGGAGGGTGGAGATGGGGCTGCTCTTCAGGGAGGCAGCGATGCACAGGAGGGACGTGCCGTGCATCAGACTTTGATTAACCAGTGTTTCTAGCACACATGGATGCAGAGTGTGACATGGAGGTGGGACTCAGGGCACTGGGTGTGTCAGGGACATGGACACTGTAGACTGTTCACCAATAAAGCACACATACACAATAAGGAATGTCCGCTCATGTGAATTCTGATTTCACAACAGGTGTATTGAAGACATATGACATATCAAGTGCACAAGCCCTCCACCCCACACACCCTCTCTCCCTCCCCCTCCCCCCTCAACTTCCCCACACACCCTCTTCCCTTCCCCCTCCCCCTCTACTTCCCCACACACTCTCTCCCCCCGCACCCCTCAACTTCCCCACACACCCTCTCCCCCCTCCCCCTCAACTTCCCCACACACCCTCTCCCCCTCCTCCTCCTCCCCCCTCAACTTCCCTACACATGGTGTGGACTTGCATGCACCAATAGTCTTCAGGAGTACGGAATGGCAGGCTGCACCTACACCCCTTTTCCACTGGCAGCATCGGGTGGACCCCTGTCTGACCTGCACAAATTCCGGCCAGACCTACGCAAGGGCTGGTCTGTCTGGAGCTGGCATTTGAGGAGGTGCCTGATTGTTCAACCACCTGTGTGGGGCGCAGGGCCTCGAATGCTGCCACCATTTGGGTGAGGACCTGCCTCACAGCCGCCAATTCACTACATATGTCTCTGGAAGTGGACTGGATTGCAGATTTGAGGGATGCTGCGCATTCCCTTATTTCCTCCCTTGCCTGGCCACATTCGGTGATGTGCTGGGTCAACAGCCCTGTCATCTCCTCCTGGCGCTATTGTATTGCCCTAATGCCCTCCTGCCTGTCCCGGACACTGGCAGATGTTGTTGGTGCATGCAGAATGGTTGGGGCCTCATGCAAGCTCCCCGTGGGGCTGAAGCTCCCTGGCCAGGACTCCACCGCGGACAGCTCATGGCTGCTGGCATACTGATTGCTGGGTGGGGAGTGTTGGGGTGACTGCTGGGGGCCTGTAGCAGTAGGTGTTCCGGGTGTCGGAGTGTGTTGTTCATCATCGGACACAGCTGCCGTGGCAGCTGTCTCCCCAACGGTACTGCTTGCAGTGGATACTGTGCCTTCAACCACTGGCTCCTGTGTGGATGTGGCTGGTGGGGGTGCTGTGGTGGTGTCCGTAATGCAAATTTGTGCTGTTGGTTCCTGCATTGTGTTGGGCTTGCGCAGTAGTCCAGGTTGCCCTCTTCCCCTGGATGTTGAGGGACGGTTTGCTGGCTCCATGCCCCTGGACCTCTTGGTTGGTGTCGTAGCATCCTCCCTGGGGTCCTGATCTTCACTCTCAGATTGTGTGCCTGTGGGGGACCAAGAGAGGGAGTCCATTAATGATGGGTCTACATGCATCAGGCATACATGGAGGTAGCTGCATTTCTATGGAATGGCAGGTAATTGGTGTTGGGGTAGTGACATACGGGTTGCTAGCCTCTTGGGTGGGTCATGCAGGGATGCCTCTGGGATGTAACATATGTGGGGTGCATCATGCATGTGGACAAGATGGTGCTGTGCACTGCCTGTAGGCAGTCTTGCAAACATGTGTCTGGTGGACCCTGCTTTGTATCATTGCACTGTCAGTTCAGGGGGACATCATTGTGTTATTCTTTACAGTGGTTCAATTGGGACACCTCCCTGCATCAGCTGATGATGGGGCTCCACGCTCCATGTCCACCACTCCCTCGATTGCCTCCATCCCGATGGTGCTCGCACAAGTCTCAAGGATGGCAATGGATTGTGTTTTGAAAGATGGCCACTGTGCTCTTTCCCGTTCCTGTGCAATGACGCTACTTCCAGTTCCCCTTATTAGCGGTTATCGCTATTAGCAGTCACCGCTAATAGCTGTCACGGCTAATGCCGGCGACATGGATGGCGGTTGAGCTATCTACGCTTCGCTCAATGCCGGTAAGGGTGAATCTTCGCCCTTTAACGGCAGGGTGATAAGGTCATTACCGGCATGGTGCAAAGCTCGTGCCCACACACTCGTAATCGCCCTCTAACAGTGGGCGTTGAGCAACACGGACACAGTATTTGCTCCATGCCGGTAAAGGCAGTTACTTGCCTCCAAACTCGTAATGAGGCCCAATGTCTTCTCTCATTTCAGCCGGTCATTCATGGCCATGGATGGATTGAATGTGTGGCAGATGGGTCTCAAACTCCCACAGCACCAGCTAAAAATATCTGTTCCAAGATGCTGGAATTCAACATTGCAAATACTTTACTGGCTCTGTTAGCAAAGCAATGCAGTTAGTGACTATAGCTACAGTCAAAGCTGAACAGTGGGTGGTGGCTTCTTCAAGCCGGTTCAGTGATAGCTCATGTGCATTGTCTGCTGTTTGCTATGGCCCTTTAAGCAAGCACCATATCCTGTGAGCCAAAGCTATGTGCCACTGCGTGAGATACATTCATTGATCTACTTGCCCAAAATCAACCTCTCTAGATGATGGTAGCACAGGTAAGTCAGACATTGTGCAGCTGTGCAGCTGGTGAGAGAAAGTATGAGCGTGTTTTGGCATCATATATTGATCCCCATTTTAAGGTAGAATGGGTGCATTCCAGACTGTGAGCAATAGGGTGACATATACAGAGGACATGGTTGGAATGTTCAAGACTGCTCTCGTGAGGCATTTGCAAGACCACTTGCTTGCAGAGCAGAGGTTTGAAGTACAGGCACCAATAGCAACAACAATAACTGAGCATCCCCAGCAGTCAGTCAGAACTCTATTGTCATCTGGTAGTGCCCTCCCCACTGCAACTGTGTCAGGTGCAGGGGCAACCCGTATAGTATGTGTAACCCTCACACATACACCTCTGTGAGACTCACTTCCACTGTCTGTATTCTTCAATATGTTTGGGCCTGGGAGAGTAGCAGAGCAGTAATGGGCCTAAAGTCATCAGCAGATGAAAGTTGAGCAAGATGATGACCTGATGTGACCCAGTGGACATGGCATCCTGTGAAGTGGAGGGGTGGCAGCTACTGTGGTTTCTATTGATACCACTAGTTCAAGCACTCAGGATTACATTATATTATGACGATGATGGAAGATGGTGGCTTAGGTGATGATGAACTATAATTTTGATGGTGCACCCACCCAGAGAGTGAAGTACCAACTGTGCTGTATTTTGAGTGTATATGTTAAGAGCATAACACAGGTGTGTGAGATCAATTTACCATAGATGTTCCAGTGATTGAACAGAGTTGTTCACACACTTAATTTGAACATCTCTCCTGTTTTGCAGGGGGTGAGGGTGCACATTCAACATTTACGTCCTTCCTGTCTCACAGGGGTGAGGGCAAAGACTGGATTTGTACACATTTCTTGACATGCAGGGGTGATGGCACTTATCACATTTTTAGGTCTGTCCTGTCTAGCAGGGGTAGGAGCACAGCCTGAATTGTAATATCTTTCCCGACTTGTAGGGGTGAGGGCACACACTATGTTTTTCCATCTCTCCTTTCACTCTGGGTTGGTGGCACAGTCAACATTTGTATGTCTCTTCTGGCTCACAGGGATGAGGTCACAGGCTCAATATGTATGTCTCTCCTGTATCACAGGGGTGGAGGCACAGTTTGAATGTGTACTTCTCTCCGGTCTCACGGGTGTGAGGGCACAGACTGCATTTCTAAGTCTCTCTTGTTTCCCATGGCTAAGGCACACACTCAGTTTTCACATCTCTTCTGTCTCACATGGGTGGGGGCACACACTCAATTTGTACACCTCTTCTGTCTCTTAGGAGTGGGGCACAGACTCAATTTGTAGGTTGCTCCTGTCTCACAGGATTGAGTGCACATACTCAATGTCTAAGTCTCTCCTGTCACGCAGAGGTGAGGGCACTCAGCCAATTGGAGAGAAAGCACACCCTCAATGTTTTCGTCTTTCCTGTCTCTCAGTGGTGAGGGGACAGTCTGAATGCTAACATCTCTCTCAGGAGACATCTGCTTAAATAGAGATTAGTGGCTTGAGGAATCACTCTCATATCTGAACTGTGTGCCTTCAAGTTGTGTGAGCTATCAGTCTGTTACCTGCCGTAGCATTTGCGTAGCACGCCTCACTTGTTTATCGACCCGGCCTGCCGCTCCAATGTCTTCTAGTTTGTGTCTCGGTTTGGCATCTGGTGGAAACTCTCTTTTTGGTTCTTACAAATCCCAACCTCTTAATTGGAACGACTTTTTGATTGTGTATTTTGGGCTCTTCATGCTTGGTGAAACTTGAATCTTGAGTGTGTAATTTTGGATTACTGTGGATCCTGTTTTGTCTTGTAGATTTACAGAAATGGATGGATTTCTAAACTCAGGTCGTCCTGTATTCAGGAGTGCCTCATCTGATAGCCCCAGGATACCTTTCTGCAGTCTGGGGACTGATCTTTGTCCAGATTACCTCTCCTTGGCTCACTATGTTGCTTCTCATCATGTTTCATCTCTAGCTATATCAGAACTTCTATGGGCGCTAATGGGTACTGCATATGAGGAGTTGGGAGGGAAGCAATAGGGAAGGCCTAGGAGGGTCTCAGTGTCCTTCTTGGTGGTTATCCCTGCTTATCTTGTTGTCTCCCTTTCATCCAACAGCTTGGGCGAGAGCATGGCAGCATTCTGTCCACCTTTTTGCATGATCACATTGTGCACCGAGATTTTTATACTGTTTTTATTCTTGCACAGTGTTGTGTGGAGCAATGTCTCAAGCCATTCAGAGGGAGCCTTACATCCTTGCAAGTTACTAACAGAGGAACCCTCCTCTGAGCCTGTTGGAAGAGAGCACTGCAAGGAAGGGTAACAAAACAATCTCTTAAGTAGTCACAATTTGGAATGAACTGATGGAAGAGGTGGAGCAGCTACCCTTCACAGGGAAACTCAAACAAGCCTGTAAGTAGTCACTGATGGTGAGAAAATTGGGGGTGGCAGAGCTGGTCACATGACAAGGAACACTCTTCTGAGCCTGGCGGAAGATCACTGCAAGGGAGGGAGAAAAATCAAGCCCTTATGTTTCCTACAAAAAAGCTGGAGGAGGCAATGCTGCTCACGGGACCAAGGGAACTCTCTGAGCCTGGGGGAGCACACTGCAAGGAAGGGAAAAATCCCTTAGGTAGTCACAGTTTGGTACTGACAGTTGGAGATGGTCATGTGATCAGGAACACTTTTCTCATCATGGTCAGAGAACACAATAAGTAAGGACAAGGACTTAAGTTTTCACAGTTTGAGGTGAAGAGCTGGAGGAGGCTGTGTTGTCAATGTGACCAGAGACACTTCTCTGAGTCTGGTGGAGGGGCACAATAAAAACAAACCCCTAAATAGTGACCACTGCATGAACAACTGGAGATGACAGATCTAGTTATGGTTTGGCACAACATGTTGGAGGTGACACGGCTGGTCCCTTGTTGGGTACAGAGTGCTGGTCAGAGCCTTGAGCATGGTGCCTTATCATAAGGTACCACAAAGTTGTAGTGAGGCAGTTACTGACTAGAGAGCATGTTCAAACTCTGCCCCCTATGTGTCTCAGAAGAAACATACATTTAAGTAGAGGAAGGACCCATTTGAAACCATACTTTAAACTCTCCTGCAAACGCAGCTGCCATAAAGACAAGTTAGTTGTGCTGCACAAGTAGGTCGAAGTGGGTGGGAGTGGTCGGGGGTGGTGCTCGTATACTAATTTTAAATAGGTTTTACTGTTCCTATACGTTTATTTTAAAAAGAAACCGTTCCAGAATGGTTTCATTTTAAAATAAAGTGTAGGAAGAAGTTGAAACTTGTACTTTCAGTGCATTGCACAGGACGTTTCCTTAAAGAGCAGGCACATGTTTTTGAGGGGTTTTATTGTGCATAGGATGGGGCGCGGCGACGGTGTCTGTGGGGAGCGATGCTGGCCAGTAGGGAACATAGTTCCACTACTTCTTTTCGTACACTTCGACGACTGGTGACAAGAAAGCATGTACACAATTGAGGGACCCATTGCACTAATAGGGCAGATCATACTGCCGGTAGACAAGGATTCTGTACCCCCCACAGTGAGGGGCATTAATGTTTGGCAGGCATGAATCAGGAAACAGGAGACAGGAAAGTACAAGTGTCAGCAGAGAATAAATGTGACAAGCAATTGCCATTTTCAACTGCAAAAGCACAGCCCACAATCAGGCTTTCCAAAGTCAGTTAGGTCTCACAGCTTAAAGTAGGACGTTCAAATAAATACAGTTAAGTCTGAGAAATCTGCAGTGGCTACGATAGCCAGTGAAAAGGAATTCCAAGGCAAAGTGAACCGGAGGGGAATTTTACATGAAGGAACAAAGTGCCAACGTACCAATCTCCACCAGGGATGTCAATTAGGGGTCGTAAGAGGTCGCAACTGCGACCTCTGTGGTCTCCCTTGCAACCTTCTAATTTTTTTTTTTTTGTAATGCCAGCTCCTGGGCTGTGGCTCTTTACTTCTGGGGTGGCTGGCTTTCTTGTTCAGGCCCCTTAAAAAAATAAGAAAAATAAGAACAGGAGTGCCACAAGTCTAACACTTTCAGAACTGAGCCTAAATAAGAAAGCAGAGGAATACCAAATAATGTGTCTTTCCGGAATTCTATACAATAATTGCTAGGCTCATTAAATGTTTATTTCAGGCACACTTCAGGGGGTGAGTCACTGATTTCGTCTGTTCTTAAACGCCTCACTCAGCCTTTCATCCTTCTGAGGTCGATAAATGAGTACCAACACAGGTTGGGTGACATTGGGTGTATATTCTTTCTATATAAAGCACTTAAGCGTAAGTGCTATATAATAACACATCATTATCATTTGGTAATGGACGCCTGCTTGCATGCACAGAAATTTGATAATATGGGCCTATACACACTAATCTTAATGATACATATGGCGATCCATTCTTGTATGAAATGTACATCACATAGTGATATTGTAACTATATGTTTCGTAGTGTACAATGCTATGTGATGCCACTTCCTGTTTTGTCAAAAGGTGAAATGTCGTGTTCCATCGCTACACGTGATATCACTTTGGGGCGGGGTCAAATTACATCACTTCCTGTGATGTCATCAGGGGGTCAAGGGCCGTGTGATGTCACTTCCGCTACCCCTGACATTTTGGTGAAATGACGTCCCTGGTCTCCACAGTGGCGAGTGCTCCACCATTTAAATGAATTAGTTACAACAACACTGGAGACAGTGTTGGAAGTCCATGGGACAAAATGAGCTGTCCGTGAAATGGCCTAGTTGCTGACAGATTGATGTCCCAGCTGATCGGCTAGGCATGGCAAACATGCTCAGAAGCAGATAAAACACAAATAATGCCAGAGAGGAAAATATTAAACATGGTTAAGCAACATGACTCATAAAATAGTTATTCAAAATGTACCACGGTGAGATAGCACATTTACTGTTGCAAGACAAGGAGGGCCGGAGCAGGCAGACCTGTAAGAACAAAAATCTTGGAACTCGAGAGACGTCATGGCAGCGATAACATGGGCTGTTTTATTTGATTAAGAACAAAGAGCAATACCCTTATTCCTCTACCCCCATCTGCATCCATATTTCTTCATAACCCGGCAGTTCATGGATAGCCTGATTTCATGCCAACCGATAAACCTGTACCCTTACCTAACTGCATGATAGTTTTAGTACCAACCAATGATATTTAAGAATGGTGATGTAGCACATTTAATGGGATGTCTCCTGAGTGGGACCTTAGATAGGGGGTCATCCAATCATAACTGGGGAACGTATAAGAAATATATGTAGTTTAGCAGAGGGAGCTAATGAACAGTAGAGATGGGTTTTTGTAATTTGGTGGTCACGTTCACACCAGAAATGACTCATTTGTACTATGTAAACCACTGTTGCCTGTAGAAATGTTGGAGTCTGAGCAAGAGCTTGTGCGTTAATCTTGTTTTCCCCCCAGCTTTTACATATTGTTGATAAAGCTGAGTTACCTCGCATTTTTGCATACCACTTCCACTGTGTTGCCCCTTTATTGGCAAATATCAGATAGAAGACCTAGCTGTCTTTTTTGCCCTTTATTAACACCTGTTAACAGAGTATAGTTGGTTCTTTTTTTTCTTGTTGGATTGCTGGCACCCCAGCCATCCTTCACTGTGGACAGCGGACCGGTCTGGAGAGTGGAGTTTTTGCACAACTAAACAGACAGTCGGCAGGAGCCTGTTTTGGAGTGATTTCCTGCCCCAGTCTTGGACGCAGCACTAGACTCAGAGGAGGAGCAGGCAGACTGTTGGGGACCCCTGATGCCAGCAATCCTCAAATATCTGTGGATGTGAGTATGTTATGTGCAGGGTAACATTTGGGGTTGGGGACATTTATTATATAGTATTTATGAAACAGAGACGTGAAAAAAGGATGTCCCTTGACAAGAGTCTTGCAGGGATATGCAGCAGGGCCCCTTAAGGCCCAATAACCTTTTGGGAGAGCAGTACAAGAGATAGAGAGATAAAGATGCCCCAGGGAAACTGGAAGACAGCTGTATTGTATTGTATTGCATTGTATTGTATTGTATTGTATTGTATTGTATTGTATTGTATTGTATTTAAAATTATTAAATTGTTGATTGCCAGCATTGTTGTTGTGTTGTGAGACAGGTCCTGTAGAGGTGTTTTTCTTTGTGTATTGTTAGAGCAGCAGGTAGTATTGTTTGATAGAGGTTGATGGGGTATGAACATTTAGATTTTGAGCTGTTATTGTTGGTGTAACGTAGAAGCAGGATTGAAGTATTGGGGCATGACCTCAGACAATGAAGCTTGATTTATTTGTGGTAAAAATTTGGAGCGGGGAGGGGGTGTAAGCAAGGGGAGAGTGTGAGTGTGTTGTGGAAAGAAGGACTTTTATTATTGTAAACTATTTATTGTTCATGTTGGTCATTTGTTTAGTGCCAAGCTGTGTGCTGCTTAAAGGTTGTTACCATGTCAGATTCCCCAATAATCCAATTATGAAGGGCGTTCCCTAGATAAAGTACTACAATTACTAAGTATCACATCGAGTGGGTGAAAGAGTCTGCTGGCAAGATGTTCATGCCATGGTCACAAGAGGGCACTCACTCGAAAGATGTACTCCAGCATATGTGCACATACTTACATGCCGTACACAAGGGCAAGAATCTTAAGAACAAGTTAGGTATGTTAGAACTCTGGAAGGCCTTTGAGGAAGAAACAGAGGGGCCTAAGAAAGAATAGACGCTTAATGTGTGTGACGCAGAGCACGAAAAGCAGACAGGGCCGCCATCTCCTCCCTCTGAGGAGAGCGCTTGTGCACAGCTCCTCATTCACCAGCTGAGACAGACGTTTATGCACACTACCACCTCCTTATGAAGAGAGCACCTCAACCCCTGACCATCCCAGGAATATACCCACTGCAAGCAGCAGTTGTGAGGTATAGTAATCCCAGATATGAATCCCCTGATGAGGAAATGGATGATAGGAGAAGGGTGAAGGTAGTAAACAAATAAAGGTGCCATTAGTGTTGATGGAGAATGAAGCACAGTACAGGTTAGAGACACAGCTAAGGGATGAGGAAGAGAATAGAGGAATATATAGCTTAGAAAAGCAACTAAGAGAAGCTGAAGAGGAGTTCTGAAGCGTGAGAGGCATGCAAATAGGTGGTCAAAGGGTTAGAAGCATACCAATAGGTAATTAAAGTAGTGGGGAGATAATGACTGAAAGTGGGTAGGAGGGGAAAATATTGCTTAACTGGATGGAAAAGGCACAGAAAATAGTTATGTGAAGGTAGTGAAGTATGATGAAAAGAAGGAAGCAGCCTAGGAGGAATTCGGGAGAGACACAGGAAGAGATAGAAAATAATGCACGGAGGGCAATAGCGTGGAAATGGAGAGAAGTAGCAGAGGAAATGCAGAGAAGAACAGGAAATGCAGAGAAGGAAAATGGAAGTAGGAAAAAGGGATGAGTATGTAAGGAGATTAAATTAGAAAAACAAAAGAATGACAAGATAAAAGGATGAAACTGAACTAAGAAGGAAGGAGGTGAGCCAAGAAGTGAGCAGAAATATGATGCCAGAAATTAGGGGAGAATGAAGTAGGACAATAAGCCCAGAAAACAGGGGCAGAGATGTGTTGCCATAGATAATGAGTGGAACATATTTAAGGGAGCATGTTAAGGGAGTTTGTTTTGATCTCATACTTGAGGATGATGGGAGTGGAGAAAGTGACAGAGAGACAGATTGGGTAGACATTGAGGATGAAGAAGAGGGAGAGGAGGCCCCATCAATGGATACCACAGGATCAGTAGTGTGAGACATAGCAGATTTGCTGGGGCCAGTTATAAGCATATTTCCACCCCCACATCAGTACTCCCAATAAATGAAGACCATAAATGAGCATATTTGTTAAGAGGCTTGCCAGAAGGCCAGCCACACTGTGTAGCTGGGACATTGAGAAGGAGACCCCTGCAGCATCACCTTCGCACAAGGAAGGAGTAACACCATTCCTGCTGCTCCACAGCGTATTAGGGCTGCCCCTCTGTACTCCATGGAACCAGACAAAAATAACTCACAGCAGGGCGGGTGTTAGAATGGATTTCTGAACTCTGCTCTGGTGAACAGATGTTCGGGAGGCCCCCTTGTTTAGTGAAACAGGGAACACTTCTCCGAAGTTAACCAGGACAATTCAAGGTAGTTTGGAGAACAGTCAAGGCTAAGCCCTGGGAGTAATGGGGGTGATCTGCGGTCCTGGATGAGCACACACAGTAGGATGACAAGAATTACGCTTCAACAGTAGTATATCAAAAATATACAATTTATTAGGTCCAGAACAAACACAAATGAATAATGAAGAACACAGTAATACTACTACTTAAACACACACTATGTAAAATACATATACAATCACTTTTTGGTCACTGCAGTAAAGTGCAGATTCCCGACAAAACCTCTAAGGGGGGAAAGCAAACAAACTTTATCACAACGGCCAAATCCAGAAATGGATATCCCTAACTTAAGAACTCCAGCCCTACGAAGATTGGAGCCTTGTGCTCAATGTTATGTTTGTGCGTAAAAGTGCTTGTCGCTGCGTAAAGCTCACAAGGAAAACACTTCAATGGGAAGTTATAGTCAGAAGAGGAAACTGGAGTGTGAGGAATTTGGTTCTATGAGTCAGAGATGGGTCTACTATGGAGAACAAAGCTGTCCCCAACCTTTGGATGACTATAGGAAGCAAGAGCCACCAAAGTCAAGGACCACAAGGGATTCTTCAAGCGTAAAAACGGTATGGATGAACTATGGGCCACCGGTAAGTTATATGATTGCTCACTGCCGTTAGCTCACTCCGGGTTCAAACTTGGCAGGTTCGAAGGTCGCCTGTACTACAAATTCCCCACCTTGGTTACGCTTCAAGGTGCACAGGAGCTGTGGGTGCGGACACAGGTCCGATTTACATCTGGAGCTGGATCTCTCATCACAAATGCTGGAAAAAGAAAGCACCATGCAGCTGGTCTCAGGACACTTGAAGAAAGGCAAAAAAGTTGCCAGCAGTGACTGCCACTGTCGCACAGTGATGCAGGTGCACTCAAGTCGTGTGGACTGATGCATGCTTCTTTCTCATGGTCCAAAACAGATGAGCCAACACGATTTGTCAAGAAAGGCTTTGGATAACCCACAGGTCGAGTCAAAACTCGATGTAGCAACGCTTCAGCATGGGTACCAAGGTACAAGCTGGCCAGTTCACTGGAGGGGTAAGGGACACTTCAGAGTAGGCTTGTTTGCAGGGCACCAAGGAGGCATTGAGAGTGATTGGTGCCACCACTCAAAAGGTTGAAGCACCTCTACAGGTCTTCGGAGATTAAGTGCAAAGTAGGACTCTATGGTACAACAGCAGGCTCAGGGTGCCAAATCTTCTCTGGATAGTCTTTGGATCTACTTCAATTCTCAGGATACTTGGCTCCATGTATAGGTCAATTCGGACCTGAGGGTGATCTGCTGGTCTGCACTCAGAGCCACTGCTCATAACCTAAATTCCAGTGAGTGCTCGCACCTATCTGACCAATGAGGAGATCTGTCTCATTCATGCACGCCAGCAGTGGTCCAATCGGGGACCACTGTGGCTCTCATGCACACCAGACATCCTGGCACCAGTAGTATGGATTGGGACAAGACAGTCCCACCCCACTTCCTGGGTACCCACAAACGTGACATTCATTTGCCTGGAAAAAGCTCTGGCTTTCATGGGAGAAGGCATGCCCAAACAAGGAGTCCCAAGTCACAAAGAGCAAGGCCAACAGACAAAATGGCCAAAGGTGAAATCAAAAGACCTTGTGGCATGGCCATGACGGGCACTGGCCACAGTCATGGGCAAAACACACGGTAAGTGCGGTATGGCTTGGTTAATAAAAGTGCATGAAAAAACTTTTGCTGCCACCAGTCTACTTACTCCTAGGCACATTGTCCAGTTACCAAAAAATCCTTAAGGGATGTCATGGGCCAGAAAACACAAGGACCCCAGTGCGTGGTACTGTAATGTACTTTGCACACAGAAATACAGTTGCCAAAAGTGGCAACAAAGTCAGAAGACTAAAGGAAACAATGTTTCTGCGTACTGACTGTCAGAAGGACAAGTCAGTTTCCCCAGAACAATGAGCGAAAGCCCACTGGAGTGCAGCTGAAGGCTGTGCTTCACTGGCAGAAAGTCAGGACAGGAGGCTGAAACAAAAGCAAAAAGTTGGGGAGTCCACAAATACAGAGGTAAAATAGCAGTAAATAAATGTTACTTAACAACGGGCAAGTGGATCTACAAGCTAGAGTGAGCGACAGCTGGGATAGCATTACCTACAGGTGAAATAAAAAACGAAACCTATTTGTATCTATATTAAGAGACCAGGCAGAGGACTTGATGAATGAGCAGGCTATTCCATAGTGACATAACAAAATACCACCAAATATGATGGGTCACCATTCAATAATTGCAGAACTGAGGTATAGAAGGCACCGAGGGTGCGATTTCTAGACCAATCTGACATAAGCGCCATAATGACTAGGATGATGGGGCCTACCGAGGGCCCCGCTGCCTATTGTCAAGACACTAAGGAACGTTGGTGTTTGGAAACTAAAGACCATTGGGATAAAAATATACCAGTGTTTTATCATATTCTTTGTTGATGGCAGTTCAACAATAGACCAGAGTTCAGGGACTAGAATGACAGGAGCAGCCGTAGTAAGAGACAATGGGGAGTTTGAGACCGGTGAAAGCGTATGGTAACCTGAACATTTTTCAGCACAAGCTGCAGAATTAGTGCCAATGATTATGGCACTAGAGAGTCATGAAAATGAGGAAGTTACTATGTACTCTGACTCCGCCAATGTGACGTCCACAGTGCATTCTGGAATGTCATGGTGGACAAGGGTGTTTTCGGGCACACTGACGGTACAACCCTGCAGCATTCTGCAATGTTAGAAAAATTGATGGCCATAATCATCTTTCTGCACATGATTTGCTATGCATTTTGCTGGATTTACTACATGACATCTAATAATCTTAGTAGATAGATATTTAGGATGACCTCATATCATGTTGCCCTCAATGGAGTGTGTCAGGGTTATTTAGCGAGCAGGGTTGAGGGGGCAGGTGGGAGGGTGTCTCAACCCATATTTTGCAGTAAATGAATTGGTAAAAAAATGCAGCAAAACTTGATTCGACCAGTTAAATACAAACACATTTCATAGTTCCTGTGGGAGTGTAGGGAAGTAAGTGAGGCTGAGTGAGAAAGGCGGTTGATAGAGTGAAAAGAGGGTGACTGTGGGAGAGGAGGGGTGGAGTGTAGTGTCGAGAGTAGTGGGCATGGAGAGTAATGGAGAGGGAAGAGGAGAATAGTGAAGAGGGGAGGTGAGGCAAGAGTATAGGAGAGGGGAGTGGAGAGTAGATGGGTGGAGAGGCAGAGTAGGCGTAGATGTGAGGTGCAATATAATCAGAAGGACAGAGAGAGAGAGACAGAGAGAGAGAAAGAAGAGGGGGAATAGGAAGAGAAGGGAGGAGAGTAGAAGGGAAAGGAAAGAAAGAACTTCATGGTGAAATGTAAGAGGACTTGAGAGGAAAAGGTTGAGAGAGACCTGGGCAGTTGAAAGGCACAACTTCATGTTATCATTCTTTTTGTGGACTTCGGGTTAGTTTCCGACTAGAAGACCTCAGCGGGCGTAGGACAAATAAGGTGGTTGCCATTAGGCCCTCACCATTAGCCAGCCTTTAAGTAGTCAAAGTTTGGTGTGATAAGCTGGAGTTGGGAAAGCTGGTCATGTGACCCGGGGGAACCCTTCTAAGACTGGTGGAAGAGTTGTGCACGAAAGGGGAAAAGCAAGCCCTTACAAAGTCACTGGTTTGAAAAGCTGGTGAAGGTGGAGCTAGTCATCGGTTGACTCCAAAAGCCGCTGGAGGCAGAGCTGGTCACCTGACTGGGGCTCTCGCCCAAGCCTAATGGGAGAGCACTGCATGTGAGTGGAAGACAATCCTGAAGAACACACACTTCGGAACAAAAATCTGGAGAATATCGAGCTAGTCACTGTTGTGCACGACAAGCTGTAGTGGTGTGTTGGGCAGAAGGGCGTTTTCATTTTCTTCCGGCCTCTGCTGTTCACACAACTACATTTCTACCTAATGCATAAGTTCATCTTTGCACATTTTAATTGTGTTCTGTGTTTCATTCTATTGGTTTCTTGGAGTTGGTATGCGACTGAAAAGCAGCAATTTTGATCTTCATATATGCGACCAGAAATGACAGAAAGAGATATAGATTGTTTTCTCCTTGAGGCTATGCCCATGCAAGGTTGATTTCACATCCCTCAACATTTTCATACACCACAAAATTGCAACCATGGCCCCTTATCATGCTGGACAGTGTTGGGTTCTAGCAGCTGTATCAGTCTCAGTACCGGACACGGAGCATCATGCCAGCTAGGATGCTTGTTGGCTTATTCAAAGGTCCATAGCATAAACCAAATAACAGGCAACATAAGCCATTGTCTATGCAGAAAGAATGCCCCATCTGATGCTGGCGGTGAGTGTTGGAATAATCAGTGATGGCACTCCATTGTTCGCGCTGATGGTCCAACATGTAGTATTCAAGCTGATGGCAATTGTGGCCTCCAATGTACCAAATTCTGGAGCACCTGCATTTGATAGCACTGCAGTCCCAGCTGAAGTGTGGGTTCATCCTATGGGCCACATCAATCATGTCCAGGGCCAGTTGGTAACAGCAGATTCATTGCTTTACCACAAGGTGAAGGACATAAACAAAGCAAGGAATATGTATGATTTGCTGCTTCGTGGGGTTGTAAGGTTAATAGACCCCTTGTCAACAGAAGCAAAGTAATATGTAGGCTTTGGGGGATTAGCCAGTATGCAACCACCCCTCAACCTTCTTCCAGATGTCAACACCCATCCCCTTTCACTCGTGACCCTTACATACACAAAGATGGCTGCTGTCTAACTACACACACACGACATTAATGGATTACTTTGGGACAAGGACCCCCTTCAGCTGGCGGAGTAAGGGAAGCCCCCCCAATGTATGATCGTAGCCATGTAATCAATGGTCAATGCTCTGTGTACTGGTCCACATGTCTGTGGTGAAGTGGAATCTCTGGCAGTCCCACTGATCTAACGCCTTCCCCATTACAAGTCTGCTACAGTCCTGCATGAAAAGCAACATCAACTTGAAAGTAGTGCGTGATTTTCTTCATGAACCAATGGAAACCAGGGTTCATGACAACAGACTATTGCAGGAGGAATATTCAAACCATTACTGCCTGGTTAGCACTGAGAAAGTGCACTGTGTAGCAGAACCTGTGATATGATTGTTCACACTAAATCGCCTACATCAAAAGAACATGGTGCAAAAGGGCATCACTTGGTATCACTTGGAAAAGCAGATCAGGGGCTCAGAATTCAGAACACTGTTGCCACCGCAACAATGTATTCCATGGTCACAGTAAGGACTGGGTATGACATGGTGATTAGCTGCTGGGGTGGTGCTGCTGTTGAGGTATTGTTTGTTCATGTGAGTCTTATGCATGGGGTTGCATCTTAAGGGAATGTACAGAGTGGAGGAATAGCTTCTTATTTTCGTCACACTTCTGCAACTGTGGAATTCTCCTCCGATATATGTTGCTAGTGCCTGGAATTTGCATGGGTCAAATACTTTATCTAGTTCTTCACATTATTTTCAGACTCACAGTACATGTATTTTGGGGAACCGATACTTCTCATAATCTACTCCACTGCAATGTGTGGTATTTCTTATCTGGGCCAGATGGAGCCCTGATATCCTGCAGGACTTTAGGAAATGTGCCGCTTAAATCGTAATGTTCCAAAGGCCCTGAACAGTCTTCACCATCTCATGCCTTTCAAAGAAGGCACCTGCACTGTCTACACCAAATGGACGAAAAGTCTGGAGCCATTACCAGCCAGCGCCCCGCACCCCCCAGCTGTCCTACACTGTCATGAGAGGTACCAGCTCTGTTCCATCCTTTACACTGCATGTAAATGTAGGACCGGCATGGGATTCCCTATGAAGATTAAAAAGCGTTTGTTTGGAAAATGTATAGGAAGGTCCATTTAAACATGCACGTTGGTTGGTTTGCAGGTGACCGGAATATAAATAATTGAGAATTCCATCTGCTTTGAATGGAACGGAGTGTATGCTTGGAAAAGTGTGTATTTGCATCTTATTTAATGGTTTAGTTGGTTGGGCTGGCACTTCAATCCGAAGGGCCGTATACAGAACAGAGGCAACGTTTTTACAGGCTTCCTGTACATAGCTGTATTGGGTATATGGGGGCGGGGGGGCTCGAGCGGTGTATAGCAGACGTAGGACATGGAGACATAAAAACAAGATATCTGGTGTCAGAGACCTATATAAATATAGTGTGTATTTTGTCCTTGCACCAGTAGTTAAACATATGCATATTGGATATCGACGGCTGTAATCAACAGTTTGGGGCAGCAAGAGAGTGCAGAGGATGACATGATTGGGTTTTGGTGGATGCAAATTTGTAGCTCGTGCATTCCCCAACCAGCCATAGGCTGGTAGCATTGTCGATACTTGGTGATTAAGAAATGGTCTGCTGTGTCCTTTTAGAGCATTGAGTGGGTCAGTGGTATTTTCTTCCCAGGTGGTAGCTTGCAATTTTAAATATGTACCCCTGAGGGGAGGAAGAGCATAAGGGATGCACCTTCACTGGCAAAGAGCTGCAGTTTGAGACTGCACAAAGGTCTGGGAGCCCCTCTACCGAGCATGAACATGGCCACTCGGGAGGATCTGCAACCACGATTTAGCTCACAGCACCCTTCACAGAGGAGAAATATCCAACTTTTCTGCTCGCCCACTTTTCCCATCAATCATCAACCACTCCCCCCTCTCCCTCTCCAGTTTCCACCCTCTCCCCCATCCCCCTCCGCTGCAGCTCCGACACCAACCTCACCTAACGAAGTGAATTGCATCCTATTTAATGCCCGATCCGTAGCAAAAAACAGACACAACATCTTTGACCTCCTCACTTCTGACAAACCAGACCTGGTTTTCATCACCGAAACTTGGTTCTCTGACGTCTTCGCCCCAATCGCCAATGAAGCCTCTCCCCCCCCCCGACTACTCCCTCATCCCACTGAACCATCCCTCTAGAGGAAGGGGAATAGCATTCGTCTCACTTCCATGCCTCAATCATCGACAATCAACCTTCCATTCCTTCCTGCGAATCACTCCTCGTTAAACTATCCCTCACCCTGTCGTTCTCACACAGCTTCCTAATAATCTACAGACCCCCCTGGCTACGATGGACAATTCTCAAACACCCTCTGCGACTCTATTGCCACCCTTCAACTAAACCATCCCAACCTCACACTTCTTGGAGATTTCAACATATGGCTCGGCATCCCCACCAACCCTATGACACACTCTCTGGTTGACGGTCTAGAGGCGATTAACCTCCAACCCCACATAAACTGCCCGACTCACTATAAAGGACACACTCTTGACGCCATCTTTAGCTCTCACAACTGGATACATCTAAACCCCCCCACCCCTATCATCTGGTCCGATCACTTCATTGTTTCTTTCGCCATTCGCTCACCCGACCCGCTTCCCGTACTCAAACCTGAACCTCCGAATCTATGCAAATGCTGGAAAAAACTAATAATCGTTCCTGACCTAGCTGATGCACTCCTCCAGTCTCCTCCACCTATCTGCCAACTCAATAAACAACTAACCCCCGACGCCTTTGACTCATGGCTCAATACCTCACTAATGCGGCTCACACCCTCTTGCAAACCATCAGCCTGCCGTGGCCTGTTCCCTATGGTTCACACCTGATTTGAAGACCACTAAACAACGATATAAATACCTAGAACACAAATGGCAGAAAGACAAAACCCAAGAAAGCAGAACCACCTTGGCCCGACACCTTCATCAGTACAAGGCCGAAATCCGGAAAGCAAAAAAAGCCCACTACAACTCCCAAATCCAAAACTGCAAAAACCCCAGCAAAGAACTTCACAAAATCTTCACCGAATTCACCAAACCGGCATGCACTACCACCATACCGACCTCCTCACAATCACTGTGCGACTCACTCTCTCTCCACTTTTACGCCACAGCTCTCGAAAGAACAAATGCGCTTACCACCAAATTTGCTCTCTTACATCCACCAGGCAACCCTCCCCCCATACCGGCCAACCCACCGCCTGAGACCACTGCGCAACCAACATTCGACTCCTTTAGTCCAATATCACCCGACCAATTTCTCAAACTTCTCTCTGCCCGCAAACCATCCGGCTCTCCGCTAGACCCTTGCCCGGTCACAACCCTCAAAGAAATTTTCACTTCTACCTGCGCAGGAGAACACGCAAGATCCATCATAAATGACTCCCTTTCCTCGGGTATTTGTCCCGACCCATTCAAAACAGTTCATGTCAAACCTCTAATAAAAAAAACCTTCCCTCGACCCTCTCGAACCCAAAAACTACCGCCCCATCTCAAACACCAGGTTCCTTGCCAAACTCATTGACCGAACCGCCTACTCCCAACTAAATGCCTTTGTCGAAGCCAACAATCTCCTAGACCCCGCACAATCAGGTTTCAGAGCCCGACACGGAACTGAAACCACCCTAACCTCAATCTGGGATGACCTTAAAATCACGGCAGACTCCGCGGGATGCGCCGCATTAATCCTTCTTGATCTATCCTTCGACACAATCAATCACTCAATCCTCCTTGACCGCCTCCACTCCCTAGGAATTCGTGGAACCGCTCTCAAATGGATAGCTTCATTCCTCAAATATAGGTACCAAATAACGCTACTTTCCACCTATTCCTCCCAAGCCCGACCAGTCGACATGGGAGTTCCACCAGGAGCATGCCTATCTGCCCTCCTGTTCAATCTCTACTTGATCACCCTCCCACCAAAACTTTGTTCACACAACATCCTGTGTTACAGCTACGCTGATGACACTTAACTAATTCTAAAACTCTATAACTCAAAACTCAACTGCCGACCTGACCTCGCCTCCTGCCTCCTCGACATAGAGCTCTGGATGACCCAAAGCCACCTCTTGTTAAACCCCTCCAAAACTGAAATCATGGTATGTGGCAACTCCAAACTTCTTCCACACCCACTACCCTGGCCATCTGCCATGAGCAACTCACCGACTCCCTCTAACTCAGTAAAAAACCTTGGATGCACCCTTGACTCTGACCTAACACTCTCGCGCCAAGTCAACAACGTCTCAAAGTCCTGCCACTACTTCCTTAAAACTCTTAGGCGCATCTTTCCATATCTCTCCTTTCCCAACAGACTCTCCGCGGTCCAATCAATTGTTATATCAAGACTAGACTACGCTAACCCCCTCTACCTCAGAGTCCACGCTTACCAACTGAATAAACTTCAAAGAGCACAAGAGCCGCAGCCAAACTGCTACTAGCGGTCGGCCCGAGAGACCACATCTCCCCAGCCCTTAAAACTGTACACTGGCTTCCGGTGGCCCGAAGGGTGACTTTCAAAACCTTATGCATTTCTCATCGAGCATTGCATAAAACCGGACCTCAATATCTTCAAGACAAGCTAAAACCCTATCACCCTCCAAGTACTCTAAGATCAAGCTCAGCTGGCCTCCCAGTCATACCTAAAACAAACTCAGTCAGGTTAGGCGGATCATCATTCTCAGCCTTGGCCCCCACGCTGTGGAACGCACTCCCACCCCACACCGCCTAACTGAAGATCTAATGTCTATCCGCAAACTACTGAAAACCTGGCTCTTCCCCTAAAACCAACCCGTTCCCAAACTAACCCAAACTGAATAACAGCATCTCAATGACACCAACCCAACAAACTACTAGATCTTGAATAACAATAAGACAAATAACAATGCAACATCAAGATCCATGCGAGAAATTGACAACTAACAACTACTAATGTAAACTAAAAGGACAAACAGAATAGAACAAGTAAAGTAGATCAAAGCAGTGAAGTGGATAAAAAGAATAAATCATACGAAAACAGTAATGAGGTTTAAATTAATGAAATGGATGTAATGAGTGCAATGGACAAAATGAACAAAATGGGTGAAATGAATAAAAGGAAGAGGATGGAAAGATGAATAAAAGAGACTGTTGAGTACACAGATAGATGACACTGACTGTATGAGTGCATGGCATAAATGGAAAGTACAGAATAGATGATTCAAGTACATGAGAACGAGTGTAGTCCATGAAACAGATAGAGAGCACAGAACGGATCCAGTGCGTATGACAAGTGACATGGACTGAAATCAATAATGCATGATGACTGAACGAAGTGAATGGAGCGGATGAAATCGTTAGAATCGATGAAGCACGTGGAACGGATGATTGCACTGAGCGGATGAATGCATTGAGCAGATGAGTGTGTAGATCGGATGAGTGTATAGAATGTATGAGTATGTTGAGCGGATGAGTGTGTTGAGCAGATGGGTGTAGAGCGGACGAGTGTGTAGAGCGGATGAGTGCGTGAGTGCAGAGGAGTGTGTAGAACACAGGAGTGCATAGAGCAGATGAATGTACAGAGGGGATGAGTGTAGAGCGGATGAGTGTGTAGAGCGGACGAGTGTGTAGAGTGAATGAGTGCGTATGAGCGAACGACTTTGTAGAGCAGATGAGTGCATATAGCAGATGAGTGCGTGGAAAGAACGAGTGCATAGAGTGGATAAGTGCGGGGAGTGGATGAGTGCGGGAAGCGGATGAGTGCGGGGAGCGTGATGAGTGCGCAGAACGGAAGAGTCCGCAGAGCAGAAGAATGCGCAGAGCGGAAGAGTGTGTAGAACAGATGAGTGTATGGAGCAGACGAGTGCATAGAGCGAGTGAGTGAGTAGAGTGTGAAAGGGCATAAAGCAGACAAGTGCCTAGAGCGGACGAGTGCATAGAGCAGTCGACTGCGTAGGGCGGATGACTGCGTATGGCGGATGACTGCATAGGGCGGATGAGTGCGTAGAGCAGATGAGTGCGTAGAGCGAATGAGTGCGTAGAACGGATGAGTGCATAGAGCATGTAGAGCGGATGAGTGCCTAGAACAGATGAGTGCCTAGAGCGAATGAGTGCGTAGAGCGAATGAATGCATAGAGTGAATGAGTGCGCAGAGCGGATGAGTGCGTAGAGCGGATGAAACGGGTGAAGTATGTGGATGGAACGGGTGATGTATGTGGATGGAATGGGTGACGTATGTGGATGGAATGGGTGAAGTATGTGGATGGAACGGGTGAAGTATGTGGATGGAACGGGTGAAATATGTGGATGGAACGGATGAAGTATGTGGAAGGTACTGGTGTAATATGTGAAAGCTACGGGGAAGTATGTGGATGGTACGGGTGAAATACGTGGATGGAGTGCATAAAACAACTTAGAAATACATGGAACGGATCAGAGTACATGGAACAGATTTGCATGCATGGAACGGATTCAAGTATGTGGAACGGATTGGAGGGCGTGGAACGGATTGGAGGGCGTGGAACGGATTGGAGTGCGTGTAACGGATTGGAGTGCATGGAACGGACTGGAGTGTGTGGATCGGACTGGAGCGCGTGTAGCGGACTGGAGTGCGTGAAGCAGACTGGAGTGCATAGAATTGCGAAATTTACATGGAAAGTTCAAAAGAGCATGTAACCCATCATACCACATCACCACGCTTACTCTCTTCTTTACACCACCATTCAACTAGAACACAGAGATACTATGACACCATTCGGTATAGCTGTTCTCATACCAACATCTGCCTCATACTCCCCATCACTCTAACTAAACACTGCTGGCTACGCACCCCCCAGCAAGGCGTTCTCCTCAGGCCTAACACAGCCACAATCGGTCTGGATAAATTTTCTCAGAACGAACACATACTCCTGATCTCTCAACCACCACACCTACCGCTAAGAAGCAGCTATTACACTAATGCCACACCAGCTGGACACATATCCGGTGCTCACACGCACCTTTGACTCTCTCTACTGACTTGAACTTCGGTTTCCAAGGGCGTTCAACCTACCAGCGCCTTCAGACCATACCAATGGTACATAAGGCGCTATATAAATGCAAAGTAACATAACATAACATAACATTTACCTCGGCTCATCCTGCTTTTCCACGCAATGTGTTGTTTCTGACAGCTATCCCATCATCACACAGACAGTGGACTGAACCTCTACCAACTTGGATTTCAATACCCAAGCATGTACTATTAATACTTGCAAGTAGGTAATGGTGAATGCAACATCAATGCTTTAATTTAGCACACGTCGTAGTTACCTCCCCCTTGCAAGTTTAGGTGCTCCAGACATGTTGTCACTCAAGACACTTATTTCGTCTCCCACTGGAAAGAAATGTCATGTGTATGTCACAGAAGTCGCTACTGAAATTCTCATCTCCATATTGCTACTAGCCATTGAATGTAATCTGCTGGCTGCCTGCAAAGAATCCAAATACTATTTCTTCACAACTAGCATTGTCCTTCATACGTCTCAAAAAGGTGACATACACAGTGCAACTACTGAATTTAATATCTTTGCAACTAGTATTTTCATTTGTCCATCACAACAAGTTGGCATGTCCAGTACATCCACTGAGCACACTCTCCTGCCTGCAAAAATTCAAAGGTTTTTTCTTTGCAACTAGTATTTCGTCTAATCATGAAAAGATGGCACATTCAGCTACGACCATGGATTACAATCACTCCCTTCGTCCAAATAATTCTGACATTATATATTTGTATATTGAAGCGATATAACCCAAGGAGGGGGGTATTACAGATCTAGTAATACCCCTGGGGTGGTACTACAAGCCTGTGTGAAGCTAGGGCTTTAATGTAGCCCTGAGGCAGACCGGTAATGCCGCTCCTCCCAGTGTTCTATTGCTATTAGTACCCTGGCACATCGTAGCATTTTCTTTTTAGTTGAGAACCTGCATTGAAACTGTTTCTCAACTCGAGAAAAAAAAGCAAAAAAAGTCTGCCAGGGAACTGAGGGAAGACAAAAAGTAAACAAACAAAATGGCCACCATGGAACTGGGAGAAGGGACTATGCTTGGTCCCTTCTCCCTTTAAATGGTGGCCAGCTGAATCTCATTCAGAATATTATTTTCCACTTTAGTGAGATTTGGTGGTTGTTGGGCTGTGCTTGGCAACGCCTTCCTATATTTACAGTTGTCTGCTTTTTTGTGTCCTTCTGATTGGTAAGGATTGCTGCTTATCATTGGTCTCATCAGTGAAAAATAGCTGTCTGCTGATACAGGCGTTATGTATTTCTACTGGGCTGTAAAGCCTATTTGTGCTATGATTACAAGAAGTAAGCCCACTTCACCTGAGCGGGAGGTGAAAAGATCTGTTTTACGTCCCAGCACATTCTGCCCTGAGGTCCACCAACATTTTAGAATGGGTGGCAATCCCTCATATACACCCATCTCAGTAATCCTGAATTGGCATTCCGGGCCAGTTGTCCCATGGCACAGGACTAAATTAGCAAAGGGAAGCCATAGTCTCAGGCTTTTTTTCATCTCCATTATCCTCTTCAATTATGGATTTCTACCCTTCTTTTTCACTACCTTTTCTCTAATTTCTTTCCTTCTCTTCTCCCACTTCTCACACCACCCTCCAGCAATAACTGATATGATATAATATGGCATTTGTAACATGCCTATACACAAGTGTACCAAGGTCCGACGAGGCAAGAGGGGGGAACAGAGGGAGGACAGAGACAACAATCATACTAGGCCAATTGACATTGAGATTGTGCAAGTGCAGGGGATGACGGAGGTTAAAAGTGCCAGGGGAAAGGGGAGGGGGCAGTGCTGTACATGAGATCAAAACAATAACAGCCGGTGGCAGGTGCGGCCAGCAGGTGGCATGTGCAAGGGTAAGTGCAAACAGCAGGTGTCCAAAAGTAAAGGTTGGGGGACTATAGGGTTACAGATACAGACCAAAGTGCAAGGGTTGCCGGGAGGCAGTGCAGGTGTGCAACCAGGCGGGCAGGGACTTGGGCCCGAATCAGAGGGTAGCCAGGTGACCAGTGCAGTATCAGACAGGAAATCAGCAGGGGAGAGGAAGAGAGAAGGCAGAAGCAAAGAGGAAGGTCTTCAGGTGTTTCCAGGACTGGAGATGGTTCTCATCAAGTTTTTGAGAGGCAGGGACACTGTTCCAGAAGGAGGCCCCAGCCAAAGAAAGAGATCTACCACCAACTCGTTGCTTGGAGACGCGACTGACCCTGAGGGCTCCTCACACCTAAAACAAGAACAGCATTTGATCACTTGCTTCCTTTTACATCAAGCACTAAACACCATATGCCATGTTCGAACGTGTTAAAATATGATTTCTCCTTCCCCTTACCAAAATGTCCTTGATATCATGGTATCATATCTAATGACTAAAAATCAACAATATCATCCATACAACGCAGGCAAGTTCCTACTCATTATATTGAATAACTAGATACAGCTAAATACCACACCTGTCTTCCATCCCTTTCTTATCTGTTTTACATTTTGAAATCCATAGATAAACTCCCAGTATAACTAAAGCTAAAAACATCCAACAGCTAATGGGTCCACCTGTCCCAAGAAGTCAGCTAGCCGTTAGGTCCTGGAGAAGCCTCTCTCGGCAATACAGGTAGCTGCATTAGCACACATGCAATGATGACTGTGCACATAAACACAATGTAAAACACATGGCGAGGACCCCATAATAATGTTATAATGATCACCAATGTGCAGAAACGTTTGAGCAATAAACTAAGCAAGGATTTAAGAAATATACTATTATATGGTGGCTGCAGCAAAAAGTGGGACAAGGGGCCTGATTCAAGGAATTTTTTGCATGGTGCAAATAGCCTCTGCACTGCCAACAGACACCCGAATCACAGAGTGGTGCAAAGTGTATTTTTGCAGCGCAAAGTGAGTTTGCTTCAACTTTGCACGGGTGCAAAGTCACTTTTGCACTGCAAAAATACACTTTGCACTGCTCAGTGAATTAATCAGGGTGTATGTTGGCAGTGTAAAGTCACTTTGCACCATGCAAAACATTCCATGAATCAGGCCCTAGGTCTCATAAGAGCGATAGATGGATACCGCTGAACACATAGAGGCTGCATAATAGGGGGTGCTTGAAAAAGCAACCATACCCACTTTTTGAGTATCTGCAAGAATGTGGAAAATGCACTTTGAACATCATCACAGATGGCACAGCAACAGGTAAACTCAGATAATTTCTCGGATTGGCCTTCAAACAATGTCATAAAAATGGCAGCACAAATGCAATCACACACTTAGAAGCGATCCTGACCACTATTAGCGTGCTATAAGGTTTTTCGGCTGCAAAAGGTCTCCTTGTTTTTGGAAAAGCTACAGTCCATGCCTCTCCATCAGCTTGTGATACTCAGCACTGATTATCGGAGATTATGTTGGGAACAGTCATCAGGGACTAGCGCTTACTGTGGGCGAAAACAATTTGGCTCGTAGGGGGAACATTCGGGCAGGATCTTTGAGATATGCAGTCTGGACTGAGCTGCCTCTCCCGCTCAGTTTACCTGTGGATTTGTAATATCGCCTGTAAAGTCACGCCTGTTCACGTTTTCACGTGCCTTGTTTGTTTTTAAATGTCAGAGTGGGGGAGGATCCCTGGTCTATCCCACCTTCTTCCACAAGCTTGTCAGAGACTTGCCACACAGTGCTAGCGGTGAGCACAGTCTCTTTAGTGGGTAACGATTATGAGGAACGGTGTCATGCAGCCAGCAGCGCCCGTACGCTTGGCTCCCCGCACAAAGGATCAGAAACCATATCCAGAGCCACAGAGGGAAGGATGGCGACGCAAACTAATCTAACAACTCGCATAGTTATTATTTAAATGGGTAAGAGTCTCACAGCAATTCTGAAATGTTTGTTAATACATATTTTGATACATTCACCTAAGGTTTTGGGGGAACGCCCATTTTCAATATTGGCAGTGTAGATATGCACCATGTATAAAGAAAACACTTCTCTGAATACCGGAGTCACCTTGGATGGCCTACCTTTAATGGTTTCTTAATAAGATGATTCAATGTCCAACAATGAATTTGAACAAAGATCATATGCATTTGCTTCTGTTCTTCATCGCTATTATAATTCTTATCAAATTCACAATCAGGGCAAAAAATAATTCTTTATTCATGAATGCATTTAAGAGATTTGCCCTTGCAATAATAGATTGTCTAAATATTCACGCAATATCTGTACTGTGCATATTAAACTAAAAATAACACTTATGCATTGTTGCACGTAAAAGCTTGCTGCTTCTCAAATTGAGCAAATTGTTCAAAGAAGCAGCGTTCAGTTGCTTTCAGACATTTTGGCATTCGCCCAAACAAACATTAGTCCATCTTCTGTGTCCCTGAAATTAAGTTTGTGATTTAATCTCTCTCTCTATACAATCTATTTCGAAAACAGTTATACCATTAAACAATTTGATTTGGATTGAGTGCTGGCAGTTCTCAATTAAAAAGGGAAAAAAGACTCCAAATGTTCAAGACATTTTACTCGATTCAACTCATAAAGTAATACAATGACTGAATTAGCTATATTAAATATTAATACATTTATATTTATCAAATTGCAACAGTACATTGGTATCCTAATTCTAAAAACATTATTCTCAATCTACAAACTCGAAAAGTTAACCAGCTACCTTCCAAGGTCTCCACACATATTGTTGGGATAAGAGCGCCCTCCATGATGCCGGGCCACTGTGCGGCGAGAGGACCGTCCATGGGGAGGGACTGACAAATCGCAAGTATCACATTGAAACTGCAAGCTGGGCTGAGGGACAGGCCTGTCAACCAATCGTCATACCAATTGTATACGGAGACACACCTGAGTCCCTCACATCAAAGATGCTGGAGGGAGGGTCAAGCTTTATAAGAAGTACGGCCTCTTGAAAAAAGGTTGTAAGGTGTGTTGAGAGAGGAAGCACAGAGAAGGAGTATGCTGGAGGTGAGAATATTATTTTGTTGGCAGCCGGTAGGGAGAAGAAAAGGAGAATGGGAGAGAGGAGGAGGTGAATAGAGATGTTGATTTGGGGGGAAGGAGGAGGTGAAGAACAGCAGGAGGTGGGAGGAGAGAAAATTAGGAGTCTGGATGGATAGAGAACTAGGATACTGGGAGGAGAGTGACACAAAGGGTTGGGAGAAAGAGAATTAAGGGGGATTTACCCAAGTTGATTTGATAAGGGACAATGAGGTACTAGGGTAGAGAGCACAAGGTTGAGATCCAAGGGATAAGGAAGGTGTGGAAAATCAGAAGGGAAAGGAGGAGAAAGAGATAGAGGAGGAAGAGAGAAATATTGCAACCGAAAGAGGCAGTGGTGAGATTGTTGAAGGAGGTGAAGAGTGAACCGGGATAACCAAGGAAGGATCATTGGGAAAAGAAGAAGAACATTTGGAGAATTGTTGGGAAGTGGATATCCATCATATGCCACGATAATAACTTTGCACAATGACATTTTCAGGGAACCTTGTAAGTTTCAATTAATTTCATATATTTTAAATATATTTTTTTAAAGATTTTCCAAGTTACTTTTATGCAAAATGTGTATGAACGAGCAATTGCTCTTACTTCACCAGGTTCTTCTTCTACTAAGTGACATGACACAAAGACAAAAGTGTCACTTTGAAAGAGTTTTATTTGGCAAGGTAACACAAGTAAAGTGGCTCAACTCAAACAAATAACAGTATGACTCCTGCTCAGGTTGAAATATGTGAGAAACAAATAACAGGATGAATTCTTTTTGGGATGAAACAAGTAAACCAAATACCAGTTTATGTAAGCAAGTGTCTAAAACTCCAGGTGCCCCTGCCCAGCAATCGATGGGGGATAACAGTATCTCACAGGAATTTTGAATGCCCTTAACACTTTGTTCCCCAAAGGCGGTGGGTATCATCCTCCTCATTGACCGGCTCTATATGGCCTTTGACCACAAGTCGTAGACCGATGCTGTTCATTATTTGGGAGAACACTGGAAGGAGGCTGTCACCAGGTGTGGTCCATGGGGTCGCTGCCTGGTCTTTGGCATATTAGATGGGGCCTCAGAAGGAGGATCTGTCGTCCTTACTCTTCTATAACAATCTTACTCTAGTGATAATTTCTGAGGTACCGTCTCTCTACTTATCATCACTAATCACTCCATCCTTACTCTGATGTGGTCATACTAATGCTTGGGAAGGCAGAGCTAGAGAGAGAAGGTGCCCAGATACATCCTTCATAATATATGTGCTTAATGTGAAAATGTTGCCAATTTGGGCAATTGATGTGGGTTTATAATCTGTGGCTAAGTCATATTTAAGCAGCTGGTGGAAGAGGCAAGAAGGACTGGGGGGGCGAGAGGACACTACATGCGCTGCGATGCTGGCCTGGGGGCTGTACTAGGGATCCCCCAAAGCCTCTTTCCCATACCCAGATTGTTTTGGGTGCAGTGGATGCCGCAATTTGCATTGGGACTAGTATCTTGGTCTCTATGAAAGTGGCTGCCTTCTCAGGTACTGTGAAGAAATACGGAACCAGCATTGTGAATTGCTGCAGTGACGCCGGGAGCAGAGAGAAGCTTCCAGGGCGTTTGCAGCTACAGGACTGCAAGGACAGTGCTTACCGGTGCCCCAGGGAAAGCAGCGGGGTCAAGCGAAGGAGGGAAATAGCAAGAACCAAAGGAGCTTTTCCAGCTCCATACAGACGCCGACAGACATGCAACTAGAAACCAGTGATTCTGCCCAGAAGGCATGGGGCACCTGGAGCGTGTTAAATACAAAGCCGAAGCTGGGAAAGTGTGTTACAATTAAAGGTCCGAGAACGGGAACCAGGAACTGTTACCAAAGCAAAGAGGCATTGCCAAGAGTCAAGTGAGCATTATTAAAAGCAAAGTTATCAATGAAAGGAATTTATATTTTCAAGAGGCAAAGAGGCATCAAGGCATGCTAAGAGTTAAGTGAGACTTATTAAAGAAGCAAGCTATTACTGAAAAAAATGAATTTTTGTAGTGAACATTGTCAAGAGGCAAGTAAGCCTTGTCCAGAGTCAATCAGATATAAACCTGGTGATGGGTGCCAAAGGCACTATGGATATGTTTATTATAGCTTGAGTGAAAGAACTATAATGAAGACTGAGCTCCTAGCAGAAGAGAGTCCTGGGAAGCTTACGCTGGTCTTTGCAAGCATGAACTGCAAGTGAATGGGGATAAAGCAAGCTATCATTAAGTATCAAGGATATGTGAATGAAGACTAAGTCAAGGCTCACTGTAAAGCTGAAACTGTGGCATGATTCATATGAAGCAAATACAAGTAAGGTGTGTCGGTTGTGTTACCTGCAATGATATGGTATGATATGGCATTTATAACACGCCTATACACAAGTGTTTCAAGGCGCGACCTGGGTGGAGAGTGTGGTCTGACAACTGTGCCAAGACCAAGTACACCCACCTAAGGAAAATCCACGTTTGTGATTGAAACAAGAAAAATATAAATGAACTGAAACTGAACTCTATACATTGGTGAAAAGTGACTGAACCAGAAGAGCTGGGGAGTATCCCAGGGAACTGTGTTATTTGGAACAATGAAATATCTGGAAGATTGTGTATTTAAGAACATTGACAGACTTGAAATCTTGGGGATGGGAACCCTTATTTGATAGTGTGAGCTACTTGAACCATGGGGAAGGGAAAATCCTTTTCCATCCATGACCTGGTAGGACCTTTGAACCTTTATTTGAGCACTTCTCATTTCATGCTGACATCCCTAGACATTGTATACAGTTAGATGTGAGGGCAAGTATAGGTTTTTGACACAGACAGGCATTTGTATTGGGCTTCCTGACACAGACTATCATCATTGGTTTCACTTAGGTAGGGAAATCCCACCTTAGCAAAGGGCAAGTTAGGCATTCTCTTTAGTTCATAAAAGTTTGTTTCCAATAATGCTACTCAGTTGTCTGTTTCTACTTCATGTTGTCTTCACATCACCCGCTGAGGTAAAGTTATGCCCACTGATTTGTGGCTATTGATACACACCACCTCACCTTACACCTCATGCCCAAAAACTTCTGGCAGGCCTCCGTTCCTCCTGTCCCAATCTCCACACTTAGCCGCAGAAGTCGAGTCAGCTGCCTGTATTCCCAGCCGCCTGCGCTATTCTCTGATTCACTGATGGAGCATGGTGGAGAGCTTTATGAAGAATTATTACCAAATTTGTGTCTTCTTGGACCAGATCTCAGCATTCTAGCAGCCATCTTGCTTGGCTGCTCAGCAGCGCCCCACCAGAAGGGTTTTAAGAACAATTGCTGTATGTAACTTTTGTTTATTTCAAACCAACATGTTGTGCTGAACCCAGAGAACAACTCTTGTTGATGTTACAAAATATGCACGTTCCTTACGATATATTAGTACCCGGCGAGGGCGCAACCAGATTGAAACAACCATTCTGATTGGCCCTCGCTGAGGCATTACCCGGCAGGGAATCCCTCGGCCAGGATTCCATGGCCATTGTACCCGGCGAGGGGCGTGGCAGCCCCTCAGCCAATGAGGAGGCTCGAAGCGGGGCAATCCCTGCTCCAAGCCTCCCCATGGCTGAGAGGCTGGCTTCGCCCCCCTACGGGGACTCAGGTAAGGCTTTTTCTTTTTCCCTTCCCCTTTCCTCCCTCCTCTCTGCCCTCCCCACCCCACTTACGTTTTGGCTACTTCATCCCCGTCGGTGGACGATGACAGCCTCCAGCCGTGTCGAGGCTCGGAGCAGGGCATTCGCTCGGGCCTATAACTATGGGCCCCGGGGCATTACCTGAGTCGGTAATGCCCCCGCTGCTTGGATCATATTGCTTAATTAGATGCCATTCAGGGATTAAACAAAGACAGGTGTGCAAGTGTAAGAATTGGGTGTAACAAGTCTTGTTCTACAGGTGTGCATGTTGGCACCCCGGCTGTTTTCACGATGGAAAAATGATCTTGTAGAAGAAAAAGCAGAAAAGCAGCCACGAGGGCAGAAGCATCTTCTGAAAAGGGTGAAAGCGTAGGTGTCTTATGCAATTGATGCTACCCTAATGTGAAATACCCTGAGGGATCTGCAACTACAGCTGGACAGATTCCACACACTTGTACATGATTAAAAATACATGGGGGTAAAACCAGGTGCATGACGATTAGTCATGGCTTTTAAGTGAACATTCTCAATTTATTTTGGGCCTGAGAGTTCATAGATTCGGGCTTATGCTGGGTTTTGTTGACAGCACTGCGCCTGTACATTACCACATTTACTGACATTGTGTCATCTTGATACTCAGGTTATTAAAATAAATGCTTCTGATGGTCGCAGCACAGAGAGGATCTGACACATCTTTTGTTCATCGGTCCATTATATTATTTTGAGTGAGGCTTTGGTGCAGACTAGTATTTTGAGCAGTACATGCACGGAGGCATTAAGTGATTATAGCAGCAAATAATTTTCTTATGCAAGCTTGGCCTTTGCATCAAAAATATCTGAGTTGTGTCACCTGAATTGGTGAGTCAGCTAGTTTAATTTATAGGATGCTATGTGTATTAGACATGAAAGGGTCATCTTCAATTTTTGGCTACAGGGAATGTTTGCTCATGCATTTTGAACTTTTATTTTATATAGATTGAGCAATGAGGAATTGAGCATGGATACATCTTTGCAATGTCTGTACACTTCACTGTATGCTGTGAATTCATCAGGTTTCTTTGTATCTTTTCATTTTTTATTTATATAGCTTTTCGTTCATAAATATAGCTTTTAGTTCTAATTGAATATAATGTATTGATGTTGATTATGAATACAACCAATATATTATATAGAGTTTACCCCCTTATTTTAGTGATGTTTTTTGCTATTATTTACTACATTTCTGAACAATGGAGCTTTCTATGGTGTGATTTATGGTGGGAAATACTATGTCATACAAGACATTTATGCACTTCTGTATTTCATATAGTAAATATGGCATTTAACGTTTTGTTAATTCCACTCCTATTGCTGATGATTTGTACTTTTAAACAGTATGTTGCTTGTTTGTTTGTTTGTTGTTTGTTTGTTTATTTATTTGGTAATGCGCTCCGAGCCCGTGGGCATCTAGGCGCAGCAGTACAAGAGGACTCGAAACTTAGTTACAAAGCCTGACACAGGCTAACACAGCAAAACAGTGGTCACATACAGTGGGTGGTGCAATGCATATAAAATAACAAGGGTTAAGCATATAAGAGTAACATTTTAGCAGGTTGTGTCGTTTCCGCTAGGGTGAGGGTCGTTGCATGTCATTGTTGTGCAGCCATTTGAGAGCGTAGGATCTGAATCTTGTGTAGAGTAAGGGGCATCTAAGGTCAGAAGGGAGTATGTTCCATGCTTGTGCAGCTCTAACTGGGAAGCTAGCACCGCCCGGTGTGGTAAGTTTGAATCTGGGGACTTCCAGTAGGAAGGTGTTGGCAGATCTCGTAAGTCGGTTAGAGGGTCTCCAGTTGATTCTTTCCGCTAGGTAGGAGGGTGCTTGATTGTTGAGGCATTTAGAAGTGAGGGAAATAGTTTTAAGTAGGATTCTGTCCTTTATTTTTAGCCAATGGGCTTCTGTCCGGTGTTTGGAGATATGTTCCCTGCATGGGATGTTCAGTGCTGCTCTAAGAGCGTTATTTTGTAATCTCTGGAGTTTGTCAGTGACCGACTTGTTGGCACCTGAGTATAAGGCGTTGCAATAGTCCAGTCTGGACATGACAAGGGCATTGGCCAAGGTGAGGCAGCTGGTACTGGACAGGAAGGGTCTAGCGGCCCAGATGAGTTTACACGTGTAGGTGGTTGAGGAGGCAAGGGAGTTCACTTGCTTTTTGAGGGTGAGAGCTGAGTCGAGGTAAAAACCCAGGGTTTTGACCTCACGCATAACCTTGATAGTGTTGTTATCAATGTTAAATGAGGTATAGTCCGGGGTGAGTTTGGATAATTTGTGGTCTGAACCAAGGAGCAGGATTTCAGTTTTATCGTCGTTCAGGCAGAGGCCATGTGTGGCCATCCATGCTTGAATGAGGATGTAAATTTTATTCACCAGAGCCAAGTCCACTTCATAGTTGCCCGAAAGGGGTATGAGGATCTGGGTGTCATCTGCGTAATTAGTGTAGGTGACGCCCAGTCTGTCCAACTTGTCGAACAAAGGCTTGGTGAAGATATTGTACATAGTGGGTGAGACACAGGAGCCCTGTGGGACTCCACATGTGATTTGGATAGGGTCAGCCCACGTGGAAGAGGAGAACACTCTCATAGTCCGGTTAGCTAGAAAGGATTGGACCCAGGCTATAGCGTCTCCTGTGAAGTTGGCAGCCAACTTGAGGTGGTTGCATAAGACTGCATGGTCCACCAGATCAAAAGCTGCTGACAAGTCCAGTAGGAGTAGCAACGCTGTTTTCCTATTATCCTTAAATTCCTCCATTTTGGTTTTGAGATCTAGCAGGGCTGTTTCCGTGCCATGGAGGGGGCGGAAGCCCGATTGGCGCGAGCCTAGGAGATGATTGGCTTCTAGGTACTCTTGAATTTGGAGATAGGCTACTCTGTCGATAATTTTTAGTAGGAAGGGTACCGTGGTGATGGGCCTGTAGTTGGTCGGGATAGATGGATCGAGGGTTTGTTTTTTGAGAAGGGGGAGGACCCGGGATTCTTTTAAATTGGCAGGCACTGTGTTGGATTTGAAGGATGAGTTGATAAGCTTCGAGATGAAAGGGGCTAAGTCTCTGGCAGCGTCCTTTATTATTTGAGCTGGGAAGCTGTCGCCCTTACAGTTAGAGGGCTTCAGTGAGAGGATAACCTTTTCAGTGTCAATGATGGAGATGGGTTTAAAGCTGAAAGGGGGGATAGTGATAGGTTCAGTTGCAGGAGGCACTTGTTGATCAGTAGGAGAGAGGGTGTCTTTTTTATTCCTTATTTTAAGTTGGAGGGTGGAGATTTTGTTAGATAGGGCGTTCTGTATATTAGTGCACCATATCTTGTCCTTTGAGACCGTGTCAGGTGGTTGGATAGGGGATTCCATTTCCCGGAGGATGGCAAATAGTTCCTTGGTATTCGATTTGGCATTAGTAATTCTGTCATTGAATATGTTTTTTTTAGAATTGATAATTTCAGACTTGTAGTGTTTTGTAGCTTGGGTTAACTTGGCTTTGTTGTCGTTGGTGGGCGAATTGCGCCAGATAGTTTGAAGTTTTCGTTTCTGTTTTCTAAGGTCCTTAAGCTGGGGGGTGAACCAGGCATTAAGGTGGGCTTCTTGCTTAGCTTTGCGTAGTTTTGCAGGTGCAATGGTGTCTAGTGCGTGAGACATAGCTTTGTTAAAGGTGTCTACTAGTGTGTCTGGGTCGGTGTTGTCCTTCAGGCCGTTAATAGTGGGCAGGAGGAGGGGGATAAGTTTTTCTGTAGTAATATCTTTTTTACTTCTGGTAGGGAGTGGTGGTATCATTTTGATAGTTTTGGGGCTGGGGAGGTCAAGTGTGGCAGTGAAATTTATTAGAAAGTGGTCAGTCCATATTTGAGGGGTGATGGCAGTGATAACTATGTTACAGTTGAGTTCTGAGACCCAATCAAGGGTTCTGCCTTTAGCATGTGTAGGGGAGAGAACTTTTTGGGTAAGGCCTTGGTCATTTAGGATAGATGTTATAGAGAGGGCATTTTTATTGCCATGCTCATTGAAACCGATATTGAAGTCGCCCATCAGCAGCGTTTGCGAGTGTTTTTGGGTATTGTTCGCTATGAGGGTAGTAAGGTCATCTTCAAAGGTTCCCAGGGGACCTGGGGGCCTGTAGATCAGGAGAATGGCTAGGGTGCGGTTGTTGGAGAGTTGTATTTTTGCTGAGAGTACTTCGTAGGAAGCACAGGGGTGTGAGGTGGTGAGTCGGATCGGCAAGGTGGTTTTCGCGATGATTGCTAAGCCACCGCCTTTGGCATTGGGTCTGTCTACTCTGTGGATCTGGTAGTTGTCAGGTATGGCTAACATCAGTGAGGGTCCTGCTGCCTCATGGAGCCAGGTTTCAGTTACGGCAAGGAAGTCAATGCTACTGTTGTTTAGTATGTCAGCAATTTCAATTGCATGAGCTACCATGGATCTGGCATTGATAAGGGATCCAGTAAGAGTTAGGGTGTTGTTGGGAGGTGGATGACTTGCAAGTGTATCTGTGTGCTTATTTTGACTCCGGCGTTTCTTTTGGGGGTGGTGAATAGGAGTAGGGGTTGGAGTTATAGGTGTCATAGCTAAGGTTTGCTTATCCATGTGTGTCTGTATAGTTGGGAATCTAGCAGTATTGTTTGTACTGTTTCTTTTAGGTTCGTATATGCAGGGTAGCCTAGCCCTGAGTCGCAGGTTTCTATCTGTGGGGGGGCGAGAGCTAAGGGAAGCAAAGGTCATGATTGTAGCTAATAGGGTCAGGGAGGTCAAGTTTCTGCACATGGTAGTTGGTGTGGTCCGCTGGTGCAATTTACTTCCCTTGTTTCGCTAAGATGTCTGGTTAGGTGACGCAAAGTGTAGTGCAAGTGGCTAGTTGAAGCTGGGGCTACGCCTAGCGATAAAGGGCATGATATTCACGAAACACAGTATGGGCTAGAGTGCATGGTCTGTTAATGATGATAGGGCACTACAAATCAAGGTGGACCGTTAGCGACCATAAGGCACAACACAGTTAAAGTAGTCCGTTAGCGACCGTAGGGCACAAAACAGTTAAAATGGTCCGTTAGCGATCGTAGGGCGCAACACAGTTAAAGTGGTCCGTTAGCGACCATAAGGCACAACACAGTTAAAGTGGTCCATTAGCGACCATAAGGCACAACACAGTTAAAGTGGTCCGTTAGCGACCATAAGGCACA
The DNA here is from genome assembly GCF_040938575.1 of Ambystoma mexicanum. Lineage (NCBI taxonomy): Eukaryota > Metazoa > Chordata > Amphibia > Caudata > Ambystomatidae > Ambystoma > Ambystoma mexicanum. The sequence goes on along the minus strand of NC_090941.1, from coordinate 737,479,136 downwards.
ACACAGTTAAAGTGGTCCGTTAGCGACCATAAGGCACAACACAGTTAAGGTGGTACGTTAACGACCGTAGGGCACGACACACTGAGGTGAGCCATGAACACCTGGGTATAAGTAGCACCCAGAAAACTAGGGCCTGAGTAAGTGGACGCAGCTATGGTAGTTATCATGGGTGTATCGATACGTTAACAATGCAATTGGACGCAAATTAAATGCATAGGTTCAGGGGTGCCTAGATTCGAATTTTAGCAGGAGGAGGGGCGTAGTACAAGGGCATCTAGATGCGAAAAGGCACAATTAGGCAGCAAGCAGTAGTGCAACACAATTTACTAGGCACAGTAAAAGGTCATCTAGATACAAGATGGCGTTAGGTAGACATTCCAGTCTGGGTCAGGAGATGAGATGCAAAGTATCCGAGTAGCACATTATAGGCAGGGACAGCATGGGCATGTGCAGCCGTGTGGGGTGGCAGCGTTAATTAGACAGGAGCGTAGGTAATGCACTGTGGATTAGATGCTGATGGTATTATGCATGTGGCAGCGCTAGCTTACCTGGAGCAGAACGGGCAGAGTTCCTGGCCCCTGGCTCCTAACAGGCACACAACAGGCCTTAGTATGGCCTTCGACTGGCCGGCGATCCGCCTGCCGGCGGTTCTTCCTGGTTAGATCGAGGATTAGCCTCGATTTCGTGCCGCGATGCGCCCGGCATGGGCGAGTCAGGCACTTGCGTGGACAGGATCAGGCAGGCCCTGATCCGATGCACGCTTGGGTCCTCGGTTCGATCCTCTGCTGGGCTGGGGGGTTGGGGGGGCTCCTGCCCTCACCCCTCGAGGTGGATGTCGGAAGTGGGGGGACCTGGGGCACACAACAGGCCTTAGTATGGCCTTCGACTGGCCGGCGATCCGCCTGCCGGCGGTTCTTCCTGGTTAGATCGAGGATTAGCCTCGATTTCGTGCCGCGATGCGCCCGGCATGGGCGAGTCAGGCACTTGCGTGGACAGGGTCAGGCAGGCCCTGATCCGATGCACGCTTGGGTCCTCGGTTCGATCCTCTGCTGGGCTGGGGGGTTGGGGGGGCTCCTGCCCTCACCCCTCGAGGTGGATGTCGGAAGTGGGGGGACCTGGGGCACACAACAGGCCTTAGTATGGCCTTCGACTGGCCGGCGATCCGCCTGCCGGCGGTTCTTCCTGGTTAGATCGAGGATTAGCCTCGATTTCATGCCGCGATGCGCCCGGCATGGACGAGTCAGGCACTTGCGTGGACAGGGTCAGGCAGGCCCTGATCCGATGCACGCTTGGGTCCTTGGTTCGATCCTCTGCTGGGCTGGGGGGTTGGGGGGGCTCCTGCCCTCACCCCTCGAGGTGGATGTCGGAAGTGGGGGGACCTGGGGCACACAACAGGCCTTAGTATGGCCTTCGACTGGCCGGCGATCCGCCTGCCGGCGGTTCTTCCTGGTTAGATCGAGGATTAGCCTCGATTTCGTGCCGCAATGCGCCCGGCATGGGCGAGTCAGGCACTTGCGTGGACAGGGTCAGGCAGGCCCTGATCCGATGCACGCTTGGGTCCTCGGTTCGATCCTCTGCTGGGCTGGGGGTTTGGGGGGGCTCCTGCCCTCACCCCTCGAGGTGGATGTCGGAAGTGGGGGGACCTGGGGCACACAACAGGCCTTAGTATGGCCTTCGACTGGCCGGCGATCCGCCTGCCGGCGGTTCTTCCTGGTTAGATCGAGGATTAGCCTCCATTTCGTGCCGCGATGCGCCCGGCATGGGCGAGTCAGGCACTTGCGTGGACAGGGTCAGGCAGGCCCTGATCCGATGCACGCTTGGGTCCTCGGTTCGATCCTCTGCTGGGCTGGGGGGTTGGGGGGGCTCCTGCCCTCACCCCTCAAGGTGGATGTCAGAAGTTGCATTGATTTATTTAAGAAATGGATGTGTACACTGCATATAAGGATGGTATTTTTATGCCGATGTTTAGAGGCATCTTTTGAAGGTTCCTTCACTCATGGATACCTAGTAATATGTGGGGGGCACGCTTCTCAGTAGGGAGGGGTAGGCTGGCACCGTCTTTTAATTGTGTGTTAATACTATCTTCTTAAATCTGTGATCAACAATCAATGTTGGCATTCGGAACACACTGGTTTAACACTAGGCACTAGAGTACATATTACAATATTGCTCCCAAGTGTGCCTTAGGAGTACCTGTGTTCGCGTATTTGGTCTAATGAGTTGCAGGGTCTTTCGGTTCTATAATGTAGCTATTATTGCTTTCTCATATTTCATTTCTCTTGATAACCTAAAGAATTGACAAACTGTATTGACTTCTTAAAATCAAATATTTATTTGGAAGAAGCACTCACTGAAAGTTCAATGAGTCATTTCGGACCTCTTGTCCTTCTTCAGGACTCAACCCTTCATATATAATTAACATCATGCAATTACACAAATTTATGAAAACACACATATCAACAACACGCGCACGAAGCGGAAGTACCTGTGAAGTACCTCTTGGCCTCGCATGCTCGTAGAATCCTGAGAGACTTACTATGATTATTGTGGAAAGCACTTCTAACACTGTGAAACGCTGTTTTGGGAAATTATACAGCGTCATCTACTGAAGCCACACCCCATTAACTGGTAGTGCATATAATCATCTGTGCACGCGCACCAGCGCGTGTGCACCAAGCGGAAGTACCTGCGAAGTACCTCTTGGCCTTGCATGCTCGTGGAATCCTGAGAGATTGATTATTATTATTGTGGAAGTACGTGCCATCAACACATCACTTTAAAAGACTTTGAGGGGACACCACAGTATTTTCTACAACTTGTGCTAATTCCAATCTATCTTGTTTCGTTTAGAGCCCTTCTAACACTGTGAAACGCTGTTTTGGGCAATTACACAGCGTCATCTACTGAAGCCATGCCCCCTTAACTGGGAGTGCATATAATCATCTGTGCACACGCACCAGACAGCGTGCACCAAGTGGAAGTACCTGCGAAGTACCTCTTGGCCTCTTTGCCGCGATTGTCATGGTGTCAAGGTAGAGGAGCTCTTTGCCGTACTTCCTGCTTGGCCCTGAAGGGCAATATGCGGCCAAGTACCTTGAAAACAGACATGCCATTAATGATAGGCAACAAAGCAGTGCAGGGTGAGAGGGTTCTTATAACCCCCGTTGCGCGACAACGCGCCTTCAGTATGGTATGTTCTACTCCGCGCATGCATAATTCTTCTTCTTAAAAGTCAGCACCATCCCCGAATGCAGGCAAATGCAAAGATATTCGAGCATTCCCGAAAGATGCCCGTGACAAAAATGCTATAGATATGGGTCCTGTGTTGGGGGTGGGAAAACCAATGCCAGTGAAAGAAATGGAATTTCCGCCCCCTCAAATTACAACTAAAAAGTCACTAAAAGTGGCTCACGATTCATCTGTGCTGCAGGAAAACAACCATTCTCGTGCCGTACCAATCACGAACACAGACTCTTTATCTGATCCAAATACCATCATGAGAGCTGAATCGCTATCTGATAGCATTATGCTAAATGCTCTTCCTCGGACTGCAAAGCCACTTAAATCTGGAGTTTCAGATCAACCCAATATTGATGTGGCAGACAGTTTTTTCAGTACAAACTTTGCTGGACAATTTGTTTAATTCTCCGGTGATGCTTGACACCCCGGATGTTACTCACTGCAGCTCTGCACTAAGTATCTCATTCATCCATCCAATACCTAGAAGAGCTCAAGTTCCATTAGTCAAAACAAATGAGCCGAATCTTAGTTCACAAAATGATAGGTGGCTTAAAGTTACACTCCAAGCCATGAATCTGGTCATACAATCTTTAGGTAAACTATATGGAACTATAGACGCCAAATTAAGCAATCAGGCAGGGCCTTTGGAGAATATGCAAATTTGGCAAGATAGTGCTGGGCAGGTACTGAGCAGTAAATCTCCCACGCCACTAGCTCTAGAGAATCCAAAAGTAACAATGGCAACGGTAGAATGCCAAACACTGAAGCAGAGTGATTTAAAGCCCCCAGACATGTTAAAATAATCGATCCCTGCAATTCTGTGCATTGATAATGTAATTTATGACACGCGGGTAACTGTACAGAACCCTCCTATTGTAGATGAGTTAGCAGGGGAAACACCTTGGCTGACCCATCCCATTGCAACGAAAGTGGCGTATACCATTTTTGATGCAGGTAGAGTGGGCCAAGCAAACAAAATTAATATTCCTCCTGGCAAATCAGCTAAAAATCAGAAATTAGTGAAGAGTTCAGGGGGTTCCAAATCCAAGCAGTTCTTCAAGGCCATCAACTTGCCACAGAAGAGTGTCACAATTGCCTCACAGGCGATAAAAAAAAAATACAAGCAGCAATTGCTACTCAAAGACAATGGTTATTACGCAAACGATGGCTCGAAGAAATTGGAATATGCCCCCCAAGATGCCTTAGTCCAAGAGGTGAATAATGGAAACACAGAGAAATGCACACAAATGGGGACTCGTCAGTCATCTGAAAGCCCCCGAGTGGCAAGCATTGAGCTAGCGCTTGAAAGGGATAAAGCAGCACTCATAAATCACAGGCAGGAAATACGGAAGGCCATTGATGCCTACATGGCCGGTCATGTGATGTCAGATCTCATAAATTTGGGCAGGACAAAAGTACAGTCCTCTGCGGCAGATGTATCTTGTAAAAGTTCTGCCTTGCATAGGCAAGCTGCTTTAAGGGGTACATCTCAGAATACCCTTATTAAAACAATAAGCAGTACAAAAGAAGGGGTCCCCAGGTATCAACACAAATCCACGACCTGTTGCCAGCACCATCCAAAGCGACTATTGAACCGTCTGTAGTCGCAAACAAAAATCAGTAAGTTAGGGAGTAGTGGACCAAACAGCCAGTGTGCAAACATGACAGTCGAAGTACTGCAATTAATTGAAACAGCTCTAAGAAGCATTGAATGCACAAAAAAACCTTCCATAGTTCGTGATGTTGGCCTGGTGGTCAAAATTGACCAACCTGCCTCTTCAACCATGCATGAGTGCAGACGATTGGCAATGCATTCTTTAACTTTAGCTTGCCGGCCACCTCCATGCATGCAATACGACCTCAACAGGAGGTTGGTAATGGACATCTTTTCTGATGTCGCACAGTTAGAAGATATCATTTCATCTGATATCGATGGTGTTGAGTTCACTAATGATGGCAGTCTAAACTCAGTCAGACTCTGGTTGAACTCACGGGTCATCTAAAATGTAATTTGGTCAGCAAGAAAGACTCTATACGAGATCTTTTTAGTTGTGTATTTTAACATTTTAAGGGATTAATGTGGCATTTGTTTTAGTTAATCTCAATTTCTTTTAATGGGCCAATGTGCTATCTGGCTTTATTAATTTCAATTCTATTATGATTATCTATGAAATTTGTATGAATTGTGTGTTATATATCCTTTTTCTGCTTGTGTGTTTATGCTATTTGAAAAGTTGTGTTCAGCAACTAAACATATAAAAAAAAATATATCAACAAAATAAAGTGAAGTTGGATATACATACCATTAGAAATTATACATACATACCACATGATAAAGGAAACAAGAAAAACGAAAACCTAATTAGTCTCTAAATTTAGGTTACACATATGCTTTTACAGAATATATAATTGAAAAATATAAAAATACCTTTGTGTACGTATTTTCTGAGCTGACAGTGGAAAAAAATGTACATGTACACTCTTCAGTTTATATAGCCTTTCTAGATACTCTCATCTCGAAATTATAAAACATAGTGCCCATTACCTGTGCTTCTTTCAAAAACGTGAACTTTCTTACAAGTCACATCCTTGTGTTTGGAAAATAATTTATTTAACAAATCTGTCCCTGTATTTATTAAAAGAGCTGCATTGCCTCAAAGTTGCGGATCAGCCGCTGTTGTTACCTTTCTGTACACTGTGTGGTTTCCACAGGGAGATGCTTACGGATGTATGGCAGGGGCCATTACTGCAATCTGCTTGCCTGTGCCTTTTGTTTCTTGTTCGGTATGTTGCGTGACTTCATCCACGTTCTGACATCCCTGGTGTGTGAAGTCGTTAGCGTGGTGATGTCATGCACTGCCATAGTAAACATAAACACTGGGACTCTCTCGAGCGCGCATTGTCGGCTATATTTCACTAAAAATAAGCATGTTTTACTTTGTTTCTTGGCAAATGCTTGAGTCGTCATACCTTGCTCTTATTCATGCTAACGTTTGTTAACTTCCAAGAGGATGTTTCTAATGTTTCTCACCCATTAACGGCATGGCACATGATGTCTCTCATTTCACTGGGGTGGAACCCCTTTGGCGCGGTGGCATCATTCACTGCCAATTTACACATAAGGCGGCTTGATGGAGCATGCATTGTTGAATATCTGTCCATTTTCTAAATTTTATATTTATTTATTTATTCCTCAAGACACATACCTGATACATTATTTAGCATTATAGATTTCATTGTTATGTGCAAAAATAACGTGTGCTATATAATTTTGGACAGTAAAGAAATTCACATTAGCTGCATGTAATACATTCTTCTACTTCGCAGCTTTTGGTCTCTGTTAAATTATTACAAGTACTATTTGTAGTTGATCTCTTCATTTATTCCGTTAGGTGTTAGAGAGTCCAAACGATATATCCAAAATGTTTCTCTTTGTTCTAGTCTCAGCGGTAAGTGATCATAGGGTCCTCATTGTGTTACCAATTCCACCACTTCCATCACTTGAAAGCAGATCTGTGAAATATCATATATTTGTTGCATCCAGTGTCTTGCCACAGCTGAATTTGTGTTGCGTGCCCGAATACATGATCTGTGCTCATTCCATCTTGGTTTGCTTGCTCTTGAACAATGCTTATCTCCCCACCCAACTCTGCCCTCCCCCATCCTCAACCTCACGCATCTTCTGCAGGGGATCCCTGGTAACCCCCGGTGTCCCTCCAAGCCCTGCTCACTTACCTGCCCTGACTCTGCCACTTCCCCTGACAAACCCCAAACTGCTTCCCCATCCCCCTTCGCCTTACAACTGAGACCTCTACCCTTGCCCATCCTTACCTCTCGCATTGTGCTGCCAGTAGTTCCGCTCCAGCCATCCTACAAGCATGTGCAAATAACGCATGTGCTGTTTTCATACTGGCTGCAGTTTGTGAAAAGCTGACTATCAGGTAATAGTTTCCAACAAATAGTTCCTGACCAAAGTGGGCATTATGATTTTTTTGCTGTATATTTTGAAAAAGTAAAAACAAAATGTATGCCTCTTGGCAATTACTGCTTTCTGCTGGATATTTGGCAGTAGGCATATTTGTGAGGCTTTCATCAATTGGGTCAACCGTTAGGGAGAACAGGTGTTTCGTGAGAGTTCATATTATGTTAATAATTCATTAAGTAAATTGTAATCAGAAAGTGCCCTCCCAGTGCCAACTGCTCTGGACTACGATATTAGCATTTTTACCATGATTATGGTAGGCTTAAGAAGATCTCCAGAGCTTTTCTAAATTAAAGGCGGTCCTCTAGGCTCTTCGGTGTGGTGGGAAGAATGTTCAACAATGCATCTGTACACACCAAAAAGCTGTGGCCAATCATGCATTCAGGTATATGGTTGTGGTTTGATGAAAAAACGGGCAGCGTCTAACATCAATGATTGTGCAGGCATTAATTAGGCAATAAGCCCTGAGACTGTGGACCATTACCGCATAAGGTAATGGCCCGCAGTCTCGAGGCTTAATATCATTAGAATCCCGGCCCATTAGACTGTGGCACTAAAGGCATTTTTGTTTCTGTTTCCGAAGCGCTCTAGCGTTTCGGAACAGAAACAAAATAGTTAAACAAAATGGCTGCCGTGTTCCCTTTCCATGCCGGCCATTGAAAAAAAATGGGGAAAAAGTAAACAAACAAAATGGCCACCATGGGAAGGGAGAACGGACTACACATAGTCCCTTCTTCATTTCCATGACAGTCTGTCGCAGATCGGGAGTGGACTGTTCCCAGCGCGTCCGCTCTTGAAATGGACAAAAAAGAAAGTAAGTGGGGTGGGAGGGCATTAAGGAAATTCTTTGGATGGGGGAGGGTGTGGGGTGGGAGAAGGCTTACCTGATTCCCCAGGCGAGGGGAGATGGAGGCCACCACCCACCTCACCGGGTATTCATGTTTTTTAAATCTCTGTTACATAAATTTGATGAATGAGTTAATTTTACAATCGCTGTGGTCGGTTATTTTAGAAATGTAGGTATACGTTTGCCATCAAAACATTCCAAGACAGACATGATCAAATCTATTATGGACTGTACCCTTTGCAGAAAGCAAGGAAGGGGAATCTTCTCTCTAAGAATCAGAGGATAAAGGAACCTTTCTTGACAACCTCTCAAATCTGGGGATCTGCAGTTAAATCAGAGTAAACAAGGACACCCAAGACAATTTGTTTATAACTAGATCTGTTGGCTGCGGACACGTACCCAGTAGAGGACAACAGCATAAAAGGCTAGGGATATACCTGTTTTCCATCAGGCATTATTTCCATTTTTAGCAGATTAACCTTTCTTTTTGGCTGTTCTTCTGGATGCAACTCTGGATTGCCAGGGGACAGTCATACAGGCGAATGACCTCTTTCTGAGTTATTTGGAGATCCGTTGGGTTGCGTAGTTAAATGACGCCAAAGTTCTCCATCAGTTTAGTTAGTGACACATACATTAAGTGTGGTTGGTGGTACATAAATTAAAAATTAGAGGGGAAAAGGCAGAGCCCTCTGCTATACCATTAATCTTCAGCTATAAGGAGGCCAGAAGACCCAACCAACGTAGCACACTGCTCTTTATCAACATCACGAGAGACCATGTCAAAGGCTGTGGACACATCTGATAGCTTAAGCACCCCGCTGCTCATCCACCATAAGTCACCCAATAAGGCTGTGATGACTGATTGGCCCTGGGAATAGCTCTGTGCACTGCATTTAACAGATTGAGTATATTCTCGGTCTCAGAAAGGTTCTGAAGTTGATTATCCAATCTATATAGCCACATAGAGAAAGCTAAACATAGAACAGACGTTTGGCAAATCAAGATCATCAACCATCTCTGTTTTAAGGCTATTGGTAAAGGGGTTGCAACTGCTGATTTCAACCCTGTTGGTAAAGTTCCTAAATGCACGCATGTATGAACCATATTGTGAATGGCATTGCAAAAGGCATCTGTCAGTGACATGTTTTCAAATATTTTTGGGGAGCAAAGATCTTTAGGGGACCCACATAATTTGCTCAATTCTACGAGTTTGGTAAACTGAGAGTAATCAAGTTATTGATTTTGCAGTGGTCGTATTTTTTATTGCCATGGCAGAAATATGTTGGCTAGTAGTAAAGAGTTCCCTCCATGCACTCAAAAGACCTTAATGGTAGTGACACATGTTTAGATTGTCTATTGAACAAAAGAAACTTCATCTTGATAGCAGGATCAAAGTCTGCTAGCGGGTCCCGCTAAGGATGCCTAGTTTTACCAGACGTCCTTAGCGGGAACCACGAGCAGACCTCGTAATGAGGCGGTAGAGGGTTAACGGCGCCGGCAGCTCTACCAGTGACATTAACCCTCTACCGCACTCCTCGTAATGAGGCCCACTGTATTCAAAGCTAGTCACTAAGTCAATTAGTAAATATGCATGATAGGCTAGTTGCCTACATTCCAATAGAAAATTGATGTTTGATAACCACCACCTTCAATGGTCTTGCATGGTAGGATTTTTGACCACACCCTGGTTCTCGGGCTATCCCAGCCAGATCTACGTTATAAAACCGAATTACCAAAAACTTGAATTTCAAAACTACGAAGCCTACTTGTTTGCATTTTATAATTCGAGTTTGGGTTTTTTTCTTTCGCCATGTAATGTATGCAGGCGTCAGCCCCGCAACCCCAGCGGCACAGTAAACGTGCATTCAAACTTTTATTTCGAAATGCTGGGATAAACCCATCCCAGCCAGACCCTCACCCTTTCCTACTCACCTAAAATCCATATACATCCTATATTCCATTGCTACTAGGTCACTGATGACAAGGGAACAGTCCTCCCTAACTGAAGTCTCAGTTAAGGTGGTGTCAGCACCATGGTAGGTAATAAATCTGAGATTTCTATATTGCGTTTTTAATCTCATCGAAATTCATGAGCACAAATGAGCACTGCATGGTTGGCATAAGAGTGCTTTTCCAAAGTCCAAGGAATCTCCCTAAAAAAATAGAAGTCGGACTCTAGGTTCCATATGGCAAACCATGCGCCATTCCCTGATTTTCCTTGCGTGCTCAAGTTTTTGTCAATGATAAATGTGAAGTGTTTCCTGGGGTGGGTCAGTCTCCATGGAAAATAGATGCTTTGAAATGCTCCTGGATGCTGGTGTTTTGACAATAAAAACAGGATTGAGCTATAGAGGAACCAGCTGTTTCATTGGGTATGGTCCAATGTTCTGGCAGTTTCACAATAAGAATGGCCAGGGTCCCCATTTTGAGTGGATTAAGACAAGGGTGCGCCCTTGTTCTGTGCCTGTTCAATCTCTACCTGGCTGATCTAGGCAAACATTTGGAACAAACCAGTTTAGCGCCACCCAAAATATTTGCCCATATTGTATCTCACTTATGAGGATGACATAATCCTGTTGGATAAAACACAGGTCGTGCTACGAAGGCAACTCATTTATATTCAGCACTTCTATAGTAAAAATGAGTTAGCAATAAATGAGAAAAAGTCCAATGAAATCTGTTTTGTGGGTAATTAGGAAATATATTGGGTTTCAGTGGTAGGTGGGCGAGAAAACTATGATTCCAAAAGCCTCTATAATGTACTTAAGTTTACTCATTAATACAACTCCATCGCAGAAAGTTATGTTTGCTCATACATTGGAGAAATCGGAGCAATTGTTGTCATAAATGAAAAGATTTGCAGTAAGTATTGCTGTTTTTTCCTTGAGTTCGTTAATCAACTATTACAATATGGAGGCTGTACCCGCTCTACTATATGGTATGGAGGTGGCCACAATCTCAAGACCCTTTGATTGGGGAATGGGGAATGGTTGAAGAATGAAAATGGCGCAAATCTCTGAAACGTCCCGATTGTCCACCGGTTAGCAACTCGCGGTTCGAATTGGGTCTAACCTCATTAAAGAGTCATCTGAAATCCGGTAGTGGTTATCGCTGTATGAGGATTTAGCCGAGGATTTGTCCTTAGGCACGTCCATTCCATTAATGAATTTCAAGAGGTAGGTGGCAGAGATTCGAATTGAATGCAATTTGTAAAACGTAGACCTTGTAGCCAAAGTGGTTTGTGGGAACCACACACACTTGGGCGCTGGGTGGTTGTGTTTCTAGTTGGACCAGACAGGTTTAGTTTTGTTGGCCGAGAGAAATGATAAGTCTTTATTGACTCAAATGTTTTTGAGTGCTTATTTTATTGACATCTGTGGTGTCGACACATGTTTCGACCCAACAGGGGTCTTTATCAAGGCAGTTATTAAATAGTTCAAGTCCGGTGTGCTGGGTGGATGCTTCTAGATTTTAACTCAGCTGAGTTGCGAGCATGTGGGCCACGATGGCTTCTGCAGACAGGATGTGCGGTCACAGTGATCGGCACACCAGACTTGAACTATTTAATAACTGCCCTGACAAAGGCCTCTGTTGGGTCGAAACAGCGCTCTTCCATATTACGGATTTACATAGTCCAAGTAAGCCGCATAACCCTTGTTAGCCTAATGCTCCAATACTGTGTCAGAAGCGACAATTCAGTTACCTTGGTGCGAATACCACAGTCGGCCTTTAGTAGGGATGCTGCCTTGATCAATGCTTTAAAAGACTTGGTTAAAGTGCTTGGATTAATCCAATATCCCGAGACCCAAGCTATATAACAACTGCTTAACATGGACAAACCAGGGCAAAGAGGGTTCCCCTGCCTGGGAAAAAACATCCATCAAGGATTCTTTATGTATGAGCAACGAGTCATTCGACCATAATCATGCCCAGTAATAGGCAGGCCGCAATAGGCAAATCATTTCAATACTTTGCATCCCTGCTTATAAAAGTATGGGTAAATTGGACCTGTTGTGGGGTGATCCTAGGATGTTCTTGAAATACTTATTTTCCACAATGGGAACATAATTCATTTTCATTGCCCCCATACCTCTGTGGCCTGCTTGGCCTAGGCTTTATAAGCTTCAAGGGTGACGCGGATTGCACCTTAACTTGTTGGCAGTAAATCACAATAGTGTACGGATATATCTTGCCAATGTGACACTTGCTTTGTCCAAGTGCATCCCCCAGTTGCAGAACGACTTAACCCTTATCCACAATTAGTCGTAAAATTTACCCTGTTCTATGGTGCCGTCATCCAGCTCTAACCTTAGTGCTTTTGACTTAATCCTAGGTCTTGAATTAAAAGTCAGTGATTTCGTTTTTCTGACGGTAAGAGTCAGGTCATTGTTCTTAAAGAAAATCACAAATACCCCTAGTTGCTTGTGCACGCCGGTAGGTGTTAACGATAGTAAAACGGTGTTGTAGGCAAACAATAGGACCGAGATGTTATCTTATGCTAGTGAAGGGGTATCAGACTGGGAGGCCAACAGCTCATCAAGTATGCCATTTATAAAAATACAGAATAACTTAGGGACAAGTACGCACCCCTGTCAGAATCCGTTTTCAATCTCAAATGACCTAGAGGTGCTTCAATCAGTGCCAATCGCACAACAGCTGCATTCTCTGAATATACATTTTGGATAGCCTCTAACAAATTCAGGGGAATAGTTAGACCACGAAAAACCTCCCACAGCCGGCTCCTGGGCACTGCATCAAATGCTGTCCAAAGGTCAATAAATGTTGCATGGACACGCATTTTCCTATGGACAGCATATTTATCGCATATCCTTCTGAGCCATAGGCTTTGATCTACTGTGCTCAGGCCCCCACAGAACCCAGCCTGGTAATGGTTGATTATGTGGTTGTCAGAGATCCAGGATTCGAGATGGGACGAGAATCGCTGTGGCATACATTTTGCCCCGTGCATACAGTAACAAAATTGGTTAATAATTTGCTGGCGATTCTCTAGCTCTCTATTTATGAATGGCAACTATCTCATCCTGGGTCCATGTGGACGGAACAGCATTGTGTTTGAGGACTGCAATAAATACCTTGGTCAGTTACGGAATCTAAATTCCAAGCTCTGTGGCATATACATCTATTGGGACCCTATCTGGGCATGGGGCTTACCCCAATTTTTGCCGATGAAGGGCTCTGCCTACTTCCTCACAAGTAAGGACAGGCGAAGGATAATCACGTTCCACCCCCTTATCCCATTTGCCATCTTCTCTAACAATTTCCTGGGTAACAGATCGATTTTCCATGTAAAGCCCAGCGAAATGCTCGACCCAAGTAGATTCCATGATGCAGCCCTACTGTGAGTTGTGCATAATATTGCGGCCCGCACCCATGATACCCCAGAAGCCCCACGAATCTCCTTTACCAATAGCAGACATTGCTGCACCGCAGGTCACCTTGCTCCATTCCCTTTTCTTGTTCTTCAGGAGTTTTCGGTAGTGTGTTCTAGATTCCCGTAAATTGGAAGAGCCCGATATTCGATATACCCTAGCCTCATTGACTTACTGGCTTTTGGCTTTCCTGCACTCAGTATCATGCCTGGGGTCCTAGCCTACGTCAATTGATGCAGCAGATTCTGAGGTTTTGAAAACATGGTCCCCAGCTCCTCCGATAATTTCTCATGGAGTTTCACTATCACAGCATGGCCTTCAAGTTCAGCAATGGCAAATTCCTCCAATAGGGGGAATATTTTGTGATATGTCATGGGCAGAATTGATTCAAAATCAAGATGTTACATCTAGCATGACCCGATATAGTCAACAGCATGCATATTTTGCAAGGGCTGTTTCTATGTGCTGGTGGTTTTATAATAGAAATGAACTAATCTTTCCAGAGTAGGGTAAGCTCTAGGAGAAACCGCAATTTCATGGGAGTTGTGACCAGCTTAAATAGCTCTTCCATTGATGTTGTTTACATATTTTGGCATTTTTTCTAATACAGTAGAATGGAAAGTCCTTATGTGAATGGGTTCACACTCCAAGTGAAAAAAAGGGTCAAGCTTCATGAAAGCATTTGTTTCTATATCATGGTATGCGTTCTCAGAGCGCATGCTCATTCAGGTTCATAGGGGAATAAGTGGTGGTAAAGTAAACAGAAACAGTCAATATATAAAAGTCAGCTAAAATACAAAAAGAAGACCCTCAAGGGGAATTGGGTTTTGGTGTAAATGGGGTGTGGCCAACGTTATTCCACTCAGACATAGTGTTCATCTGAAACTTATGTTGTCAAAATTCTATTCACCTCCTTCCTTCTTTGTTTCTTTGTTTCTTTTTTCTTTTTCTTTCTTTCTTCCTTTCTTTCTTTCTTTCTTTCTTTCTTTCTTTCTTTCTTTCTTTCTTTCTTTCTTTCTTTCTTTCTTTCTTTCTTTCTTTCTCTCTTTGTTTCTTTCTTTCTTTTTTTCTTTCTTTCTTTCCTTCTTTCTTTCATTCTTTCTTTCTTTCTTTCTTTCTTTCTTTCTTTCTTTCTTTCTTTCTTTCTTTCTTTCTTTCTTTTCTTACAGCCTGTTTTTCTTCATTTGCACGTGATACACTATGTATCTATTTGAGACACACAGCGTGAAACAGAGAGAGAAATAGAGTGAAAGAGGGAGAGAGTGAGAGGGATTGAAAGTGGAAATATATGTAAGTGAAATGGGGCCTTTCTGCGATAGGGCAGCTGGCAGAAGGGGCACTTGGAGCAGCCCCAATCAGGGCTGCCTGATCTAAAAAAGTTAGTTCCCATTGTTCATCAAACTTAAAGAGAACAGATAAAGATATTTTGACAAGTACATTCTGCTCTGATTAGATCATCCAGTGACGCTTTCAGTGTTCACTGTGGCATACATAGCGTGTGCATCCACTTCATCACATCTCCTGTTTTCACCTTTCTGTGGGGATTATATTGATCATGTGCAATAGCCAAAGTTGAACTGCATATTGATTAAATCAAGTGTTCAGAAGGTAGCTCAGTGTGATAAGCACTCATTGCAGACTTCTGTGTTCATATTCAAGATTACAAAACCAAATTCATATGCCTGAAGTTGATAAACCTGAATGCATATACGCTATAAAAACAAATATAGTATCAATATGGTGAAGGTCTAGAAATGAGTTTCTTCAAACAGGTGGTTGTGAAACCTAGGCAGACAACTCCAATGATGAACATAAAGTGTTAGTCTGGAGAGGTATTAAGGTAACCAAATTCAAGGCTGGAACCAAAGCGTTTATTCTCCTATCCTGGTTTTGTCAGCGGATACAGTGATCCTGGACAAATAATCTCATATCACTGACAGTAATGTTCTGTCTTCTATTAAAAGATGTGCCTTTTCACAGACCGGTGGCATTGTTTAGCCCATTACCTGAAGTTTCTATTTATATAGGCCATTTGAGTGGAAGGGGTTCTAGACATCAGAAAGCAGAATAGATATTACATGACTCTGGCAAGCATATTTTAAGGTCCGCTTATTTACATAAAACAGTTTGCTTTTTTTGCACAATTAAAAGGTGTTTCTGCACATCTATAAATAACAATTTCACAAGCATATTTTTTGGGCAAATTTAAAGCTTTAAAATAAAAAAGAGAAACCCAGATACAATATTTTAAGATCACGTCAATTAGAATGCTGGTAGGTCATTAGGACTCTGCCGGTCTGGAATAAAAAGTGCCAGTATTTCCATACACCAGCACTTTTCTGGACCGGCAGAGTACTATTTTGCCGGTCAGGTCATCTGATTCAACTCCAGCCAAGTCCTGGTGGTAAATCAGGCTTGCACCGGCAAAAACAGCCACCATTAACGGCAATCCCTTCCTAAGGACTCCATGGCACAGGGATTTACTGCTCTTCCCACCACCTGTAATATTCCGGTTATTCAGGGATATCAGGCGGCAGGAAAGGTAATACCATTTGGTGATATCCCACCGGATTTAACAGCGGGATACCAACAAACTCTTAATGCCCCCAATTATGAATCTAGAATCATTGCCATTTTGCATAATATGTTTTTCGAACATTTTGTTTTTAAAAGTGGTCATGTTGGGTTATATGATTTGTGTATTGTCCAAGTCAGTTCTATAAAGTGTGATAAATAAAGTGGTAAAGTGCAGAAATTGAAGACTGGGTGCAAATGCCAGTGTAACCTCTTTACCAATATGTGATCCTCATCTCATTTAATCTTGTATTACCTAACCTGTTGAAATTATCTGCTCCTAAACCTTTCAAACTTGCCACTCATGGTTTTACTGGGGATAGCGTTGCTTCCTCTATAATAATAGTGAGCATTGATATCTTGTACACCACACCACAAAAGAATCCCCCACAAATGGCTGCCACAGGCCTAGCCTTTAGCACAACAGCACTAATCGAGTGATGACTAAGCAAATCTCTTTAGGCCTGTCACACATCTTTACATCATTGGCTAATCAGACAAAAAGCTCCATAGTCTGTCAGTTTCTGGGCTCTCCTCTTCAGATGACAAACTCCCAAGTGTCTCTAACGAACCCATAGAAAGCCAAACATCATGCAGGAATCTGGTACTTACAATCTGCACTGATCAAGAGCACAGATTTTGCATATGTCTTTCCTGCTATCCCCCTAACAACCCCCCTCTTTTCACACAGAGCCACTCACAGCGAGGTCAACAAAAGTGGCAGAAGAGCGCTATACAGGATTACGTTAAATTACATAGCATGACATTCTGTGCTGTACATGAAAATGCCTTAAACGTCAAAGCTAGCCCCAAATTGGACATGCTGCACTTTAATATGTCAGGTTTTAGACAGCAGATATATGACCCTAAATCGTACGTACCACACCATATGTGGTCAGGCTTTAGGCAGTAGAACTACACACTAAATTGTACTTCTGTACCCCCACAGGATCAGGCTTTACATGGCAGAGCTATCTCCTAAATTGCTTATCTAGTGCCTTTCATGCTCAAGCTTTTGAAAGAAGAGATATTCCCCTAAAAGAAAAAACGACATGCTACAAGAAGGTTGAAAATGGCCAGGTAGCCAAAGGGATCCCACATGGCCAAAGAAAATGTTTTTTTGTAGATTTTGGAGATAGCTTCAAAATTCTTCGGACACTCATCCCAGAAATCATAGCACATTTTGTAAAAGTTGTAAATATTGTAAATATTAGAGCACAACACACGTTAATCATCCTCACCCTGCTCTTGAAAGGCAATGTCTCTCTCTCTTTCTCTCCTTTTTGTAGTGCAAAATAGCTATAAATGTGGGAGGTGGCTCCAGGAGAACCTGTGTAGGAACAGCTCGTATTTTTTGCATATAACAATCACTGAAAACCCTTCCTATCTCCTGGATAGTCCTTAAAATGAGATGCATACCTGCTTTTGCCATAGTTTCATCATTAGCTGTTGTACAAATATTTGTAAGCGCCTCAGGCGAAGACCTTTACCTACCAGTGGGCCAGAGATACCATTAAATATTGTAATATTATTGGACGGGCAGAACCAGAGCTATGTATTGCTACAAAGCAAGCCCAAATGCACTCCACGGGGGAAAAAATGATCCCAATATACAGGTAAGTATATCTTAACCAGGTTTATGCCGTATAGGCGAGTTTTTGGGTACACAAATACCTAGTTATTTTCCTACATTTGATACCAATTGTAAATAGAAATTTTATATTAGCAACACACATTTAAAACATCAGTCAAGAATGTACATATAAATCAGAACCAAGATTAGAGAGGTGACTCTTGAATTTTAATCTTCCAAATCCAATGAGTTATTAGAAGCAATAGGATCAGATTTACACAGTATCCTCTATTAATTCATCTAGAACCATTTAGAACATCGAGAATGCCTTAGAACAACTGGCATTGTGTAAATCAGCCACAGGTCTTTACAAATGTTTCACTTCACACTTCTAGAATCAACAGTTCAAATAAGCATCAACTTCCAGAGAAAAAGTCCCTTTTTAGGTGTCAAAGAAAGAATGACCAACTCGTTTCGGTTCAAAGAACCATCTTCAGGGTATAGACTTTCACTGTTCCTATTTCATAACAATATTCATTGCATGGACCCTGTAGGGTAATAGAGAAAAGAACACTATTCAGTAAAAGATCTTATATTTAATAAAAATCAGTTGGGAGTGTAAAGAGAATAGAGAACACTAACCTTGCTGAAACATAAGTGGGATGTCCAATCAAAAGCTAGTCATCAGGTACAAAACCCAAAGGATCGGGCTGAGGTGGGGTGCACAGAAGCAAGGGTAGTGGCAGAGCATGTGAAATGCTACAATGGACACGGCAACGCCGAGCCATGGTCAGTGGATTTCGTCTACTAAATGCATCATAATAATGAGACTGTGTGTGATCGTCATAGACATACGTGTGTCCAGAGCATGTCAAATAATACCATGTGCACGGCATGGTGAGCGGAATTTGTCCTCTGAGAATGGCATAGTAAGGAGGCTACGTGTGATCCTCACACCCATACGTTTGTCCAGAGCGTGTAAAATAATGTCATGGACACGGCAACGCCGCGCCATGGATATTGGAATTTGTTCACTGAATACGCCATGATAAAGAGGCTACGAGGGATCCTCACCGACAATCGTGTGTCCATGTGCGTTAGGAGCCAACTAATCACATCGGGAATGACCCGAAACAAGTATAGAGTCATGCTCTTACGCTACGGGCAGGAATGCAGAGCGTACGCATTGTAAAATCCTTACCTCGGTATGTGAGAGTTTCTCAGGAGTCTGGCCGCAGCACAACGTGCGGTCAGACTGCACTCTGGCGTTATGCGTCGTCCTGGCAACCCAGTGCATGAGTGGGCATGGGAAGGAGCTATGTTGCCATGGCAACGAGACGCAAGCTTGGAGGGATATCATATCCAATGGTTAAAAGGAACCGTACTTGTAAACATAAAAGAAATATACAAAGATATAAAAGCACAAAAGGAACCTAAGAAACATCCTTTTTTTACGCACAGATGGGGGCACGAGCGCAGTCCAAGCGGGACCGCTGGGTCCCCCCACGGTGTAAACGATCAGTATGGTGAGTTCATGAGCACGTACGGGGGCACAACGGCAGTCCAGGGAGAACTGTGGGGTGCCCCCGTGGCACTTAAAAGTAAATACGGACCGCCACCAGGGTGGCCACCGTTAGGGCATCAGAAACTACTAAATAGGTTAGTGGTAGAAAGGCATGCTCATTGATCAATGCAGAATGTTCCTGATAGTCGTACTGAGAGTAAAGCAGGGTCCATATGAAAAACCATACCGGGGGGCGTCGGGACTGCAACGTGAGTAAGTATGGTGCCAAAATAACACGACGCAGGGCCAATGAGCTCTGAGGCAGGTAGGAAGCAAGGATAGCTAATACCGTAATGGGAGTAGAAATGAGGGTCAAGGCCCACGGCCTGGGGGAAGAGAGCAAGAAGCAATCACATACCCTATGTGCAAGAGTAAGGGCCAAAGGTACAGACCTCAGTGAGTACCCTACAGAAATGGATCACATATACATCACAGAGAGCAATTAAAAGCACAAAGATAATAGGTATGGCATAAGCTCAACAAAACTCCACTAAACATACATGTTAGCAAAGAAGGTACACATTGGCAGTGGCAACACTGTCGTAAATCTCCCCCCGTCTCACCTGGGATCGCTTCTTGCTCTGTTCCGCGGGAGGATTCCTCTTGTGGACGGATCGGGCCTTGTATAGGCTCGCTCGAGTCTCGTCCGGCTGCAGAGCGCGTTCAGAGTTCTGGGAAGGTCACAGTTCCAGGATGCCCAGGAAAAAAGTAGCGGTCGCTAGGGATGAGGATTCCGGGAGCAGAATTAGAGGTAAGGGGTGAAAGGAAGGAAGAAGGAACCAGGAAACTAGGAATAGTGGATTTGCCAAACAGCACACACATGTCAAGTCACTACCTAATGATAGCGTTGAGATGCGCGGGGCCGCGGGGCGTGGCCAATTTATAGAACGTCCCGTGTGCGACATGAAGGCTGGTGCGAGGCAAGTCCCTTTACACGGCCATGTTGGGAGTAACAAGGAATACAAGCCCCATCGCGATAAGGACCAGGAAGTCCAGAAGGGGCAAGTTCTATGGGTCATGACAGCATGCCTCCTCCGAATACCTGTTCCACCAGGTTTGCCCGGGTGTATGAGATGGAATCTTCTAAGCAATCGAGGGGCATTTAAGTTAGAAACTGGTTCCCAGGTTCTCTCGCTAGGAGGATATCCTTTCCATTCAACCAGGTATTGAAGTCGACCCCGTTTATACCTGGAATCGCATAATCTTGGCACTTCATATTCCAGCTGATCGTCCACAATAACAGGACTGGGTCTGCAGGATTTTCGGGTGGATTGGATGTAGAGTTTCAATAGGGAAGTGTGAAAGACTGGGTGTATTCTCTTCCAGGAGTCAGGTAGCTTGAGTCGGAATGAGACAGGATTGATGATTTCCTTTATGGAAAATGGTCCATAGTACCCAGGGGCTAATTTTTTTGGCCATAGATGTCATGGTAATAGTTTCGAGGACAACCAGACTTGATCACCAACAGAATAAGAAGGCGCTGGTCTTCTTTTGGAGTCAGCATAACGCTTAGTGCGTATCTGGGCCTCTTCCAATTGTTCCTTGGCTTCCTTGTGTATGTTGATGAGAGTCTGAATCCATGAGTCGAGAGTAGGTACTGGAGTGGGATGTGGAAGAACAGATGGTAAAACGAACGGGAGGAAACCTTGACTGCAATAGAAAGGGCTGACCTTGAGTGCTGAATGATCGGAATTGTTGTAGGCAAACTCGGCCAGGGGTATGAGGAGAGACCAGTCATCCTGAACCTTGGTGGCGAAACAACGAAGATATTGCTCCAGAGTCTGATTTACATGTTCCGTGGCGCCATTGGTTTGTGGGTGATAACCTGATGAGAGAGCGCGTTGGATCCTTAGAATACGACACAGATGTTTCCAGAATTGTGAGACGTATTGAGGTCATCGGTCCGATATGATCCTGGAAGGAAGTCCATGAAGACGGAAAATGTGTTCCAGGAAGATTCCAGCAAGTTCTGAGGAGGATGGTAGTTTACACAAAGGTGTAAAATGAGCCATATGAGTGAACAAGTCTATGGTTACCATGATGGTCGTGTATCCTCGGAAGGTGGTAATTCCACAATGAAGTCTGTAGCAATAAAATCCCATGGTCTTGTTGGTAGCGATGGTTGCAGTAGAAGACCCGCCGGTCTCTTGTTATCATGTTTGTTTTGACTGCAGATAGCAATAGCCTTGATGTACTGTTGTACGTCGGTCTTCATTCCAGGCCACCAAAACTATCTTTGTATAAGACGGAGGGTGTTAGTTATACCACGATGACCGGAGTGAAGGGTATCATGGCAGAGGTTTATTATCCTTTGTTGTAATTTCTGCGTAGGAATGACCAGTGCATTGTCCTTGAATAAATATCCTTCCTTAGCTCTTAGATTCCATGGATTCTTCCTTGAAATATCCTTGCAGAGGTCAGAGTATGTCTTGTGTATTGTCCAAGTCAGTTCTATAAAGTGTGATAAATAAAGTGGTAAAGTGCAGAAATTGAAGACTGGGTGCAAATGCCAGTGTCACCTCTTTACCAATATGTGAT
Organism: Ambystoma mexicanum; assembly: GCF_040938575.1. Taxonomy (NCBI): domain Eukaryota; kingdom Metazoa; phylum Chordata; class Amphibia; order Caudata; family Ambystomatidae; genus Ambystoma; species Ambystoma mexicanum. The sequence continues at coordinate 737,457,428 of NC_090941.1, read as the reverse complement.
CCTCATCTCATTTAATCTTGTATTACCTAACCTGTTGAAATTATCTGCTCCTAAACCTTTCAAACTTGCCACTCATGGTTTTACTGGGGATAGCGTTGCTTCCTCTATAATAATAGTGAGCATTGATATCTTGTACACCACACCACAAAAGAATCCCCCACAAATGGCTGCCACAGGCCTAGCCTTTAGCACAACAGCACTAATCGAGTGATGACTAAGCAAATCTCTTTAGGCCTGTCACACATCTTTACATCATTGGCTAATCAGACAAAAAGCACCATAGTCTGTCAGATTCTGGGCTCTCCTCTTCAGATGACAAACTCCCACGTGTCTCTAACGAACCCATAGAAAGCCGATCATCATGCAGGAATCTGGTACTTACAATCTGCACTGATCAAGAGCACAGATTTTGCATATGTCTTTCCTGCTATCCCCCTAACAACCCCCCTCTTTTCACACAGAGCCACTCACAGCGAGGTCAACAAAAGTGGCAGAAGAGCGCTATACAGGATTACGTTAATTTACATAGCATGACATTCTGTGCTGTACATGAAAATGCCTTAAACGTCAAAGCTAGCCCCAAATTGGACATGCTGCACTTTAATATGTCAGGTTTTAGACAGCAGATGTATGACCCTAAATCGTACGTACCACCCCATATGTGGTCATGCTTTAGGCAGTAGAACTACACACTAAATTGTACTTCTGTACCCCCACAGGATCAGGCTTTACATGGCAGAGCTATCTCCTAAATTGCTTATCTAGTGCCTTTCATGCTCAAGCTTTTGAAAGAAGAGATATTCCCCTAAAAGAAAAAACAACATGCTACAAGAAGGTTGAAAATGGCCAGGTAGCCAAAGGGATCCCACATGGCCAAAGAAAATGTGTTTTTGTAGATTTTGGAGATAGCTTCAAAATTCTTTGGACACTCATCCCAGAAATCATAGCACATTTTGTAAAAGTTGTAAATATTGTAAATATTAGAGCACAACACACGTTAATCATCCTCACCCTGCTCTTGAAAGGCAATGTCTCTCTCTCTTTCTCTCCTTTTTGTAGTGCAAAATAGCTATAAATGTGGGAGGTGGCTCCAGGAGAACCTGTGTAGGAACAGCTCGTATTTTTTGCATATAACAATCACTGAAAACCCTTCCTATCTCCTGGATAGTCCTTAAAATGAGATGCATACCTGCTTTTGCCATAGTTTCATCATTAGCTGTTGTACAAATATTTGTAAGGGCCTCAGGCGAAGACCTTTACCTACCAGTGGGCCAGAGATACAATTAAAGATTGTAATATTATTGGACGGGCAGAACCAGAGCTATGTATTGCTACAAAGCAAGCCCAAATGCACTCCACGGGGGAAAAAATGATCCCAATATACAGGTAAGTATATCTTAACCAGGTTTATGCCGTATAGGCGAGTTTTTGGGTACACAAGTACCTAGTTATTTTCCTACATTTGATACCAATTGTAAATAGAAATTTTACATTAGCAACACACATTTAAAACATCAGTCAAGAATGTACATATAAATCAGAACCAAGATTAGAGAGGTGACTCTTGAATTTTAATCTTCCAAATCCAATGAGTTATTAGAAGCAATAGGATCAGATTTACACAGTGTCCTCTATTAATTCATATAGAACCATTTAGAACATTGAGAATGCCTTAGAACAACTGGCATTGTGTAAATCAGCACAGGTCTTTACACATGTTTCACTTCACACTTCTAGAATCAACAGTTCAAATAAGCATCAACTTCCAGCGAAAAAGTCCCTTTTTAGGTGTCAAAGAAAGAATGACCAACTCGTTTCGGTTCAAAGAACCATCTTCAGGGTATAGACTTTCACTGTTCCTATTTCATAACAATATTCATTACATGGACCCTGTAGGGTAATAGAGAAAAGAACACTATTCAGTAAAAGATGTTATATTTAATAAAAATCAGTTGGGAGTGTAAAGAGAATAGAGAACACTAACCTTGCTGAAACATAAGTGGGATGTCCAATCAAAAGCTAGTCATCAGGTACAAAACCCAAAGGATCGGGCTGAGGTGGGGTGCACAGAAGCAAGGGTAGAGGCAGAGCATGTGAAATGCTACAATGGACACTGCAATGGCGAGCCACGGTCAGTGGAGTTCGTCTACTAAATGCATCATAATAAGGAGACTGTGTGTGATCGTCATAGACATACGTGTGTCCAGAGCATGTGAAATAATACCATGTGCACGGCATGGTGAGCCGAATTTGTCCGCTGAGAATGGCATAGTAAGGAGGCTACGTGTGATCCTCACAGCCATACGTTTGTCCAGAGCATGTAAAATAATGTCATGGACACGGCAACGCCGCGCCATGGATATTGGAATTTGTTCACTGAATACGCCATGATAAAGAGGCTACGAGTGATCCTCACCGACAATCGTGTGTCCATGTGCGGGAGGAGCCGATTAATCAAATCGGGAATGACCTGGAACAAGTACAGAGTCATGCTCTTATGCTACGGGCAGGAATGCAGAGCGTACGTGTTGTAAAATCCTTACATCGGTATGTGAGAGTTTCTCAGGAGTCTGGCCGCAGCACAACGTGCGGTCAGACTGCACTCTGGCGTTATGCGTCGTCCTGGCAACCCAGCGCATGAGTGGGCATGGGAAGGAGCTATGTTGCCATGGCAACGAGACGCAAGCTCGAGGGATATCAAATCCAATGGTTAAAAGGAACCGTACTTGCAAACATAAAAGAAATATAAAAGATATAAAAGCACAAAAGGAACCTAAGAAACATACTTTTTTTACGAACAGATGGGGGCACGAGCGCAGTCCAAGCGGGACCGCTGGGTGCCCCCACGGTGTAAACGATCAGTATGGTGAGTTCATGAGCGCGCACAGGGGCACAACCGCAGTCCAGGGAGAACTGCGGGGTGCCCCCATGGCACTTAAAAGTAAATACGGACCGCCACCAGGGTGGCCACCGTTAGGGCATCAGAAACTACAAAATAGGTTAGTGGTAGAAAGACATGCTCATTGATCAATGCAGAATGGTCCTGATAGTCGTACTGAGAGTAAAGCAGGGTCCATATGAAAAACCATACCGGGGGGCGTCGGGACTGGAATGTGAGTAAGTATGGTGCCAAAATAACATGACGCGGGGCCAATGAGCTCTGAGGCAGGTAGGAAGCAAGGATAGCTAATACCTTAATGGGAGTAGAAATGAGGGTCAAGGCCCACGGCCTGGGGGAAGAGAGCAAGAAGCAATCATATACCCTATGTGCAAGAGTAAGGGCCAAAGGTACAGACCTCAGTGAGTACCCTACAGAAATGGATCACATATACATCACAGAGAGCAATTAAAAGCACAAAGATAATAGGTATGGCATAAGCTCAACAAAACTCCACTAAACATACATGTTAGCAAAGAAGGTACACATTGGCAGTGGCAACACTGTCGTAAATCTGCCCCGTCTCACCTGTATTCCTTGTTACTCCCAACATGGCCGTGTAAAGTGACTTGCCTCGCACCAGCCTTCATGTCGCACACGGCACGTTCTATAAATTGGCCACGCCCCGCGGCCCCGCGCATCTCAACGCTATCATTAGGTAGTGACTTGACATGTGTGTGCTGTTCGCTGAATCCACTATTCCTAGTTTCCTGGTTCCTTCTTCCTTCCTTTCACCCCTTCCCTCTAATTCTGCTCCTGGAATCCTCATCCCTAGCGACCGCTACTTTTTTCCTGGGCATCCTGGAACTGCGACCTTCCCAGAACTCTGAACGAGCTCTGCAGCCGGACGAGACTCGAGCGAGCCTATACAAGACCCGATCCGTCCACAAAAGGAATCCTCCCGCGGAACAGCGCAGGAAGTCCAGAAGGGGCAAGTTCTATTGGTCATGACAGCATGCCTCCTCCGAAGACCTGTTCCACCAGGTTTGCCCGGGTGTATGAGATAGAATCTTCTAAGTAATCGAGGGGCATTTAAGTTAGAAACTGGTTCCCAGGTTCTCTCGCTAGGAGGATATCCTTTCCATTCAACCAGGTATTGAAGTCAACCCCGTTTATACCTGGAATCGCATATTCTGGACACTTCATATTCCAGCTGATCGTCCACAATAACAGGACTGGGTCTGCAGGATTTTCGGGTGGATTGGATGTAGGGTTTCAATAGGTAAGTGTGAAAGACTGGGTGTATTCTCTTCAGGAGTCAGGTAGCTTGATTCGGAATGAGACAGGATTGATGATTTCCTTTATGGAAAATGGTCCATAGTACCGAGGGGCTAATTTGTTTGGCCATAGATGTCATGGTAATAGTTTCGAGGACAACCAGACTTGATCACCAACAGAATAAGAAGGCGCTGGTCTTCTTTTGGAGTCAGCATAACGCTTAGTGCGTATCTGGGCCTCTTCCAATTGTTCCTTGGCTTCCTTGTGTATGTTGATGAGAGTCTGAATCCATGAGTCGAGAGTAGGTACTGGAGTGGGATGTGGAAGAACAGATGGTAAAACGGACGGGTGGAAACCTTGACTGCAATAGAAAGGGCTGACCTTGAGTGCTGAATGATCGGAATTGTTGTAAGCAAACTCGGCCAGGGGTATGAGGAGAGACCAGTCATCCTGAACCTTGGTGGCGAAACAATGAAGATATTGCTCCAGAGTTTGATTTACATGTTCCGTGGCTCCGTTGGTTTGTGGGTGATAACCTGATGAGAGAGCGCGTTGGATCCTTAGAATACGACACAGATGTTTCCAGAATTGTGAGACGTATTGAGGTCCTCGGTCCGATATGATCTTGGAAGGAAGTCCATGAAGACGGAAAATTTGTTCCAGGAAGATTCCAGCAAGTTCTGAGGAGGATGGTAGTTTACACAAAGGTGTAAAATGAGCCATATGAGTGAACAAGTCTATGGTTACCATGATGGTCGTGTATCCTCGGAAGGTGGTAATTCCACAATGAAGTCTGTAGCAATACATTCCCATGGTCTTGTTGGCAGCGATGGTTGCAGTAGAAGACCGCTGATCTCTTGTTATCATGTTTGTTTTGACTGCAGATAGCACAAGCCTTGATGTACTGTTGTACGTCGGTCTTCATTCCAGGCCACCAAAACTATCTTTGTATAAGACAGAGGGTGTTAGTTATACCACAATGACCGGAGTGAAGGGTATCATGGCAGAGGTTTATTATCCTTTGTTGTAATTTCTGCGTAGGAATGACCAGTGCATTGTCCTTGAATAAATATCCTTCCTTGGCTCTTAGATTCCATGGATTCTTCCTTGAAATATCCTTCCAGAGGTCAGAGGACTGGGTTTGCACTCGGATTTCTTCCAGGAGGTTGACTGCTTGAGCTACAAAGATAGTGTGGGGAAACATTTTAGGATAGGCCTTGTCTTCAGTGGCTACGTAGTCAGGACGTCGAGATAAGGCGTCAGCAATCATGTTTTGTGATCCGGGAACATGAGTGATTTGGAATCGGTACTGGGCAAAGAAGTAGGCCCAACGCGCCCGACGACTGTTCCTGCACTCCAACGATTGTAGAATTTGGAGATTCCGATGGTCTGTGCGGACCTGAACTGGATATCTAGCACCCAGAAGTAGGTGTCGCCATTCAGTGAAGGCTTGGTGGATGGCCAACAGTTCCTTCCCCAGGACGGAATAGTGTGTCTCGATGGGAGTCAGGGTTCGTGAAAGGTAAGCAATGGGGTGTTCCAGTTTATCCTCAAGTTCCTGTTTCAAGACCGCTCCTATGGCGTAGTTAGAGGCATCCGTTTCCACTAGGAATGGGCGATTTATGTCGGTTTGGGCCAGGATGGGGGCTTGCGTGAACTCTATCTTCAATCGTTGGAATGCTCTATCTTGCGGTGTAGACCAGATAAAGGGGTTGTCTTTCTTCAAGAGAGCAACGATCGGCTGAACGATCTCGGAAAAGGTAGAAATAAACTTCCGGTAGAAGTTGGCGAGCCCCAGGAAGGATTGAACTTGTTTTACAGATGTGGGTGCGGGCCAAGCCAGTATGGCCTTTACCTTTGAAGGGTCCATACCAATTCCTTCTTGGCTAAGGATGAATCCTAGGTAGTGAACAGAAGTAACGTGAAACAGGCATTTTTCGGGTTTGGCTAAAAGTTTGTGTTCGCGAAGTCGTTGTAATACTGCCTTTACATGTTCTTCATGCTTTAGAGGATCCTTGGAAAAAATCAATATGTCATCCAAATAGACAATGACGAAGAGGAACAACATGCCAGAAAACACCCTATCCATAAAACTCTGAAAGACTGCGGGAGCATTAGCTAGTCCAAAGGGCATGACTAGATATTCAGAGTGACCAAAGGGTGTTCTAAAGGCTGTTTTCCATTTGTCTCCTTCCCGGACACGGATTAAGTGGTAGGCACCCCCTAGGTCCAACTTTGTGAATATTACAGCGCCTCTCACAGCTTCCAGAATATCTGAGATCAGGGGCAGTGGGTACCGATCTTTGAGGGTGCATTGTTTTAAGCTCGATAGTCAAGGCAAGGTCTGAGTTCCTTGGTATCCTTCTTGTGAACGAAAAACAACGAAGCACCCGCTGTAGATTTCGAGGGTCTTATGGTGCCGTTTTCAAGATTGGTGTCTAGGTATTCCCGAAGGGCCTTTTTCTCAGGTTCGGAAAGGATGAACATTCTGCCGAAGGGAATTACTGCTGAGGGATCTGTATCTATGGCACAATCTTCGGGCCTGTGAGGGGGTAAGGCTTGGACTATGGCAGTAGAAAATACATCAGCATATCCCTGATAGGCCTCTGGAACTTGTATGATATTGGAAATCATGAGTGGTGTTTTTTGGTCTCTTGGTGGTTCTTTAGGAGGTGTCGAGGAAGGATCCAGGGATAGACAATGGGACATACAGAACTCTCAGCCCAAGGATAATGATCCTGCTGTCCAATTGATATACGGATTGTGCTTTTGTAACCAGGGCATACCCAAAACCATGGGGTAATAGGCTGACTTAATGATGTCGAATGTAATCCGCTCTTGATGATGGTTTATGGAAAGTTGGATCTCTTTAGTCTGCAGGCTTATGGGTTCTGAAGAGAGGGTTCTTCCGCCAATTGCTTCCACCGGCTGCATGGTGTTTCGTGTCTCGTATGGAATCTGATGACTAACAACCCAGTCTTGATCAATGAAAATTCCCATAGCTCTGCAGTCGACCAAGGCCAGAGTGGGATAGGTCTTGTTCTTGGAGGGCAACAGGAAGGCCTGTAGTATCACCAAATTGTTTTGTCCAGGAGAGTTCAAGGATGGAATTGATGTGGAGCAAACATCTCTCTCCCGACACCTCGCTCCATCTAAGATCGGGAGATGGCGTTTCCCGAATGCCGTGGAGGGGCTAGAGGGCATTCTCTAACAAGGTGTTTATCCGAGGCACAATACATGCACAGGCCTGTTTGGATCCTTCTCATCCTTTCTTGTGGGGAAATAGGCCCACGGAAGGCTCCTATTTGCATGCGTTCCGGATCTATGTCAGGGGTTGGGGCAGGATCGTTTTTTACAGAAGTCTCAAGGGAATTCTTTTGAAAGGGTATCTTGGTCTTTCTTCTTTCAGCCTTTCTTTCCTGGATTCGGAAGTCTATTTGCATGGCTAGATCCATAAGAGCCTGGAATGAGCTAGGACGAGCCACCCTGGCTAATTCGTCCTTAATATCCTCGTTTAGACCCCTGCGAAATAGAGTGAAACTTGCTTCTGAGGACCAATCCGCTTCCTTGGCCAGTTGTTTGAATCTAGTAACGTACGTTAGCATATCCTGAGATCCCTGTCGAAAATCAAGTAACCGTTCCTGAGCACTAAAAACCTGTTCTGGGCGGTCGAACATAGTCTTGAGTGCCTGAATGAATCCATCATAATCATCCAGGAGGGCATCTCCTGAGTTGACTAAGGGAGTGGCCAAGGTCAACGCGTTCCCTGTGAGGTGCGAGATTATGAAGCCCACCTTCACCCTGGAAGTTGAAAAATAATAGGGCTTAAAAGTAAAATGCACCAAGCAGGAATACAGGAATCCACGTAAGGATTTTTCCGAGCCATCATATTTGTCTACCACTCCACCCAGTAACACACTGTCCTTGTTAGCGGGGTCGCGAGACAAAACAAGCTGCCTTAACGCTCAGCTTTTAAGTTCTGTACTTCAGTTGTGAGTTCTTGCGTGCCACGCATAAGGTCCTGGACTGCTTTCTCTATAGCGGTATCAGTGTCGGTCGTTTGGCGTCTCAAACTGTCGTAAATCTTCCCCGTCTCACCTGGGATCGCTTCTTGCTCTGTTCCGCGGGAGGATTCCTCTTGTGGACGGATCGGGTCTTGTATAGGCTCGCTCGAGTCTTGTCCGGCTGCAGAGCGCGTTCAGAGTTCCGGGAAGGTCGCAGTTTCAGGATGTCCAGGAAAAAAGTAGCGGTCGCTAGGGATGAGAATTCCGGGAGCAGAATTAGAGGGAAGGGGTGAAAGGAAGGAAGAAGGAACCAGGAAACTAGGAATAGTGGATTTGCTGAACAGCACACACATGTCAAGTCACTACCTAATGATAGCGTTGAGACGCACGGGGCCGCGGGTGCATGGCCAATTTATAGAACGTGCCGTGTGCGACGTGAAGGCTCGTGCGAGGCAAGTCACTTTACAAGGCCATCTTGGGAGTAACAAGGAATACAAGCTCCGTCGTGACAAGGACCAGGAAGTCCAGAAGGGGCAAGTTCTATGGGTCATGACAAACACTAATAGAGCAGTGCCAAAGGAAACATCAGTCAGATATATGGACCAGAGAGGCTCAAGTCTCTTAGAGTTACACAAAACACATAAGGTCGAACTCTGTGTTCATGCCGCAATGGCTAATTGAGTCCAAAGTTTCAATCCATAGGATTTCCCGTTGTAACAGGTTCCTCTGAACATCCCCACCCCTTCTCCCCATTGTCACTTGCTCTAAAATGACACATTTCAGTTGTGCAATGGTGTGACGTGCTTCTAGAAAGTGTAAAGAGACTGGGGACCTTAAGCTCTTGGTACGGATATTGGATTTATGTTCAGACCCCCTTGTATTTACTTTTCTGGTGGTCAGGCCCACATAATACAGGCCGCATGGGCATCTCAATGCATACATTACGTTTTGGGCGTCACATGTACAGGAATGTCTGAGCGAGATAGGTTTGCCAGAGTGAGGGTGTGGTATACTGTTGCCTTTTATAATATTGCTGCAATGCTGGCAGTTATAGCATGGAATAGTACCCTTAAACAAATTCTGAGTACCAGCTGGTGGTACTTCCACTTTGGCCAAACTCTTGCGCAATGACCTACTTACTGTTCCTGTAGGCAAAAGTAGGGAGTTCTTGAAATAGTTCCTGTAATTGAGGGTCCATTCCTAGCATTGCCCAATTCTTTTTAATGATCCTCCTAATCTTCATCCTCTGCATAGAGTAGGTGGTAATGTAAACAAGCGGCTCTCCTGATTTCGGGCGCTTAGGAGTCATCAGTGTCTCTCTGTCAGTGTTCCAGGAAATGTGTTGCTAATGTAAAATTTCTATTTACAATTGTGACGTATGCCCGCCTGCACCTGAAATTTGTGTTATATTGTTCCCTAATCCTTGTTGATACACATCTCCCCGCAATGCATTTGCTTTCTGAAATTTTATAAGATTGTTCAAACTGTCGTGTGCACCCCGACACCCTATTTGCCCTTAATATTATTGGACGGCCCATCCTATCCCCCCCACCAACCTTTCTTTCACTGTCAGCATGCGCCTCTTCACATTTCTGCATCTGCCACACATCCTTTAAACCAAAGGAGGGGGTTTAGCCTCATTGAGAATCGTTTATTTTTCTGCACCTCTTTTCATTGTGAAGAACATCCTGCAGGGTTGCAGCATCATTCCAAAATGGAGGTTTTGGTGCTGCCTCAATGCATGTGTGCTGCGGGAATTTCATTTTGGCATGTAGCTGTGTTCAACGTGCGTGAGGAAATTGAAGGGAGGTTTTGGGTATACTTATTGACTTGAAACTGCTCGACATGTGAAGTTGGTTAAACAATGATGGTCCCTAATCGCTTTGATAGACATTAGCAACTTGTTGACATGTGGATCTGATAGTCGTGGCTGGGGACCCTAAGAAGAAGCCAGAGGAATAATAGGAAGGTGTGGGGCATCGTTATGAGGCACCAAGGAATCCCCTGACAATGTAAAGGACAATTCACAATGAACAATAGCAACTGATTTAGAAATTAAGAAATACATTTTTGCGAGTTTAAAATAATGTAATTTGTTGAGTCTATCATTTTTTTATTGCGACCACTAGGTGGTGATGACAGTGCATTTTTGCTTTGTATACTGCGCATGAGATCAGTATTCAATAGAGCTCACTTGGTGACATTCATATGCTATGTTAACAGTTTTTGGGGGACCAATAGACACGCAACCTTGTGGGATACAGCAGGCTAGACCTCTAGTAGAAATGAGAAATGAGTAGGTATTCTGGACCCCGCTACGATCACCAGACAAACTCAATTGCCTTGATGGGAAAAAGTCCCAGCAGGCCACTGATGAAAGAATTTGAGTATGTTATAATGAGGTTGGAGGCGTCTTTCAGTCTGCCAACCAACCTATTATGTAGGATGAAATGGCATCATGTCCCATACCCTTAACATATAGCTTGTGCTAATGAATAGAGTTTCCAGACTGCACCCTTTCTCTCATCTGCCCAGTACCATCCGATTTTGTTTTCCGCCCAGTAGTAAGCCCAGAAATTGTGCCTGGTGCAATTCTCTTGATTGATCTACAAGGGGTGCAATTTTCAGCTATACGTATTGTGGCAATAGGACTGGACACGCATGGATGTGAGTGGAGAACAGTATTGTGTATTTACCCAAACATAGCGTTACGTGATCTTACCGACGAAGAGCTGCTCACTGACAGTGACACTGATGGGGATATAATAATAGAAATGTGTGTGCCCGGCGATATAATGATTCAACATAGGGAAGTAAATAACCGCCTCATGGCCAGTGTCAGTACACCAGCTTCAATTTTTGATGAGGATAAGAAACAAGTACTACCAAATTTATGGACAACAGGGCCCCATGATGTAGGACTCTTACAGGAAGTAACGCCCATAAAAATATAAATAAAACCTTGTGCAGTACCACCCAGAGTAAAACAGTACCCACTATACCGAGAAGCAGAGGAAGGGATGAAGCAAACAATAAACACACTATTACAACAGGGCATTATTGTGCCATCAAATTCGCCATGCACCACTGCTATTTACCCGATCAAAAAAGCAAGGGCAGGGCTTGGAGGATGATCCAGGACCTCTGCCCACTTAATGGCGTCATACAGAAGGAGTTCCCCCTAGTGCCAAATCCCACATTAATTTTGTGCAGTGTCCCAAAAAAAGCCAAGTGCTTCACAGTAGTGGACCTGAAGAATGTTTTTTTCTCAGTGTCACTCAGCCCCAGTTCCCAATACCTAACAGCATTTACGCTGGGGGCAAAAAGATATGAGCATTGCAGGTTGCCCCAAGGTTATTGCAAGAGTTCTAGCATCTTTAACAGAATTTTGCATGAAGACCTTGGCAATATCGATGTACAAAGTACAATAATTCAATATGTAGACAACCTTTTAATTTGCAGCGAAAGTGAAGAGCAGTGTAGAGCAGATTCAATAACATTGTTGAACTTACTTGCAACAAAAGGGTACAGGGTGTACAAGGGAAAACTGCAGTGCTGCTTGGCAGAAGTAGTGTATCTAGGGCAGTTAATATCGAAGGACAGTAAGAGAATAATACCGGACAGAGCAGCGGCAATACGTGCTACCCTAATAACCAAAACTGTAAAAGACATGCAGAAGTTCCTCGTCATATGCAACTATTGCCGTGCATGGATACTGGATTATGCTGCATACACATGCCCCCTTCTCCAGGCACTGAAAGAAGCTCAAAAGAACAGCGCCCCCATAAAATGGACACATGAAATGATCACACAATTTCTTAAATTACAAGACATCATCACAACAGCACCCGTCCTAACGACACACGATTATGATCGGGAGTTTTATTTATTCTCCCACTGCAATGGCTCACTAATGACCGCAGTACTGACACAATAAACATCACTAGGCCACAAGCCATTGGTCTATTACAGCGGCACCTTAGACTCTGTGATGCAAGGGCACTTTGTGTGCGAACAGGCCCTCGCTGCAGCAGCCTTCACGATAAAGAAAAGTGCCACCATAGTAATGGGGTGTTCCGTGATGCTATTTGTTGAACTCTCATTGTTTGCCATACTTGAGAGGTCAAAGTCCACATTCCCCACCCAGAGAGCGACTGCATATGAAATAATCATCTCAAGCCCAAACATACACATTACATGCTGAAAGACTGTAAACCCAGCCACGTTCATCACAGAACCCTGCACAGTAGAAGTTATGCAAGAGCACGATTGTGCTACATATGATGGGGAAGGTGACGATATTCCCAAGGCCAGCGAAAATGCCCTAGAGGGAGGTGAGGTATACTTCGTGGACGGATCAGGGTCCATCGAATGCGAGACAGGAGAAAAACACAGCAGCAGTGGTGAGACTTTTCAGCACAAGCAGCAGAATTTATAGCCTTGATTGAAGCATTGCATACTGCCAAAGGATGCGCCGTGACAATTCACTCTGACTCGACATACGTGACAACGATGGTACACTCTGGCCTATCACGATGGTGAAGAAGAGGATTCAGGAGAACGAACGGCTCTCCTGTACAACACGCACAGTTATTGAATGATCCATTGACCTTATTTAAGCATTGGCCGAGCCATCAGTAGTAGCTTTAGTGAAGTGCCAGGCCCACACGAATAACACAGACGCAATCTCACAGCGGACGCCACTGCGAAAGAAGCTGCATACTTCAACGTTTAACAAGCAGTTGAATGTGTGGTAAAGACAGACACACAAAATGACAAGAAAGAAGGGTACAGTTCCATGCCCATAATTCAGATAATAGAGTTACAGAAATGCGCCCCATTAGAAGAACAGGAAATATGGGTAAAGAGGGGGTGCAAACAGTCACCCACAGACCTCCTCTGACATCAAGAAATGACAGGAAAAGTAGTTTTGCCAGTAGAACTATTACACATGGCCTTTCAACAGCTTCATTTACCTATACACGTCACCAAACAACACATAGTAGCAGATATTCAGGAGGAATGGTTTGTCCCAAACCTCCAAGAACACCTTGTAAACTTAGTAATAGAATGCACTACGTGCTGACATACAGTTCAGGGATGACCCTTACGACTCTGCAGGGAAAACTGCCATGCCCATCAGGACCATTCCAAGAGTTACACCTTGACTTGCCGATATGGGAGAAAGTTGCAACGGAGCAAGATACCTCATTGTAATAGTTTGCCCCTTTTCATGCTGGGTGGAAGCAGGACCTTGTGCACACCCACACACCAAGTGCAATGTAAAATTCATGGTGAGGGAGGCATTCCCTAGGATGGGATTTGTGATGTGATCCGTTCAGACAATGGCACTCATTTCGTAAATGATCTCTTAATGGAAGTGACATCATTGTTAGGTGTAAAAAACAAACTTTGTTCGATTTATCACCTGCAAGCGAATAGAGTGGTCGAGAAGATAAACGGCCTCCACAAAACTAGACTATCCAAATTGTGTCACACCCGAAACAAAACTGGGTGTATTGTCTGCCCCTGGCACTGTTTCAACTAAGAACACAGCCAAGCAGGGATCATCATTTGTCCTCACACGAGATAGTGATGGGGAGGCGCATTCAAATGGCACTATCTCCAGTAAGAAGGACATCAGACACTCACAGAGCTGCCACACTGCTAGGGGACGAATTTAAAGACTATCTCACCCAAATGACACGAGCTGTGCGAAGTATAGCAAAACAAAAATAGCACCCCCATTTACATGAGAAAATGAAACTGATAAACTCTCCAGCAGCAGACAGTCCGGCATTACAGTTAATGCCTGGTAAAAGTGTATACGTGCACAGTTTCATGCAGAGATGGAACTCCCCACGGTTCTATGGCCCTTATGAGGTAGTGTACTGCACGCCCTCTACAGTAAAGGTTAAGGGGTCTGAAATACTGGATCCACATCACTGATGTAAGAAAAGCACAAAATAGCACAGCTCCCCATGGGGAACAGCCACAAGAACAGGAGAGTGCAACACCATAATGTAAAAAAGGTTGCTGACAAAGATTTGAGTAAACAAGATGAGAAATAGAAAATTGACTGTAAATATTTTGTTGTGGCATACAGTATTATTAAGAGTATGTGGATGCTGAGAAAATTGTTTAACAAATGTAAATATCTCTCTCTCTCTCCCTCTCCCTCTCTCTCTCTCCCTCTCTCTCTCTCTCTATCTCTCTCTCTCTCTTTCACTGTTGATTGTCAAATACATGTAACTATATTACTTGTTGAGGAGATAAATGACAGTATTTGATTTATTTGTGTGTACTTAACCCATTCATATCGCACCTTCAGGTGGAAGTATCGCGGAAAGGAGGGCCCTCACTAACAACACTACAAATGCAGATAGCAATAGGGAAGAAATCAGTGCTACTAGAGCTTATAGTTATGATTGTGGGTTATACTTTGTAGCATTTGTTTTCTCTGTAATGTTGTTTTGTCTAGGGCTGTATTGGAGCCTCACTTTTATATTGGGTGATATAAAAGATGGGGGGCGGGTCAAACTAATACAAGATGGGTCAAGCCTCATTTGGAATGGGTTTAAAGTAATATGGGCCCTCAATGCTTCCTTAAATGGTAACCTTACCACACTGCACAAAAACCGAACTGTCAAAACGCCCACTTTCATGTGCTGCTAAGGGTTATGAGGTTGATGAAGTATCGAACGACTACAATGTTGACTCTCCAATGTTTGATGTAATAGAATCGACATATGCACATATGCACACAACCAGGGAACCTACCTCAAATGGTGAGAATATGCACTTTAAGCCCCATGCCCCAACCATGCAAACATACCCAACCTTACAATATTTGCAGAGTGGTATTGAAAACAATGAGGAAACATGGACCGACATTTTTCCAATATGATATCAGAAGGTGAAAAAGGTATATAATGGTTTAGGAGGGAACAAGAGATGGAAAAGGGGGGCAGAATGCAAGAGGTATCATGCGTACCATGGCCAGGGATTAGATGCTGTAGAAGACCCCCGCCAAACTGATCAAGCCAATAAATGGTATTCAGATATGAGTGCCATGGCTAAACAGGCGACTAACAAAAGTTGTTATGTTTGCTCCTTGATACCCCATGCCTCTGGAACGCCCAAAGTTCTCATACCCCAAGAAACTCCTTTGTTGGATGCCCAGTGTCTTGTTCATCTAGCTCTCTGTAGGATTAGGAGTACCTTCCAGGCACACACCGTAACAATACAAATGCTGCAAAATGGAGGACCTATTCAGAGGGACAATGTTCGCAGAAAGCAATGGCAAGAAGAGACCATCACATGTAAAGCCGAAGCACCGCGGGGACTGTCGGAAGAAAGATTTCAATGGGTCAAATGAACATGCACATCGCCAAACTGACCTGCGTGACGGCCCTTGAAAAACCAATCAAGATACAAAGAGAAATACAGCACAAACTTTGTTTTCACAGAGAAGGGAAGGTGTTCATGGGCTCAAACAAAAGCTGCAACAAAACGTTTAACCTCCCGGACATGAAGAAAGGCACAGCAGCGTTAATGGACACTTACTGGATATGCGGCAAACAAGCATACCTGCACCTCTCACTGTCATGGAGAGGTACTTGCGCCATGGCCACATTGCATTCGGCCCTGATGATGATCCCAGAAATCCATGTCTAGGGAGGCCCATAAAAGAATGTCCTGGGGGAAGGGGTGTTGGCAGAAATTCCCTCGGCACACGAGCCAGCCACTGAAGAGCCCCCCACATACGACATCCTGTCAGAAGATCAGTTGCAGGAAAGAGTGTCCCGCTAGAGGCGATCGTCAAACTATATCTCCAGGAAATCCTCGGACCTCCTGGCAGAAATTCCTGACCAATATAGACTGTTTCATTTGAACCCTTCTTCTCCTCCCTTGTGCCAAGCATCCAGGCACGAGCCAATGCCAAATGACTTCTGATCGTACGCTGGGAACTAATCAAGCTGGCTAATGACGCAGAAGAAGGATTCAACGTGATCAAAGTGGAACTTCGAGCTATGCAGTTGAGGACCATGCAAAACCGGTACGTCCTAGATCTCCTCACAGCAATGGATGGTAGTGTTTGCTGAAAAATTGGGAGTGCATGTTGTACATTCGTACCTTCTGCCGACGCTGACAACGGAACCCTATCACACGTGATATCAGCAGTGTACAACCTGGGTGAAAGAATGAAGAAAGAAGGGGGGATCCAACCCAGCAACTGGTTAGATGAAATTTTTGACTGGGTCCCTTCCTGGTTCGGAACTATGATGAACATTTTTGTTCCACTTATGATTTTTCTGCTGCTAATTTTTTGTGTGTGCCAGGTAGGGGTTCGATGTTGCGCAAAATCAATGACTAGTTCTGCAATGATGATGGTGACAATGGGCAAACCGACAAGGGTGCAAACTATGAATGATGCATAAATATAGACCGGGGAACCTGGCAACCCTAAGCACTGTATGACTGCAGTATATCATTATCCAGGGAACAGGGTGGACAACTTGTATCACACCACCATCAAGGAACCCCGGGAATTAGAATGGTATAAGGAAGTGTGGGTCGACCTAGATGGGGATGGGGGAATATACATGACATGTACCCCCGATGAATATGCTAAAAGGGGTCAAAGTTTATGAGGTGTATACAGAGCATGGATGCCAATAAAAGCGATACCTGCTTGGGACGAGCCAGTGTTGGAGGCGGAGCACTACAGGAATGCTAATAATACTAAACAGTAGTATGGTACTTTAAATGTAATGAAAGGGGGAAATCGAAGGAAGGAGGGGGTCGAGTTAGCCCCCATGCATTCTACGTGAAAGGGACTACCTGCTCTTGCACTAGTGGAGGGACTTGCCTTTCTGTGGCCTCAGGGGACAAGTCCCTGACACATGCAGAGGTGGGGCTATTACAAGACACATTTGGAATCCATTTTGTGTACCCTCGACTCCATCTTTGGACTAGGCTGCATTCTGATATCTGCCAAACCTCCTCCCCCTTAAGAAGCACAGTGCACAACGAGCACTGACAGCCCCCACCTTTTTTTCTCCACACCTATGCCTCCCAAGTCCCTTTATCATGGAATGCTCTGATACAAATTGTTGCGAGCAAATAGTCATCCTTCCTCTTAGATCATTGTCCTGTGTGTGCCCTGCCGAACTTGTTCCAGCAACTCTCCCACTGTGGGAAAATGACTGCTTGTTCAACCCTGTGCCCCTCCAAAGCTATTCTTTTGATGTAACAAAAGTGTGACACTTCCTTGCTGACCACCCGAGCGTACCCCCAATAAAACCAGACTGCGGTCATGGTATATTCCATCCTAAAATAACATATTTCATTCCACCCCCCCCGCTCTGATGTGCTAGACCTGACAGCTATCAATCCCGCCCCCCACATGTTACCTACCTTCACCTCGCCAGTGATCTAAAGTGAGATAATGCAAACACATGTGTACAATTTATTGGCCTCTTGTAAAATATCCAAGGTGTAGTAATGATCATTATTTACTGTATGTCTTAGAATAAGTGTGTAGATTAGTTAGCCAGAACCAGCTGCCTCTCAGGACCTGACCCAACTTTCACCTCGCACAGACCGGCCCAAATGAACCACGTGATGTCCGACATTCCGCCAAGTCACCAACCAATCTTGTGGAGCTGGCCCCTACAGCACTATACTCGAGCTCATTCCCTCAACAATCAAAATGTAACTTGTAGACTATATAGAAATTGTCACAGATGATGCTGTAACCCTTTAAAATGTATTGTATCTGTATTGTTTGCCAGAGCGCTCTCAAAGCAGTTCTCTGGATGCTGAAGCGTATTTAAACGTAGTTGCCTCTCACAACCAATCTCTTGGTCTCATTCCCTACTGGGATGTGCCCATTATTCTGAGTTTTGTTTGTAATGTGGGGAGTGAGCGCCTTCACTAGTAAGAAGGGAAGGGGCAGGCTTGGAGTAGGCAGGAGTGCTCTGATCAATGCAGGGAGGCTTCCACGATCTTTTTTCTCTCTGTCTCTCCTTTTCCTGTCCCCTCAACTTCTTCTGGTGCAAATCACTTTGGGTGTGACATCAGAAGGACAAAGTCCACCACATCCAAGATCAGGGATTGGACCAGTAAGGCAGGACAGATTTCGACCAATCACCTGAGGACTTGTGCCTTTAAAATAAGGGTTCTCTCACCCATTCAACAGATTATCTCAGATCCTCTCTGATCCTCTCAAGATCTGCATATTCGCTCTGGAAGAACTCTCTGGACTTCCTTTGGGAAAATTGGACTTTCCAAAGCCCTCAGCCCGAGGTAAAGAATGAGCCGTCCTAGGCAGAAGGAAGAACTGCCATCAGGGCACATCAGGAATGGCCTTTGCTGTGGACCAGATCCCACCACTCTCCACCAGAATCTCCTGAAGATGGTAGAACAGACCCTAAACAGAATTATCCTGTCCTTGAGTGCCTCTGAGTGGGCCTAAAGAAAAATATGTGGATGCACTCCAAACAGTTAGATTTAAGGTGAGAGATTATTCTAAGAATGTTTTTAAATATTTAAAGGTGCAGGGGACGAACAGTAGATCTGGCACAGGTCTACTGCTACAACTATGTAGAGAAAAAAAGAGGATCCAGAAATTTGGACCCCTCCCGTCCCCTGCACACTGTTACTAATCCGTCATCAGACGGTTCAACTATAATTCATATTAGGTTAGTGCTTTTCAATGAATATGCATTATAAACACGAAATTCCAGATGATAATTTGGTAACAAAAGAAGTTATTTATTATATTTAGCAAGTACTAATTTCACATGTGTTTCTTAGATGCAGAAAACAAAAACAAAGGAACAACGGATTGTGTTGATAAAATAAAAGAATTAAAATGGCTGACGCGTTTCGAGAATTCAATCTCTTCTTCAAGAGCAAAGATTTGAACTTAATGTGAATGAGTAGTTGCTCCGTTGATCTATTCAAAGAAAGGACTTGAACCGGTTCAAGCGTAGAAGCTGGCAACCAATTCTCTTTAGTCCTCACAAAGCAGGCACCTAGTGGAACCAGTGATTGTATCCTGTCTCAGGTGGAGTCACTCTGAAGCACTGAGTTTCCACTATGCTGTGTGACTTTGTAACCAGGGCGTAGTCTTCTTATTAGGGGCACATATGTGCATACCTTCTTAATAGGTTACTCATGTAGATAATGGTCAATGAGCAATGCGTGAAATATTCGCATTTAATTCCTCTAAAGTCGAATCCGTCACATGTGCAAAATCTCGCAATTCTATGAAGTAACTGCAATGGCGTGGTAGCTGTGGCTTAGTGCGTGGTGCAATCCACGCTGTGGTGACAAGAATACAGCGTCTGATCCGTCTGATCTGGGGATGCACATTAGGTTATTTACTTGGAGGGCCTGGAGGGTGCAGTGCGGTGAGTCCTGAGGGTTGCCTTGACAACAGTCCGGGCCTCACAGCAGCCGGAAGGACGGGCCAGCTGAAGTTCCCTATTCTACTGCACTGATCGATCGGTGTTCAGCACACCTTGAACGAGGGGGGGGGGGCTCAGCACTAGTTTTTGCACTCCTCCACCAATGCAGACTCTTGCTTGCACTTCAAACCAGCTAAATGCTGCATCGTGCCCTAGCTAAGCCCATGACCTGCTAGTCCAAATCGCCTGCTTATTGCCGGGACGCGATCCCAATCACTGGTGAGTCTGACCAGGGGTTGCAATCACGGCTTGACCCAGCTAGCCCTTGAATGGCTGCCTCATCGAATTGCACATCATTGCCCCAAAGTTCATCACTTCGACGACCATCACCCAACGACTCAAACCTCTAGAGGTCCCTCATCGATGAGGGGTCACTCATCGACCCCTCCCAGTGGCTAAACATCCAGCTCGGCCTGGCCCAACTGTAAAGCAATCCTGGGGACCTGCATCATTGAAAGCCCCCCTTCTACCACACAGAGTGACCACATTCCCCTCTACTTGACGCCAGCTTGCTGCTTGGGCCTAGACGATCCAATGTTCCATACTGTGTCTGACTCTGTCAGCCCATTAAGAACTGAATCCAGGAACTGTTGACCCTGAACTGCCCTGTCAGTCCACTTGGGCCGTAGAGACTGAATAGGACACAATCACACCTGTTTTCAACGACATGTTCTTTTCTTGGCTAGTAACTTACCTACCAACCCTGGAACCACGCTCTGAGTGCTACGTTCCTCCGTCTGTCCTATCTTCTCTGTTCGTACTTGTGTGCGTTTTTGTACAGTATTTTCCATTCATTTTATTGCAGATAATTTGTTTAATTAAAGTATATATATATATTAAAGTATATATATTTTTTAGAACCTTGATTGTACATTCCTTTTATTTTGGACTGTGATACTGTGTTGGTTGGGTCACTACTGAATCACCTGCACTCCCCTCTTAAGAGTTTAGCCTTCCAACGGCCCACGTTACCACATTTACCAAAGGAGGTATGTCTCTTAACTGTCCCTGTTTTACCTTTATGATTGCGTTGGGTTTTGGTCTGTGGAAGGGTGAGGGCTGAGTGGGACGTTTATCCACTACCCATCCTTGTACTCCTATGGAGCAGAATCCAATTTGTCACAACCCCTAACTGTTTACTTCTCAAAACAGCATATTTATTCAGCATGAATCCACCAATCCACCCCAGAAGCGCCCTGAGCTGGGCGCTAAGGATCCACTCATTCATACGTTAAGGGCATTTGTTCTTTCAAGAATCCTCACTTATGCTGTTTTAAATGGATGAGATTGTTACCACACTATTGCATGCTTTAGTCTGCAACCTGGTAGGAGAACATGAGCCTCACCTTTGTTTAGTTCATTATTTTCTGTATAGGTTCTGATTGCATAAACAAGCAACTGTAAGAACACATATAAGTCTAATTAGTAGTGTGGTGTTAATTCTGGTGTAAATCTGCTAAATTACCACCAAACCTGCTTACCATTACTGCTACTTGGTCCTGTGGTTTCACCACAAGATTATGTGTAGTGGTAGAGTCCTACAATTCTCCATTTTTGGAGTCCATTGGATACCATGAGGATTTTGGAAGAATTACCACCTCTGGTAATTCCGCCACGGTAGTTCTGCTAATTTGTGTTATGATGATGGAGGACAATCCTCCACTATATGTCGGTGGTGCAGTAAGAATGCCAGTTTTCTGTTTCTGCAAAAAAGTGGCGGTAATAGAATTACTACCCATTTTTTCAGCACCGCCGTACTTGTAATGAGGCAACGAAAGCAAATGCATCCGATGAGTGACTGAGATTTAAAAAATTATTTACAGGTAAATTCAGATAAAACGGAAGAATAACACCCACTTAGCATAAGAGCATACAGATTGGTGATTAATGCACTTGTTGTTAACATCGGGGTGCAATGAATACCTAACATTGTCGACTTGCAGTGGTGCATTCCACCCTTCAAGCAGTTACACTCAGAGCTGGATTATAAAGCAATATATCCATGTCAGAGAGAACTGTACATTTTCTTTATTGTTTATCCTGTCATCAAACATTTGTGTTTGTACTTTGAACCCCTTCCTCTTAAAGACAATTCATTAAATTGCCCAATTTCATGTTGCTTTTGCTATCATTAATAACAATAATAATATGAACTGTTTTGTTCATATGAGCACAATTGGCCTTACCAGGAACAATGGCATTTACGTAGACATTAACAGCATTGGTGTAATTTGGTTTATTATCATTTGTTTTCAATCTGATGCTATTATCAAGTTAAAATGGCTATTATTATTTCTTACTAGAACTTTTTAATACTAATACAGCAATAGAACCTGATGAGGAGGGTCATTATGGGTTGGGTAATGCCCCCGGGGTGAGAGTTACAAGTCCTACCAAAGTGAGGGATTTAAGGTAGCTCTGGTGGCATTACCCTTCTGGTACTGCCCCTCCTCCTCAGAGATGTTAATATATAGGGTTTTGTGCAGTAGCACCTGGAGAGTTCTAGGTGCTGAATGGGATTACCAACTAAATGATCTCAGGCCCAAATAACCAGACAATCTCAAATAATATGTCAAAATACTACTTTATAATCAGTTAAATAAAGTAGGGGAACCTGGCGAACAAATAGATTGTAGCTCACACACTCTCAACTCATTTCAATTATGCAACAGGTTTTATACCTTGACATACGTCAGCTATGACATCATCCTACGTGGCAAACAGTAGAAAAATCAGGTGGAGGGATTGGTTAAGGGAACATACATACCCATAGTTTATATAAGTGTTAGTATCATTATTGGCTGCCCCTTGTGTGGTAGGTACACCTTGAGCAACCTCTAACTATGTAAAATACTGATAATAACATTACAACAGCAGCGTATAGGCTTCTGCAACAATGTATGATCCACCATTACATAGGCCCTCATGAATGGTTGGCACTCTTTTCCACCATTGGACATTCAGCTCATTAGCAGCACGTAAGCAATGAAAACCAAGTTTAAAGGAACAATGTCATACAACTTCCTTACTTAGCTAATTAACCTACCATCTCTCATCAGTTAAGCCCTAAGCCAAGGTTTCTTCTCTGTAGTTGACATTGCTGACTCTTCTCTTCCTTGTAGCTTTAAAGGGAGTGAAGGTGGATTGTTATCTTCGTCTGGAGCTTTATGAATAGGCTTTGTCTTCTGGCCTTGTACCACGTGTGAGGAGACCATGAGTTTGTCCATTCTGTCCTTTTATTTAGTGCTATTTGATTCAATTTCATTGGGTGCTGTTACTCTCCTTGGCCTCTGGAGACTTGGTTGTTCTGTCTTGCATGTGCTTTATGCATCTTTGATTGTACAATACTTGGCGCTCACAGTTATTCACTCTTTTACTTAATCTAAGATAAATATGTCCTGCGTATGTAGCTTATCCTCTTTGACTCCTTTCGTGCCTTGCAGTTGCTTCTTGTTGTGGCATCCTTGATTCTGAGATAAGTAAATATCCTTTGTTCTTGCTCATATCTGTATTCCAGCTCCTGTCAGCTCTTGCCGCCTTGGTTTCCCTTCTGGAGGCTTCTAGCTTACTATTATACAATGCTGATGTACATCTTCTCAACATGGCTGCTATACTCGCGTTATATTTCCTTCTTTAGCAAACTTCTACATTGCCTTATCTACCTTGCGTTTCTGAATATGTATATCTACTGCATCGTATTGCTTATCTTCTAAGTGTATATCATTTTCTTCATTTTCACATATATGTTTACTTTGTCACTTTAAGGCTCCATTATTTTCTACACAGCACGCCATGTTTATCGGTAAGAGCGCACAAGTCCAGATTCTTTCTGTGGCACATAGAGAACAACAAGAACTCATGCCTACGTTTATCACCATTTCCCTTACACAGATTTCTTGCAGAGTTGAAGGGTTACAAAAGAACAACTTAATTTAAGGTAAAATGGTGCCTATTTTATTTCAGATTGATTTAAAACTTAATACACACGTTTCTACTAAACGTGTTTTCTGTGAATTCTTCTCTTCTTGTTCTTCTCTTCTCCTCAGACAAAAGACTGTGGATAATAAGGTAACACTTCTACTATAAGGGTAATGCACTGAATGTTCAGGCAAATATAGGTAGACAATTTGACAACATGTTTGTTCTTTCGTTCCCTTCTTTATCTTTGATTTCACTATCCCAAATGGACACATATGGTATGTACCTTTTACTTCAATTGATCAAATATCATACATGATTTGACTAATAACTATGAATATGCACTACTGTTGTTGTTTTGTAAATATGTTACATGTCAAAGTGTGGTTCAGGTCCTGAGGAAGGAGCTAGACTTCGAAATGCATAGGCAAAATAACCGTTATCTGATGCAATCATAATAGATGGTTCTAAGCATGTATAGGTTTATTCACACAACATACGAAGAAACGGACAGAAAAAAAATACAAAATATATGAAAATATAATAAATTGTGAAGTAACAATCAACAAAAGGACTGAGGAATGTTTATTGGAACGAAATAAAATGTATGAGGAATCGCATTGGAGGAAATGAGAGCTCAGGTTTGAGCAACAGTGAAAGCACCGGTCTTAGCTGGGTTGCACATCCAGCTTTTTTCTTTGGACAAGGTTGTTTCGGTTGGGTCCTGGTGTCAAAAGGACCATCACATAGACTGGTTGCTCCACGAAAAAGAAGTGAAATACAATTAAGAGTTAGGAGTATATTGCTAAATTCTCAACTCTTTGAGAAGTTGTGCCCACCTTTTTTTGACTTCTACTTTGACACTTTAGTCACATCTTCATTCTCTGGATTCCATTCTATTCTATATAATTTTTGTAGATCGCTAGTTCGCCGGCAGGCCTCAGAGTGCTAAAAGACAATACAAAACAAATAAACAATTAGCATAAGGTCTGGGAGTTGATTAAGATGTTAATAATTCCAAAATCAAGAAGAGTCAATCAGAGAAATTAATCGGATCTAAGCGCTACCACCATTAAACAAACTGTTAGACTACCTGAATTGTGCATAGGACGGCACTTGCCCGATGGAAGAAGGGAGGTCATTACAGACCCTAAAACTCCAAGCATTGAATCTGAGGTCTCCATAAGTTTTTAATTTGAAGCGCGGTTGTTGCAGAAGGTCCTTTACATTTGACCAAAGAGTACATCTGTGGGGCATTCTTTTAATACGATCTTGTACGTACAAGGGTGCAGTGGAGGCAAGGCACTTACAGACTAAGCAACATGCCTTAAACAAGATCGTTTGTGCAGCAGGGAGCCAGTGCAGGTGCCTCTGGGTGTTGGACACATAGTCTGTGCGTCCTATACCGCAAACTGCCCTAACTGCTCCATTTTGATAGGTTTGTAGATTCTTTATATTTGTGATTGTGGTACCTGCCAATATGCCATTACAACAGGGTTCTGCAACCTTTGGCTTTCCAGGTGTTTTGGAATGCAACTCCCATCAGCCATATTCAGCAAAGTCAATGTTGAGGGATCATGTGAATTGTGGTCCAAAACATCTGGAGAGCCACAGGTTGCAGACCCCTGCATTACAATAATCGAGCTTCAAATTGATGGTTGTGGAATCTATTAGGGCTTGGTTTGCTTCTGATAAATAGGGTCTAATCTGCCCTAACAGATGAGTTGTGTAGGTGCAGCCAGGTCTTGTGTGAGCTACATGTTTATCAAAGTGAAGATGGCGATCAAGCACTGCCCACAATTGAAATCTTATTTGTTTTGTCATTTAATGCCAAAAAAGTATCTGACATCCATGCCTTGATGGCATCAAACACTCTAGAGAACAACAGTGAATCTGCCTCATAGAAACCTGTAAGTTCCAAGATAATCTGCATGTCAACCGCATAGTTTGCATAATTGTCACCCATGCTGTCGAGGAGATCAAAGAAGAGCTTAGATTAGATATTGTGTAATAAAGGAGACATGCTAGAGCCCTGGGGCAGTCCACAATCAAGAATGGGCTCCTTTGACTTAAACTCTCCATGAGCAACCCTGGCCCTCCTAGGTCCCAGAAAAGGTCTAAACCAGTCAACAGCTAATTTGGAGCATCTGCTCACCTCAATGAGTCTGTCCGCCATCATCCCATGATCAACAAGATCAAATGCGGCGGACAGGTCCAATAACAGTAGCATTGCTACTCTATCTCGGTCTATTGTCCCAGTTAACATTGATTTGACATCTATAAGAGCAGTCTCTGTGCCGTGATTTTTGTCCGGAAGCCAAATTGGGAGGATAGCTTAGGGGCAACGTGCTTTCCTTGGAAGTAAGACGACACAGAGCAACAGAGGTTCGATCCCCGGGTCCGCGCTTAGAAACCTCTGAGTATTAAGCTTTATAAATAATCTATCATATGATATAATTGTCTGTTGGATAGGTTACCTTGTGTCTCAATAAAAGTGCTGTATTGTAAACAGGCATTTTTATCCATAATCTTTAGTATAAAAGGCATATTAGTTACTGGGCGATTGTTTATAGGGTCCTGTGGGTCTAAACCTTCCTTTTTTCAAAGCGGATGATCCATACTTCTTTAATTCCTTCTGGAAACTACCCCTTCATCAAAGGAACAATTTATGATCAATGCAATAGGAGTAACTATGCCTGAAACATATTTATTAAACAACGTTGCTAGAAATATTTCGCCCTTACAAGAGGTGGGATTTAGATTTTCAACAATTGTCAGTGTTTCTTCTACTGTAATCTGCTTAAAGGAGAAGACCTCATCCTTATTTGTCTCATCATTATTAGCAGTCATTACCTCTGCACCAATGGAAGCACCACTTGCCTGCTTATTGGAAGAATGTAATGCTATTGTCCCTTGGTGTTGTTTGACCTTAAGCGTGAGACAATCATGAATTCTTTGACACCATGCATCATTCACGCAAAAAGGAGGCTCCTGGGTTTTCCCCTTGAGTTCACCCAGAATATTAAAGAGCTCTCTGGTGCAAGATCTAGCTCCCAGAATACGCTCCTCCAGTGTTACTTTTTTTGCTTCCAATATAACATTCTTATAGTGTTGTTCCTGCATCTTTATAGAGGGCCCGCGTATTTTTATTTTGAGACTTACGCCAACCACTTTCAGCTGCCCTTTTAATGTGTCGGGCTGCTAAGACATCTGGAGAAAACCAGTGACTCGGAGGTATAACTTTCCTTTCGTAGCTGGCTTTGATTGGCACTAACTTGGCAGAGTTCTGATTAAGAATGCTACGCAATTGAATTGTATAGGAATCTAGCGTGCTAGAATCCTCAATTGCTAAGAGTAACGGTATACAATTACATGTAAATGCCTCAAAGGAGACATTGCTAATACATCGACACATGGTAGATTTATTCTGTGCGCAAGCATTCTTAGCTATGATATCTGGCATAAAAAGTGAGAAAAAAATGTAGTGGTGACCTGAACAACAGCAAGTTGTAACCTCTATAGGTTAGATTAACAGATTTCTGGACAATATTCAATGTAATGTGTTCCCCCCCTTGATGGGTGGCAGTAGTAACACATTGTTTAAAGCCCAAATTCGCCATAAAATTCAACAAGGAACTAGCCTCCAAATCAGTGGCCCTATAAGCCCATAAGTTGAAATCTACTGCCACTAAGAATGGGGTCGAAGGTTTAATAATAGGGCCCAATAAGGCCAAAAGTTGCTCACAAAAATCTGGAAATACAAGTGGGGGAACGATAAAGAATAAGGAGGCTAACAGTGGTAGTAGAGTTAAAATAAAGTTTAACTAACAGACCCTCACAAGCCTTCAATATCGGCAAGCTTGATATAAAAAAATTGAGAGTTTCTTGAAAAATAATGGCAACCCCTCCCCCCCTTTTGTCCACTACGATCCGTATGCAAGACTTATAGGAGTGGCAAGTTGAGGCAAATGTTGATTAGCCTCACATAACCATGTCTCAGTGAGAAGCATTATGTCAACCTCAGCTGACACTACATAGTCCGCTACCTCAGTAGCATGTCCTGCAGGGAATGTGTTTTAGTAGCACTATTTTAAGTGAAGTGCTAGCCTGAGGGTAGCCATTAACGCTTGCAGAATTGAGCGGGGTACTGATAACACCCTCCACTTTTTCACTACTGGCAGACTTATTCGGGCTTCTCATGAGCCAATTAGATTCTCCTGTTGATGTATTAATATGAGGGTTTTCCATTTTAGGCGGAGCAGCTGTTAAGCAGTCCCGCGCTTCCCCATGCAACCTGAGTTGCCAGCTTTGTTCGATATGGTATGATATGATAGGTTATGTATAAAGCACTTAATACCCAGAGGTTTCTAAGCACAGACCCGGGGATTGAACCTGTTTTGCTCCGTTGTTATGCAGAAGCAGCGAATAAGATTGCTACGTGACGTATTCAATTAACGGACTAAGAAGAAATGGCCATGTTAGAAAAGTTAGAAAAGTGCAATGAGGGATATTCCTACCTTGACTGGGGAATGAAGTGGAATGCCTCTTTGCCTCCCTTGCATGAACCGGCTTGCCTTCCATATTCACGCCAGTGCGTTCGCGCTGGCTCTGCAAACTTAAAGCCAGAAAGGACTAATAAACGAATGGGATTTGTAGTCCTGCCAGATACGTGCATGCAGAACAGCTGGGCAGCTCTGATTCAAATCGCACGGGAACGTACTAAATGGCAGAATGAAGCGCCAAAATGTTTTAGTATATTAAATACAAGGAATAACAATAAAGAACAATACACTGTAAAATGCACGGCTCGCAAATATATAATAAACGATGCACGCAGCTTAAAAAGCAGAGTTCACTGTTAAAAAGCAATACAAAGTAGGCAATCTAGTAGTAGAAAGAGCAATCAATGAGACTGACTAAGATAGAGAGCCTTTTATAGTAGCACTAACCAGCCTGCCTGCTTTGTTCGCGCCGGCGCATTCGCGTCTGGGCTGCAAACCTAAAGGCAGAAGGGACTACAAAACGAATGGGATTTGTAGTCCTGCCGGGTACGTGTGTGTAAAGCAGCTGAGCAGTTCTGATTCAAATCGCATGGGAAGGTACTAAATGGCAGAGTTAAGCTTCAAAATGTTTTAAAATGTGTACATTAAATACAAGGAATAACAATAAATCAGGTGTAGTGCACCCACGTGTCTTCTCTTCTTCATGACATCATTTCACACCTGTCAGACTTTACTTATAGAACTTATAGTTCTTCTATGTCCAGTGGTGTCTGCAAGATCATGTCTACCACATCGGTTCAAGGATACACTCAATATGGTTGTCTGAGTGCATAACGTCTCTCATACATACGATGTGGTATTAGGATGATACCAGGTGTCATGCACAGTGTTCTCTTGCTGCTGTCCCAATATGACGGAGGTGAGGAGGTGGCTCTATAAATGACGTGTAAATCTGCCTCTCTACTTTTCTCCTGCTGTTAGTACCCCTAAACATTGTACCGGGGTACTAACAGTACTTTTACTCGAGTCAAGAAACAGCATGTAAACCGTTTCTCGCCTCGAGCAAAAAGAATAGTTGCCATTGGTTCAGGGAGAAGGTACTACACGTAGTCCCTTCTTCCTTTCCATGGTGGCCAGTCAAATAAAAGTGAAGAAACTTCGAGGGACACAGCAGGCGTTCCTCAAAGTCAGATAGTTCTGTGCCCTGCTGGTAGGGACCCAGTGAGGCAACAATCCTCGCTGAGTACTAATAAAGCAAAAGAACCCAAGGAAGGGGGGCTTTATCGGTTTGGTAATGCCCTGGGGCATCGGTTACAAGCCCAAGGGTTCTATTGTTATTAGTGCCCTGGCATGAAAGCTGTTTCTCAACTCGAGAAAAAAAAACAGATTGCTGCCATGGATTGGGAAAAAAAGGACTACATGTAGGCCCTTCTCCCTTCCCATGATGGGCATTAAAAAATGCCAGAAAAATAAACAAAGAAAATGGTCACCTGGGAACCGGAAAAGGGGCTATGCATAGCCCCTTCTCCCTTTCCCTGGCAGCTAATCGTACAGCAGAGATGCATCAGAACAGTCCTGTTCCTGGCGCAAGTGAGGGACAGAGCAGCTCGGGTAAGTGGGGTTCGGGTTAGGGATGGGAGCAGATATGTTGAAAAGGGTGCTGGTTTTCAGAGTAACAAGCAGGGTGCCAGGGAGTGCACTTACCTTTGTTCCCAGTGAGTGAAGATGGCAGCCTCCTGCTCTGAGCAGTCTTGGAGCGGGGTCTTCCCTCTGTGGTAAGGACCTCGTACCAAGCCTTCTCATTGCCTGGGAGGCTGCCACACACCCCTCACCGTGTAATAATATTACAATGTTTGCAACAGTAAATGTGTCTAAGGTAGGCAAAAAATACACGACAAAAATATATACACACATATTTTTTACTATGTATTCTTCCTAAACATTAGGCACTTTCCTAAAAAACATCAAACTAAAACATAGGCATACATATACATATACTGAAAGAAATTTTGCTCCACATTGCTGAACAAATACACAATAATAATGGCTGGCATCCACCTTGTACACTATTGGAGAAGGTGACACCGGTCAATGGACAATATAAACAATCACAATAAAAAAAAGACAAAAAGAAAAAGCAAAGGCTGAATGAATCCATTTTTTTCAAATAGTCAATTGCAAACTCTAGCCTCAACTTAATTTAGCAAGCTTTGGATATTCATCTCCCTAATTTGTTTTTCTTGGGGAAAGTATCCCAATTGCCACAGTCTACTAGAAGAGACCTATCTTTGTTGTTCTTCCAAAATTGAGCTCTTGCAGGGTCCTCCAAAAATATGCCCTGCTCTAGTTTCAACCAAAAACACCCTTTTGCAAAATGGTGGGGCTAGGTTTTCCTCAGGACTAAAAGAAATATACTTTTGACCAAGAAAGTATCCTCTTGTCCAGACTGCAGATCCCAAGTGGGTCCTACAAATCTAATGCATACATAGTCAAGTCAATGTTTTTAGGGGAGTGATACTTCATCAGCAACATAATAATATGCATCCAGCGCAATCTGCTTGCAGGATACTTACTGTTGTCAGGCTGTTTCACGAGGAAATCACACCAGTAGCTGAACAGAACAAGGACCATACCTACAGAAAAAACACAAGCCACCCTTAGTGTGCTGGAAAAGACAAGAAAATGTACATGAGATGTTTTTTTATAGAAACAAAAAAAATGAGTTCCAGGGATATTTAGATTACTAACAGCAATCATTGCCATTGTCCCATGCTGCTGTTAGAAAAATAAGGTAACTCACCACTTTTTTCAGCATTAGGAAGTCACTTTGTTGCTGATGGTTGCTCGGGTTGCTAGGGTGCTCTGGTCAATGTATACAACAATATGTCAATGCCATTAGTGCCATCCTTTTGTATTTGTGGCCGAATGTTGATCAAGTGAGTTGTTTATTTTAGTAAAATGTGCTTTTAAAAGCACAATTTGCCACACATTTTCCAAAACTGCCCCCCTAATGACCAGTGTGTCCTGAAAACTCAGCTGATTGTGTCCACTTTTATTTTGATGCTTGGGCCAGGCTTATTTTTGTCCCAGTCAGACCCTGTGCAATGTAAGCAAATCGTGCCCCTTCCAGCTACTTACTGCTGCGCCTTCCTGACATGCATCTTCCCGAGATATTGCCAGGCTTTTTAGAATTCTGCCAGTGAGGTCCTGTAGGCTCATGTGGTTAAACCTGCCTGAATTCTAGCAATAGCACCTCAAACCTGGCACAACACTGCAGGCGCCACTCCAGCTACAACGCAGCAGACAGTCACAGTAGTTTTTTTTTTTGTCATTCAAATTTTATTGAAAATAAAAGGAAGACATAAAAGGCAGGACATCAATGAAACATGGAAATCAAACAAACAACTGTTGACCACTATTAAATTGAATATCTCATCTTCATTGACAGTCCTGAAACCAAAACAAGCCTTTTACAGCACGGGGCAAAACAGTAAAAGTAAACAACAACTCAGCAACCGGACAGCATAGGTTATAAAGCATCGGGGGTCAAATATCTGATAACATCATTGGTGAATGATCGTAAATTGGCTTTAAGATCACAATAACGTAAAAGACATCATGTCATGTGGCTTGTAATGTAATCCTGAGTTATAGTTCTAGGCCACAAACTGAATAAAGGGTTCCCACTGTGCGGGAAATGTAGATATTTCCCCATTGCGGGTAGCTTAAATCTTGCACGTAGCTGCAACAAACCATAATTTGACCCACTATTCCCTGATATCTGGCGCAGTAGGGGACTTCAATAACAGAAGAAGTGTTTATAACAATTCTCCTGCAATAACACAGATCTGAATGATTTGCAGGCTCTGTTCCATACATTGGGCCTCATTCCGAGTAGGGCGTAAGGAGACCGGTGCCGATAATCCCTTACGGCCCTACTACAAGGTCCCTTAGCGGGTCCCTCCAGTAATGCCTGGTCTGACCAGGCGTTATGGACGGGACCCACAAAGGGACCAGGGCGCAAATAACGGGCTTGACATGCGCGAGCCCGTTATTTGCGCCCCCCCCCGTTCCCATTGAGCCCTTGGGGGCTCAAATGGGAATGGGGAATGGTATTTTCAATGAGGACTTACCGGTCCCGCAAAGGTCGGAGTACACTGGTAAATCCCCATTGAACTAGACCGGTGCCCGACCCGTTATTGGTGGCAGTCATGGCGCAAGTAGCGCCATGACTACCACCAATCTCGGAATGAGGCCCATTAAACCATGTAAGGTCACCTGTGGGGGCATTCAAGTCCTCCTGCCATTTTACCATATAAGTATGCTAGCAAGAGTTAAGGACTCAATATAATGCTGAAACATTGCGAGAAGGGGGATCTCCTCTCACAGTAGGCTTTTTAAACTGCACATATTCAAGGTTGCTCAGTTATTTATTACTTAATGTACTATGTGGCAGGAACAATGGAAAATGATGATAGTTCAGTGGGTCATTCGACCTGTTACCTTTACAAAGAACTCACTACTACTCTCTGGTTCACGGGAAAATGCAGCCCTTCATCCAACTGCAGTGATTAATAGGCAAACATTGTATATGAGAAATAATAGCTGATATTGTCCAGTCTTCAGAAATATGAGATGGAGTGAGCAAGTCTCTAGAAGCCAAAAGGAGCAACAGCACCCTGCATGCTTAAATAAAATAGCAGTAAATAAGAGGTTGAAATTGATACGTTTGTGGTCTGTTCACACTGACTCAGAAGTCAAGACAAGTGCTATTCATTAAATCCTCAAACAGAGATAATGGTGTGCTTGCACACCCTTGAATGTTCCAAGACAATGGGCGAGCTACAAGGTCAATACAGATGGAGGACTTTGGCTTACATCCGAACAATGAGAGATGATGGCCTAATTGGGAACACGGGGTGTAGTCTGGTGGAAATCAAACGCCTACGTTTTGTTTCACGTACAATGCTGCTAGAGAGCCAAAGGTCCATGGTTGAGGTAGCATGCCAACCAATCCGTGGGTCTTAGAGGCAACCTAACATACAATGTTCCACCAACCAATCCACTGCCATTCTTTCCGCTATAATCAGTACTATACGTGTTTAGAGGTAGTTCAAGGCATGTCCTACAGATAAGGGGTAGCCAATAAAGTATTAATCCATATATTTTCCCTCTGTAGACATGTTCCCTTAAGCCAATCCTGTCCCCTTATAGGTTTCATGATTTGCCACATACAATGATGTCATAGATGATGCATATTGGGGTATTAGACCCCTAAATGTAACTAAGTTTGCTTGTGAGTGAGCATGCACCAGCCTGATGTCTGCCAGTTTGCCCTGCTTTATTAAATGACAATTAAGTAGTATTTTACTACGCTCTTTGAGTCTGAACAATTATTTGGTCTTACATCATTACTGTAATTCTATCTAGCACAGCAGACGCTTCAAGGTGCTAGAGCACAAGATGATGCAGTTCTAAGAAACATAGCTGAAAGCTCAGCCAGGGTGCAGCAGAGTGCTAGAAGCGGTATCACGAAGGGAGGAAGCTGAAAGCTAAATTGAAGAAGGGAAGCAGTGTCGGCCTAAAGAAGGAAAAGGAAGATGAGCCAGTGTGGTGGTGAAGCTCAGGTCAGAGCTGGAATTTAAGTGCAGGACAGGGCTGTTAGGCAGACTATCAGGGTCATTCATGGAAATTCGCACAAAAGTGGCGCAGGCGGCTGGCGCACAGTGTTCCCGTGCGATAGACTGCGCCAGCCGCGTGCGATAAAATCCATTTCAGCGCACAGCGTATTCATGGATTTTAGCCTCCAAAACCAGCCGTGGCGCAGAGTGGCGCAGCGACCCTGCTGCAGTGCCAGTTACGCCCCCAAGAACGCCCTCGTGCAAGGAAACTGCATCAAAATCCCCAATCCAGCGCAAAGGTCTGCGCCAACCCAAAACCAGTTTACCGGACTGCCAAACAGCAAACACCAAGCGGGGAACGTGTATTACGGGTTTCGCAGTAACTTCCACATGCGAAAGGGCCTGTGCGAGCAGGGTATGTGTATAACTGGGGTTCGCGGGAAGTTTCACACGCGATTGGGCTGGGTATGTGTATTTCAGGGGTGCGCGGGAAGTTCCACACGCAAATGGGCTGGGTACGTGTATTTCAGGGGTGTGCGGGAAGTCTCACATGTGAATGGGCTTGGTACGTGTATTTCAGGGGTGCGCGGGAAGTTTAACACGCAATTGGCCTGGGTACGTGTATTCCAGGGGTGCGTGGGAAGTTTCACACGCGAATGGGCTGGGTACGTGTATTTAAGGGGTGCGCGGGAAGTTTCACACGCGAATGGGCTGGGTATGTGTATTCCAGGGGTGCGCGGGAAGTTTCACACATGAATGGGCTGGGTACGTGTATTTCAGGGGTGCGCAGGAAGTTTCACACGCGATAGGCCCTGTGCGAGTGGTGTACGTGTATTCCTGGGGTTCGCGTGAAGTTTCACACGCGAATGGGTTGGGTACGTGTATTTCAGGGGTGCGTGGGCAGTTTTACACGTGAATGGGCTGGGTACGTGTATTTCAGGGGTGCGCGGGAAGTTTCACATGCAAATGGGCTGGGTACGTGTATTGCAGGGGTGCGCGGGAAGTCTCACACGTGAATGGGCTGGGTACGTGTATTTCAGGGGTGCACGGGAAGTTTCACACGCGATTGGCCTGGTTACGTCTATTTCAGGGGTGCGCTGGAAGTTTCACACACGATTGGCCTGGGTACGTGTATTTCAGGGGTGCGCGGGAAGTTTTACACGCGAATGGGCTGGGTACGTGTATTTCAGGGGTGCGCGGGAAGTTTCACACGCGATTGGCCTGGGTACGTGTATTTCTGGGGTGCGCGGAAAGTCTCACACGCGAATGGGCTGGGTACGTGTATTTCAGGGGTGCGCGGTAGTTTCACACGCGATTGGCCTGGGTACGTGTATTCCAGGGGTGCGCGGGAAATTTCACACGCGAATTGGCTGGGTCCGTGTATTTCAGGGGTGCGCGGGAAGTTTTACATGCGAATGGGCTGGGTACGTGTATTTCAGGGGTGCGCGGGAAGTTTCACACACGAATGGGCTGGGTACGTGTATTACAGGGTGCGCGGGAAGTCTCACACGCGAATGGGCTGGGTACGTGTATTTCAGGGGTGCGTGGGAAGTTTCACACGCGATTGGCCTGGTTACTTGTATTTCAGGGGTGCGCGGGAAGTTTCACACGCGATTGGCCTGGGTACGTGTATTTCAGGGGTGCGCGGGAAGTTTCACACACAAATGGGCTGGGTACGTGTATTTCAGGGGTGCGCGGGAAGTTTCACACACGAATGCGCTGGGTACGTGTATTTCAGGGGTGCGCGGGAAGTCTCACATGCGAATGGGCTGGGTACCTGTATTTCAGGGGTGCACGGGAAGTTTCACACGCGATTGGCCTGGGTACGTGTATTCCAGGGGTGCGCGGGAAGTTTCACACGCGAATGGGCTGGGTACGTGTATTTCAGGGGTGCGTGGGAAGTTTCACACGCGAATGGGCCTGGTACGTGTATTACAGGGGTGCGCGGGAAGTCTCACACGCGAATGGGCTGGGTACGTGTATTTCAAGGTTGCGCGGGAAGTTCTACACGCGATTGGGCTGGGTACGTGTATTTCAGGGATGCGCGGGAAGTTTTACACGCGAATGGGCTGGGTACGTGTATTTCAGGGGTGCGCGGGAAGTTTCACACACGAATGGGCTGGGTACGTGTATTACAGGGTGCGCGGGAAGTCTCACACGCAAATGGGCTGGGTACGTGTATTTCAGGGGTGCGTGGGAAGTTTCACACGCGATTGGCCTGGTTACGTGTATTTCAGGGGTGCGCGGGAAGTTTCACACACTATTGGCATGGGTACGTGTATTTCAGGGGTGCGCGGGAAGTTTCACACACAAATGGGCTGGGTACATGTATTTCAGGGGTGCGCGGGAAGTTTCACACAAAAATGGGCTGGGTACGTGTATTTCGGGGGTGCGCGGGAAGTCTCACATGCGAATGGGCTGGGTACATGTATTTCAGGTGTGCACGGGAAGTTTCACACGCGATTGGCCTGGGTACGTGTATTCCAGGGGTGCGCGGGAAGTTTCACACGCGAATGGGCTGCGTACATGTATTTCAGGGGTGCGCGGGATGTTTCACACGCAAATGGGCTGGATACGTGTATTCCAGGGGTGCGCGGGCAGTTTCACACGCGAATGGGCTGGGTATGTGTATTTCAGGGGTGCGCGGGAAGTTTTACATGCGATAGCCCCTGTGCGAGTGGTGTATGTGTATTCCTGGGGTTCGGGTGAAGTTTCACACGCGAATGGGCTGGGTACGTGTATTTCAGGGGTGCGCGGGAAGTTTCACACGCGAATGGGCCTGGTACGTGTATTACAGGGGTGCGCGGGAAGTCTCACATGCGAATGGGCTGGGTACGTGTATTTCAGGGGTGCGCGGGAAGTTTTACACGCGAATGGGCTGGGTACGTGTATTACAGGGGTGCGCAGGAAGTCTCACACGCGAATGGGCTGGGTACGTGTATTTCAGGGGTGTGTGGGACGTTTCACATGTGATTGGCCTGGTTACATGTATTTCAGGGGGGTGCGGGAAGTTTCACACGCGATTGGCCTGGGTACGTGTATTTCAGGGGTGCGCGGGAAGTTTCACACGCGAATGGGCTGGGTATGTGTATTTCAGGGGTGCGCGGGAAGTTTCACATGCGAATGGGCTGGGTACATGTATTTCAGGGGTGCGCGGGAAGTCTCACACGCGAATGGGCTGGGTACGTGTATTTCAGGGGTGCATGGGAAGTTTCACACGCGATTGGCTGGGGTACGTGTATTCCAGGGGTGCGCGGGAAGTTTCACACGCGAATGGGCTGGGTACGTGTATTTCAGGGGTGCGTGGGAAGTTTCACACGCGAATGGGCTGGGTACGTGTATTCCATGGGTGCGCGGGAAGTTTCACATGCGAATGGGCTGGGTACGTGTATTTCAGGGGTGCGCGGGAAGTTCAACACGCGATAGGCCCTGTGCGAGTGGTGTACGTGTATTCCTGGGGTTCGCGTGAAGTTTCACATGAGAATGGGCTTGGTACGTGTATTTCAGGGGTGCGTGGGAAGTTTCACACGCGAATGGGCCTGGTACGTGTATTACAGGGGTGCGCGGGAAGTCTCACACGCGAATGGGCTGGGTACGTCTATTTCAGGTGTGCGCGGGAAGTTCTACACGCGATTGGGCTGGGTACGTGTATTTCAGGGGTGCGCGGGAAGTTCTACACACGATTGGGCTGGGTACGTGTATTTCAGGGGTGCGCGGGAAGTTTCACACGCGATAGGCCCTGTGCGAGTGGTGTACGTGTATTCCT
Organism: Ambystoma mexicanum; assembly: GCF_040938575.1. NCBI lineage: Eukaryota > Metazoa > Chordata > Amphibia > Caudata > Ambystomatidae > Ambystoma > Ambystoma mexicanum. The sequence goes on along the minus strand of NC_090941.1, from coordinate 737,419,984 downwards.
GGGGTTCGCGTGAAGTTTCACACGCAAATGGGCTGGGTACGTGTATAACAGGGGTGCGTGGGAAGTTTCACATGCAAATGGGCTGGGTACGTGTATTGCAGGGGTGCGCGGGAAGTCTCACACGCGAATGGGCTGTGTACATGTATTTCAGGGGTGCGCGGGAAGTTGTACACGCGATTGGCCTGGGTACGTGTATTTCAGGGGTGCACGGGAAGTTTCACACGCGAATGGGCTGGGTACGTGTATTTCAGGGGTGTGCGGGAAGTTTCACACGCGAATGGGCTAGGTACGTGTATTTCAGTGGTGCGTGGGAAGTCTCACACGCGATTGGCCTGGGTACGTGTATTTCAGGGGTGCGCGGGAAGTTTCAGACGCGATTGGCCTGGGTACGTGTATTCCAGGGGTGCGCGGGAAGTTTCACGCGCGAATGGGCTTGGAACGTGTATTTCAGGGGTGCGCGGGAAGTTTCACACGCGAAAGGGCTAGGTATGTGTATTCCAGGGGTGCGTGGGAAGTTTCACACGCGAATGGGCTGGGTATGTGTATTTCAGGGGAGCGTGGGAATTTTCACATGCGATAGGCCCTGTGCGAGTGGTGTACGTGTATTCCTGGGGTTCGTGGGAAGTTTCACACGCAAATGGGCTGGGTACGTGTATTGCAGGGGTGCGCGGGAAGTCTCACACGCGAATGGGCTGTGTACATGTATTTCAGGGGTGCGCGGGAAGTTGTACACGCGATAGGCCTGGGTACGTGTATTTCAGGGGTGCACGGGAAGTTTCACACACGAATGGGCTGGGTACGTGTATTTCAGGGGTGCGCGGGAAGTTTCACACGCGAATGGGCTAGGTACGTGTATTTCAGTGGTGCGTGGGAAGTCTCACATGCGATTGGCCTGGGTACGTGTATTTCAGGGGTGCGCCGGAAGTTTCAGACGCGATTGGCCTGGGTACGTGTATTCCAGGGGTGCGTGGGAAGTTTCACGCGCGAATGGGCTTGGAACGTGTATTTCAGGGGTGCGCGGGAAGTTTCACACGCGACTGGGCTAGGTATGTGTATTCCAGGGGTGCGTGGGAAGTCTCACACGCGATTGGCCTGGGTACGTGTATTTCAGGGGTGCGCGGGAAGTTTCAGACGCGATTGGCCTGGGTACGTGTATTCCAGGGGTGCGCGGGAAGTTTCACTCGCGAATGGGCTTGGAACGTGTATTTCAGGGGTGCGCGGGAAGTTTCACACGCGAATGGGCTAGGTATGTGTATTCCAGGGGTGCGTGGGAAGTTTCACACGCGAATGGGCTGGGTATGTGTATTTCAGGGGTGTGCGGGAAGTTTCACATGCGATAGGCCCTGTGCGAGTGGTGTACGTGTATTCCTGGGGTTCGTGTGAAGTTTCACACGCAAATGGGCTGGGTACGTGTATTTCAGGGGTGCGCGGGAAGTTCTACACGCGAATGGGCTGGGTACGTGTATTTCAGGGGTGCACGGGAAGTTTCACACGCGAATGGGCTGGGTACATGTATTACAGGGGTGCGCGGGAAGTCTCACACGCGAATGGGCTGGGTATGTGTATTTCAGGGGTGCGTGGGAAGTTTCACATGCGATTGGCCTGGTTACGTGTATTTCAGGGGTGCGCGGGAACTTTCACACGAGAATGGGCTGGGTACGTGTATTTCAGGGGTGCGCGGGAAGTTTCACACGCACATGGGCTGGGTATGTGTATTTCAGGGGAGCGCGGGAAGTTTCACGCGCGATAGGCCCTGTGCGAGTGGTGTACGTGTATTCCTGGGGTTCGTGTGAAGTTCTACACGCGATTGGGCTGGGTACGTGTATTTCGGGGGTGCGCGGGAAGTTTTACACGCAAATGGGCTGGGTACGTGTATTTCAGGGGTGCACGGGAAGTTTCACAAACGAATGGGCTGGGTACATGTATTACAGGGTGCGCGGGAAGTCTCACACGCGAATGGGCTGGGTACGTGTATTTCAGGGGTGCATGGGAAGTTTCACACGCGATTGGCCTGGTTACGTGTATTTCAGGGGTGCGCGGGAAGTTTCACACACTATTGGCATGGGTACGTGTATTTCAGGGGTGCGCGGGAAGTTTCACACACAAATGGGCTGGGTACATGTATTTCAGGGGTGCGCGGGAAGTTTCACACACAAATGGGCTGGGTACGTGTATTTTGGGGGTGCGCGGGAAGTCTCACATGCGAATGGGCTGGGTACATGTATTTCAGGGGTGCACGGGAAGTTTCACATGCGATTGGCCTGGGTACGTGTATTCCAGGGGTGCGCGGGAAGTTTCACACGCGAATGGGCTGGGTACATGTATTTCAGGGGTGCGCGGGATGTTTCACACGCAAATGGGCTGGATACGTGTATTCCAGGGGTGCGCGGGCAGTTTCACACGCGAATGGGCTGGGTACGTGTATTTCAGGGGTGCGCGGGAAGTTTTACATGCGATAGTCCCTGTGCGAGTGGTGTACGTGTATTCCTGGGGTTCGGGTGAAGTTTCACACGCGAATGGGCTGGGTACGTGTATTTCAGGGGTGCACGGGAAGTTTCACACGCGAATGGGCCTGGTACGTGTATTACAGGGGTGCGCGGGAAGTCTCACATGCGAATGGGCTGGGTACGTGTATTTCAGGGGTGCGCGGGAAGTTTTACACGCGAATGGGCTGGGTACATGTATTACAGGGGTGCGCAGGAAGTCTCACATGCGAATGGGCTGGGTACGTGTATTTCAGGGGTGTGTGGGACGTTTCACATGCGATTGGCCTGGTTACATGTATTTCAAGGGGGCGCGGGAAGTTTCACACGCGATTGGCCTGGGTACGTGTATTTCAGGGGTGCGCGGGAAGTTTCACACGCGAATGGGCTGGGTATGTGTATTTCAGGGGTGTGTGGGAAGTTTCACATGCGAATGGGCTGGGTACGTGTATTTCAGGGGTGCGCGGGAAGTCTCACACGCGAATGGGCTGGGTACGTGTATTTCAGGGGTGCATGGGAAGTTTCACACGCGATTGGCCTGGGTACGTGTATTCCAGGGGTGCGCGGGAAGTTTCACACGCGAATGGGCTGGGTACGTGTATTTCAGGGGTGCGTGGGAAGTTTCACACGCGAATGGGCTGGGTACGTGTATTCCACGGGTGCGCGGGAAGTTTCACATGCGAATGGGCTGGGTACGTGTATTTCAGGGGTGCGCGGGAAGTTCAACACGCGATAGGCCCTGCGCGAGTGGTGTACGTGTATTCCTGGGGTTCGCGTGAAGTTTCACATGCGAATGGGCTGGGTACGTGTATTTCAGGGGTGCGTGGGAAGTTTCACACGCGAATGGGCCTGGTACGTGTATTACAGGGGTGCGCGGGAAGTCTCATACGCGAATGGGCTGGGTACGTGTATTTCAGGGGTGCGCGGGAAGTTCTATACGCGATTGGGCTGGGTACATGTATTTCAGGGGTGCGCGGGAAGTTCTACACACGATTGGGCTGGGTACGTGTATTTCAGGGGTGCGCGGGAAGTTTCACACGCGAATGGGCTGGGTACGTGTATTACAGGGGTGCGCGGGAAGTCTCACACGCGAATGGGCTGGGTATGTGTATTTCAGGGGTGCGTGGGAAGTTTCACATGCGATTGGCCTGGTTACGTGTATTTCAGGGGTGCGCGGGAACTTTCACACGAGAATGGGCTGGGTACGTGTATTTCAGGGGTGCGCGGGAAGTTTCACACGCACATGGGCTGGGTATGTGTATTTCAGGGGTGCGCGGGAAGTTTCACGCGCGATAGGCCCTGTGCGAGTGGTGTACGTGTATTCCTGGGGTTCGTGTGAAGTTTCATACGCGAATGGGCTGGGTACGTGTATTTCAGGGGTGCGCGGGAAGTTCTACACGCGATTGGGCTGGGTACGTGTATTTCAGGGGTGCGCGGGAAGTTTTACACGCAAATGGGCTGGGTACGTGTATTTCAGGGGTGCGCGGGAAGTTTCACAAACGAATGGGCTGGGTACGTGTATTACAGGATGCGCGGGAAGTCTCACACGCGAATGGGCTGGGTACGTGTATTTCAGGGGTGCATGGGAAGTTTCACACGCGATTGGCCTGGTTACGTGTATTTCAGGGGTGCGCGGGAAGTTTCACACACTATTGGCATGGGTACGTGTATTTCAGGGGTGCGCGGGAAGTTTCACACACAAATGGGCTGGGTACATGTATTTCAGGGGTGCGCGGGAAGTTTCACACACAAATGGGCTGGGTACGTGTATTTTGGGGGTGCGCGGGAAGTCTCACATGCGAATGGGCTGGGTACATGTATTTCAGGGGTGCACGGGAAGTTTCACACGCGATTGGCCTGGGTACGTGTATTCCAGGGGTGCGCGGGAAGTTTCACACGTGAATGGGCTGGGTACATGTATTTCAGGGGTGCGCGGGATGTTTCACATGCAAATGGGCTGGATACGTGTATTCCAGGGGTGCGCGGGCAGTTTCACACGCGAATGGGCTGGGTACGTGTATTTCAGGGGTGCGCGGGAAGTTTTACATGCGATAGTCCCTGTGCGAGTGGTGTACGTGTATTCCTGGGGTTCGGGTGAAGTTTCACACGCGAATGGGCTGGGTATGTGTATTTCAGGGTTGCACGGGAAGTTTCACACGCGAATGGGCCTGGTACGTGTATTACAGGGGTGCGCGGGAAGTCTCACATGCGAATGGGCTGGGTACGTGTATTTCAGGGGTGCGCGGGAAGTTTTACACGCGAATGGGCTGGGTACATGTATTACAGGGGTGCGCAGGAAGTCTCACATGCGAATGGGATGGGTACGTGTATTTCAGGGGTGTGTGGGACGTTTCACATGCGATTGGCCTGGTTACATGTATTTCAGGGGGGCGCGGGAAGTTTCACACGCGATTGGCCTGGGTACGTGTATTTCAGGGGTGCGCGGGAAGTTTCACACGCGAATGGGCTGGGTATGTGTATTTCAGGGGTGCGCGGGAAGTTTCACATGCGAATGGGCTGGGTACGTGTATTTCAGGGGTGCGCGGGAAGTCTCACACGCAAATGGGCTGGGTACGTGTATTTCAGGGGTGCATGGGAAGTTTCACACGCGATTGGCCTGGGTACGTGTATTCCAGGGGTGCGCGGGAAGTTTCACACGCGAATGGGCTGAGTACGTGTATTTCAGGGGTGCGTGGGAAGTTTCACACGCGAATGGGCTGGGTACGTGTATTCCACGGGTGCGCGGGAAGTTTCACATGCGAATGGGCTGGGTACGTGTATTTCAGGGGTGCGCGGGAAGTTCAACACGCGATAGGCCCTGCGCGAGTGGTGTACGTGTATTCCTGGGGTTCGCGTGAAGTTTCACATGCGAATGGGCTGGGTACGTGTATTTCAGGGGTGCGTGGGAAGTTTCACACGCGAATGGGCCTGGTACGTGTATTACAGGGGTGCGCGGGAAGTCTCACACGCGAATGGGCTGGGTACGTGTATTTCAGGGGTGCGCGGGAAGTTCTATACGCGATTGGGCTGGGTACATGTATTTCAGGGGTGCGCGGGAAGTTCTACACACGATTGGGCTGGGTACGTTTATTTCAGGGGTGCGCGGGAAGTTTCACACGCGATAGGCCCTGTGCGAGTGGTGTACGTGTATTCCTGGGGTTCGCGTGAAGTTTCACATGCAAATGGGCTGGGTACGTGTATTTCAGAGGTGCGCGGGAAGTTTTAAACGCGAATGGGCTGGGTACGTGTATAACAGGGGTGCGTGGGAAGTTTCACACGCAAATGGGCTGGGTACGTGTATTGCAGGGGTGCGCGGGAAGTCTCACACGTGAATGGGCTGTGTACATGTATTTCTGGGGTGCGCGGGAAGTTGTACACGCGATTGGGCTGGGTACGTGTATTACAGGGGTGCGCGGGAAGTCTCACACGCGAATGGGCTGGGTATGTGTATTTCAGGGGTGCGTGGGAAGTTTCACATGCGATTGGCCTGGTTACGTGTATTTCAGGGGTGCGCGGGAACTTTCACACGAGAATGGGCTGGGTACGTGTATTTCAGGGGTGCGCGGGAAGTTTCACACGCACATGGGCTGGGTATGTGTATTTCAGGGGTGCGCGGGAAGTTTCACGCGCGATAGGCCCTGTGCGAGTGGTGTACGTGTATTCCTGGGGTTCGTGTGAAGTTTCATACGCGAATGGGCTGGGTACGTGTATTTCAGGGGTGCGCGGGAAGTTTCACACGCGAATGGGCCTTGTATGTGTATGTCAGGGGTGCGCGGAAAGTCTCACACGCGAATGGGCTGGGTACGTGTATTTCAGGGGTGCACGGGAAGTTCTACACGCGATTGGGCTGGGTACGTGTATTTCAGGGGTGCGCGGGAAGTTCTCCACGCCATTGGGCTGGGTACGTGTATTTCAGATGTGCGCGGGAAGTCCTACACGTGAATTGGCAGTGTGGGTCCTCCTAGTTGTCCCCTCTACCCCCTCCACGGACCCTGCAGCCAGCCCACACCACAGGGGACTACCCTGCACCCCTGGTCATGTCCCGCAGGCAGCCCATCCACCATGTGCATGCCCCCCAGCCAAGCCACATGTCACGTTTCAATGTGCTCAACAACTCATGTCTCCCAGCACCCCCACCCCCCAGCGGTGTGGGGCACCTGCCAGCAGGCCCCCACTCATGTCCCACTCATGTCCCCTTGCACCCCCACCCCCCAGCAGTACGGGGCACCTGCCAGCAGGCCCCACTCATGTCCCACTCATGTCCCCTTGCACCCCCAACCCCCAGCAGTGCGGGGCACCTGCCAGCAGGACCCCACTCATGTCCCCTTGCACCCTCACCCCCCAGCAGTGCGGGGCACCTGCCAGCAGGCCCCCACTCAAGTTCCACTCATGTCCCCTTGCACCCCCACCCCCCAGCAGTGTGGGGCACCTGCCAGCAGGCCCCCACTCATGTCCCCTTGCGCCCCCACCCCCAGCAGTCTGGGGCACCTGTCAGCAGGCCCCCACTCATGTCCCACTCATGTCCCCCTGCCCCCAGGTCATGACGATCCTCAATCATGGCCCTTATGGCCAGCATACCCAGCACAAAAACCCAACCAAATATTGCATCCACCCACATAGAAAAGGCAATTACATGATACAACCCCAATGGCAAGTATGTAAATGAACACATGTCCGTCACACACACATACACAATGGGTGCAAGTGAATGTCAAAACCCATATCATGACATGCATGAAACCAATGAGATAATACCACACATCGAAGTATGAAGAAAAAAATGTATTAATCACAACACGAATGGAATTAAAATCAAACAAACAACAATGGGAATAAAAAAAAGAAAAGCAGCATGTCCGTGAAAGAATGAAAAACAAGAAATCAAAATCCAAAGAAATCCAAAAGAAATGGTGTTCAAAGTCACAGTCCAACAAATCAAATCCAAGGCAAAAAATGATAGTGAAAACCATTGCTCCATGGTGAGAAAAAAAATATAAAGAGAAGAATCCAATGGTGAACTATATACAGATGAACAATCCAGGGACCATGATCCCAACTGAAGAAATGAAACCTAACAAAAATCCTACCTACTAAAAAAATATATACAGAAACGTGGTGCATTGTCCAAGCGCAACCAAAATAAAGAAAAAACGAAAGGGAACTTAACACTAAAGAACTATTTACAAGGGCAGCGGGCTAGTCTGACAGCTCACTTCTGGATGTCCCGGGCCAAGGCATCATCGAACTCCTGCTCTGTGTCCCGGAGGCAGTCCTCTTCCATGTCCCTGAGGGTTCGCAGGGACGATGACATCCGGAGCCCCAAGTCCCTGCGAATCGCCTCGAGGCACTCGGCCCGCCTCAGGGCCCTGCGCATGGAGTTCTCCAACCCTGACCATCGTGAGCCGTGCCTCTTCCGCCCGCTGCCGGTCTGCATCTATAGCATGGCCCAACCGCTGCCACATGGAAGACACTTCCCGTCCTGGGTCCTCCTGCCCTCCGGCCGATACCTGCCCCTCCGATGTCAAAGGCCCCGAGCCATCATGGCTCCCACCTTGTTGCTGCTGCTGCTGTGCCTGTGCCCTGCCTCCTGCTGCCTGCACATCCTCCTCCGGCTGGGGTGCAGTTGTCGAGGTGGCCACCCCTGCTGGACGTCCGACTGTGGCAGGGATGTGTCCTCCATCAGCCTGGCCGCACGGTCAGAGGCAGCTCCACAGGGCACCCAGCTGATACATGGGTGGGAAGATGGCACGGAGGACGACTGGCGCATAGGGGGTTCAGTTGAGGAGGGGGTCGTAGCAAGTTCAAGTAAACTGAGGATTCCGGCATGGGTGACCTGTCCCAGTAGGCTGACATGGTCAACGAGCCATACGAGATGATCTGAAGTCTCCTCATGAAAAAAACGCAGGTCACCTCGCATGGCCCGTTGACGCATCACCACCACACTCAGGACAGGCTCAACCCGGTCCCGGATAGCCACGTCTGCAGGGAGAGGAAGGCCAGTTGTTGTGCGGCTATCCCCTCCCTGAAAACGGGTCTGGACGTAGGCATCCCTGCTGGTGCGAGATGATGCAGTCACAGGATCGGGGACAGGATTACACACAGGCACCTCCGCGGCGGCCTGTGCTGCCTCCTGTCCCTGCCCCTGCGCTGCACCACTAGCACCAGTGGAATCCCCACCTCCAGACCCCATCTCTGTCCCTTGCATGGCCTCCTCCTCCCCCAAACCCCCCACCAACCTGGATGACTCCGTGCCATCTTCCGCCGTCGGACCATGTGGGGTCTCAGCTGCCCCTTCTGCTGCCGAGGAGTCCAACTCCGACCTCCGCCTCTTGGACCTTCCCCCGGCAGCTGCGGCCTGGGACGCGGCACCAGACTCCTCACTCCCCGACAAGATGACAACCTGGGAGGGGAGCCGGGCCTTGCGTCTCCGGCTGGTGGTGTGATCCCCGCCGCTGTGCTCCACAGCACCCTCTCCGCCCTCTTCATCAGTTGACGCTGCAGACAGGGAGAGATAGGAGACAGGCATCAGGACACTGTACAATGGACTGATACACACATGACCGTTGCACATGAGTGGCAGTGTCAGACTTCAGATATGGCATCACAATCCCCAACACACATGGCATGTCAACTCACACACATGAGCAATTCCACATCCATATGGAAACAGGCAGCAACATCCATACACATACAACAGCATGAGCAGCCAAAGGTGAGCAAGACATCACATGAAACACAGGAAGTGCACTAGACATGCACTCAAGCCACCACACCTACATGCATGTGTACACCTCCACCAACTGTCTCAGTGATGAGAATTGCACCCATGTCACATCGGGCAATCAGTCTTCTACATATCAGTGTCCCAAGCATCCATGTTGCATCACTGTTGCACCCTTGTCAGATACACACACATGCACATGTACACGGTGCAGATACATGCAGCTGGAACCGACATCCATGTGTCACACCACAACCATGACAACTTACATACACAGTCATTCAAACATGTGTGCTCAGACATCTGCATTTGCCATGCAAGCTTACACACATGCACCATCCATGTGTCTCACACAAGAGAGGACTTGCATGTATTAGCCCCACGACCCTGTACATACACATCCATACATGGCCCTCCAATAACACATGTGCAACCTGCACACTACAGGCACACCACCACACGCACAGCTTACAATCAGCATGCATGTACACTTACCGCTCGACTCCAGACGGGTCTGCCTCTCAAGGACCTGGCCGTGGAGCGCTGGGGATACGCGTTCCAGGACCCTCGTCTGATGTTCCGACGGGTGGCCCCGGCGCCCCTTACCATCCGCTGGCTTCACGAGGCGCCGGGCCTTATTGAGGGTCCTGACCCTGAAGTCATCCCAGCGCTTCTTGACATGTTCGTAGTCGCGGACTGCCACCCCCTCCGCGTTGATGGCAGTCACGATGTCCGTCCAGATCTGCAGGAGTGGGTTGGCAACTGGGTCCTGAGGCTGGGCTGTGAAGCGATGGAATCCCAGTCGGGAGTCTTTAGTTCCGGCAGGGGTGGTCACAGCAACTGCACCCATGGCAGATGTGCAGGCAGCAAATAGCAGGGCACGTGGGCAGCAGGCAGTCAGGCAGCAGCAGATGGCAGGTGGGAGCGTGCTCGTGGCTCTGGGGGGCAGTAATTCGGCCTTCTGGGCAGGAGCGTGGTCTTCCGTGTGCATACGCATGGCCAGCTTGATACGGAGTGATTTGCTTTTCATGGTGTGCGGTGCGTGTGTTTTCCAGGCGTTGGGGTTCACACACTATTACTTCACAGCGGGTGGGTGTTGGCTATGCGTTCTTCTACACGAAAGGCAGACGGTGAGTGGTACCCTGCTCCCCCTGGCCCGATCGCGTGTAAAATCACCCGCGAGCCCCTGGAATACACGTACCCGCTCCCCCAGGCCCAATCGCGTGTAAAACTTAACGCGCACCCCTGAAATACACGTACCCAGGCCAATCGTGTGTGAAACTTCTTGCACACCCCTCAAATACACGTACCCAGGCCAATTGCGTGTAAAACTTCTTGCGCACCCCTGAAATACACGTACCCAGGCCAATCGTGTGTGAAACTTCTTGCACACCCCTCAAATACACGTACCCAGGCCAATCGCGTGTAAAACTTCTCGCGCACCCCTGAAATACACGTACCCAGGCCAATTCTTGTAATGATTAGTGTGAAATACATTGAATCAACAGAATTTATAATAGCAGGGAAAGATAATGTAATGATGATTTCTAGTCAATCAAAAGATTTATTTGTAAATGTTTGGGCCAAATAATGTAGGAATATAAGGGGAAGCAACGTGCGGAGGCCGTGTGGAGGATGTGAAATTGCTCCAGCAAGCAGAAACTCGGTTTATAAGACGGCCAGTAGGCCTGTCACGTTCGAGGTGAGCAGGCATAATAGGCGCGCCTTGACTTCGAGGACGCGTACTTAATCAGCGTCACGCTGGCTGACCCCTTGAGGGAAATGCCAAAGGTCCTCTGGCTATTGCTTGCCGAAGGGAACAAATAGAAAGCGATCGCTTCTTTCAAATAAGAGATCCTGTGCTGATCGAAAAGGCATTGGTCGGTAGAGGGCAGCCATTTCTGGCAGCGTGGGAGAAAAGGACATTTTAATGAGTTGATGAGTGTCACACCTGAGAGGCCCAGGAAGAAGGCGAGGTGTGTTTCCCCCTCCTGGCTTCGACAATTCTGGTTCCTACTGCTGGATAATTATGAGCTTCGGAAGATTTAGGAACTAGGTGAGTTAAACTGACAGACCACATTCACAGTGCATAACAAACTGTAACACACATATTCACAGAGAGATATTGTAGCCTGTTAAAACTTCTAGAAAGTGTAATTTGACGAAGAGAAGGAACTGCAAGCCAACATTCTTAAATCTGTGCCAATTGAACCTTTGCTTAAGTGCAGTGCCTAATAAACAGAACATGCATTACATATTGCAATGCAAATACTGAAAGAGAAAATATCAGTTTAGGTTATATCATAGGTGCATTCACTTTTGTTTAATATAGATATCTATGTAGATGCAAAAATATTAACTTGCCATAAAAATAACAATGCATCATTTTAGAATCTGTATTATTTTTAAAAACAACGAAGATACAATTATGATTGTTGTACCACTGGCAGGTGATGTGAAAGTGGTTACGTGTTTTTGACAACTTGCTGCAAGTGTGGAGCTATCTGCAGTCTAAACTGTTTTTTTTTTAAAGTATGAAATACGTGATTTGTGCATCTCAATGTGTGTATGAAATGTTTTTTTTTTTTTTAAATCCATTGTCCTTTCAGGAAGGAATATTTTGATTCCATCAAATGCCAAATTGCTGACAGTAAAAGATAGAATGTCACTGTGGCAAATCATGTGCCTTGCCATCAGAACATTGTGTGCCCTAGAGAAACATCGGAGGCACAATAGACAAGTATACAATTGTGCCATGACACTGAAACAGTGCCTGATACCGGGTGCCACTTTCACACTGGGAAGATGCCAATCATTAACACATGCCAAAAGGAATTACACAAATTTTAAATGTACTCTCAGTAGATTCATAATTTCATGCACATCAATGATTCAGCGCCAGTTAATGAAATTCGATCAGAACTGCCTGGACATAAAATACATTAACCCCAGTTCACCTCCCTTGTCACCTTCTATGACAAAATGACTTCTGCTCTGCAGGAGCTCAGGGATGAGTAGTGGCTAAACCACCTACTTAGCCTCACACTAGTACTAAACCAGAAGTGATCCCAAACATAAAGGTTAAACCAGCACAGACCAAAAGGTATAACTCATTTGCCTTGTGTGGTAGTGCAGGCTGAGGACATGCTATATCTTCAGGCTGTTTGTGAGTTGATAACAGTAGCAACCCACACATCAATAGTATAAAGACTACAAAATATAAGAATGTCCAATCAAGGGTCTATACATATATAGGCCCTCATTACGACCCTGGCGGAAAGTGACTGACCGGAGCGCCACAGCGTAAATAGCGTTTCCGCCAATGCACGAAGGAGCAAAGTGCGGCCCATTCCGACCCATCGGGCACGAGCACCATGCCACGGCGGAAGTGCAAAGTCCGCGATGGCGGAAATGACCCCAAAACGGCCCACACCGCCGCCGTACGGCGCCCTAGGTGCAATACCGCCACCCCTCTTAGCGGTCACCGCAGTGTGCGCCTACCGGAAAGTACGGTGACCGGAAATATACGGAAACGGAAGTTAAAACAAGGGCCCGGAACGGGAAACATCCCGGCGTACACCTATAAAACCACTAAAACCACACAACCACTAAAATCACTACCCTGAAACACACCCCAACCCGTCACCCACCCTAGCGAAACCAAGACAAATGGGAAAAGTAGCGAAGAAAGCGTGCGACCGCAAGCGGCAGGTCCACTTCTCCCGTGAGGAACTCACCGTGCTAACAGAGACCCTCCAGGAGAATGCTGCCGTCGTCTTCTCCACGCAAATGACCAGAACGGCACTCGCAAACAAGAAGACCATATGGGCTCTGGTGGCACAGCGGGTAAGTGCGGTGGGGACCGCACCCCGCACCCCACAGCAATGCCGCAAGCGATGGGACGACCTGCGGATACGCGTCCGCAGCATACTCTCTGCCAACCGCAACATTGCCACAGCCACCGGGGGAGGTCCTGAATCACCCATCAAGTTGACCCCCTGGGAAGAAATCTGTGCCTCCACCATCGGAATGGAGAGCATAGAGGGAGTCGGAGGGATGGAGAAAGGAGTGCAGACATCCGAAGATTCAGGTAGGTGGGCCAGATAAAACAATGCCAAATCCACACAGTCCATCCACGTGAAGTACCATGCGTCCACATAGTGCAACAGAAACACATGTCCAGGAGAACGTCCACACACATCGGCCTGATAGCGCACGTTAAAACCCACAATAAATACATAAATAATTAAAAACCCCTAATACACGCACTACACGTGCAGCAGGCACACCCAAACTGCAGGCTGCCAAACAACTGCACCCTCACTCCACACACAAATCAAAGCACCTCCAAGGACCCGACCCAAATCACCCTCAGGTACCACCCCAATGCATGTGATACAATGCCATTCCAATTCCCACTGACCCATCAATAACCCTCGCCCTCCTTTACTCCACCACAGGGTCCGATCCAAACGACGAGCTACAGGACACCCCTACCAGCACACCTGCAAAGAGGGCCAAGACCAACGGCCAGAGACCCTCCACCTCAGCAGCACGCATCAAGACACGGCAGCAGCACAAATCAGGTTGCAGCACAGAGGAGGGAACATCAACAGGCACCCCAGCAGCCAGCATGCCCACAACACCACCACCACAGGTCCCCCCAATGGATGCCACAGAAGGCACTGCCTCTGGTGGCAGCAGCACCATAGGTGACACCCCATTGATGGCAGCATGCTCCGACACAGAAAACGGGGATGTCGAAGTCAGATCCATCCATGACCTGTCCCAATCCCCCTGTCTGTCCCATCCCGTACAACATGAGGATACCACGCAGGGGCACCCACAAGACGACGACTGGCCATCCCCCACAAGCCCTGTGGCAAGGCAACATGAGGACAACAGCCCCTCTGTGACACCCCCGCAAATGGCCATGGCCCAGCAGAGGCAACAGTCCCTCGACCAGGTAATCGTACAACAGCAGCAACTGGCCACACTCCTCAAGGACCATGCCGATGAATGTGGGGGCACTAAGGCAGACATAGAAACATCAACTGAGACACTTAGGGCAGAAATGGAGAGAGGTACAGAGACGCTAAGGGCACAAAAGGAGAGTAGCACCGAGAGCCTGAGAGTCCAAATGGAGAGTAGCACCGAGAGCCTGAGAGTCCAAATGGAGAGTAGCACCGAGAGCCTGAGAGTCCAAATGGAGAGAAGCACCGAGAGCCTGAGGGGGGAACTGCATGCGACGTCCAAAGACGTATGTGCCGAACTTGCCGCAGTGCGCCGTGTGCTCACTGAGCTCTCGCAAACCCTTAGGGACATGCATGGACGTGAGCAGGCAGACACATCATCCGTTGCAAGTTCCGTCCAGGGCAGCCCCCAACGTAGATCTGGAAGGAACCTGCGCTCCACAGGCAGGGGTGCCCCTGATACCCGCAGGGGGGGCTTGCAATAGCGACAGCCCACTGACAATGAGCATCTTTGGACACTGGTGTTCGGGGGGGAGGTAGGAGGGTGGAGGGGGTGTGTTGGGCTCACTTGGGTGGCGGGTCGATAGGGTGTTCAACATGACATCACATATGCCATAAAAAGAGCACGATCAACCAATGAGATGTGTGGACATTGATCTTTGTGTACTAGGCCATCATAGGCGTACAGTCCATATTGTGCATGTCCCAGACACACACAGTGCCACGAGTCCCGTGTCCATGTATCAGCCACCAGGCGTGAGTGCTAGAAGCATGCATCTATGAGATGCTGACGAATGTCACGGGCCTCCGGTGCCTCGCAGACTCCATGAGGTGCTGCCACATCCCCACCCTCATCATGACCATCATCAGGTGCTTGCAGTTCTGCGTCAGGGGGCATGGGCACATTTCTACGTACGCACATGTTGTGGAGCATGACACATGCCATCACCATCTTTGCAACCTTCTCATGGCGGTACAGGAGTGCCCCGCCAGACCTGCTGAGGCAGCGGAAATGAGTCTTCAGTAGGCCGAATGCCTGTTCAATGACTACACGGGTACGTGAGTGGGCATGGTTGTAGTCCTCCTCATGCTGGTCCCGTGGGTTCCGGAATGGTGTGAGGAGCCATCTCTTCAGTGGATATCCAGCATCACCTGTATGTGGACGAGAAACGTATGATGTGGAATGCCATTGCTACGTACGCACACCCCCTCCCCTTCCTGCCAGGTCATTGCCAAATCACATACCCCACATAATCATGCATGTAATGAGACTCACCGAGTAGCCAGGATCTGTTCCCTGCGTGTCGCTCCATGTAGCGTGGTATTGTAGAGTTCCTCAAGACCATAGAATCATGGGTTGATCCAGGGAATCGGGCACAACAATGTGTAATGATCCTGTTGGAGTCACACACCATCTGTACATTCAGGGAATGAAATTGTTTTCGGTTGCGGTACTGGGCCTCCATGGCATGTGGGACGACCAATTCCACATGGGTGCAGTCGATGGCACCAATGCAACCCGGTATGCCGGCAAGTGCATGGAATCCCACTTTTGTGTTGGTAATTTCCTGCTCCGAGCGTGGTAGAGAGATGTAGTCGTCTGCGTGCTGCAGGAGGGCATCGAGCACTTGAAATAGTGTCCGTGAGAACAGTGGCTGAGAAATGCCATGCAACTGTCCGACTGTGTGCTGGTAGGTGCCTGTGGCCAGGAAGTGGAGTACAGACACCACCTTCAGTAGGGGTGGGATGGCGGTTGGGCTATCTATCATGCTGACAAGGTCAGCCTGTGTCATGTCCACAATGGCGGCTATGGTGTCCCGGTCCAAACGGTAGAGGGTGTGGATCTGCTCAGCAGTGAGGTTGAACGGATGTGCTCGGAGGCGTGGGATTGCGGGCTGCCTGCGTGGTGGTAGTGGCTGTGCTGGCGGCCCTTGCTGGCCCTGCCTTGGCCTCCTCCTCCTCCTGCGTCTCCTCCGTGCGGCCGGTTGTAGTTGGTGTTCGTCTTCTTCTTGGAGTTGGAGTAGTTGCAGTGCTATCAGGTCCCCCAGGGCCAACATCGCGAGTCCTGCCGGTAGCATTTCGGTGTGGTTGTGGGAGGAGACTGGCTGTGCAATTTATGTGATTTCAGGCTGTATGGCCTCCACCTGTGGTGATTCATTCCACCTGTGCAAACTGCTCTCCCCTTTGGCCGAGCACGTCCCGCGCACAACGCTGCAAATCGGGGAATGGCATCTTGCTATTGCATTCATGTATTTGTACCCGATGGCCGTGTAACATTGGTTGACATGTTCATTCTGCTGTGGTCCCATTGTTGCACATACTATCTGTGCAGTCGCGAACAGACTTGTGAAGGGTCAGTGGAACGTAGTACTCGAGTAACGGTGGGCCCTCATGCATCACTGTACCGAGTTGCAACGACGGGCGGGGCGTCCCTTTTGTGGGTGAAGGCAGTTGCCATTTTCACACACAGCCGCACTCGATGGAATAATTAGTGATTTCAAACGGCCACAGATGCCTTTTCGACCTGTTGTTGCAAATGAGGAATTCGAAGGGCGGCGCTTTCGGTTTCCAGCTAGCGGCGAGGAGATGCCCACAGGTCTGACTGCAAATATAACGTTCTATTGTTCAATGTCCTTGAGACCGGGCCCATGGCGTGGAAGCAATGATTGATATGAATAGTTTGGGATGCGCAATTGCTACGTGGGCGATGAGGCCGGACGTTCCCAAATACATGTTACTTCACTACACTGGAATTACGGGCTGGGGCACTGTGGATTTTGCAGGCTGCATAACGCACAGACTCAATGGATATTTCTAATGTTATGTGAGTAAATATTCAGGCGTTTTAATCCCGGGATGAGGGAATGATGAATGGATGCATGGGCAGGTGATTTGATACAGAGTTTGCCATGTACAGGGCTTCTTGGGATCTATCCGCCTCCCCTACGCTATGTGATGCAGGGCTGCCATAGTGGGACCATCGTCTATCTGGCCTTGTTGAGCCCTCCCTGTCTCGACGCGCCCTCAGACACTTGTGTCCATGCACGTTAACATTCCCATCTGATGGATTCTGTTTTGACAGACGCATGCACAGGTACACTCGTTTGTGATGGTGTTTGCACCTCGTTATAGATGGTTATGAGTCGCAAGTGGTTTTGGGGTGGTGATGATCCTTTGGAGTGGGCTAGCATGCATATGGCTGTGGATTTAGTGTGATCATTGAAGTGAGTTGTTCGAATGTAGTTCTGATGGCCATTCTGTTCTTTTTCTTTTCTTTTGGTTGACAGGTATCTCCTCCCCTTTTGCCACTGCCATCTGTATGCCACTCCTGCAGATGGGTTTTACTCCCGACACCTGCTGCTTCGTGTTAATCAGTGGAGCAGCATTACGATCTTATGGGACGATCGCCAATGGGCCACATGCCCTTACGCAGTACTGGTGGCTCGGAGCAACATTTCGGCCTTTCAGCTGGACTAGTGCCTCCCCATTGGGACGGCCCTGCGGTTCTGTGCGCTTCCATGTTGCCTTTTCGTACGTGATTGTGGCTCTGTGTACCATGAGGGAACAGGGCGACACACAAGTAGTGGCTGGTCATTTCTTGCGGATGCAGCCCACAATGGTGCTTAGTGTTTTGGAGTTCATGGCCTGATGGCTGTATGGGCTTGGTGACTTTGATGTGCATTAAATTTCTATTCTGATTTGGCCCGTGTAGCGTTTTTCTTTGCAAGTGATGTGGCATATGCCTATTTGGGGGGCGATGTATTGTGAGGAGATCTGCATTGGGTTCCAGCTTCGGAGTTTAGTTGCGTGGTACTGTACTGGGCGCGTTTGCCTACTAAGCCCGTGAGGTCAGGGATGGGGGCTGCCAATATGACAGTTTGATTGTTGTCATGCTCAGGGGCGGGGGATTGGGTTTTGTGTAACAGATGCCGGTCAGCCAGGTGGACTGGTGGAATGATGTGATTCTCGGAATATTGCTGGTCACAGGTGCCTGTGTTTGCGTGCGTTTCTTGGTGGGGGACTGTGGTCATGTCCATTGGGATGGCTTCTGTATTCGTGCCATCTGTGCCCTGCAGCTCCCATTGGCCCCTCTTGTGTTTCTTTTGTTCGTTGGCATGCATGGGTGACTTGTACATTTCACTGGTTGCATTGTGACTTCATTGCACCTACGGGGAGTTGTACTTTGTGGGCAGGGAGCGGTGTACAGGCACTCAGTGGGGCCGTTTACGGTTGATTCGCGATGCCGTACTTCTCACCATGGCGGAATGGTACATTACGCCATGCCTGATGGCGTTAGGTACATGTCTGCTAGGGTCGGAATTGGCGTACCCTTGCGCCATGGTGGTGTTTGCGGTTTCGCATGGCGCGCGCGCGCGTGCTTGGTGCAGTTAGCGTTGGCGTTCACTACGGTGTCGCTAATGGCTTCGTACTTTGCGGTGACGGGTCATAGTCGCACCGAGCGCTATTCGATGGCGGTATTGCATTTCCGCCATCGTTTTTCGATTTCCGCCAGGGTCGTAATGAGGGCCATAGACTTTTAATTGAACAATTAAAATGCAAATAACTAAACTAGAAATGCAAGAATCAAAGAAAATGCAAGCTGTTGTAAAATAGCACTCTGAGTAGTTGAGCAGGCGTGTTCAGGCACTCACCTGACATGATGTCAACATTCAAAAAGGTGTCTTGTAAGAAAAAGGCAAAGAAGGGTTGCTTAAAAGTAACAATGGTCCCAAATGTGGGCCAGAAGTACAGGGCCTCTTCAGAGTACTTGTTTTGTTTTCTTCATTGCTCAACAGAGTTGAGCCAGGCTTTTGTGCTCTTTCTTGCTGTCGAGACAGGGCCAGTCTCATAGATCCAGCACCGAGTTGGTAATAAGATGGAGCTTTCTGTGGATCATATATGAATGAATCCATTCATTCATCTTTTATAACGTGCTTAATCCTGGCGAGCAGTCTCTAAGCACGGGATTTGAACATGGTTATGTCAGCTCTCGAGATGATGCCCCCAAAATATTCGAGTCGGTGGACGAGTTGGGTGAAAAACAATACTCCCCCTAGGTCAAGTCAGTGTGTTACACTATTTGTATTTGTATTTGTATTTATTTATTGGTAGTGCGCACCTATGCCCCATGGCATCTGGGCACATGTTTTGAAAGGCAGTTACAGGTTACAGCAATAGATACATTTTACACAAATTTACAAACATTTAAGTACATTGCATATAGAAGAGCGGAGCGGACCTAAGTATACAGTATAAGCAGGTGAGAGGATTAACAACTGTATGGATTATAGAGAGGTGGCCAGGGCATCCCGTTCATGTAGCCACAGTTTGGTTTTAGTTTTGAAGGAGTGGGTGTATGGAACATTTCTGAGAGCATTGGGTAGGGTGTTCAAGAGCTTAGCCGCAAGTACTGGGAAGCTCGAGCCTCCGGCTGTCTGTAGCTTGAAACTGGGAATAGTCATTGTTTGCGCCTGAGCAGATCTCATGGGTCTGGTTGCTGTATGTTGAGTAAAGCGCAAGGATAAGTAGGCAGGGGCTGCATTGTTCTGGGCCTTGTGAGTTAGAACGATTGCTTTGAGAGATATGCGATGAGTGATGGGTAGCCAATGCAAGTTGCGTCTAGTGTTGGAGATGTGAGAACGCCTGGGTACGTTGAGAGCTGCCCTTATGGCATTGTTCTGAGTGACCTGGACTTTATCAAGGTTTCTCTGACTGGTCCCTAAGTAGAGGGCGTTGGTTCTGGCGAGGATCAGGCAGTTGGCCGTTGTCAAAAAGGGGCGGCACGCTGTGATCAGTTTACAGGTATAAAATGATGCTGAGACTACTGCATTGGTTTGTCTATTGAGGGACAGAGTAGAGTCTTCCAAGTAAAGAGTAAATTCCAAGTGTTTTAGTGACATTGGAGACTTTGATGTCGTTCCCGTCAATAATAAAGGATTTGCATGTGTGGTCAAGATTAGTGAGTTTGGAGTGAGAGCCTAGAATGAGTAATTCTGTTTTTTCATCATTAAGGCAGAGCCCATGATGTGCCATCCAGGCCTGGATGACAGTGTAGACTGCATTGAGTGCTTTGACATCGGTTACATAGTCGCCAGTGATAGGGATGAGTATCTGGGTGTCGTCCGCATAATTAGTGTAGGAATCACCCAGATAGTCACTATGGTTTCCAGTGGGTCGAATCAGCAGTTGAGTCAGATCGAAATGAAACTCTGCTGGGTTAATACGCGGTGGGGGATGCAGCGAGTCAGATGCTTCCAAATATGTGTGCTTACATTCGAGTTGAGGCTGCAGTGATCATTACTGGTAAGAGAAGGCATTGTGATGGCTCAAAGAAACAGGCAACCAGATCACTGTTTGTGGAGTGCCAAAAGCAGCACTACAGGCCCTGCGTTACCTCAAAGGGCTTCAAGCATGGTCGAAGTGGCTCGAAGATTGCTCTAAGTGTTGGAAAATGATTCCAGATGCTCTTGGACTGCTATAGGGTTTCAAGGACAAGAGCCATTATGCTGTGCTCCCACTCCAGGGAGCTTAGCTGGCACATACAAGGCTTCTTTCACCTCCAGTGACTGTCTTTATTCGAGTGCAGCCAGAGTCCAACAGCAGTCACCTCTACTGTTCCCTGTGGATGGTTATGGGACAGAACTCTCGCCTGCCTTAGGTGCATTCTGCCTTCACCTATGTGGCAGAGAGCTTTCGGTTAGACTGAATTCTGAGCAGAGGTCCAGAAAAATTATTATTGACCTTGTGAATGCCAAAGATTAATCAAAAATTGATGGGGTGCCCCTATTTGTGTGAAGGCAAAATGTCAAAGGAAAGGGGTTTGGTGCAAAGCAAGCCTGCTGTAAGGGTTCAAATCTCTGTTGTTGCAAGAAGTGTCCTTTGTGTTATGAAATTACACCAGAGTACCTTGACTGCAAGAATTGGAGGACACAGGAAAAGGAAGAGAGCTCTAACAGAAAGCAAGATGGAGGGACCCCTTCTCCAGGCCTACCTTCCCTCTCCGACTGCTCTACCCACACCGCCTTCTCCTGCCTGGTAGCTAAAAAGGAACTCCAATGATCAGCACCCTGGTGTGAGGCTAGATCTGTTGTGTCAGTGTCAGTTATTGTTCCACGTGGCAGCTGTGGAGACAACCAGCCTAGACACTAACATACATCAGGTCTAGAATAGGTAGTACCTGCTTAGAGAGCTGACACTGGTGTGATATCAAGTTAATGTGGCTGTATACTTGTGTGTCATTAGCAGTCACCATGCCACAATCAGGCATGGGATATATTTAAATATGTATGTTCCATCAAACCACGTAAGGCATATGATCATCAATTTTGGTATCATAGGGGCAGGCAGTTAAAAACCCACCTCTCCCTCTAGAGACTTTATGTCACAGAATCTATCAGGGATGCACTGATGACCTGTTCTATGCCACTGCAAAGCTGGCACTGTAGATGTTGGTGGATTGGATACAGCAATGCAACTATTTGCAGTATTGATTTTGGCATAAGAATTTTGGAAGGGGGTCTGATCGGTAGACCATCCTTTCAGAAACATCTTTATCTGCATCATTTTATGATAGTAAGAATCAAAAAGCTCAGCCTATCCTATTCTCACCGGGTAGTATTCTGTCAAATTACCCCAGCCAAAATGTTTTAGTAGTACCCTTCTAAGAGGCAGGCTCATCCTCAACCTGAAAATATCTACTAAGGCTTTGGGGAATTGCCATCTGGAAGGGATGTGAAATCCCTCATGTTTTTTTGATTTGGTTAACTATTAAAATGATGCAGTTAATTCCATCTCATAAAAGGTGGTCAGCTAAACAGACCCTCTTTCAGAAAGCTTGAGGCTGAAAGCATAGTGTACACCTGTGCCCTGCTACATCTGTATTCTGATCTGCAGCTCCCACTGTCCAGTGGCATGGAGCAGGTTCATAGCTCACAGATGCCCTGTTTGACAGCTGCTGTGACAGCAAAGTCACTAAAACATAGAGGCTACATTTAAGTCTGCACTTCTGTTGCAAAACCATACTAATTATGCTAAACTATCACCTGTTTGCAGGATAGTCTGGAAATATAAGCCATACCTAGGTTTTGGTATGGTGGCTGAGAGTTTACATAATTATTCAAGCCAAATCTGATCTGTAGTAGACCAGTGAGAACCCTGTGATGTCAGACCAGCTGTGAGAAGCAATTGTGGATTCTAGGCATCTAACTGTGTTTCAAGTGAAAGAAACAAAGGGTAGAATGCCTGCCTCTGTTGACACTCTGGCAGGGGGGTAACTCCTCTCTGACAGGCCCATTAACTCACAACAGGATATCTCTTGAGAGCCTGGATTCAAAGAGGCTTTTGAATACAGACGCCGACCAGCGCTGTACCTTTTTGTTTCTGGCTCGCCTTCAGACACAGTGACCCACCCGCCAGGATTCCTCTCCTTCACAGCTCACTGCCGGCGAGGCACCCAGCCGAGTGCATTTTCCAGAGGCTCCGACCCAATCCCACACCAAGAGACTTCTCCCTCTCCAGCACTACAATACTAGGTGTGCAACATCTTTGGCCACCTCTCGACACACGCCATGTGGATCTATGAGTGGGGGTACCATCTACAATACCCCCACAGCTTAAAACTACATGTGAGGCAGCCAACCACTCCCTCCGAACAGTGCAATTCTACTCCACGCTGCACCAAGTGCTGCCTCCAATCCCACCTGCTCTAGAAAATACACAGCTCATTCAAGGAAAAGCTCTGAAGAGGTCCCCCCTCTCTTGTTCTCCTCTGGCTTTGTCTGCCCCCCAAGATGAGACAATTATCAAGAGGTCCTCTCAAAAGAAATTGAACACAGTCCTGAGGAAGACTACGGTTAAAATTATAAATGCCCTACAAAAAGTCTATTTCCGCATTTGACCGCTAGACTACGAGCCATTGCAATGAGGACATAGGAGTCTGGCCAATAATTACAAAGCTCTCCACAAAAAAAAAAAACTATTGAATATCGACGTAGAACTGCCAAGTGATCTAATCACTAATCAGCCTAGACAAATAGCGATCCAAATTCTGAATCGCTGAGGGTCTAGTCTGAAGTAATAGACAGAATATGCCACATGAGTGGTTCTGATTGTGCTAAAATATGTGTCAGATATGATGTTTATCATGTAATATTTGCTTCACTGTACACAACCACCATGTAAACCAACTGTGTCTGTTTCTTGTTCAGTTGTCACTTTGTTTTATGTTTTGCTACTGATTAATGTATCAGCCCCAGAACTGAAAACATATTTAATAAATAGATGTTCAATTTTTTATTAATTTTGTATTACTTTTTCATTGCTTTAGTAAGCAGTTCTATTCACAAGCATAAGTGCTGAGGTTGCCTAATAACTCTGGCCTTTGGAGAGCACTGAATTTCAGGCTCCTCTCTTCACACCGGTTCTTGCTATTTTCCTTGTTGTTAATGCCTGTTTTTTCACATTTAGTTGTGTCACTGTCTGTCCAGAAATAAGATGATGTTCTTTGAGAATAGGACTGCAGATGTTTGGAACCCACCAATGTATTCCAATTAGATAAGAAAGGCCTGCCTCGCACTAGAGGGTTGATCACAAGTGGCATAGAAAAGGCAGGTGGGTTTAGGCAGTCGGGCATAGTAGAAAACCAGGGAGGAAGGATTCCTCCATCTTGGTTTTCTGTGGGTTATTCCTACCTACCTGTCTCCTACATTTCCTGCACAAACACAGTACCTTCGGTACAATTCCCAAGGAAATAGTCACTTGATACATTAACATGGATTAACCCCTTCATGCAACCTTGTTTTTGTTTAAAACTGGGGGCACTTTTGCCTTTATAAGGAAGGGGTCTCCCACTCCTTTATTCATTTTGTTCCCTCTGGACTGCAAGTAGATTTATTTTGGATCCAGCTGGAAGCACAGTCCTTTCCTGAGTCCTCCAGTTGTGAGGTTGAGGCAGGTGTTCCAAGAGAGAGGCAGGCTCTCCTCCCTACCCATTCCTACAACACATAGGGGTTGAACTGCTGTTGGATATAAACCTTTCTCTCTCTCTCTCTCTGCTTCCTGAGCTGGTACCCAGGTTCCTCACTGGAGGTGAAGGACTCCCGCAGGTTCTAGCTGGCCTCTCCGGGCTTGGGAGAGAAGAGAACAGTCATCGATATTGTCCTTGATGTCCTGGAATAGGTCTCAAAGCACACAGATAAGCAAAGCAGGTGGTTTGCTGCATTCTACAGTGCCAAACTGCCTTTGAACCATCATTGACCATGCTTGAATGCCTTGGACCCAAAAGGATCCAGGTGGCTGCTTTTGGCACTTCTTCTAACCACTTTGAACTGCTGTTGTTGCTCCTGGATCCAGTTCACCACTACACCATGCCAACTGTTTACAATGCATACTTTGGCTCGAAAAAGAAGCTTGTTACTGCAGAAGACTTTGAACCGTCAGTTCTCGAACTGTTCCTCAAAAAAACAGTATCTTTGCCATTGCCCCAAGCTCGACCCTCAGGCCAAGCTTGATGGCCTCATCGACCTGCATACTAAGAATGCTGCATCTAATCACGACAAGCTTCATCTCAAACCGACTCAACACATGATTCCCATCTGGGTTACAATGACTTGCAGAGTTTAAAGGGTTTTTGGCCCCTCTGCTAGCCAATATGTATAATATTATGATTGAGCAGATGTCTTGTCCATAAACCTGGCAAAAAGCAGTTATTTACCATAATTTTAAGAAGGGACATATGGGCCTCATCACGAGTTGGGCGGTAGCCCTTAAACACGGCAGAAACGCTATTACCATCGCAGTTAAGGGTTCGCCCATTCATGAGTCGGGCGGAAAGTTTAAGTTCTACCAAGAGCTTTCTGCTGGAGGTAGAAATATCAACGTCCTGCTAAATGGGTGCAGATTTACTGCCATACCGCCACTTTTGGTCAGGCGCTAATAGTTCCAGACCAAGTAGCAGTAATGCTATTTGTATTGTAGGTATCCCAGTGCTAATACCACCGGGATACAGCCAAGGCCATGATGAGGCCCATAGAGACTTGCCAGCTGACTATAGTCAAATCTCCTTACTTGACTACCAATCTAAGATCTTAAATAGAGACTTTTAACAAGAAAGCAATAGTGAGTAAACAAAGAGAATATACTATTCAAAACTCCAATAGGATTCTATGAAGGTCTTGTTACCAATGAACAATCTCTAAATTGATATTTAATTATTGAGAACTCAATGTATGTAAAAAAATAACCGATATACCTAGCCTCCATTGACCTGATCTCTTCCTTTGACAAACCCTACAAGAATAAACACTGTAATTTCCTAAGGGTTATGAATTTCCTGGATGATCTAGTGCATATTTTGATACTCCTACACTGTGTGTGGTTGGGTGGGCATGGCCTTTGTACACCATGGTTTCCAGTAGGTACAGAACTGTGATTTAGCCCCATTGCTCTTCCCTCTTTACATCAATGGGTTGGCTGACAGTTTGCTATCTTGCAAGGCTGATGTCATTCATTTTGTGAATACATACATTCCGTTCCTTGCGGATGACAAATTATTTATTGCTAGAATGCCTCGGTCATTTCAATTCCTTTTAAAACATACACTGAGTGTATGCATAATTTAGGTCTAAGAGTAAATGTGAGCAAGTCAGTTGTGATGTTATGTCAAGCAGGCTTATGAAAAATGATAGGGAGGCTCCCTGTTTTTAGAATAACCAATGAGGCAATGATAGCTACTGATTCCTATGATTATTTATGAATCGCCTTTTCCTCTAGAGTCACTGATGAAAAACATATGGAAAACCAATCTTTTAAAATGTTACATGCAATAGGCGACATTTTTCATTTTGCTAGGAGGTGTAAAACCTATCCAATAGAATTGTTGTAAAGAGTGTACAGCACAAAAGCTAAAGCAATTACCAGATATGGACCTGAAACGCTGGCATTCTCTAATTGTTCAGAATTATGCAGTGCACACTGAACTTGCTATACCTTTGTAGAAGAATAAAAGACTAACAGGTGTACCCGTGCTTCGCACAGTAATTCCCACTTCAGTCCTAGTTTGAAGTCCATTCAATGAACGAATATAGATGATGAAGTTGCATGGTTGTTTCATTACCCGTATAATAACACAATTGATTCCAGCTACTTTGAGTGGGACCGTTGAAATTGTGCAGCAACATTACTGGTGTCCCGATCTACAGCTGAGGCAGCAGTGACCTCAACATAAGTGCTGTACATGTAGGGCTGAAGCCTGTAAGCTTGAAGTGCTGTACCCGTATGTGTACGGCTGAAGCATATAAGCTTTGTACTGTTGAGATGGCATTCACACATCAACTCCTGTGGGAAATGAATTTCCTGTAATTATCATGAGAGATCTGCCACAATGTGATGGACAGCTTCATTGTGGAGACGATTGAATAGACATGCACTGTTTCCTGTCACCCATTTTACTACAAAAGCACAGTTTTGTATCACCCGCATGACTTCAGAATTGAGTGCTGCTAATGTCTGCTAGAATGCTGAAAGTATGGAAAGTTTATGAACAATGAACGGCTGACGTTTGTGTAGAACTACGGCGGAAGTATGCTGAACATTCTGAAAATACACACACACATATTCACATACGGCAGGAGTAAGAATTAAAGACTGCTTAAAAATAAAATACAAACAAAAATATATATCTTACATTTTTACATTGTCAACACCATGGAACCTACCCACATACCAGATTTCAGGTTTGTAGCATGTTGGGAAGTATGCTGAACATTTCAAACAGACACACACATATCCACATACGGCAGGAGTAAGTATTGCAGACCGGCTTCTCTTGTATACCTTTTACATTGTCTACACTGTGGAACCTACCCACAAACCAGATTTCAGGTTTGTAGCATGTTGGGAAGTATGCTGTACATTTCAAACAGACACACACACACACACACACACACACACAGAACCTCATATGGCAGGGCATTGCAGACCGTTTAAACATTTTTTAAATGTATATTTCATAATTTTAACATTGTTTCCACCATGGAACATACTCACATGCCAAATTCCAGGTGTATAGCAGAGGCAAGCTTTGCAGCCCACTTAATAAAAGAATATTTAAAAATGTATATTTGATACCTTTTTCATTGTCTACATCATGGAAACTACCCACATGCCACATTTCAGGTTTGTAGCATGTTGGGAAGTATGCTTAACATTTAAAACAGATACATTTTCCCTTTTAAATATAGAGAGATGAACTGAAGATGGAATCCGCTCTACCCTGCTTAAGAATATAGGCCAATAAGGAAGAGAACTTAACTCACCTCATTGTTTAATATTAGGAATATTAATAATCAGTTATATTATTTTTTTAATCCACACAACATTGCCAGTAATTCTGTCAGAAAGATCAAAGAAAGGCTAATAGCAGCACATTCCTTGGCTAAAGAGACTAGTCAACTCATGAAACCTCAACGTCATTTCCTGTGACTTTAACCACAATGGATATCCCACAATATCTAATTTAGTACACACTCAATCATAAACCTGTTCATATTACTAGAGCGTGATTTAATGCAATCCATTTGAGAGCAGATACAGAGAAATGGTCTTCGATTGCAGCTGTTGACATTAATTGATTATTATGTCATTCTCTAATCGCAGAGTTATTGCATTTTGTATTCTTCTGTGTGGCATATATTTCTATTTTAGGACCTTATTACAAGTATGGCGGTGTGGGAAATAATTGTGGTAATGCAGTAGTAACTATGTTATCACTGCTTTAGCGCTGCATTACTGCACCGCTGTGCTACAACTTTGGTGGTGAGGGGAGGATTTTTCTCCAGCTAAAAGCTGGAATAAAATCCACCACCTTACCTCCAGAAAGTTGTTAAAATCATCAGAATTATTGCTGGCATAAGTATAACCGGTGGTAAATCTGCTGAAATCCCCATGGAGTCCCATGGACTTCAATACATGGGGACTAACAACGCCTACCACCACTTGTAGTCCAGCAGTAATTCTGCTAGACGATGTGGCAGTGAAGGGTAGATCCATTTGGTGGTATTTTGGTGGATGTTCCTGTCGAAATACCACCAAACTTGTAATGAGTCCCTTTTCCTCTAGATGTGTACTACTCCCAGTGTAGCCAAGCACACTTTACATATTGCTGGCTGACTCACCTGTTGTAGCATGGACGTTGATGTCCTACCTGGGTAGCCTTAAAAACTAGAAGCACGTTATTACATCTGAGGGCCTCATTCCAAGTTGCCCGGTACATGGTAAATGTGCCAGTAAGAATGTTTACCGACACTTTTACCAGACCGGCTAACTACTACTTTGCTGTTAGAGGTTACGGATTTACCTCCAGATAAGAGCTGGTGGTAAATATGACCCCTACTGGCCAAAAACTGCCTTTATTGCTGGCACGACTCCATGTGATGGGGATTAACCGCCCTCACCGGCACTTGTAATCTGCTAGTTATTCCTGCTGGTAATTCCAGTAGATTTACTGTGGAATACCAGCAAACTTCGAATGAGGCACATGGTATTGTTTGTATAACATTTATTACATCTGACTTAATACTGTTTGTATAAAATGTTTTTCCATAATGCAACATTCCTAAACATATCTTTATCTCGAGGCTCATCTTCCATGCATTAGTCAGCATCCCTCATGTCACAATCACCCTTTCTCCCCCTGGTGTTCCTTACTCCTATCATTCGCCCTCCCGCCCTACCCTGCAAACCTCCGATAGTTCCTTGTTCCCTTCCCTGTACGTCTCCCCTCAAGATCCCATCTCCCATTTCTCCCATATTTTCTGATATTTCCTTGGTGCCCCTCTGTTCCTGTATGTGATCTCTTCCCTTTTTACTGCAGTGGTCCATCCGCATCTCCCAGGCTCCCATAGTGGCACCTCTTAGGTACCCCATTTTGTTGCTAATCCTCTTTTAGCCACCATCAATGAAATATGTATCAATGTCTGATCCCCACTACCTCCTTCCTATTCCCCTTTTATATGCAGTATCATCAGCTGTGGGTCCTTCTGAATTACTTCCTCCAGTATCCCTGAGAGCTTATTTATCACCTTTTCCTAGTATTTTTTTGACCTTCGGGAATTCCCAGAGTAAATCTTATGAACCTATTCTAATGCATTATTCTCTTATAAAAAAAATATTGTTCAGTTTTATGGAATTTTCACTCTGAAATAAACTTTGCTGACTGAATAGTTCAGTCAATGCTGCACCACACTATTGAGAATATGATTTAAATAAAACATATATTTTATCGGTACCAAGAGCCCCTCTATTTTAAGTTAATCAATTTTCTTCCTGACATTCTAAAATGACACAGAGGTAGGGACGTATAGAGCAGATTGGGTGATTTATCCCACTTTCCAGAGAGGGGGGCTAGTCAAGGACATAGCGACATCACTTTCTTAGCAGAAGATGCAGTGCAGAAGGACTAACAGCGTTTCCTTAATCAACTGCTGTCCTAAAGACAGGTGTAAACGTTGAAGCCCTTGAAATGGAAAAGGCTGTCCAGCTGTTGCACTGACAATTAGCACATATCCAAAGGGGACAGGAGAAAGCATAGGAGTTTGCAAATTAACCTCATCCCAATTTCCTGTTAGGTTTCTCTATTCAAACTAAGCAGGTAAGAATCCCTCTGATCTCGCTGCAGTCAACCACATGCTGATCATGGTCTGCTTGTTGAGGATGGTGTTAATATCCATTATATGTAATTATGGACTAGAGCCATGACTGTTCTGTCAGGACTAAAATAAAAAAACACCAACTGGAAACAATTGTTTGAAATTGTCATTACATATTATGCAATATGTAAATACATGGCATTCTGTAATACAGGCATGTCATTTTTGGTTGCAGAAGAAATGACGTAATATACTTAGGGCCTCATCACTACCTTGGCGGTATCCCAGCAGTAAACACACCGGGATACCACCAACACAAATAGCATTACTGCAACTCGTGCCGGATCCCGAGTTGTGGTAAGGCTGCTAATCTGCCTGTTTTAAGAGTCCAGAGGACTCTGTGGGGATGTCATGGCACTATTACCCCGGGCGGTGTAAGTACCACAGTAATAGCACCACAAATGGGCAAAAAGTGGAGAGTTTTACCCGTAGCAAAAAGCTGGAGGTAAACCTCCCACTTTACGCCCAAACTCGGAATTGGGCAGATCAGTAATGTGGCAGCAATAGCGTTACTGCTGCATGTTGCCGCTCCGCCCAACCCCTGATGAGGCCTTTAGTCCAATGCGCACTGAAATTCTAGAGTCTGTTTTGATTTAAGGTGGGATGTTTCAGCAACAAATGCCCTGGCTTTTAGTTGTCCCCTTCCTAGAATTGTTGTTACTCCCATGTTGTTACAAATGTGAAGAGGAACACCAGTGTTTAAAATGTCGCCTTGTGTGTTCTGTGATATAAATAAGTGTGCAGTAACCATTGTATGTGCGGAAACACTTGAGTGCCATGAAAGATGTTAGTAATAACAAATAGAAGAATTGTGTTTGCATCAACAAATGCAGAAATAGGAACACGCATGTGTGTGTGCGTGTGTCTGTGTGTGTGTATGTGTGGTGTTTTTGTGTGTGTTTGTGTGTGTGTGTGCTTGATTTCCAAATCGATTCTTATACAACAACAGAAAGAGTGCATCAATACTACAGCTAGTCAATTAATAAAAGCTGAAACCAGGTTTGTGCAAAAGCCTGTGACAATGAAGCACGGATTTACAATCCAGTGTTCCACTGTGTGAAACATAGCAGAGACACACGTTTACTTTGGCTGCACTCCCAATACCTATGCCAGACCGCACCGCATCACCTATTAACAGATTTAGAGATTGCATTCCCCTACACCCAATGTTTGTGCTCATATGCATTTACAGGCCTGCAGTAGCGGCCCAACTTGGCTGGTGCAAAAGCCTTTCAAATTTAAAGACGTACAGATTCTCAGCCTTATCTTTAACAAGGCACAAGGGTAGCTTGCCTGCAGTGTCATTAGTTGTGCAAAACTGCACAAAACCATCTATTAACCTGCTGTAGAGATGCACACTGCCTCTAATTGATTCCTAGAGTACTGAAACCTTGAACATCCAATGTTGGTGCCCAACTGCACAAATGATGTATATGAAATCCTGTGATAGAGCACTCCTGGACAGCAGTTGCTTGTGTCTGGTGCCTGTTACATCCCAATAGTATGGTACATAGCTTAAAGTGATGGCTCATCTAAGACAAAGCCCATTGTGGAACTTAACATGACAGGTAACCGACAATTAGGGGAAATACAGCCACAAGGAAAAGATACTGATAGAAAGGCTACACCTGCCATTGGTAGAGGTAGGGACTTAAATGGTGTGGGGTTAAAATAAAGCATCTCTGCCCACCTCAAGTGGACTAAAACCCTGGACGTGAGCATCACAATGGTACCTACCCGTGAAAGTGAAACAATTGATCTGAGAAGCTTAGCAGGTAACATGATCATGGAGATACCCATTATGCTTGGGGGGTGGGGGGTGGGTTCAAACTGCAGACAAAATGTCCCAAGCTACATATTTCCCACAAAGCAAAGTATGTTTTGTTTGTTTTAAATCTCCCACCCCAGACAGCACCATTATTTGTGGTACTAACAAGTGTCCCTAGGCCGAATTCAACTGCAGAAGAACACACTATTTCCCTAATGAACAAGATAGCTCATTTTGCTAAGATTATTATTATATCATTATTTGCTAAAATTAATAACTTTTTAACATACATCACATCATTAAAAAAAAGTATATCATTTAACCGGCAGGAACCGGCCTAGTAGTAATCATGTGTAAATTTAATACATTGTGTATTATATTGTAAATAGGTAGATTTTATAGATGTTAAAGATTTTATAGATCTATGATATCAAAGTAAATTTTATTTATCTCTCTGTTGATTGAAAAAGTTATTTTGAACTATGTACAATTAGAGTAAATAAAAAATTGCAAAATAAAACATTAACTGGCATCAGTGTTCCAACATTAAAACTGGTAATTCATGCTCCAATAACAGCTATTATCGCATACATTTCCTTCCATAACCTAGTGAAATAAATGATGTATCCCTCATTGTTCCCAGACATGAATATGGCCCATAGCTCGTTAGGGCTTGCTACCATCTCTAGTCTGGAAGCAATGGCTGCTTTTAGCTGGAGGGCCGTCATTGTGCAGCTGTCAAAAAGGAGCTGGCAGACATATTGCAAGACAAGTTCACCACAGAACTGGCACAGTCTATGGTTCCTTGCACCTTTAATCCAGCACCCAGTGATCTCAAACAATTTGACCGCATTGAATTTAAGGCACAAATAGTCTCATACCAAATTGTTTCCAATACAATTCAGAACGAAAGATGGAATCAATTTTCTTACTAGAATGTATGGCAAAAAGCATTCAGCTGTTGATTTCGTGGCAGATCAACTATCATCTGTTTATGGATATGAGCCTCAATAGTGCCCTCATAGCCCATTTATATTGACTGAAGTTCATTACAAGAGGATCCAGAATAAGTTTCCCACCCCATAAATCAGACAATTGTTTAAGGGCTCCCAGTGTAGAAGATTTCATAAAAGCAAGTTTAGTATAAAACACTTCATGCTTCATGCATCAGGCCCATGAAAGTATTACTCGCAGCATGGACAAGCTTCCAATACAAAATTAAACATGTCAACATGATACGCTTTCTTTTGGGCATAAGACATGTAATGTGCCAATCGTAAAGTCTGTTTGAGGATTGTCAATGCAATTCGAGAGATGCCCTCCAACGGCCCAAGGGCCCATGCCTCTGCAGCATAGCAAATGATGGGGGCAATCTTCATGGAGTATAATTTAACCACGGATCCCACAGAATATCCCCCTCTCTTGTAAGCAAAGGAACAAATGGCTCCTGAAATCTTGGCAATGCAGACTTTAAGTTTACTCAGATGTGATAAACTCACATGTTTTGCATCAAACACATTGCCCAGATAGGTGTATTCATGTACAGAGATTGTTTTTTTGATAGACCAAAGGAGAACCAGAGTAACATGTCATGTCTTCCGTAACTATCCTAACTCTAATGGAGTATTACCCAATCTGAACCAGCAGTTCTATGTACATAACAGACAAGTCCCTGAATTGAATGAACGGCCAGTAATACCATTCTACAACAGATTAGAGTATCAGAGAGGAATAGAGGGAGTAGATGGAGTTCCGGATTCTGAACAGAAACTAATATACAGTGCAATTCCCGGTTTAAATCTGCAGGTTCCACACATGGTAGAAACAGGCGAGAAGGGGGTCAGGAGCAACCCTAGAAGAGTACCCATAAAAGTGATGGAGGGCATTGATAATTCCCAAAATACAGATCAGAGGGTAATTAATATTTTAGTGTGGAATATTGCCGGATTACCTAGCAAAGTGTTTGATGGTACTTGGTGCATCTCAAAATTATCAATTTATCATGTTACAAGAAACATGGACAAATGAGCCGCTACATCTCCATGGCTTCGCCTAGTTCCATATGCCTGTGAATAGATTAAGTAATAAGCAGAGACCGTGTCAGGGTTTAGCTATTTACATATCCATTACCCGCTGCGAAATTAAACAATCCCATTCTTTGAATTCTAATATATGATTCCTAATTGCCAACATTGTAGGTACCAAACCACTAGGTCTTATTCATTTTTACAATAAGAATGGAGTCAGGTCACTGGATGCACTAGAACATTGCAGGGAATTATGCAAAATGATAATAGCAATCACGGGTCATATCTGACAATCCTCATTGGAAGGGATTTTAATCTCAGATTGGGCTTGTGGTAGGGGCTCCTCTACGATAAAGAACAGGAGAGGCTATTTTCTGGCACAAGTTCTTGCCTTACGGATCCGGCCACCTCAAATGGTGCCTTGCACCTATGGGATATAATGATTGAAACTGGCAATAGAGCCATTATTGGCAGGTATCAATCCTTATCTGTTGAAAACCTCTCATTTAATAATGGTGGTTTCCCGAGCATAATCAATTTTATCTTGGTGCCCATGAAATGGTGGAATTGTATAAAAGGTTTTGAAATCTCTGATCGGTGCAACAGTGACCATAACTAACTTTCTATAACCTGGGATTCGGGAGGTATTATAGACAAAGATTCAGGACTAATCTGTCCCAATTTGTAAGAGGCACTAAAAGACAGGTTTTGCACTGGAGGGCAGTAAAAGAACCTGATTACTTTATGAAAGTGGTGTAATCAAACAAGAATAATATAATGGTATGTGTATGTCCAAACCCCGCAATGCAAATGAGGTTAGGGGCTTATTTCTTCATTTATCTCAAGGTGCAGAGACTTCCTTAGCATCAATAACCATGATCAGCCAATGTTGAATAAAACATTTATCTCTTGGCTATAAGCTAACTGCAAGCAAATAGAGAAAGCACTTTTATTTGCCCTGAAGGCAACCTGTCCTGTTATTGCTACTATTGGGCAGCAACAAAGAGACTATTAAAGGAAATACGCCTTAAGAAAATTGGAGATTGCCAAGGGCCATTGCAAGGCACTGTGTTAGTTTGCAACCTGCTAGGATGATGAGAATTTCTGAAGGATTATTGCAATTAATTCTAATGATTTAGATCTGTGTCTCTCTGAAGCCCCTGAGGTCCATGTAGGTGAACAGGCTTGGGTCAAACATTGTACTGCACTTTATAGCTTTGGTTGTACTCTAAGCGTGAAGGCTGGAAACAATACTATGACCATTTATTCTGGCACTGTTACAATTGAGCTCTTCTCAGTAAGGGAACTTGAAATGGTCATAGGGCGGCAGGAATTAATCAAGGAGCCTGGAGCCGATGTGGTGCCTAATGATCTTTTTCACACATGCATTGACTTATTGGCCCCTTCCTCATGCAAGTTTTCAAAACTTCCTGGTGACTAACTCTATTCCTGAGAGTTGGAAAATGGGGACTATTGTCTATCTAGAAAAAAAGTAACAAATCAGTTCCACCATCATACCGCCCTATTACTCTGATGGATGGAACATTTAAATTGTTCTTGGACATTTTTTAGAAAAGACTAGAATAGTGGTTATTGAGCAAAATGTTGTTTCCAACAATAGTTTGGCGTTTAGGCCTCGTATGGGCACAATTAACCAATGTGTCAGTTTATATCCGATTCTATCCAGGTATGTTTTCGTCATGGCAACACCTGTTACGTGGCCTTTATGGATCTGAGTTCTGCCTTTGATCATGTAGAAATGAGTCTCCTTTGGAGTGCGCTTGATGACATGGGTGCCCCAAGATCAATGCTGCGAGCATTGGAATTTCTGCATACCGATTCAAGGGTCCATGTCCAATATAGAAACGGAGGAGAAGTCAGTAGCTGTATAAATGTGGAGAATGGGGTTAATCAGGGATGCATGCTTGTGCCCCTTCTCTTCAAATCTCTACATTAATCACCTTTGACCATTTTTAGAGAAGTGTAAGGGCAGAAAGCTGCCCGTTTAAGTTATGCAGAAGGTGCAGAATTTATAGCCAGAGCTCCTAAGTCTCTACAAATTTCAGCTGAGAGTTACGTGAGTTTCATGACTCAACATGGTCTTGTGCTTCACAATTAAATAGCAGTGTTACCCCAAGATCATCTGTCAGAGTTTTGAGTACCTGGGAATAACAGACAGTTTACCTGGAAGGATAATATAAATCCAAGGAGATTGAGAATGAAACAGATTATTGGTAGTTTGTTGAGATTCACAAAAACCTTACAACATTTCTCTGTAACCCATATGTTACCTGCCAATAGACATAAAGGGGTGGCTGTGGGAGCTTACAATAGTGAACTATGTCGCAAGACAGATCAGCTTCAATCTGAGGAGAATTATTTCCTCTTTCGTCTGCTGGGTGTGCCTTCAAAAACTGCAGTGTATATTATACACCTCAAGACTAGACAAGCCCATATTTCTGACATCTTGGTGCTTAAACCCATTTTATTTATTTATTTGCATACATACAGGGAAACAAGCTCTTTTGGTGGCAAAGGAGCATCCAAAAACTAATATAGCGGATACACGTGAGCCAGCAAACCTATTATAATAGGGAGAGTTTGAGAGCATGGTGACAGGGTTTGAGAAGGTGTATATTGGACAGATACCGGGAACAATAGGGGGAACACACTTATGTCAAGTAAGCGTCAGTGGTAGGCAGTCTAACCATCTAAGCATGAGTTGTGACCTTAAACTATTAAGTTCTAGTGTGGTGGGGAAAAGAGAGGGAAGAGTCTGGTTACAGGTGAGGGAAGGTGCAAGTATTTAGGCTGGAGTCAAGTCAAGAAGATAGCTCATAAGCGAGGAGGGGTGTTTTCAATTTGCTTTTGAATACATCAATGCGGACTGTGTTTCGAAATGCAGAGGTGGGTGATCTAAGTAAAAAGTGCAGAATGAATTGAGAGGAAGCACAAGGCAGGCAAGGCTCAACAAGGGTGGCAGAGGAGGCAGAGCAAAGGCTCTGAGAGGGTGTAGGTGTTGATAGAAGATGATAGATACAGTGGTGCCTTACAGTGGGTGGATTTATGCACTAGTAGGAGAAATTGACCCTATTTTGCATAGCCAGGCAGCCTGCTGGCGATAGGAGGAAATAGGGGTGAAGTGAGGGGGTTCAAAAAGAGCCCTGGTAGCACAGTAATAATATTGTCAATGAGACAGAATGCATAGTTTGGAAGATCTAAGAGGATACTGGCACAGTGGTCCAGTTTAGAGAAGACAAGAGCGGTTAGGAGATGTTTGATGATTTTAAATGGAAGGTGGTGCCTGTTTTCATGATATGATATTGGTTTAGGAGAGTCCCCTTTGCAGGTTTTGAAGAGTAAGGTGAGAGACTGTGTGTGAAGGGTCATAGATGACACCAAGGTTTCAAGCTGAAGAAGAGTAGGGAAGAGTGTGAGATAAGAACTTCATAGGCAGGAGAGGAGAAGAGAGAGAATTTGGCAGGAAAGAAAAACACCTATGTTTCATTGGAGTTCAACATAAGAGAGTTTGAGGCCATCCAGTATTTAATGGCAGAGAGGCAGTCTGAGATTTTGGTAGATAGGCCAGTGGAGAGTTTAGGAAAGGAGAAAAGATTTGGGTGTCATCTGTGAAACGTTGGTAATGGAACCCAAAGGAAGAGATAAATGCCCCAAGAACAGAAGTGTACAATGTAAACAGGAGGGTCCCCAGGTAGAGCCTTGCAGAACACCAACAGTTAGGGGAGTGAGTTGAGAGGTGTTGTTGTTCCAGGAAACAGAGAATGAGCAATGGTATGAAAAGCAACAGATAAGTCAAGGAGGATTAGGATAGAGCATAGGTTAGACTGTTTAGCAGAGGCAATACAATTGGAGACATTCATGAATGCAGTTTCAGTGCAGTGGCTGGAGCAGAAACCAGCTTGGATGAGTTCATGGTTGCGCCTGTCAAGATAGTTGGTAAGGTGGTTGAAAACAACTATTTCCTACACCTTAGAGTAGTGAGCAAGAAGTTACACAGGTCGAAAGTTGGTTAGCAGGCTTGGTTCAGCACCTTGCTTTTTCAAAAAAGGGATGACCATGGCCATTTTGAAAGCAGAGGGAATGCAGTTGAAGAACAGGTTGAAGAGATTATTGAGGTGAGAGGCCACTAGAAGGGGTGATAGGTTTGACAAGCTGAGGCGTGAGAATATCTGAAGGGGCACAGGAACGTTTAGCCAGCAGTGTTGATATGATTGAAGTGTGAGATAGAGGCAGTACAAGATGGTAGAATAGATGCCACATTATTGTGGCACACATTGCCGCTAGGCCAACATGACAATTTAACATAATTTCTGATAAAACACCTACTCTCTTTGGGCAATTCCGATAACATTGAATACTTGGCCTATATTATTAAAAAAGTCTCTTGGAACTGTGGATCTGGGTTGGTCTTTTGGAAACCCCTCCAGTCTTGCTACAGTAGCTACCAAAACATTAAAAATGAAGTTTATGATGCTTTGGGGCAGTAATAGGGAGGCTATGAGTCACCAGAAGCCCTTGGTTATGTCATACCTTCCATTTTCACACCATCCACTGGAATGGCCCTGTACCTCAATTTGGTCACCAATTTCTATGACAGGTCACTTCTGACCCAAGATTTAATGCCTTTAATGAAACCTTCGCAAACACCTTAACTCCATTCTAACCATTACCCCTACTCCAATTGTGACTCTTATGTTATGCTAAACTGGTAACTAACACTAAACCTTTAGCACACCAAATAATTTTATTTGAATGTGACTCAATGCAAAACACCAAATGAATAAAAAATGATCAGTGAAACCAAATCCAACCCCATCACCAGAGGGCCACAAATTCCATCATCCTTGCCATGACCCAAATCCTAACCATAGCATTGTCCTAAGCTGCAGCCCAGCACATACCCTAATGCTTACTCTGCCCTAACCTATAGGTATATCCTAAACCCAATCCTATGCCAACATCATCAGCTCTTTCCAACCTCCCTTTCCAATTCTTTAACACTTACCCAAACCATTACTCTAATAACACTAGGCTTACCATAGCCCCTAACCTAACACTTACCATGGCACATATTCTACCATAACCAAACACAAACATCACCGGCCCTCCCACAATAACCCTGACCCTAAAAGTTATGCTAATTCTAAGCAAAATCTTTACTCTAACCCCAACTGCTATACTGATCCTAACCCCTAACTCTAACCCTAATCCCTAACCATAAACCAGGAAGACACAAGCCCCCTGCATTTTCGACTACTTTTTGCTTGGCTACTTTTTCACTGTAGAGGTATTTTCACAACACATGTTTTTATTGACTACATTCTTGGTGGCAACATTTTCACTGGATACTGCAAAAGGGCTGCTGCAAAGTCCATTACATATATTTGATGTTCCTGCTAATGTTCCTGCTAATGTTGTGGTGCTAATGAAACATTGGCCCATCTTTTTCTTTTTTTGTCCCTTATAAAAATGATTACTGGAAATACTGCCTTCTCAGTCTTTTAAGGGGCTATGGTTTCCGTCTCTGGAGACCTGCTTTTACGTTAGAATTGCCTGTAACAGATGCAACTAGTGCTTTGAAACTTGCATGTTTACAATGTATATGGTAAAGAGCAACTTCAACTTTTAGATGATTCTGTGCATTGGCAGTGTGATTTTAATTGGATATGTTTTAGACTTATTATGGTGCTATATTTAATTCAGGTTCTGTTGACAATGTTTTATGATGGTGTTGTTTTACGGATGCAATGTGCCTTCGAGATTTACTATGCTGCTAAATGTTTTATGATAATTATGAGGGTTTGTGGATTTTTCTTTAATCTGAAATAAACTGTTATGACTGACTGGTGGCTCGTCCAGGCACATCAGAACGGCTTTAACATTTCTGAGTGTGTGGCCATGCATCATGGAGCCGCCTGTTCCCCTTATAAAACAATAAGTAGAATACATATGAATGCAGCACACAGGTGAAAAAAATACCAATGCACTAGAACAGCCTGAGAAAAAATAGACACACACAGATGCATAGCCCTGTGTTTCACATTAACAAAAATGACGCAAAGGTAGTGTGGCTATAGTACGTTTTCTTGTCCCTGACAGCACAGCACCACCCAGTAACCGTGTATGATAATGAAATGATGTGCTCATGTTAGTGCTAGATTGCATATGTGCCACCAATGAACGGCTTATGGTACTGCAACATTGTAGATCCAATGCTTAGATCTTATGATAATGCACTGTTGCACAACAAAGTTCTGTGTCAGTCTCTGCATTATTGCAAAATGCCATGTTGCATAGATTAAAATGGTTGCATTCTCACGCACATCACAATGCTCCCTTGCCAGATATTTTTCAGTGTTTAGCTATGCATCATGGAGCAGCCATTTACAAAATAATGTGTATACATATAAACACAGAAATTAGGCGGAACACATAGGAATGCACGAGGCAGGGTGGATAAAAGGAACTCTTTTAAGCCACATTTTACAATTGAAGCACCAGTTTACAGTTGCCCAGACATTTACAAAAGGTCCGATACTATGCACTCAGAAACCATTTTGCTAATTTTTCAGACACTTGAAAGCTTCCTCGTTGTATTGCACATCTCACTCTTGCGGCACACAGCATTTGGAGGACGTGCTAGTCGGGAAAGACTAGATTGCGCATTCTGCTTCATTGATATGGAGCAGCAGGGAGCCATGCTGCTCAATATTAATTTACTTCAAAATGAAAAAAGAAATAAAAAATAACATAAAAAAGAAGTATTTGATTTCCGTAATTATTTTGGGCCCGTGATGGATTTCAATACCTCAAGAACTGCGAAGAGGGCGCAACTAACCTCTTTTCACCCAGAGGAAGCATGCTATGCATTCAGAAATAGTAATCCCAAGAAAGAAGATCTGAGATCAAAGTTCATTAAACTCGAGAGGGCTTCCAGGAAGGAAGTAGACAAGTACTGGGAGATGATCTCTTTGCAGAATTATTTGACGAATCAACAAATACCCAGAGGTCTACGCATATTAATATTTCCCGACTTCACTAAAGATGAGGATAAAGACCTAGCAGAATTATGGGAATGCAACTTAAACCATAGCTCAAAGACAATGTTAGAATTTCTTGTCGAACATGCTACTAGGGAGCACAAAAGAACCACAGAGCTAATTGAAACCATCAAAAAAGAAATTTCAGAAACTAAAGCTTTGGATGCGACCAAAGAGAGGAATTACCAGAAAATGTATGACATTTTAAAGGACTATCAGGATGAGATTAAGATGAGGAAACTCAGGAAATACTTCAGAGACGAGAGTGACTATCAAGAGGATAGAGTTTATACCTTTCAGGAAAAATACAACCAGTTCAATAGACCTCTGTCAAAAGGAAATACACCAAATACATCATCTGGAAGTTCTGATATTGATATCGAACCTGAAAATGACAAGGAAACATTGGAAGAAGGCTCCAAGGACAAAGCCAAACAAGGCTCCCTCAACCAAATACGCTGTTACAAAAAAGGTACTACAAATATTAATTATACCAAGCAGGTCTGTTTTCAACTTCCCAATACAGTAGACAAGAAACAGTATACCCCAGGAGAAGAGGAAGGAGGGGGAAGGGCCAACGCAGCAAATTCAGAAAATATGGAAGACTAAAGAAGACAAACACAAGCAAGTGTAAAGGAAGTAGCCAGGAGGAACAAGTAATCAATTTGGTATTAAACCTTTCGGATAAGCATATGTCAGGTGAAGAAATGTCATTACTTAACAAGGTTTTATCATTTGCCCCAACCTACGACTATGATACCACAGAGGTACATATTGACTTATTTAACTTCACCCGCAAACTTAAACTAAAAAAGTACTTTGCAACACAAACAGGACAATCACGAAATGTACAACAATCAAGAAATTAACTGACCATTGAAGAACTGAACAATATATATACTATCAGATCTCTACAAGAATCAGACTCATACTCAGTCCATCACACATTACAGGAACTCAAAGTTACACCGATTAGCATAATGAGTGAAGAAATGAAACCAGAATCAAGGTTCACACCCCAACTAGCACCGGAGAATATGATTAATGCCTTTTATAAAGCTGTAACGAAATATCTTAATGATGCAATACACAAGCACAGTATCAAGGAAAACAGCAATCGATCAAGGAAGAGCAACCTAACATATCGAATCAAACACATTTCAGGAGGGATTTAACCCTGGACTCTGAGCAAGCAATAACTGTCGACACATATGGTTCTAACTAACCAGAACGGAAAGTAACAACTGCCCTGATTGAAATTTTTCTATGTAATTATGTTGTGTCGGGTTCTAACATGGGATAGAGAGTGTGCAATGTTACAGTGTTTTTGTGGTCATAAACAGTGTCATTGTTTAGCCATGCATTACTTGCTCCAGACTGCAAAGCTCCACTTATTAAACGCTTGCAGTACTGTACTGTACTGTACATGCAGTATGGAAACAAAAGGTTACTTAAATCATAATTCAACAAATCTCTCCTCAATGTAGAAAGTTGAACTAGCAGCACAGTGATACACTAGCATAGGCATCAGCTGGTTCCAACTAAGCCTCTCTATCCCCGACCATCTCACTACAACCCAATTGGGTTCCGAAAATTCTTTTTGCTGCATCTTTCAATGCCCATTTCACCATGGAGTGTCCACATATCCAGATCTGCGGCACCTCACCACTCCTCTGTGCCACATCTGCAAAAGAAAAATGTTATGAGTTTTCTCTCCACCAACTGCCTTACACCCCCTCAACCCCAAACTCAATAACAGGGACGTCGAAACTGGTCTCCAGCTACCCTTATCCTTCCTTTTTTCCCTTGCCCATCCTTCCAGCATCCTACGTGCCATTTCCCTGCCGCTAGGCTGAAAGCCTCAAAACCATTTCCTGTAAAAAGCAATGCCCGCCAATTTCCCCGCTATTGATGCCTTGGACGAACCCTTGTCCATACACCCCAATATAAAATCAACCACGTCATCCCTTCTTCTCTCCTCCACATCCTCCATGCCCTTCCAACTGCGCGTCCCCCATTTATAAAGTCCAACCATGCCCTCTTGTATGCAGTCCTAGACGCTGGGACTAGTGAACCCTTTACTAAGCACACCGCTCTCAGGTTCCTAGCCGCCACAGCTCCTCCAGGATCCAATGCCTGCTCACGTCCGCTTCTGGTGCCATTCCACGGAATCTCTGCTATTGAAAAGGGGATAATGCATCAGCGATGCCATTATTCTTCCCTGGCACGTGCGTTGCTCTAAACACCACATATAACCTCATATATAGCAGTACACATTTTTCATTAACCTGGCTACCCTCTGGTCCTTAGCTGACTGCCTGTTCAAAACATTGACCACTGCCTCATTGTCGATATTAAAATATACCTTCTTATCCCGCAACTCTCCGCCCCACAAATCCATTGCCACCAACAATGTAAAAAATTTGAAAAAGGCTATGCTCTTTCCTCCCTTCTGCCAATGTTCAGGCCACTTCTTGGAACATCACTTACCCCCCAGAAACACTCCAAAACCTCCTGAACCTGCCGCGTCTGAAAAAACTTCCCACAAAACTGGGTCCCCATGCAGACACATGGACACCCCATTACATTTTTCCAGAAATCTTAGCCAAATCTTGCAATCCTCCCTGACTGCTCCTGACAACCTGACCCTATGATGTGGGTACTTAGCCCCCGCCATAGACCGCACCATGTTTCTACAAAAAGTGCCACCCGGGCCACTACCCGACACACAAAATTGAGATGTCCCACTAACCTCTGCATGTCCACCAGTGTCATTTTGCGAGCCGCTAACGCCTTCTCATTCAACCCCACAAGCCTGCTCACCTTGGCGTGTGGCAAGCGTGAGGTCATGGCCACCAAATCCAACACTATCCCTAGAAAGGTCAACACCACTGCCGGCCCCTCAGTTTTATCCTCTGGCCAATGGCACTTCCAATTCCAGCATCAATGTCTGAAAAGCCTCCAGCATCCTCTGACATTCCTGTTCTTTGCCAGCATATAGCACACCCCACTGATGAAAAGAAAATCATCCAAATAATGCAACACTCCATCACAACCCGAACTGTAAGTAAAAACCCACTGAAAAAAAAAGAGCTAAAACGTTCAAACAATGCACATGAAATTGCACAGCCCATAGGCAATGCTTTGTCAACATGAATGTGGCCTTCGAACTGCATCCCCAGCAGCCAAAAATCTTCCGGATGCACAGGTAACAAACGAAACGCTGCCTTAATGTGGCACTTGGCCATGAACTCCCTGCAACCTTCCTTCCTCACCAAACCCACTGCCTAGTCTACACTGGCATAGGACACACCACAGTCTTCCGGTGAAATAAAATCATTCGCTGACATGCCCTCCAGCCGTGACAGATGGTGAATTAGTCAGAAATCTCCCGCAACTTTCTTAGACATGGCCCCCAACAGGGACACCACCAAGTCTCACGACAGATCCGTAAACGGCCCTATCACTCGCCCTGCTGTTGCCTCCTTGTGCAGCTTCACTCTCACCACTTCCACATTCTCTTGTTCAGACTTCAAACTTTTTCCACCCACTGCTGCATCCTTGGACCCTGATAACCCAATCTAAAACACTCGCGAAAACCTTCCCCCAAAATCTTGGCCCTTCCTTGGCCTTTCCCCACAACTCCTCGCCCTTCCCCCACC
Source organism: Ambystoma mexicanum (assembly GCF_040938575.1). Classification (NCBI taxonomy): domain Eukaryota; kingdom Metazoa; phylum Chordata; class Amphibia; order Caudata; family Ambystomatidae; genus Ambystoma; species Ambystoma mexicanum. The sequence continues at coordinate 737,375,585 of NC_090941.1, read as the reverse complement.
CTTCCCTCTCTCACCTGTTTGAAAACATTGTGTAACTGGATGCTGTCCAGCGCATCGGCTTCACTTGTGCCTAAATTTGCACACTGTTCTCGTGTAGCTTTCTTTATTGAATGGCCAACATGCTGCTGATGGCTGACCCTGAGTCCACCCTCCGAGGTCGGGTGACCATGAAAGGACTGTAAGGCATGGGTAAACTGCTTGCCGTATGCAGCATTGGTGCTGAACGTGTAGGTGCCATCCATTGTAGCCATAAGTCCATAAGTCCACGTCAATCTCTCCCCATACCGCTTCAATGTCCTCACCCATCCTTGCCTAAATTCTTTATCGTATCTCACCCATGCAAATCCCCCAAAACTCATGAACGCTTTCCTTATTATGTCCATGTATTTCAGTAATGTTATACATTTCAGAAAACTTCTCGCAATAAACACTTGCATATATAATAAATGGTGATGTCCAATTGTCAATTGTCACTGGCAGCCTTGGTCTTGCGGCCAGCTCCCCCTCTTCCTCCTTGGACCCTTCTTTCACTCTCACCTCATTGTGCAGGAGTTTAAAAACATCCACAAACTCACCTGCCCATATGTTTTCCTCTGTCGCCCCACCAAATGCGCACACAGCAGCTTTTTAATGTCCACATAAGGCATCTTCTTTTCCTTCACTGCACCCTCCTCAGTCCTCTCCTTAGGAACCTCTATTAACCTTTGGTCCAGAGGCTCTGCAACCTTGTCAGTTTGTACTTCCACAAAGGAGTCACTCCTTCCGCTCTCCCTCACCAAGACCCTTGCGGGCAACTCTCCATCTCCCCACCTGTCCCTTGTGCCCCAGCTCCCTCCCTGTGTGTCCCCCACCTCTTACCCAACCTGACCATTGCTGTCGACCACTCCCGTTCCTGCTCACCTCTTTCTGACCTGCCGTCACCTAGCTGTGTCATCCTGGCCTCCACTCCGACATCCTCCTCTCTTTCCTCACCTGGCTCCTGCTGCGGGGACAAAAACCATCAGCAGAGTCCCCCTGCCAATTGCGCTCCTGCTTCCCCCAGACCCATCTTCCCCATCAAACTTTAGACCCCTGTGCACCCTTTCCCTTCCCTGCAACCCACCTTGCTCCGCATACCCCCAACGCACACAATGTTCTTCCTCCAGCTCATCCTCCCCAGTGAAATACCATGATTGTTGCAAGCGCATACTCGGGCTGGGCAGCTGGTCCTCAGGCGAGCCCGGGCGTCTGTCCCGCTGCTCCTGTGATGTCTTCTCAGTGGGGTCGGGCCAACCCCTTCCTGCTCTTCTCTTCTCGGGCAAGCGGTTCTCTCCTCCATCCTGTACTCAGCCAGGCTATGGGGCCGTACTGTGCCCTCTAATCTGTCCTCTACCGCCTGTTGAAGAGGCCTCCCTCAAGCCCTCTCCTTCCACCTCCTCTGTAACCATGGGGGCCATACCAATCCCTCTGCGTACCAACCTATTTTGCGGTGAGGTCGTTTCACACCTTCCTCTTTCTTCGCTAACCAAAGGAGATAGAGTCCTCCTCCTCCCACCTGCACTCTTCTGTTGGCGTTTTCCTCCTCTGCCCCTCTGCACTGCTGCATCTCTCAAATCCAAATGACCCTAACCTCAATGCTCCCTTGACTTGTGCCCGCCTCTACCCCTATTCCTCCTCCGTTAGCAGCCTCAACCGGCCCCTTTGCCCCCAACCCACTACCTGTATCCCCTCCGTCTGCTCCCCCACTCTGTGCTGCCAGCCTAGGTACATCCCTCCTACTCTTTCTGGACCTTCTGTCCCATAACTCTCCCCTTCCTGCTGAATGGCTGCAAGCCACCACTGCTGCAAGGGCCCCGTCCAAAGCCGCTCTGCACTGTGGCCTCCCCTCCCCAGGCCCCCTCTTCCCTGTAACTTCACTTACTGCCCCCTCCAGCTGGGCTTTTGATTCCCTGCTAATAATGCTCAGAGCTTCTCGCAATGCCTGGGCATCCACCAAGCCCCTAGATCCAGAACCCTGACCTGCCATCCTGCTTCAATACCGAAAATTATTTCAAATTATTAACACCGGCCTCCGACGCACCTCATAATAGTTTTCTCCCGAGCCTGGTATATATATCTCCTTGCATGTCCTTCTTCCTGCAATATATTTTTGGGAAGTAATACCAGACTTCCTGAAATACATTGGGCCTCTTTACACGGATGGCGGTAAGGGAATAACGATGCCGGTAAGGGATTACTGGTATCGCTAAATTCCCTTGCTAATCACGACCCGAATAACCGCTAATAGCGGCATCGCTAAGAACGGTGCCTCTAATAGCGGGCAGTCCGCGGGCGCGTGACCACTCATGTCGCAAATAGCGGCATGGCGCTAATAGCAGACCATCACAAGCCATGCGGTGCCGCAAATAGCGGCATGCTTTAGGCCAAAAATGGCCATAATTGCCATAATGGCATGGAGGAAATACCGGCATCGTGGACCACCCGTTAAGAGACATGAGCAGTGTTCCCACCTGCCACAGGTGGCCACAATCAGCACAGGTGGAGGCAATGGAGACTGGGGCAGCACAAAAGGAGCACACCACACCCTTTCCCACACCACTTCCCACACCAAGATGGTTCCAATACTAGCAGCATTACATGGGCTGGAGGACATGATTGCATTGCAGCACCAACAACAACAGGCAGCACAGAGGAGACGCAGGAGAAGGAGGAGGAGGGTGAGACAGGCCCAGAAAGCCCCACCAGTGCACCTAGTCATACTCCAGAGGCAGCCACCAATCCCCAGGATCAGAGCCAGTCCATTCAACCTAACCCCTTAGCAGATACACACCCTGTACCGTCTGGACTGGGATACCATCACCACCATTGTGGGCATGATACACAAAGACATTGTGAGCCTCATAGACATCCGTACTGCCATCCCCAGGCACCTACCAGCATAGGGTAGGGCAGATGCATGGCATATCACAACCAGTATTTTCACACACGCTGAACCAGCTGCTCGATGCCCTCCTGAAGCACACAAGTGAACACATATCCCTGCCACGGACTGCCCAGGAGATCTCTAACACCAAAGTTGGCTTCTATTCACTGTCAGGCATCCCAAGTTGCATCAGGGCCATCGACTACATTCCACCCATGTGGAATTGGTGGTCCCACATGACAATGAGGCAGTGTACCGAAACAGAAAGCAATACCACTCCATCAATGTCCAAATGGTATGTGACTCAAACAAGATAATCACATATTGCTGTGCCCGATATCCGGGATTAACCCATGATTCAATGGTCCTGCGGAACTCCACAATACCACGCTACATGGAGCGACATGCTGGACAACGTGCGTGGCTACTTGGTGAGTAGCTGGGCAAGCACATGGCAGTGTGATGTGGATATTGATTGGGGGGAAGGGATGCATACTCCTACTGGGTGTGATTGGGGGGTAGAGATGCATACACCTACTGGGTGTGATTGGGGGGGAGAGATGCATACTCCTACTGGGGGTGATTGGGGTGGGATGCATACTCCTACTGGGTGTGATTGGAGGGGGGGTAGAAATGCATACTCCTACTGGGTGTGATTGGGGGGAAGAGATGCATACTCCTACTGGGTGTGATTGGGGGGAGAGATGCATACTCCTACTGGGTGTGATGGGGGAGAGATGCATACTCCTAGTAGGTGTGATTGGGGGGGGATGAATACTCCTACTTGGTGTGATTGAGGGGGGTAGAGATGCATACTCCTACTGGGTGTGATTGGGGGTTAGAGATGCATACTCCTACTGGGTGTGATTGGGGAGGAGATGCATACTCCTACTGGGTGTGATTGGCGGGGAGAGATGCATACTCCTACTGGGTGTGGACTGTCGTCTGTAGAATAAATGGACATACAGATGTACGCCAATGCCCACCAAGGCAGCCCACAATGGACCAGACACAAAACCACATGCAAGTTGGAAGCTGCACAACAAAGGAATCAATCCAATACGCCAAACATGACATATCTATCCACATGCACATTGCACATCATACCATACCCTATATGACACAAAGCAGCAACATGCAGCCAATATGCAAAATGGAAATGTGCGCTGAACAACATCGTAACAGATATGCGCCCTTGAGTGCATACTAAGGGATCACCTGTAGCCATTGTACTGAACCACACCACTACACCACTACTGAAGTGCCGCTTCACAGCATGGGGACATCGATTTCAGAATGGCAGTACACTAGCAGTGTGGTACAAACCTTGCCCGGGCCCAGAAACACTAATGACCTGTCCTCACCCAGAACATGGCAATAACTGCCGGAGGCATGCATGGTGCATGGCTACTTGCAAGGACTAGCTCACCCTCTCACATTGCAGTTACACTGATCGTCTACATGCATGCTGGGATTTGTGGATGCCAATCACGACGCAAAGTTAATTTGGGTGATATGTACAGGTTCCACTTGATGTAAACAGTAACACATCCCCATTCTTGCACCCATGCAGGTGATGCTGGCTATCCCCATAAGAGGTGGCTCCTTACCCCTGTACGGAACCCACAGAACAGGCACAAAGAGGAATACAATCGTGCACATACCCGCACCCGCGTCATAATTGAGCAGACATTTGGCCTTTTGAAGACAAGGTTCCGGTGGTTGTAGGACAAATGATCGAATCTAAATGGTCGACAGGACAAATGGACGACCCCAAAAGGTCGACAGGTCAAATGATAAATTTTTTTTTTGTTTTTTCACATTTTATTTTTTGGGGGGGTCCCCCCAACCCCCTTTTTTTTGCTTAAAACCACTTTTTTTCCCTAAACGAAAACCTAAAAAAATATATATAACTAAAAAGAAAATTTGATCATTTGACATGTTGACCAAATTGTGTCGACCTTTTGACTGTCGACCATTTGTCTGTCGACCATTTGACTAGACACCGGTTCCGGTGCCTCAGCAGATCGGGTGGGGCACTCCTGTATGGCCATGAGAAGGTGGCCAAGATCAATGGCATGTGTCATGCTGCACAATATGTGTATCAGACGGAATGTGCCAATGCCCCCTGACATTGAAATGCAACCACCTGATGAGGATGATGATGGGGATGAGGAGGGAGGAGATGGGGCTGCATGTCATGCAGGAGGTGTTGCCCAGGAGGGACGCGCTGTGCGTCAGCATCTGATCAACCAAATATTCTGATTCACATGGTCCTACTCAGTTGAATGGATGTGGGCATTTGTCCACTGGGTTTCGTGGTGAAGCGCACACTGGGCCCTGCCCCCCAATAAAGCTCACATACACAATGAAAAGGTCCAAGCATGTGTGTTGACTTGTCACCAGTGTGTTTAATATATTATGAGGTAAAGAAGTGCATGGACCCAACTACTCAAACACCCTTTCCCCCTACCCCCCACAACACTCCCAAAACACCCTTTCCCCCCTCCCCCCACAACACTCCCAAAACACCCTTTCCCCCCTCCCCCCACAACACTCTCATGTATGGCTGGTACAACGTTGCTGTCTTGCTGTACATGTGACAGCTACATCGGGCTGGCTCTATTTCCCATCCCCACTCCCACCATTAGGGGGTCGGAAGAGTGTGCGCCGCATAGATCGCAAGGACCGGCGCCGGGGGCTCATCTGCCTTGAGCTGGCAGAGGAGGAGGTGCATGGTCGTTCTTGTGGCTGTGGGGGGTTCCGTCTGTCCATAGCATCAGCTATGCGTGTGAGGACCTGCCTGACTAGTGCCATTTCCTCGCAGAGCCTGTTGGTGCAAGCTTCCATGCCCTGTCTGATCTCCCTTGCATTCTCCCTGCACTCCTCCCTCAAACGTGCTGCCTCATCAACATGCTGGCCAACCACCGCTGTTATCTCCTCCTGCCGCTGTCTGATGATGGCCATGTCATGGCCACTGTGTGTTGCTCGTGGGGTGGGTGCCGCACCTTGTTCTATGGGTCCAGCATCAGGTGAGGACACCAGTGGACTCCAGTACCCTGCCACCATTTCCTCGCCAGACTGGGCATGGCTGCAGGATTGTGATGTGGGGCGTGGGCTTGGTTCTTTTGATTTCTGGGGGTGTGCTCCTGCATGGCCAAGTCACAAGTGTCCTCCACATCGGACAGTGGTGCTGTGGCTGCTGCCTCGCCAATGGAACTGTTGGCAGCAGACAGTGGCCATTCCGTGGGTGGTTTGTGCATTGGGGGGATCACTGGAGTGGGTGCTGCTATTGTTTCTGTCATGGGTTCACGGCTTGGTGATGTGGGTGGTTTGCTGTGTTTGGCCCTCTGCGGGAGTGCACTCCTCCCTGTGCTCCTCGATGTGCTTGCAATGTTGCCTGCCTCCTTTCCCCTGGGTTGTTCCTTGATGGGGGGAGCCTGTGTTGCAATGTCCTGCTCATCGCTGTCAGTCTGTGAGCCTGTGGGGGACAAAGAGGGGGATGGCATTGGTGATAGGTCAACGTGCTTCATGCAGATGTTGTTCATCATGCTGTTCTATGCATTTGGACTTCATTTGTGGGCATACAGGTCGTTGGACTGTTGGGTGGGTCATTCATGCATGGGTCTGGATGGCACGTGTCTGTGGTGATGCGTGCATGAGTGTGTGTTAGGATGTGACCCTCACATGGTAGGGTTGTGTGCATGTATGTTTGTGGCCACATCCATGCGCTGATTTAGGGCTCAGATTTGGGGGGATACCTCATCTTTCACAGTGCAGTGTTTTATGTGGACACTCACCTCCATCTGACGATGTGGGTGCACCAGGCTCCATTTCGCCGACTCCCTCTATAGTTTCCACACCTATGGTGCTTGCGCAGGTCTCCTTCCACTCCATCAGTTTGATAGGGGATCCTCCACCGCCTCCTGTGGCCATGGCCAGGTTCCGATTGGCAGCCAGGATGCTGCGTACATGGAGGCGGAATCGTCCCACCGCTTCCTGCAATCTGCCCAGATTGCCTTTTTCTTTATTAGGGTGACACGCCGCATGTCATTTGCGAACATGTTGGCGGCAAGCGTCTTAGTGAGCATGATGAGCTCCTCATTGGTGAATCGCTCCTTCCGCAGCCGCTGCGCTCCTTTTTTGATTGCCTTGGGCATTGTCAGGGGGTCTTGGTCGATTTTGTATGGCACTGGTGTGGATGCAGGTCCTGGGGACAGAGGATGGCAATGGATTGTGTTTTTAAAGATGGCCGCCATGCTCTTTCCCGTTCCTGTGCGATGACGCTACTTCCGGTTCCGCATATTTACGGTGACCGCTAACAGCGGTCACTGCTAATGCCGTGTTGCAGGAGGTCAGAAGTGCTATCAGCGCTTTCATAGGTGCCGCTAAGGGTCTTTACGGGGTCTTTACCAGCATGGCGGTAGGGTCAATACCGGCATGGCGCTAAGCTCGTGCCCGCATACTCGTAATGGCACGCAATTAGCGCCCTCTCGCCTTCGCGGACACGTTGTTAGCGCCATGCCGGTTAAGGCGGTATCTTACCGCCTACCGTGTAATGAGGCCCATTATCTTAAATGCCCACTAACGGATGTCAGGGACTATGCTCACCTAAAGACACAAAAGGCTCTAGGCGATCAGCCTCCTGACTGGGAAAACGTAATTCCAACAATAATCCTAATAAAGCCTCCTAAATTAGAAAATTGTACTTGTAAAAATCTTCCCCCACCCTATCCAAGGCTGCAAGCAGTTGTAATTGCCTGTATGAGTAGCTGAACATAAACAGCTCACTCTCCCCAATATGCCAACCTTGATAAGGCTGCACCCCACACTGCCCACACATGGCCAAAAACCCACACTGCACTCGCTAGAAGCTGCCTGAAACAGAGGAGCCCCCACACCCCACTGATACTGCCCAGCATCTTCAAGGGGCTGCCACAGGCTTATGTCAGCAAGTGCCTGCTATCCCCCCACCAGGAGTGATTCCCAGTGGCGAGGTCTGCCCTAAACCTGATGCCCCCTGCTGCCCAAGGCTGCAGGAGCAGGCACAACAACTCCCGACACGGAGAAAGGTAAACAAACCGAGGACCAGGCTGCCAGCGCAACGTGGACCCATTAACCAACGGTAGGAGCGTGTGCTTTTATACAGCACCGCTTTCACAAACTTCCAATATATATATATATATATATATATATATATATATATATATATATATATATATATTTCTTTTTATAATAATAGCCAACCCACCAAGCCACCAGTGCCCCTACCCACCAAATACCTGGCAGTCCTTTACTGTTCAAACCCCAAGGCAGTCACAAAGCAGGGAAGGCACGGGACTAGTGACCAGGACAAACGCTACGTCCTAACCGTTGCCTGCCCCCTTATATACTCTGGATGGCGCGTTATGCACAGGCCAGCTCGCTGGCCTGTGCAGAGCCCAACAATACCCGGGGGGCCCCGCTTCTTCTTGCCCAGGCAGGTTCTCTTGGTTTAGTTTTGTATGTGTGGTCTTGACTGGAGAACATATTTCACCATCACACACAATCAATATATTATGCAGAAGAGGAAGAATGACTTCCATGCAACTTTGAAACATTGATAAAAAAAATACTTTGGTTGGGGTATGCAGCTGTGCATGGATTATAATAAAGAGCAAACTGCAACCGGCTTTATCATTGAGCCTTAACTTCTAACAGCTCCAAGCATATACACTGCTCAACACGATAGTGGCTAAAGCAGGGGAAAAACAGGTCTGGGGATAAGGGAACACATGTTGCAGAGGTAAATGGTATGTCTCTGTCCAGCAAGTGCATTAACAGTGACGCAGACTTTAGTTCATGAAAACGAATGCTTCCATACGGCTTCTTTCTGTGCATGCTGCCGACTGCCCAGACCACCACTCTGCCCCATCCCCACCGCTGCTGAAGGCCCATGATGAGAGAGAGGTCTTGGCTTATACTTTCATCCCTTAAAATGTGCAAATGCAATTGAACTGATCCCCCATGCCTTGGTGGCAGATGTGGGACCCCCTGTGACACAGACAAATATAGCTTACTAGCTTTTCTTAAGTGGTCACTTTGGGTTTTTAGGCTTCCTTTCCTGCTTGCTGCCATCCTTAGTTCCATGCTGTGCAGACGCAATTCAGAAGTCAATAAATGCCCCTACCTTCCATGTAGTTACTCAACCAAACCTGCCCTCCATTAATGCCAAAGGAATCCTCCCATTTCTCTGGCTAAATCTGACATAAATAAATAAATAAATAAATAAATAAATAAATAAATAAATAGCTTAATGATTTATCTAGGATTTACTTTGTTACAGAATGCTAATGTTTAAAAATGAAAGTTAAAATGAGTGCACATCGGCTCAGTGGATCAGTGGATCTGTACTGGAGTGATCCCCCCACCCATCCCTGCACCTGCACTGTGATCAAATTATTTCATTAATTTATCATATTATGTATGTACAAATTAAACACAAGCAAGCACTGATTGCACTTGTCATTGGGACCGCTGACACTACCAGTGCCACAGCACTGCCGGGATCCAGAGGGCCCTGAGTCCATCTGTGACAGTATGTGAGTATATCATGCAGCAGGGCAAGGTTCTTACAGCCATGTTAGTACATGTGCACCACCACTGCATGCATGCTTGGCAATGTCATTGTGCACTTGCTGCCTCAATGCCTGCCATCTCGTTATGATCAATGGCAGCTGCAGCATTCAGTGGCACTAAAGTCATTGCTCCTCCAGCCACTGAGCACTGTCTTCATGATGCCCCTCCCACAGTTCTTGCCACACTGCCACCGTGACAGTGCTCACCGTTAAGCGATAAAGCCACGACTCATCATTCCTTATTTCCTCCTTGTGGTCCCTCAGAAGGAAATCCAGAATGATGAGCAGTGATGTTGAGGAACCCCCACAACCCCCAGGAACCCCAGCATGTATCCCCGCACTGAGAGCTGCAGAGGAGCATGCAACCCTGGTGAATACAAATGTAATTCAAAAAGAACATTTGAATACTATTTGGCATTACACTTTGACAGGTCCTTCCAAGCATCATCTGTCAGCGGCAGTTGTGGCCGGTCTTTATCTTCTCCATATATTGTATTTTTGCAGAGGTTCTCTCAGTCAAATGGTCCAGTCCACACACCCAGACCCATCCACAGATATGCCTTAAGTTCAAGCATGCCCAGTACATAATGGTTTTAACTCTCTGGAATCTGCACTTCCCATGTTTCTTGGGGGCTGGTCCGGTCCCAGATACAGCCTTCCGGCCCCAGTGGTCCACTTGTATGTTGGTGTCCTTATACTCTGGATGTCCCTTGCACACTGAATTAACACATAATCAACTGGGATTGTTCCTTGTTTGCTTCCACAGCCACAGCATCACCTGCTCCCCTGCATCGTCCCACAATTCTTCCGGCAACAACTGGTGGACGAGTTCATCTTAGATGGACGTCAACTGATCGTTCAGGTAATCTTGTACTTCTTCACAGGCAATAACCCACCTAATTTTCTTGCCTCCATCTGTGATATTTCAAATCATCCTTTTTGCCGAATGCTGATTAGATCTTCTGTTGCCTTCAATTCCTAAATTCCATCTATCTCAGTAACTAAAGCTAACATTGAAACCGTCCCAGAGCGACCCTCTAGGTTTCTCTGAATTGACTTTCTGCCGGATAGCATGTCTCCCTGGTTGACCAGTCTAATTGCTGCACCTGCCAAGCAATTGGGCAAATTAAATGTGACTGGAAAGTTCAGAATTGGTCAAACAAAATGGATTGCACCAAAGGTTGAGCTTACAAATGTCCACTTTTCTGCGTTCCATTGTGCAAAATTAGATACCACGTTATCTGTGAATGTATTACTACAACTTTCATAGAGTAATTAGATTAAAAACACAGAATAACACTTTCTGACCAACAGTGCGGATTCAGATTTTCTCTGTAAGGAATCCTATATCAACAGTCCATTTGCTTTTCCTGAATTCAGTGTCCCTCCTGCTATAATTGCATGTGCATTTGAATTATAAAGTTAAAGTAATGGGTTCCTGATGCTTGACTTTCTTTCGTGGGCAGACAAATTCCTGGTGCAACTGATGTATTTGGCGTATTTTACCAAGGGACAGTTACCCTCCTTGGATAACGGGAGAGTCCCTATCTTCCCACGTTCTTTACACAAAAGCGAGCTGCATAAAATTAATGAAATGCTAATATTTCAATTCTTGTAAATAACAGCTTGATTCTCTTATCTTCCTTTCCTAATAAATACCACACTGTAAGGTGTGCACGTTTTAATGCAAAATTGGCTTTTTCCAGTGCGACAGCTATTTGTAATTTTATTTGTGCTAATTCGTAGCATCTTATTTTTGTAACAGAGCATTAATTTAGGGGGAACTATGAAGCAATAGTTCACACTGCTGTTCCTTCAAAGTTTGGCATTTAACAGTTTAATTAAGTGCATAAACAATAGGGTAGGGTTCAGACATTTTTAATTTAACAATTCTCTCATCTTCCTCTCGGGATGAGTTTCTGAATAGCAAAGTGTGCACTCATCAGTCATTGGGGGTTGAAAGTCTTTTTGTGATATTCCCCCTTTCACCCGCAGGGAATTCTTAATCATTTCTGGGGGGCCTTGAGTGTTTCCTGAACACGAAAGCCTTGGATATGAAACACTCCCTTTTGTTTGGTGGTTTGAACTTCTGGGTTAATTGCCACAACAAGCTAGACACAAGGGGCCTCATCACAAATTGGATGATAATCCAGCGCAATTTCTGCTGAGCGGAAATAGCATTACCACCGGTTCATACAGCAGTATTAGCACTGCATCACAAGCTGGCGTGAACGTGCCCCCGACTCTGGTGTTAATGCTATTAGCGCCGACGGAAATGTGGCATGGCCAGAACAGGAAGCATTGCAGCAGCCATTTTGAAAAACAAAATCTATTCAATATCTCCACTTCCTGCTGCGATCAACTCCTGGAAAGAAGCCAAAATTTCTCAGGACAGGATCAGAGGCAAGGTGGCAGAGCAACATCCAAAATTTAGTGAGGGGGAACTGATGGTCCTCACAGATGAGGTCCTTGACCACTGTGACAAGCTATATGGCAGTCGACAGTGGAAGACCACTGGACAGCACAGGACAGCCATCTGGCATGCTATCAGCCAGCAGGTGACAGCAGTGGCAAGTCTACCCTGGGATGCACAGGACTTCCACAAGCGGTGGAACGGCCTGATGGTCAGAGTGCGGGGATGCTTTCCCAACACCACCTGGAGTCCCTGGCGACTGGAAGAGGCACTGTGGAGCCACTGGTCCTCACTGCCTGGGAGGAAAAGTGCAGTACAGTGCTGGACATAAAAGGAATTGAGGGAGTCGGCAGTGCGCAGGCAGGTGCAGGCAGCCAGGAGCCAGGAGGTGAGTCAACCTCCCCAAACACAAGTGCATGCACAAATGATAGCCCAGCATAAGATGTCCCGTAGACAGGCACACATGTCTGCAGACCCAGAAGCTCGGTATGCAAACAGGGTGGCGTGATGGGGTGGCACATCAGCCACCCTCCAGAGCAGCCATGGAGCAGGACACCAAGGGCAGCCCTAAGAATCACAGCAGTGGGAAGGGGTAGCAAGTGACCTTACCATATGCCATGCACACCACACCATTACTGGCGCATCCTGTGCCAGCAGGATTAAAGTGTGTGAGAGACCAAAACAAAGTGCAGCAGTGACACCAGCATGTGGCGGGTCCAGTTGGCATGCTCCATGTTGCCATGGCAGACAAGCCACAGGGAAGTACACGTCCCCCACACTGACATGTGATCAGCCTGCCAATTACCATGCATCACAGTGCAGCCTTCCTGGCTGCACAGCTGTGCCCCGTAGAGCCATAGAGTGGGCGGGACAAAGACTGATATGCAAATGAATATTTCCCATCTGCGAACGTTACAGAAGGCAAAAAGCAATGGCTGTGAAATCTCAAAGTGGAAAACCACCACTGAACAGGTTATCATGAATTGTTGTTTCTGGAGATGGGCGCTGCTACCTATTTTGAAAAATGCTTGCAAGGAACTTGGGGTTGATCACCCTGAGTTACCTGAGGGAACCCAGACGTGGACTCCCTGCTCACTGTGTTCAGAGAGGCAGAGCTCCACCTCACTGATGAGGCCCAAGAAGGCTAAAACACATCTATGGGGTTGCTGTTGGTACTCTCGTTCAAAAGGGAATTGCCATAGCATTTTGGTGCTGGACTGCCGAAGTGGGCAGGAGAAAGACTGATATGCAAATGTATATTTCCCATCTGTGAAAGGTACAGTGAGCAAAAAGCAATGGCTGCAAACTCTCAAAGTGGAAAAAAACACAGAACAGGTTATCATGCAATGTTCTTTCTGGAACGGGGTGCTGCAACCTTTTTTGAAAAAGCCCATAGAGCCTTGACAGTGCCATGGACTAAGCCACCACCCCTACCACCACCATGCCAGTACCCCCCAGGGAGGAGATGTGGGGGCATGAAGGACCACAAGCATGCATGCCAGATGTCAGCTGCCCCAACAAAGACACTCAGCCCCCCCCCACACAGTGGCCAAAGACCAACTGGCCATGTGCCACACACTACTACAAGCAACCCCATGATGCTGGGCCCACATGCAATCCACCCAGACCAACCATGCCCATTTGCCCATATGTGTGGGGTCCATAACCTGTACCATAGTAAATGTGTCTTGCATGTCAACACACCTGGGGGAACCATACCTGACAACATTTCCTAAGTCTCCTACATGCACCCATGCATCGCCAGAGGCATCAGAGGAGGAGGAGTTTGCATGGCCATCTGGGAGCTGCGCATCCAATCCCTCAAAGTCTGCCACCACCACCCTGCAAAGGCCCAGTCAGGCTACACTGAGGCAGATGTCCTGCCATGCAGCACCGCAGCACAGCAGGGCCAAGCCAATTGCCACACCACAGGCCACCAGGAGCAGCGCAAGACACACTGCACCCACTCCCGCAGCTGAAGGCTCAGACACCAAGGCCACACCTGCTGGCAGGGTGACTGTGGAGTCACAGGGGGCCACCAGTCCTGTTTTACCACCTGCCGAAGGGTCACATACCTCAGAGAGCCCTCCATGTCACTGGTGTCCACAGACCCCAGAGAGCCCTCCATACCACCAGCATCCACAGCCCCTGAAGAGCCCCCATGCTGCCAGCGTCCACAGTCCCAGAGCCAGACATTGACACATGCTCTTATGGAACCCCTGATTACAGCCCAGGGCCAGTGCACAGCCCCTCTCCCACACAGCACACACCAACACACAGCACGCTGCTGCAGAGGCTCGAGGAGATGGAGCAAAGACAGCAGGAGATGGAGGCAGTTGGCCACACGGACTCCAAACATCTGCTGGCCATAAGAGACAGCATTCAAGAGGGCGAGACAACTGCCAATACAGTAGTGTAGTTACATCATTTGTGTAGTTATTAGCACCACCACCCCATTTGGACATATGCTTCACAGCGCATGTGTGCTGGCTTTTCTACTCATCCACTATCCAGGTCCGTTGTCCTCTGAGCCACTCTCTGTATCCTGGCAGTGTGCTATTCCGTAGGACCATGGCATTGTGGGTGGAACCAGGGTAGCGGCATAGCAGTAGGTGATGTACAGGTTGGGGTCACAGGTCATCTATAATTTCCGGGAGTGGTAGTGCTTGCGGTTACAGTACACTGCTTCGTGGGGAGCCACGAGTGCAACATGGGTACAGTTGAAGGCACGCCCCTGAATGCTCACACCAGAGAAAATACGACACGCTATTAAAGAAAGGCCCAAGTCAATCTTGTAAGGATAAAAAGTTTATCTCAAACGCAGATGAGAGCACCAGTGTCATGATGCCTACCTCCGGGCATCCGGATCAAGCCCATCAGCCCCTGGAGCAGGCATCCAGGTATTTAATAAAGCCCCAGCAGCCCCGGCTGGGGGCTGTCTGGGTTCAGTCCTGGCGCCTTAGGCACCAGGCTCATAATAGAAATCAGTCCTGGCGCCATAGGCACCAGGCTCATAGACTTTACTTACCGCATGCAGACCAGGCTGCAAATGAATACAAGCCAACGTGAGGCCTGGATGGGACTATTTTTCTACAGGGACTATTTTTTACTCGGGTGTGGTTCTAGGGACTTCTTACCTGGAACACTTTGGAGGCTATTTAAACCACGCCCGAACAGCAGCACATGCTTCGTGTTATTCTGCATCCAGCAGGGTAATGCTCACCGTGCCTGCAGTCAGCATCCAGTCTTCAGCCACGCCCGTCTCGAATCCAGAGCTCCTAGCAATAGAAGAAAGAAGAAGGAAAGGTTAGAAAACAGATATTATTTCAATCCTTACCTGAATTCCAGATCCATCACGTCTTCGAACTTGAAAAGGATATTATTCTACACGCGTCGCATCGCCAGCTGCAGCGCCGCGCCATACTCACCAGTCCTCACAGCATTTTTCGATCCGGCGCAGCCTCCATCATTTTCTCTGCCGAATTCCACCATCTAGGAGACAAAAGAAACATAAGGTGAGCTGAGAGAGCCAACAAATACAACCTCTCCACCATAGTCTTGCCTGATTAACAACCGGAGGCATTATTCTGTAACAAACCGCAACTTCTTACGCCACACCTGTAAGGAGAGAGAAACCAGCAATTTAAGCACACACATCTTTTGCCGGACAGTGTTGGGTAATACAGACTCTTACCTCAACACCATCAGCTGCCACAAGACAATCTTCCCTTGGACCCAGCTGCAACACAAGAAAGGAATGTACACGAGTGAACATCGGACATATTGAACTCTTTGAACTTTATACTTACGGGTTCTCGCCTGGAACCTCAGAGTCAATATTCATCCGGAACTCTTCCAACGCCCTCAAACCAGTGAAGTAACTGGTATCTATGTGCCCCTGCATTCCACGCAGGATGGAGAGCTCATCATTTACAATCATAAGGTGAGCTTACAGAAAGTGAATATCGGTGGTAATTAGTGGGGAGAACAGTGGGGTGCCATTATTAAAATCCACAGGTGGCTGAATGCCTTTCTCCACTTGCAGGAGAATATTTCTACGGGTCAAGCAGACGAGATTAGGCGGTCCAGTCCAGTCTGTCATCTCTGCACTACGCTTCACGTTGGAGGAGGTCGCAGCTGTCCGATCGACGCCCCTGTGGGAGCCAGGTGAGCGTAACAGAACACGAAGCCTATCTACAAATTCCCGCCCGGGCGTTATGGAAACCTCCGAAACAGACCAACTAGCCCAATTATTAGGGGAACTTAGGGCAGAAGTGCACTCTGCGCGCCAAGAGACTAATGCCCTCAGGAGAGAACTGATTGTGTCAAAGGAACGCACAGATGATCTTTCTAGACAACTGCTGCAAAATTAAGCTGGGCAAACACCTCTACCTGGACTCGGGGGGGAAACCCAGCTCCTGTTTCATCGAGCAATCCTGTGCAAGTAATCCTACCAGGTGCTATTCCTTTAGCTCCACCTGAACGCTTTGCTGGGGACCCAAAAAGGTTTGCAGTGCTTATGAATCAATGCTGCTTGCACTTTTTATGCAGACCTGGAGCTTTTCCAAATGACCAAGCCAAAGTAGCCTTTGTACTATCATATCTTAGTGGCAGCGCAGCTGACTGGTCAATTCCACTAGTCAACCAGGATGATCGTCTTCTTCGGGATTTTCAGGGTTTTCAAAGAAGCATGGAGAGACTATTCGCCAGACATTCACAGGGAAAGGCCCTGGATAACGAACTTTTATCCCTTCGACAGGGTAATCAGGATCTGCTAACCTATGTCGCAACCTTCAATAGGTTGGTGTTGGAAATCGGATGGCCTGAGGAGAAACGAATTACATTATTTCATCGTGGGCTTCGGGGGGAACTCAAAGATGTTTTGGCTCAAGTTGTGAACCCACCTCAGGATTGCGCAGAATATATAGACTTAGTGGTCCAGTTAGACCACCGACTTCAGAATAGAAAGGCTGAGCGAGCTAAGTTCGAGAGTCGGGTATGGGTTAAACCCAATGTCACCCCCAAAGGAACAGATGCATCAGAACCTATGCAGATCGGGGGGGGGTTAAAGGACCCTTAACTCAAAAGGAAAGAGAAAAGAGACGGCAGATGCAATTGTGTCTGTACTGTGGAACTGCAGGACATATTGTACGGGATTGCCCTATAAAACCACCCAAGAAAGTAGTAGGAGTTGCTGACAAAAGTCAAATAGAGCCTGATTCGGGAAACGACCACACCTGACAAGCATAGAGGTCCGCTTGCCGAGCTAAAAGAAGGACACTCAGACCTCCCACCTAATTATACCAATGGTCCTAATTGATCCAAGGCAGCCATCACGTATGCACGCAGTAATGGCATACATTGATAGCGGGGCCGTAGGAAACTACATGGACAACAAATTGACCTCAAGGATGAATCTACCCCTTTGCAAAAAGACTGCTTTGGATGTCATCACCACAGTCGATGGAACTGAAATTGCCTCTCGGCCTGTAACTCATTCCACTACTGAGCTGACACTGTTGGGTCAAGATGGGCATCGAGAAACTATTGTGTTTGATTTAATCAAGGCCCCGCAATTCCAAATAATTCTGGGAATGCCATGGTTGGAAACACATAATCCTTGTATTGATTGGCGAGAGAAGAGAGTGACCTTCCCAGATTGTGCACACACCTGTTACCTGGAAAAATCCTTGAACAAAAGCCTGGCCCCCGTTACTAATCCAGTTGTGCAGTTACCTCAGGAATATCAAGAATTTCAGGATGTTTTTCAAAAATAACAGGCAAATACCTTACCACCTCACAGATCATACGATTGTCAAATTGACCTAGTACCCGGTGCACAACCTTCATGCAGTAGAATCTACGCCCTTATGGAACCCGAAAATCTTCACCTATGACAATATCTGGACCAATACCTTGCTAATGGCTTCATTCGTCCATCCAAATCTCCTGCATCCTCAGCTCTATTCTTCGTGCCTAAAAAGGAAGGTGACCTTAGAACGTGCATAGACTACCGTGCATTAAATCAGATTACAGTAAAAAAAACGATACCCATTGCCTCTGATCCTCGAATTACGAGACCAAGTAAAGCATGCTTGTATCTACACTAAGTTAGACCTCCGAGGGGCATATCATCTGGTACGTGTAAAGAAAGGCGATGAATGGAAGACCTGCCTTTCGCACCAAGTATGGGTTATTCAAATACCAGGTGATGCCCTTCGGGTTGTGCAATGCACCAGCAGCCTTCCAGTATTTTATGAACGATGTCCTTCGTGAACTCATTGACGTCTGTGTTGTCGTATACATAGACGATATTCTAGTGTACTCCTCCTCAGAATCAGACCATGTGAAGCATGTTTGTGCAGTCCTAGAGAAACTACGCCAGCACAAATTATACGCAAAATTGGAGAAATGTGTTTTTCATTCTACAGACGTTGAATTCCTGGGATTTATCCTGACTCCAAAAGGAGTTCGAATGGTCTCTCGAAAGGTAGACGCAATCCTCAAGTGGCCATCACCCAGTTCTGTTAAAAGGGTACAAAGCATTCTTGGATTTGCTAATTTCTATTGCAGATTTATTCCTGAATTCTCACATATTGTACACCCCATCACAGCACTTTTGCGAAAAAACAAACATTTTTTGTGGACTGAAGAGGCTGAAACAGCCTTCCAAGAGCTAAAATCGAAATTCACCTCTGCACCTGTCTTAAAGCATCCACGCCCTGAGCTTCCATACATAGCTGAAACCGATACATCCACTTTAGCCATGGGAGCTTTCCTGTCCCAGAAGGATCCCGAAACCGGTCAACTTCATCCAGTAGCATTCTGGTCAAGAAAGTTCTCAGCACCCGAATTAAACTATGCGGTTACTGATAAGGAGTTATTAGCCATCAAGTCCGCCTTCAAGGCTTGGCGGCATTATCTTCTCGGTGCCAGGCATACCATCACTGTAATCACAGATCACAGGAATCTGCAGTATTTGAAAACAGCCAAGGCCCAATCATCGCGTCAACTTCGGTTGGCATTATTATTTGCCGAATTCGATTTCGTGATCACTTATCGACCAGGTTGTAAAAACGGCAAGGCAGATGCCCTATCCCGAATATGGGTGGGAGAAGTATATTCGAACCCGGAATCGGTGCCTATAATTTAAGAACAAAGAATTCTTGGCATAACTACTCTACAGACTCTAGAAGACATTCATTTAAAAATCCAACAACTTTTTGATCCAGCAGCCCTGCAGGACTTGGTAAAGAAAGGCCAAGATTATTCAGTCATCAATGACCTGCCTTTCGATCAAGGATGTCTATTTCTACCACACAAGGAACTACAAGAACTAGTCATCTCCAATTATCATGACGCCCTTATGGAAGGACACCCAGGTATCGCAAAAACTGAAGCTAAAATGAAAAGACAATTCTGGTGGCCCACCTGGCGAAGGACGTAAAGTCATTTGTGATGTCTTGTGGTATCTGCGCCCAAAACAAAAGTCAGAAGAAAAAAACAGCTGGCCTTTTACAACCTTTGGATATTCCACCTACACCATGGCACACCTTGTCTTTAGACTTCATTACAGATCTACCTCAGTGTAATGGATTTAACACCATTCTAGTTATTGTGGATCTTTTTTCCAAAATGGCCCACTTTATTCCTTTAAAAGGATTACCTTCCGCTTCGATTTTGGCCAAGGAATTTCTCAAAAACATTGTTCGAATCCATGGATTTCCTTCCGTATTGGTCTCTGACCGAGGTAGTCAATTCATTTCGCAATTTTGGAAGAAATGCTGTCAATTGGCGCAAATTGACATAAGGCTATCAACCAGTTACCACCCCCAAACTGATGGTCAGACAGAGAGGACCAACCAGACTCTTGAACAATACCTACGTTGTATGCTACACCAAACCGAAAGCAATTGGAAAGATATTTTATGGATTTCCGAACACGCATACAATAACTCCGTACATTCAGGAACCGGACAAAGCCCCTTTTATACCATATATGGACATCATCCCCGAACCTCAGAACTCAATTTGCCTCAATTCGCCACTTAGAAATGCCTGCAGTGACTCATCTGCACTCTACTATTACACAAGCCTTTAAGGAAGCAATAGAACACTTGAAACAAGCAAAGGAGAAATACAAGAAAAATGCTGATTGACATAGAAGTGAAACTCCAAAATACCAGATTGGAGATCAAGTTTGGCTAGCTACAAAACACATACCTCTAAAGGGAACTCGAACTTTCAATCCTAGATATTTGGGACCTTACACCATTAAGGCCATTATCAACCCGGTGGCCGTCAAATTGGAATTACCCTCTAATTTGCGGATTCATCCTGTCTTTCATGTTTCACTTCTAAAACCAGTTCAACCTGGGACAAGTTTAACCAAACCACCTGACCCCATCCTAATAGATGGAGAACCTGAATTCGAGGTAAAGAATATCCTCGACTCTAAGATGGTTAAATCAAGACTTTTTTATTTAATCGACTGGAAGGGTTACGGACCACAAGAAAGATCATAGGAACCTAGTGACCACGTTCATGCACCTCGGTTGGGGAAGAAATTCCATCGGAACTTCCCAGACAAACCAGGACCAAGGGGAAGAGCAAGAGCAACTTTAAGAGGGGCCTTGGGGGGGCGTGCTGTCATGATGCCTACCCCCGGGCATCCGGATCAAGCCCATCAGCCCCGGGAGCAGGCATCCAGGTATTTAATAAAACCCCAGCAGCCCCGGCTGGGTGCTGTCTGGGTTCAGTCAGGCTCATAATAGAAATCAGTCGTGGTGCCATAGGCGCCAGGCTCATAGACTTTACTTACCTCATGCAGACCATGCTGCAAATGAATCCAAGCCAACGTGAGGCCTGGATGGGACTATTTTTCTACAGGGACTATTTTTTACTCGGTGTGGTTCTGGGGACTTCTTACCTGGAACTACTTTGGAGGCTATTTAAACCACGCCCAAACAGCAGCACATGCTTCGTGTTATTCTGCATCCAGCAGCGTAACGCTCACCGTGCCTGCAGTCAGCATCCAGTCTTCAGCCACGCCCGTCTCGAATCCAGAGCTCCTAGCAATAGAAGAAAGAAGAAGGAAAGGTTATAAAACAGATATTATTTCAATCCTTACCTGAATTCCGGATTCATCACGTCTTCGAACTTGAAAAGGATATTATTCTACACGCGTCGCATCGCCAGCTGCAGCGCCGCGCCATACTCACCAGTCTTCACAGCATTTTTTGATCTGGCGCAGCCTCCATCATTTTCTCCGCCAAATTCCACCATCTAGGGGACAAAAGAAACATAAGGTGAGCCGAGAGAGCCAACAAATACAACCTCTCAACCATAGTCTTACCTGATTAACAACCGGAGGCATTATTCTGTAACAAACCGCAACTTCTTACGCCGCACCTGTAAGGAG
Source organism: Ambystoma mexicanum (assembly GCF_040938575.1). NCBI lineage: Eukaryota > Metazoa > Chordata > Amphibia > Caudata > Ambystomatidae > Ambystoma > Ambystoma mexicanum. The sequence goes on along the minus strand of NC_090941.1, from coordinate 737,354,232 downwards.
AGAGAAACCAGCAATTTAAACACACGCATCTTTTGTCGGACAGTGTTGGGTAATACAGACTCTTACCTCAACACCATCAGCTGCCACAAGACAATCTTCCCTTGGACCCAGCTGCAACACAAGAAAGGAATGTACAAGAGTGAACATCGGACATATTGAACTCTTTGAACTTTATACTTACGGGTTCTTGCCTGGAACCTCGGAGTCAATATTCATCCGGAACTCTTCCAACACCCTCAAACCAGTGAAGTAACTGGTATCTACGAGCCCCTGCATTCCACGCAGGATGGAGAGCTCATCATTTACAAACATAAGGTGAGCTTACAGAAAGTGAATATCAGTGGTGATTAGTGGGGAGAACAGTGGGGTGCCATTACTAAAATCCACAGGTGGCTGAATCCCTTTCTCCACTTGCAGGAGAATATTTCTACGGGTCAATCAGACGAGATTAGGCGGTCCAGTCCAGTGTGTCATCTCTGCACTACGCTTCACGTTGGAGGAGGTGGCAGCTGTCCTGGTCCGATCGACGCCCCTGTGGGAGCCAGGTGAGCGTAACAACCAGCAAATAACTCTGCTGCTAAGAACGTTCTGCCAAAAAGTAGTACAAGCAGAATCTTATAAAGTAAAACATTGTCATAGATGATGCAATACATACAATAAAACCTGCGCGGCTGATTAGATGGACCATAACAGGTACCACCTTTATCCATAAGCGATGGCAGTTTATTGGTCCCAGCCCAGTCCGTCTGTCTTCGATCATGTGGGTGCTGCGGGGCTCATCTTCTTCTCATGTTGAAGGTCAGATAACAAATTAATTATACTCCTACTATACAACTTGTTTTATCACCCATACTGTGCACTTGGCAGCCCTTAAGACAGACACACATAAGGTTCTGGGGCACTCCAATGTTCACACGCACATTTCACTCACTCCCTCCGCGCCATCCAGTTCCAAGGTCTCCACCCTCGTTTTGAACTATCATTTATCCTTCCCAGCACCTCACAATACAAATCACACGATTGTTGCTTCAATTATATGCCCTGTCCAGCCTCTTGGAGCATTTCAGGACTTGTTACTTTGGGGCTGGTGGTCAAAGGGCACCTGGTGCCATGGAATTTGGGAATCTTAGGGTTTAGTCAGTTATATGGGCTATAACTCATGGTCATCCAGGAATGGGCCGGGTCATGCTTCGGTCAGTGTGAAATAACATGCACACCAGACACCGGTCTGTGATTGCGACCTTGTAGGGCACATTCCTCTTGGGTGAAAAACACATATTTACAACACTTTTGGGAACAATGAATAGACGGTGTGGAAGGTGGGGGTGTGAACTGTCCTTATGGGGGCTCGGGCATGACTGGAGATTTCTGTGGCCTTGTGGTTTTGGGCCTAGTGCATGTAATGCTGCATTTACCGTGCAGGCCTTCCCTTCCACCTCAGATTTTTTATATTTACACAAAATAGCGATGCTGCCTGCGCCTTGGATCACACCATGTAGTTACACTATAATTGGTTATATTAACATGGAGTCCTGCTAATGCATCTTGCCTTACTCTAAAGTGCCTAGGGGGGGACAGGGCTGCCCAGTCCAGGGCATCAATCACATTTGGCATTTGGGCAACAGCATAGAACTGTGCCTTCATATCATTTACCTGAACTGGGGTAGTAGGCAGTGATATGTGGCGTTGCACTTTCTACAAATGGGCTTCCAGCACCTGGCCCAGCACTGCACAGAATGTGGGCTGTGCCATGCATGCATTATGGCCACTGGGTGCTGAAAGGTGCCAGTTCCGAGGAATTGTAGGACAGACACTAGCTTCAGCAGTGGGGGCACAGCTGTCCGGATGTTGAGCCTGCTCCCTTTGTCGCCCTGTATTGTGGTCAGCAGCTCTGTTATGATCTCTCTTTTGAGGCGGTATAGGGTGACCAACTAGCTGTCAGTGATGATCCAGGGTCAGGGTCTAACCATGGGGATCGGTGCACGTCTTGCCTGGGTTCTCATCCTCATTCTTCTCCTCCTCCTCCCAAACTCCCCCGTTTTCCCTGTGCCCTGACCTGATTGTCCTGCCTCTCTACTTCCAGCTGAAGCATGAGCAGCTGCCTGTACCAGTTCACAGTGGCTAGTGGCAGTATGGTGTTGGAAACAGTGTTTGGGGTAGGGGTGTGATTTATGTAGCACTCTGGGGTAGATTGGGATCACCTGTGGCTTCATTTCAGGCACCTGTGTTCATTTACCTCCAGCGGGAAGCTGGAGGTAACCGCACCATGTTGACAGCTGTATTAATGCCGGTTTCCAGCGCTAATACTGCTGGACATGGACTTGTGATGCGGCTGTTTTTGCACCTCTTGTCACTGGCTGTAATAGCACGGACTGTAATAGAACCAGCTGTAATAGCGCTGGCTGATTTTACGGTCAGCAGTATTTGCACTGGATCATGATCCGGCGGAGTGGTATTGGTGGCACTAATTCAGTTACCACCGCTGTTAAGGGTTGAAGAGTTATGGGGAAGCCTATCTCCTCCTCCTATGAAATACAAGACACGGATGAAAGACCAGAAATATCGCAATCACCCATTCTATTTTGAATGAATTCCCAACAGACCAATGGTTGACAAATATGTCAAGAGGTACCGCTTCAGCCAGCCCTGCAGGCCAGGTGCGCGACAAATCTACCACAGACTGGATGAGGAGCCCCAGGCTGCAACCAAAGACACCTGAATCGACAGTATCGATTAAAGCGCCAAGAAGCCATGTTGCTGACGTTGTTAGACACACCACGACTCAGCAGCGTTAGACATGTAGCACAGGTGCCATCCTCACTCCGGGACATAAACACACACGGGAATACATGAAGAACATGAGCGTACAGTTCTAAAGTTAGAGGACAGACACATCTACATATTGTCATTGTTTTTTATTATTTTGCCATTAGTCAAACGCAGCAACGTAGATACTGCAAGAAGCAAGAGATCCTGAGCAACGTTTGCAGATGCTTACATGTGAATAACCTTATGGAACTGCAGGAGCACCTATGGGACCTGACAGAACCAAGTGTGACTAACCTATGGAGAATGTAGTACAGCACAAACATCGTAGAAACAACATTATAATGGTTTAGGAAAATGACAACAGGCCACAGGCCTCTCAGCAAGAGACGAACTGAGCTGAATTCAGGCTGAACAAAGAGCAAAACATGTGAGACAAGACCCGCTACCAAGGTCACAAGATATGGATGACATTCCATTCCCTGAACGAAAGTAGCAACAGCTGCAGTAAATACAAATAATTCCTTATAATTCAGAGCTGCACAGCTCAAAATCATGGTCTCCGAAACACGTGACCCGGCTGACACGGACAAAGAACAGCGACCAAGAGCTGAGAACCTTTGCAGATGCCAGGCCTGGGGACGTCAGCTCAAGCAACCACAGTTTAGTATCCTGGTGGTCGGTAGCAATGGGCAAAAACCAATGGCAAGACCCTCACACTGCAACATTGTGATAGTGACTTGGGGATGGACCAGGCCAGCCACCTGACTTGCACGGGCCAGTAAACTAACATGTATAGTGTCCACTATAGGTGGTATATTACTCAGTACCCAATCCAGTGGTCCGATAGGTTTTCTGGAGAAGGGCCCAGGTTGTAAATTCACTCTGACATAAGTAGGCTGCAAAACAGATCTGCGAGCCAGGAGAAGTTGAAATGTCCACAGATTTCTTCTGTCCCTGCGCTGATCCCTGTTGGTTTTGTCTTTAATAAACCGCAGTTTGAACTTGCTGTTGACTGAGTCCTCTGTTCGACCTGGGACGGTGTTGGGCCTTCCGAGAGTCTGCAAACTCCTAGTGGCCCTCTGGCATACCTGGGAGTTGGTAGCAGCGGTATATTTGGTTGTGCCAGCCCGGCACCAGGTTGTCTACTGCGCCGCTGAACCTGAAAGGCTGCGGGACCCCTGCATTTTTCGAGAAGACGGGAAAACGCATAACCGTGTACAGGTGATCAGGAGGCCCTTGTGAATTATCCTGACCAAAGTCAGCGAGTAGTCCAGGCAGACCAAGACAGGGAGGTGAACGCCTTGATGGAGAGCCGGAAGACAAGCAGCGCTAGCACACCACAGGGTGTAAGTATTGTCCCAGTCTACAGGCAACTGTAGGTCGGACGGAGAGTACTGAGTATTGTGGAGTATTGCTTAATTTCATCGATTATTGTCTTGTAGTGTTATAGTGAGCAGGGATAGGAGCAGCGGTAGAAGTCCCTTTTCTATGTTTAGAACGCAATCGGTCTTAGAGGTAAAAGGTTCTGGTGAATAACCTAGACTATTGACTTGAGGGCTTGGATGACAAAAGATATGTAAATAGCTGTATTCCTTTAAGTTGGGCAATTTAGCTCGGATCATAGATGACGGTATCCCTGTGAGGGTTAGCAAGGGAGCTAGTTAAGTCTCCTGGAGTGAGACTTTTCGCACGCTAAATGATGCAGCGGGTGCAGGTGGTATACTACGCCTGGAGCTCGGGAAGACAGTTGTGGGGTTTTTGTGTGGTTTGGGAGTAACAGGCTATTAAAGTGTGCACATGATATTAGATTTTCCTATGCTGTTCTGGTAGCTTGGTGACATCACCCTTAGGTTTGCATATAGGACACAGAGAACTTAAGACGGTGAGGAGCTAGTATTGGAAACGTGTAATTGGCAGACGAGATGTACCAGTGGCGGCGCACGGAAGGCGCACATGCAAGATTGTGTGTGCCTGAGGAGGCAGAGGTTGTGAAAGAGGGGCGGTGCGCGGAGCATGCCTGATAGATTGTAGAGCCAGAGAGACTTGTAGAAACTAAAAAGTATTATAGTTCCATTGTGCTTTTCTCCCTAAACAGTGGACTATCTTAACCCTCGACTTGAGTGCAGGTAAAAGGTATTAAGATGTATCAAGTGTGGGGGGATATGCCTGTTCAGCACCTCTGTAAAACACTTTCACCTTATAGGGAGAAACTATGTAAATATAGCATGGAATGGTCCAAAAGTACAAAGGGAAAACTAACTAAACCATAGCCACCTTGTTGAAGTTTCTCCAAAGATGTGCAGCAATCACCTTTGATAAACCTACAGGCTACCTACAAGGAGAAGAAATTGACAAAGCGCATTGCCATATTCGAGTTGTGGTGCATGTTCCAGGAGTGCGAGGGGGATGCCGCTAGGCATCTATGGATACTAAGCAGCAGGAGATGAAGGATCAAAGGACCCATCCCTGTGCACCTCCCCCTCCACCCCCAAGTGTAGCATCCGATGATGCAGATGATGAACAGGGAATGTATCCAATGAGGGAACTCAGGGCAGCAGAGGAGTATTCAATTCTGACATATAAGCCACCACCATATATGAAGGAAGAGAAGCTGAAAGGCGCATGGCAGGATGTTGGTGATGAAGGGGCCAGCAGTGAGGCACAGCAGGATGCGGAGGAGGGGCTCGAGGGCATAAACGCAAACAAATGGATAGCAGCACAGGTACGCCTGAAACTTCAAGGGAAGATAAATGGAGAGGCAGAAGGGGCGACCGAGGCGATGGAAAGCCTGAAGAGGAACAGTGACATGACAGATTGGGAAGAGATAATGGACGAGGTAGACAGAAGGGACAACAAGAGGGAAGTGAGATTAGAGCACGAGGAAAGAAAGAGAAGGAGAGAGGAGAAACTGGAACGGGAACATAGGGAGCAGAAAAGGGAGGAAGTGAAGGAACACTTGCAAAGAGAACTGAAAGAAAGGATAGAGAGGGATCTCAAGGAGCGGAAGAGGGCAGAGAGAGAGAGATGAGGGAGAACAGGAAGAGGGAGCTGGAGAATGCAGAGAGATGGAAAGAGATAGCAGAGCACGACAAACGCAAGTTAGCAGAGAGGGAACAGAGAAAGTCGCAGTTGACCAGACTGGCAAGCGAGCGAGCATGCAGAGAGCAGGACGGGCGAGCAATAAGAGCAGTAAAGACATAAGTGGCACTAGATAGGGGAAAGGATAGATTTGAGGAGGACAGATGGACAGAGCCTGACAGCACAAACTCTCGGGGCAGGAGAACAACATAAGGACGAGGAGAACGCCCAGGGGTCGGGCATGAGGAAGCACGTATGATTCGAGAGACATCAATCTCAGCATGAAGCCCAACACAGACTTGACATTGAGGAGACTGAGTTTTGACGATGACTTTTGTAGCAACATGGACACAGGATCCGACAGTGAGGATAAGTACAGTGGAGACGAGACAGGGAACAGCTTCGATCACTGTCCACGGGGACAGACAAATGGCTGGTTTAGGTTTAGGATGCATACACAAGGAGAAAGGGAAGGTGACTCAGACACGCAGGCTCGGTGGGCAGAGGACTTATGAACCTCACACAGCACCGATATCAACAGACTAAGGGATCTCCAAGGACAAAGGAGAGGGCGGACAGCCATAGCATGTTCAATAGGACAGTTGACTAGGGTTTATGATGACAGCAGGAGAGTGCCCATATTGGAACCAGTAGATGAATGCACAGGCAGAGAGGGCCTAAACAAATTAGACTGACCAGAAGGTCTCCTGAGGAGGAGACAGCATACACACAGATGCCTTTATTGGAGAGAGGAGGGGTGAGACCTCAGTACATGCCGTGGAAGCATACAGACAAGGAAAATGTGAACTGTAGGTTACCATCGCTGAGCGCGGGGGCTGGGAAGAGGATTAATGAGATGGAGAAGATGACAGCTGGCCATAGATTAGCAGTGGGTGACGTAAAGGGACTGTTAGTATCGATATTAGAATATGTAGCTGATGACGTATGGAACAGGGCAGGGTTCCCAGGGGTGATGACACAGAACACAACAAACGACAGGTCACCATTTGCAAACTGCAGGGCAGCAGTATGGCAAGCATTAAGGACACAATACCCAGACACCTCAGACATTGGGCCGATTACATCAGGTAAGATGAGGGAAGATGAAGATCCTGTGCAGTACATTCAGAAGATTCAAGAGCTTTGGCGCCCCAAAATTCGAGAGCTTTGGGACAAAACAGTAGCAATAATTTACCACATATTAGTGCAGTGACAACCAGAGCAAGTTCAGAAGAGTTTGAAGAAACTGGTAGGAATGGAAGCGAAAGGATGGCCAGAGATACAGTTCACAATAGTGCTTCATTGTAGACTATGGCAGGAGAAGGTTCAGCAAAAAGCGGAAGACACAAAGGCACGGGAGTAGCCAAAGCATCAACAGCCACAATAGTTTACACCGCCAATGGGAGGAGGGTGCACAGGGCATGGCAGCCAAGAGCAGGGGGTTCTGAGGAAGGGAAGGCCTACAAAGGGGGCATGGCTTCGGGCTACAGATTAATTACAATCAAGGGGGATTTTCAGGAGTGTTTCGGGGATTTGGACAACAGGTGCAGCAGAAGCCAGGGGACCTTTGGGGGTGGTTTCCAGGGCAGAAAAGGGAGCCACCACAGTGCTAGACCTGTGGGCAGCTAGAGCACATCTTAAGGGTATGTTGGTTTAGAGGGATGCAACAGAGTTGGAGAGAGCAGGGCCAGCTGCCATACCAATGGGGCCAAGACGATTATTATGAAAGGGACCAGCAACCACAAGAATGGCGATGGACATTATCCGTGCGAACAAGCTTTGGCAGCTGCAGCCTTCGCTCTGGAGAGGTCATCAGCAGTAACAATGGGGTGCACCACCACTCTGTATGTGGAGCACGCCCTCGTCGCAATACTGCATAAGCCAAAGAGCACACTGACCACACAGAGAGCATCAGGATCTAAGGTGATACTATTGAATGTACGATTTAAGATAGTAAGATGCAAGACTCTAAACCCAGCAACATTTTTGGCAGATGTTCTACAGGCAGGAAACTATGCACACAACTGCACAAAGTACATAGAGATGTTCAGTGAGACATTCAATGTAGAGGAGGACGCACTTTGGTGCAGAGAAGCGATTTACATTGATGTTTCATGGACAATTGATCAAACTCTTGGGGTCACACATGCTGGATCTGCAGTGGTAAGACTGAAGGAGGACGGGACAAGTGAGGTGGTTGCAAGTGTGTGACTACCCTCCCATTATTCAGCACAAGCAGCAGAAATAGTAGCTCTCATATTAGCACTGGAAAGCAGTGTACAGAAGGAGGTGACGATGTATTCTGACTCCACCTACATGACATCAACAGTACACTCAGGACTGGCACGATGGCTCAGGAGAGAGTTCTGGAGAGCAGACGGAACCCCAGTGCAGCATGCGCTATTATTGGGCAGATTGATTGAGGTGATTGCTTATCAAAAAAAGGTAGCAATAGTGAAGTGCCAGGCACACACAAAAGGGGAAGACCCTATCTCAAGAGGAAATGAAGCAGCAGACGCTGAGGCAAAATGAGCAGCGTACTTTGTGCAATTGTGGGAACTGAGAGAGAGACAAAAGGCTCAGGCAGGGTTGAGGAACATGGTAATGAAAGAGGGTTACAATGTATACCAGAAACACAGATTATGGAGCTGCAGGGAGCTGTGCCCAAGGAGGAGAAAGAGCTATGGGTGAAGAGAGGGTGCTCAATGTCTCTGACAGATGCCTTATGGTAACAGAACAATAGAGGGAAAGTGGTCATGCCACTAACATTATTGAAGACAGCATTAGCGCAATTGCACTATCCAACACAAACAGGGAAGGAAATCATTGCTACAGGCATTGGAGAAATGTGGTTCTGTCCAAATGTAAATTAACATGTAGCTGAGTTTGTGAGTAACTGCTTGACATGCCAGCAATTTACAGCAGGCCATACTTTGAGAGTGATGAGAGAAGCCATACCAAAATCTTTAGGGCCATTAATGATCCAAGTCTGCCAAGGATACCGCTACATGATAGTGGTTGTCTGCCCATTCGTTAGGTGGATCGATGCAGGCCCTGTTCACATGCTGATGCCCTTAGAGCAGCCAAGTTTCTGGTCAGGGAGGTTTTCCCGAGATGGGGCATGTGTGAGGTCTTGCGCTCTGACAACGGCCGTCACTTCGCCAACAAACTGTTTCAGCACATCACAACCCTGCTAAGCATTCAGCATAAATTCACCTGTGCATACCACCCGCAAGCAAACGGTAGGAGCGAATGTCTTAATGGACTCCTAAAGGAGTGCATAGCCAAGACGCAGCAAAGCACCAAGAAAAATTGGTTGCACTGTTTACCCCTTGCCTTGTTTGCATTGCACAATAGGCCAGGGTCTGACCACCATTTAACTCTCCATGAGGTGGTCACAGGACAGCGCATGCATCTGCCCCTGGCTCCTCCCACTAGAGCACTGAAAGACTGTGAGAATAGTACAGATGTGTTAGGACAAGAGATGTACGAGTACATTACTTCTCTAGTTGCTAGCGCTTCTTTTATCTCTCGCCAGATACAGTGAATCAAGGGGCGCCCAGAAGGCGGTGAAGAGATTGACTGCGACGACGTACCACAAGACTGTGAACTGAAACACCCTGTGAAGGTGGGCAACATAGTTTTGTTAAGAAATTTTATTTGGCACTGGAATGCGCCTAGATTTACTGGACCCCGTGTGGTTGAGGAAGTAGCAGACCGTGCTGTCAAGCTGGTAGAGAAAACCATCTGGAACCACCTACAGAACATCGAACCCTACAAAGCAGTAGCCTCACCTGGCAACAAAGTCCCATTGACTGACAGTGCCAACATTCAGCACCTAGATGAGCTACAAGTGTATGCAGACCTTACCTGATTAGGGCGACACTTACATTCCATGATCACGCGATCCAAGCAGCAGAAGCAGCGACTGGAATGCTTGTACAAATTGACTAAGGATACACAGACTGTTTGTTATTTTCCCTTTCCGCACACGCAGGGTCTACATGAATTTTGTGGGGATTGTACTGTTATTTCACCCATGTTACCTTCCACCCATCACCCAGACACTTTTTGTAACCATGCTGTGATGAGACCGAAACGATTCAGAGCACGGTCCCCTGGAGTATATTATCTTGTGTTTGTAGAGTACCTGACCCAAACATACCCACAGCTTGAGCACGGTGAGCCCCCGGTGCTGGGTGCTGGCCATATTGAGAGACCCTTCAGTAAGAAAGGTCTAGGAGGAGGTATTCGCCTTTGCCATAAGTGATTAATTGGTCCACAGGGCTTAAGGGCACGGACAATACTAACACAGTAACACCTTTTATTGAACATTTCAGGCAGGCAACTGTATCACTAAGCCACAAGGATCAAGCATTGTATGTGGAAATGAAAGGAACAATACAGAACATTATCATTATGTCATGTCTATTGATTCCTAGTGGATTGATGGGATTTATATTCAGGAAATTACATGTTGTTGTTACTGCTACCGCTGTACCCTCTACTAACATTCCGCCAACCCAAGCAGGCGGGACGACCATGTCAGGTGGACGAGAGAACACCGCTGATAAGGTAAGGAGAGGTAAGCACAGTGTTGACACAGACATGAAGGGAGTAGACATGTATCTCACTGACACTGCTCGAGTGTCTAACAACATGTGGTACAAACACATGACAAAAGTAGTACCACCGGGGACAGCTGTTATGTCTGCTCTTTAATCCCATACACCATGAGAGCCTCTAGAACATTCATAGCAACTGAAATACCAGCAGCAAGGGCACAGTGCCTGATGTATCTCGCGATTGTGCAAATGCGAGGAAGATTCCAAGGGAAGTCAGCAACATTGAGATAGATGTCCAAAGGAACATTCCCATACAAAGATAATTACATAAAGACATTAGATATGATGAATAATTATTGGCATCTAGATGAAGCCATACAGTATATAACGGATGGACCTGAGAGGGGAGAAATGAAGACTATCACATTGAAAGAACTGCCATGTCCCTGGACAAGAGTGAAGGAGATAGGAGGAGACCCTGGCTGCTGGGAAAGCTGCAGATATTAGTGTACGGACAAGTGTACACTAACGATGGATGGCAGGATGGAGTGGTGGGAAGCAAGGCACTGACACTAGCTCAGTCGTCAGTGAACAAGGTGCAGGAAGAAAACAACAGGTGTCTGAAGGAATGGTAGGCATGCTCAAAATCACTGACGTGGGTGAAAAATGAACCTGGACCGATGCCGATAATCCCCTTGAAGACACCAGCGCTGTGCTATCAGAACAATGGTGAGGTTGAAGTTGGTGAGAACGTTGGGTGCAAAAGAGTTGAACAACTTGCACCTATAAGGGCAGGAATGGCAGTACTGATGGATCACTACTGGGTTTGTGGATCGAAAGCATATGGGAAACTTTCACCTGAATGGAGAGGGGTTTGCTCGCTGGTACACATCAACATGCCCTCGTTGGTCGTACCAAAGAAGGATGTAAAGCTCAATGAATTCCCGAAAATTAACAACAATAAGCAAAGGAAGAGATTGCTCAAGGTGGCACCAACTGCCCAGGTTGTTCAGTGTGTGTGTGGCTTTTCCTTTGTTTTTAAAATGCTGTTATGACTCAGCGGAGCACAGTACTGGTGGGAATGACCGCAATTAATGAAAAGGGAGGTGTCCTACTGAAACCGCACCTGGCCAGCCTATCCGCAATCACGGTGGAGGCATTTGTAGGACGCCAGTACGATCCGCATGTCTGCATCTTGTGAACCACCTACAATTAGTTGTGGGAGCTGACGTTTGTCCGGTGCACAAGTACGTGCATGCGTATCTCTTCCTCTGTCTCCTGGTGACACCATCCCTCTCCAGCATATGCAAACAAACTTGTAACGACCTTTAATTGGGTCAAGCCGCCACACCACGTCCTACAGGTAGCTGCACACATAAACATGCCACCTGATATATCCTATAAACACCCAGCTTGTCCAAAATTGATTGGCGCTGTTAGGCAGAATCCTGTGCAGTGCCCTTAGGGACCACTACACACAATTAAGACTACAGGTGGCAGTACAAGTTTTACCTTTGGTACAAGCCTGTACTACTATGTCAGAGTGGTAGCAGTGGAGGAGCAGCCAGGCTTATCGCAAGAGTATATGAGCAGTAGCAGAGATTACACAAAGGGACCAAAATTACTGTGACTCAAGCAAACACTGACTCAAGGTTTCAGGTAGAAAAATATAAGTACATTTATTTTTAAACCATTCGTTATAAACACAACACTTCTATTAAACTCAAACAAAACCACACGTTAAATATACTACAACTAACCAATTCACTTTTTACAGTATGTCTCAAGGTAAGTACCCTCTGTTTGACTGAACCAGTGTTAGGCACAAAACACGTTACCGCGAACACAATTGTGATCACTTTTTGACAGTTTGGGCTACTAAATAAACGCATATCCGTGACATGAAATGCTACCGGGGCAAAAAGACCCGAGATACCAAGATGGAGTTGGAGGCAAAAATCACAGGCAATATTTTGGTTAGTCAGACAGAATCGAGAAACACTCAGAGACAGGAGTTCAAAAGTCAAAGGGCCTGTCATGATCTCTGCTTCCAAAAGGTCAGGGTTTTCCCAACTCCCTTGGAAGCAGATCCATAACCCAGGTTCCGAGTGCCAACCAGTCCCAATTGGGACCTTTTGGACCCAGTCCTGGCGCCAGTGGCACCAGGCTCATAAATATGCCCAGTCCCAGCGCTGGAAGCGCCGGGCTCATAATGCTTGGGTGGACTTACCTGCAGCAGACCATGCTGCTTACTTGCCTGCCAGTTGAGTCTCTGATCCTCTTCTGTTTGGAACTACTTTTCCTGTTGGGTGGGGCAGGAGCCACTCCCTAGATTCAGAACACTGGAACTCTTCTGGAAAGCAGGAACTCTTTTCTTACCTAGGCGTGGCTGTGGAAGGAGACACCTAAGCACTACAGGAGGCTATTTAAACCACACCCGATGGATGAATCTTGCTTTGCGTTATTCTGCATCCTCAGCAGCAGAACGCTCATCGTGTCTTCTGCATCTGATCCTGGGCCTAAGGAAAAAGGCTTACCATTCTGAATCCAGTCTTCAGCAACACCTATAAAGACAAGAAAGAACAGGTTAGCATTACGGTCTTCAGTGACAGCTCTTCACTTACCTGGTCCATCGGCTGTCACCAACGCCTCGCGCTGCATTCCGGCATCTGAAAGACAAAGGCTTACCTACTCTTCGTGCGCTCCGGAAGTCTTCACACTGCATTCCGGCATCTGAAAGACAAAAGCTTACCAACTCTTCGCACGCTCCGGAGGCCTTCGGCGCTGCATCCCGCATCTGAAAGACAAAACAAGGTGCGTTTAAAGACATTGGGGAACTTTAATACTCACGTGCCATTACTCCTTTCCACATCTAACCCAGTGGGTATTCCGGCACCCTGCAGCCGCCCCGAACTTGTACCTGCAAAATAAAAAGATAGTTAGAGCGCATCGTGAAGCAGGCAACAAGCGCTTACTTACGTGCTTCCAGGCGCTTCTATTCATCACACGGGCTCCATCTTCAACTCACTTCAGCCCGCCATCCGCCATCGCCGGAACCCTGCAAAACAAGAGACATCATTACTAAAGACTTTAAAGACATTAGAATTACTCGAAAGTTACCGTTCGTGCAGTAAACGACGGACAGCAGTCCTCTGAAGTCAAGAGGCCTGCTCCCCTTATCCAGGGAAGAAACTGGTTACAGCACCCTGCCTCGAGGCAGATGGAGAGCACGGCGTTCACTTACCTAAGGTGAGAGCGTTAACCTTTGGGGTTCTACAGGAGAAGAGAAAGGGAAGAAGAGAGAGACATTCAATAACCCAGTTCATTAATCCCACATTTTCTATCTGCAGACATCTTACCCTTCGAGCCAGACATACAGTGCACAGAGGTCCAGCCCAAAGAGCCAGCCGTGTGTTACACATCACCTTTGAAGATACGGTATACGCCCAGTCAAGACCGGCGCCTCTACGGGAATCAGGTGAGCGTTACAGAACGCAAAGCCTACCACAAAACTCCCGTCCAGGCGCTATGGAAACCTCGGATACTGACCAGCTAGCCCAGTTACTTGGGGAACTAAGGGCAGAAGTGCATGCAGCCCGTCAGGAAACGAACGCTCTAAGAAGGGAACTGATTATTTCCAAGGAGCGAACAGATGATCTCACTAGACAATTGCTACAGTCACAAGCCGGACAGACCCCGTTACCCGCATCTGGGGGAAATCTTCCTTCTACATCCTCTATGATCCAGTGCAGATCAACCTACCTGGGAATGAACCTCTGGCTCCGCCCGAACGATTTTCTGGTGACCCAAAGAGGTTTGCAGTATTTATCAATCAGTGCCGGTTGCATTTCTTATGCCGGCCAGCAGCCTTTCCAACTGATCAAGCTAAAGTAGCTTTCGTGCTTTCGTACCTTAGTGGCAATGCGGCAGACTGGTCGATCCCTCTAGTAAATCAAGATGATCCGGTCCTCCATGATTTTCAAGCTTTTCAGCTCAGTATGGAAAAACTGTTCGCAAAACATTCACAGGGGCAGGCCTTGGACAATGAGCTTCTTTCGTTGCGACAAGGTAATCAAGACCTTTTGGCTTATATTGCGTCTTTCAACAGACTGATAGTGGAAACTCACTGGCCTGAGGACAAAAGGATTACACTGTTTTATAGAGGTCTACGCGGAGAGCTCAAAGTAGTGAATCCCCCACAAGATTGTTCGGACTATATAGACTTAGTCGTTCAAATAGATCACAGACTGCAGAACAGGAAGGCCGATCGTTCCAAGTTTGATGCTCGAGTATTTTCCAAACCGCCAACTCCTTCCAAAGGAGTAGACTCCGGGGAACCCATGCAAATAGGGGGTCTGAAAGGTCCTCTAACACAAAAGGAGCGGGAAAGGAGAAAACAGTTGCAATTATGCCTCTATTGCGGAAACTCAGGGCACTTTCTTCGAGACTGTCCGGTGAAACCTGCCAAGAAGGCAGTAGGAGCTGCAGTTACCAAAGTTACAAACTCTGAGCAGGGAAACAACCTCGCCCGACAAGAATAGAGGTCCTCTTGCCGAGCGTGAAAACCAGTTCCGTGACCTCGCATTTCGTGATACCTATGGTCCTCATTAGCCCTGATAATCCGGATCGATTACATGCAATTGAAGCTTACGTCGACAGCGGTGCCATCGGCAATTATGTGGATCATGAAATGGTTTTGAGGATGAATCTAACTCTTTGTCCCAAGGCTGTAAAGGACGTCATTACTACGGTGGATGGTACGGAGATAGCCTCCGGGCCAGTAACGCATACCACTCAAGAAGTGACGCTAGTAAGTCAAGATGGACACCATGAGAAGATCGTGTTTGATGTGATCAAGGCCCCTCAGTTTCAGATTATTCTAGGAATACCTTGGTTAGAGAAACACAATCCTCTGATCGATTGGCGAGCAAGAACGGTCCAGTTTCCAGAATGTGTCTCTACTTGTCACCCTCCACCTGGTGTTGCACTGGCAGCAATTTCTTCAGAGACTCCCCAGTTACCTCCCGAATACCTAGAATACCAAGATGTTTTCCGGAAGGATCAGGCTAACTCTCTACCTCCTCATAGGTCTTATGACTGCCAGATCGACCTGATACCTGGATCTACTCCTCCTTGTAGTAGAATTTATGCCCTCACCGAGGCTGAGAACCTTCACCTTCGACAATACCTGGATCAATACCTGGCAAATGGGTTTATTCGTCCTTCCAAGTCCCCTGCTTCTTCAGCTTTGTTCTTCGTTCCAAAAAAGGAAGGAGACCTTAGAACTTGTATAGATTATCGCTCCCTGAACCAGATCACCGTTAAGAATAGATATCCGTTACCTTTGATCCCTGAACTCCTGGACCAAGTCAGAAAAGCATGCATATATACAAAGCTGGATCTTAGAGGAGCTTACCACTTGGTACGAGTAAAAGAGGGCGATGAATGGAAGACGGCCTTCCGCACCAAGTATGGGCTATTTGAATATCAGGTCATGCCCTTCGGACTTTGTAATGCCCCAGCCGCCTTTCAATATTTTATGAACGATGTCCTCAGAGAGCTCAAAGATGTGTGTGTTGTTGTTTACATTGACGACATCCTCGTTTATTCTTCATCGGAATCTGAACATCGTAAACACGTGAAAATGGTCCTCGAAAGATTGCGTCAACACAAACTTTTCGCTAAGTTGGAAAAATGTGTTTTCAACGTGACTGAAGTTGAATTCTTGGGATTCATATTATCACCTGGTAGAGTGCGTATGGATTCAAAGAAAGTCGATGCAGTTCTCAAATGGCCATCACCATCCTCCGTAAAAGGTGTGCAAAGCATGTTAGGCTTCGCTAACATTTACCGCAGGTTTATCCCCGAATTCTCTCGAATAGTCCAGCCCATCACTGCCTTGTTAAAGAAAAACAAACGTTTTGAATGGTCTACCGAGGCGGAACAAGCTTTCCAGGATTTGAAGACTAAATTTATCTCTGCACCAATCTTAAAACACCCTCGCCCCGAACTCCCCTACATCGTGGAAACTGATGCTTCAAGCCTTGCCATGGGGGCAGTTCTATCACAAAAGGACCCGGTAACCAATCAGTTGCATCCCGTGGCATTTTGGTCCCGCAAATTCTCGCCTCCTGAAATCAATTACACGATTACTGACAAGGAACTTCTGGCTATCAAGTCTCCCTTTAAGGCTTGGCGGCATTATCTGCTGGGGGCCCGACACACCGTTACTGTGATTACGGATCACCGAAACCTGCAATATTTGAAAACCGCAAAAGCCCAATCCTCTAGACAACTCCGTTGGGCATTATTCTTTGCCGAGTTTGACTTCATAATTACCTATCGACCTGGTACAAAAAACGGTAAAGCTGATGCCCTTTCTCGGATGGGAGTGGAAGAACACTTGATCAACCCTAAACCTGTACCAATCATTCCCGAACAAAGAATTCTGGGTGTAATCGCCACAGAATCCATAGAGGAAGTTAAGGATAAAGCCAGGCAACTTGTAACTCCAGCAGACATACAGAATTGGCATCTGCACGGAAAGGACTTTGCAGTAAAGGACAACTTATTGTATTTCCAAGAACGATTATACCTACCCAGCACAGATTTACAGAAAAAAGTAATCTCTTGTTATCACGATTCTTTAATGGAAGGACATCCCGGTATGGCCAAGACCTCAGAAAAGATCAAGCGCTACTTCTGGTGGCCGTCTTGGAAAAAAGATATCAGAGACTTTATAATGTCCTGTGGAGTATGCGCCCAAAACAAGAGTCAAAAGGAAAGACCAGCAGGCCTCTTACGCCCTATTGACATCCCACCTCGCCCTTGGCATACGCTTTCTATGGACTTCATCACCGATCTACCTCCATGCTCCGGATACAATACGATTCTAGTAATCGTGGACTTATTCTCCAAGATGGCGCATTTCATTCCGCTCAAAGGCTTGCCAACAGCAGCAACTCTGGCCCGAGAATTTCTCGAAAACATCGTCCGACTGCACGGTTTTCCTTCGGTTCTAATTTCGGATCGAGGTAGTCAATTTATTTCTCATTTTTGGCGAAGTTGCTGTCGGTCGGCTCAAATTGATGTGAGACTATCGACCAGTCACCACCCTCAGACCGACGGACAAACCGAGAGGACCAATCAAACTCTGGAACAGTATTTACGCTGCATGCTGCAACAAACTGAAAAAACTTGGAAAGACATCCTTTGGATAGCCGAATATGCCTACAATAACTCTGTCCATTCGGGAACTGGGAAAACCCTGTTTTTTCTTTTGTACGGCAGTCACCCTCGAACCTCGGAGTTGGATCCCCTCCAAGATCTTGACACACCAGCAGTAGACTACCTGCATTCTACAATCACCCAAGCCTTTAAGGAAGCTGTTTCTCACCTTCAAAGGGCTAAAGAACAATACAAGAAAGGAGCAGATCAACATCGGAAGGAAGCCCCTCAATATCAAGTAGGGGATCAAGTCTGGTTATCCACCAAATATCTACCTCTAAAAGGGCCACGCACATTCAACCCAAGATACCTTGGTCCCTATTCCATCACTACCATATTAAACCCAGTAGCGGTCAAGTTGGACTTGCCCCCGCACATGAAGATACATCCGGTCTTCCACGTCTCTCTATTAAAACCCGTGCAACCTCAAACCCGACTAACCAAATCTCCAAAACCTATCCTAGTTGATGGAGAACTCGAGTTTGAAGTCAAAAGCATTCTGGACTCCAAGATCTCCAAATCTAAACTATTCTACCTAATTGACTGGAAAGGCTACGGCCCCCAAGAGAGATCCTGGGAACCTGCTGAATATGTCCACGCTCCTCGCCTAATCAAAAGATTTCACCGAACATTTCCTGACAAGCCAAAACCCCCGGAGAAGCCCGGTTTGGGAGGGGCCTTGAGGGGGGGTACTGTCATGATCTCTGCTTCCAAAAGGTCAGGGTTTTCCCAACTCCCTTGGAAGCAGATCCATAACCCAGGTTTCGAGTGCCAACCAGTCCCAATTGGGACCTTTTGGACCCAGTCCTGGCGCCAGTGGCACCAGGCTCATAAATATGCCCAGTCCCAGCGCTGGAAGCGCCGGGCTCATAATGCTTGGGTGGACTTACCTGCAGCAGACCATGCTGCTTACTTGCCTGCCAGTTGAGTCTCTGATCCTCTTCTGTTTGGAACTACTTTTCCTGTTGGGTGGGGCAGGAGCCACTCCCTAGATTCAGAACACTGGAACTCTTCTGGAAAGCAGGAACTCTTTTCTTACCTAGGCGTGGCTGTGGAAGGAGACACCTAAGCACTACAGAGGCTATTTAAACCACACCCGATGGATGAATCTTGCTTTGCGTTATTCTGCATCCTCAGCAGCAGAACGCTCATTGTGTCTTCTGCATCTGATCCTGGGCCTAAGGAAAAAGGCTTACCATTCTGAATCCAGTCTTCAGCAACACCTATAAAGACAAGAAAGAACAGGTTAGCATTACGGTCTTCAGTGACAGCTCTTCACTTACCTGGTCCATCGGCTGTCACCAACGCCTCGCGCTGCATTCCGCCATCTGAAAGACAAAGGCTTACCTACTCTTCGTGCGCTCCGGAAGTCTTCACACTGCATTCCGGCATCTGAAAGACAAAAGCTTACCAACTCTTCGCACGCTCCGGAGGCCTTCGGCGCTGCATCCCGCATCTGAAAGATAAAACAAGGTGCGTTTAAAGACATTGGGGAACTTTAATACTCACGTGCCATTACTCCTTTCCACATCTAACCCAGTGGGTATTCCGGCACCCTGCAGCCGCCCCGAACTTGTACCTGCAAAATAAAAAGACAGTTAGAGCGCATCGTGAAGCAGGCAACAAGCGCTTACTTACGTGCTTCCAGGCGCTTCTATTCATCACACGGGCTCCATCTTCAACTCACTTCAGCCCGCCATCCACCATCGCCGGAACCCTGCAAAACAAGAGACATCATTACTAAAGACTTTAAAGACATTAGAATTACTCGAAACTTACCGTTCGTGCAGTAAACGACGGACAGCAGTCCTCTGAAGTCAAGATCCCCTTATCCAGGGAAGAAACTGGTTACAGCACCCTGCCTCGAGGCAGATGGAGAGCACGGCGTTCACTTACCTAAGGTGAGAGCGTTAACCTTTGGGGTTCTACAGGAGAAGAGAAAGGGAAGAAGAGAGAGACATTCAATAACCCAGTTCATTAATCCCACATTTTCTATCTGCAGACATCTTACCCTTCGAGCCAGACATACAGTGCACAGAGGTCCAGCCCAAAGAGCCAGCCGTGTGTTACACATCACCTTTGAAGATACGGTATACGCCCAGTCAAGACCGGCGCCTCTACGGGAATCAGGTGAGCGTTACAGGGCCGGAGCCATGATCGAAAGACACCGGGGCCTGTTGATGAAGATCACACAGTCAGACAGTTCACGATTCAACGTAGTCAAAAGTACTTCGATATTGTCATTGTTCGGAAGCAAAAGTTATAAAAAGGAGGGAAGAGAAGAGCAAGCCTTGGAAATGAAGAAAAAGGGATTCACCAAGTTTCCTCAGCAGAACACAGTACCTTGTTCCAATGGTATAGCTGGTGCCCAGGCAGTTGTTCCTGTTGGTTTCCTGCAGACCCACAATTCCTGGAGCTTCGTTGTGAAAGAGGACGTCTGAAGGGGGTCTGCACCACACAGGGATGAAGCCGGCAGCAGCGACAAGGAAAAAGAAGGTGCGCCCCTTAAATACAGGAGAGGCTCTTCAGGTGGCTATCCGGAGCACTACAGCAGCGTGCAGCGATTTAGACCAAGGAGGAGGATCCTCTGGCTGTAGAAGATGAGCTGGTTATCCCCACCAAGCTCAAGGGAAGAAGGCTCCGGACTGGATCTTCTCTAAGTCGTTGAAGGGCAGGTAGCTCAGAACTGCAGCAGGGCTTCACCGGGATGGGGTAGTTGCAGCAGCCGTCGATCTCTCCGCTTCTCTTTGGTTCCTTGTAGTTCCAGTGGCGACTCTCTGACTTCTAGCCAAGAGACCTGTCTTTTATGCGGAAAACCCCCATTCACACAGCCTGGCTGTCAATCACCCAGCAGGGGGTTTGTCCAGCCCGGACAACTACCCTGGCCAATCATGACAAAGTGCAACTTGAGTTTCCTAGGATACCCTGTGCAGGTGGTGACTACACCCCTCCCTCACATTCAGCCCACCTAGACACCCAGGCGCCTTGAGGAGGGCTTCTGAGCAGAAGCCCGCCAAAAGACAATGAACAAAGAAGGCAAACCTAGTTTGCCGCGCAAAGTAAAACACAAGAAGGACTTTAACAAAAAGAAATGGCGAATAAACCCAACCGGAGCCAAAAGAAAGATGATTTGGTCAAGCGGGTTTATGTTCGAGGCTAATATAATAGCCAAGAACAGTACCACGTTTATCTAATATAATTGCGGTAGAAAAGTTAGGGTAGATACCACTGCCAACAGCCAAGTCTAAATGTTAAAAGAGCGAAACAATGCTCTAGGAGGTACAGATAAAAAGGGATACAAATTAACCCTTTCCAGTACTCCATGTAAGATGGGGTGTACTGGATCTGTGGTAGATTGACTAAGTAAAGTTAATGGTAACTTTACCCTTTTCTGGGGGACGGTAGTCGCCTCAGAAATGGAGTCGAGGGAAGTCTCAAAGACAACCCTGTGCCACGGCACTGAAGGTGCTGTGTGACACACAAAAAGAAGGGGGCTACTGAAGTGGTGTACTTCAGAGTCCACAATCACAAAAACAGATAGAAACACATAGCAAAACACAGGTAAGAGTGGGGGAAAAGCTCTCACTCTTACCAAGTGGAAATAAATAAACTCCAGAAGTCCAGCAAAGCTGCTGGGGGACTCACTAGGTGAGGGAAATTAGCCATATATGAGAATTCTCCCTAAAAGGCATACATGTGTCGCACTATTAATCAGGCCAGAGAACCCAACGGTGTCCATACAGCACCTATGCACATGCGCACAAACTATTCTGCCCAAAACGTGTCCTGCGGAAAGTCATGCCAATCAAGAACATTCGCAACATCTCCATGCCACCGCACTACGTGGGCCCTTATTTCGCGGACACGATCCGCACCCTCAGAGAGCAGAAAAGTACAGTGTTGTAAAATCTATGGAGTGTTATTGGGAAAGTACACGCTTACAAACACCATGTAATGTACCCTTGCACATGCATGTATTTGTTTGAACAATGTGAGCCTGTTTGCCTGGTCTCCAGAGCAGCCCTACAAAAGACAACACCCCAGAGCTGCTCCGCAATCTGTTTGCAATTTTTCAGCACAGAGGAGCTGGCCACATAGCTTTCAGCTGTAATTGATGCCAGACCAAATATACTGTGCTACATTAACTTAGCAAGTAATGGCAACCATCTCAGCTCAGCTCACTATACACACTAATGGAGTATTCATGCCCCTTCCTGTGAACCACACCCTCAGTACCGATAATCCCCACTGTCCCAATCCCATGCACAGCTTGCTGAAAACGGTAGTATGTGTCATGTGCACTTTCCCAAGTACTGCAAGGGCCGTGCCCCACTAATGCAGAAACAGTCCTTCTTCCCTTTTCACTATGTTCTTTCCAGCACACCCTCATTGGGTACTGTTAAATATTTACACACGCATCCACCAATCACATTGACAAGCTCTCCATTTAGCACTATCAGTTCTGTACAACGGCCCTCTGCGTACACACCACACCCAGAAACGTTATTGCGTAATCCCTTAGCCGCCACAGTCCCATTTCCATGCCCGCCATCCTCAAAAGCCCCGGATGTGGCTTTCGTGCTATGTGCAGGCATGGGGGAATACTAGAGAAACAGCTTCTTTTCGGGCTTTATATTATTTTGCGTTTTCTTCTCCTCACATTCTTACAGTAAACTCTTCAACGCATCCTATAGATGGGAAAACAAAACAGCATTACCAAAGGGCGACAAGGAAATCCCATTTGCATGGAAAACCTCAGCATTTCGATAACTGATGATGTCATTGTTTCAGAAGAACAGTCCATGAGCACACAAAAAGTTACACATGTTTCTGTTGATGATACACCTTCCAACCTCTGGCTGGGAACAACATGCATTAGCATTGTCCCATACTCTTCGTGGTGGCATGGATGACAAAAGCACCTGGGAAATGGGAAAAAGCATCTTCACTGCATTCAGCAATCTCTTGAGGTCATGGAACAAACGTGTACAAGCCGTGTAACCCAAATGCATGCCGTCATATTGTACGACGACAACATTAACAGTAGCAACACTGGTCACTTTTCGGCTGAGGTCAAGGAAAACACTGAAACTACAGACATGGACAGCACACCACAATACGTCCACTCCATCCAAACCGAAATCGCCATCAAAGTGTCTTTCCTGGGCATACTTGTGCAGATCTATCACAAAGGGATCACCCAAAATCAACCCAATCTGCTTCTCCATGTCAGCCTCCTCTTTATGCAGAATAATGAAAAACAGTCTTACCGCCCCTTCTTGTGAACCACTCCCTGAGTACCTGATTGGATAATCCCCACAGTCCCCTTTCCATTGGCTAGCATGGTGAGAAGCGCAGAATGTGTCACGTGCGCTTCCCCAAGTACCACGAGGGCCACACCACAATAAAGCAGGAGCATTCCTTTTTCCCTTTCCACTAATTATTGTCCAACCCTACCTCATTGGATACTGTTAAATAGTGACACACACATCCACCAATCACATCCAAGACATCAACATGTAATACTGTCAGTTCTGTAAAATACTTCATATGGACCGTTACATATTCAGAGTGCAAGTGGCGTGTTATTCCAAGGCTCCTCCAGTAGAAAGTTCTGTTAAACTATCCAAGATTTCTGCATCCACATGGGCACCCATCAGCACAAAGTGCAGGTAGAAAAATGTTGTGTGCACTATTTTTACAACTGTGTTATAAGTGCCTCTGAGCCAGCTGTCTGCCACTAAACATCTGCAATGTACTGTTTTTTCTCCCATCACCTACCATCAAGTGCCACTCCAATTGAGTATGCTTTCAATGTATTCATTTACCCATATCACCAATTTTTTTTTTTTATTATTTTTTTATTGTTGTATTATTAGTTTGCATAAAACCTTATACAACATATACCACAAGTGAAAGAAAAAAAAAAGAACACATTGTTACCTTTCATACAACCAATACATAAGCGTGTGTAAACGCACTAATACAAAAGATGGTTATCATACCATACAAAAGAAGAAACAAAGCAAGAAATTTCATCTAAAACATCAAAGACATCAACATTATACAAAATTCTTAAAAGATTCCTTCCCAGCCCTAAAAACAGATTACATAGTAATTATGTGCCTTGTTAATATCATTACCCATTAGTATCCTATATTTACCTACACAAATAATTCTTTATTTTTGGCTTCCAATTCCTCCATTATATTTTGGAGCAATGAATTCAAAGCCAGAACTAGAGAAATATTAGCTCCCCACATACAGCGACTCCAGAACACATTTTTCGACATTTCTAAATCCTCATCAAATCTATCGGTGAGGAGTAGAGCTCGTTTTGACCCAAAATGGACACATGTTAAGACGAGGTGCTTGAGAGTTTCTAACATGTCAGTTTCTCCACAGAAACGACATGTAAGACAAAGTGAAGTATAATTAGGCACCTTTTCTTTATGTATACAATAATGAATTCTTTCTAGGGTCGGCATCTGATTGAGTCTAAAACGCATAAATGTGGTTCTCGCCCTGTAGCAGGGGAATCTAAGTAAGTAAATGGGGATACATTCCCTTGCATGTACAAATTTAGCATATTCTTTATAAATTGCATAGGACTCTATTTTATTGACTGTATCCACCCAATCCGCCTTGAATAACAATTTCTTAACTAGGCCGGGTCGTTGCGCCAAGTCGTCTAAACTAGAGCCCAAAATATATAGCAGAGAATTCATTCTGTCACTGAATCCCTTAATTGATTGAACTGACCCAGATTTAATCACCCTATTCAACAACTCATAAAGGGTATTCGTAAGAGGATCATTCATTTTTCTAAAAAAGGAAAGCTGTCTCCACAAATATCTGGCTTTAAGTGAGACAAGACATAATTCGTGCCGGATAATGGCATTAGGGATTGCCAAGGAAAGGCCCATTACTTCCTTCCATAATTTTCCCTGAACCACATTTAAATAGGAACTCATATCCTTGGTACAGATATCCAGACCATATAAGAGAACCGGCTCACATTTAGCTAGGTAGAAACGTCTAATGGGTAGGAGCGAAAATTTACATACTCGAACCCTCAAAAATTTCATTTGAGTCTTTAATTTAGACGCTTTTTCTGCGAGACCCAATTTCCACCTCTTTAGGCTAGAGTTGTTAGAGAAATTATAGCCCAAATATGTTATGGCCTGCACTTGTTCCACAGGGTTGTCCCCCATCTTCCAAACATAAGATTTAACAACTCTCTTCTTAGAGATTACAATTGTTCGAGATTTAGATGCATTGGGGGAAAGATTATTCATCATAGCATATTGATAGAAAATATCCATCCTTCTACGGAGACCCCGTGGGGTCCGATCGAAAAGAATGAAATCATCCGCAAAGGCCATCCACTCAATAACCAAACTTCCCATCCTAACGGGAGCGATGGAAGGACCCCGCCACATATCCTCCACGTCGCTGACGTACAGGTTGAAGAGCGTGGGTGCAAGTGAACAGCCCTGCTTAACCCCCACCTCAGTCTCAATGGGATCAGAAAGGGAGCCTTCATAAGATAAGCGCCCCCTGACAGAGGTGTTTCTATGTAATAAAGCCAAGAGTTGAACAGTTTTACGTGGAAAATTCATTGCTAACATTTTGGACCACAATCTATCTCTAATGACCCCGTCAAAAGCGTTAGAGAGATCCAAGGAAGCCACATAGACTTCACCCATTTTAGTTTGATGGACTGTATCTCTTAAGTGAGCCAAAATATTTCCGTTCAGGTCTGTTCCCAAACCTTCTCTAAAGCCAACCTGAAATTTACTGAAGCAGACATTCCTTCTAGTAAATTTATTGATATCCCTTAAAAGAAGAATGGCGAAGACCTTACTAGCTGCATCTAAAAGGGCTATAGGTCTATAATTCTGGGGATTAAGGACGTCCCCTTTTTTAAATATAGGGACAATGATACTCTGGGCCCAGGTTTTAGGAATAGTATGGTATTTGAAAATATCATCAAATATTGGTTTGAGCAAATCAGCCCATATTCCAGGGGATGTCTTTATGGCGAAGGGTGGAATGCCATCCGGGCCTGGTGCTCTAGAAGGTTTAAGTTTGTTAATGGCCCATTTGATGTCCTCTAAATCCCACCCACAGTCTTCCACCACGGGAGGACCTAAATCCAGGTCCTGTTCTCTTGTAAGGTCAACAGGTAAAGCAAACTTTTGCTTATAAAAAGCACTCCACACTTCTGCTTGGATCGGGCAATCATGTTTGTCTTTTGCAGGCATAAGCATAGAATTAATAGTTGCCCAAAATTTAACATCTCTGCCCTTACAAAGATTATGCATCATCAATTGGTGTGCTTCGTGATATTGATCCATTCTCAGTGATTTGATCAGATTTTTATGTTTCAATATAATTTTTTTCTTTCTAAGCTGAAATTCGGAGAAGGGAATGGGCATTTTCTTCAAAGCTTTGATTTCACTATATTTATTGCGCTTAGAGGTTTGGATTCTGGGGTCACCCACCCTCATCCTAGGTTTTGTGACCTCCCTATCGCTGGTGCTACGAATTTTATAAACACATGACAATATAGTATTGTAGTAGAATCCTCCCAGATCTATATCTTCACCACTAGTAATATGAGACGACCTTCTGGATAGGTGACCCAAAACCAGGTTATTGAATTTCGTAATTATTTTCTTATTCCATACAACCCTTCTCCCATTATTTCCAGCCTTTAGACCACACAGCGAGGGATTAATATAATTACCCACATTTGGAATGGAAAGAGAAAAACATAAGGGAATATGATCACCCAATTCCACCTCCATAAGTGTCAACTTTCCACAGGCTTGCTTCCAGCTATTTGAAAAATAGAAAAAGTCGATTCTAGACTTATTACTTCCTCTTTTCCAAGTAAATTTCGGTAAGTCCCAATCCCAAGCATGATCTAGAAGACCCAGGTCCCAATGATCGAGATAATTATCCCACCATATGCCTCTTTTAATATGTGGAGGGAGCAATCTAGGAATCACCCCCCTTTCATTTAGTGAGGAACCCTCGGCGCAGGCCGAGTGGAAGTCCCCTCCGAAGATAATGCGATTGCCAAATCCTTTCTCGAACCATCCTCCCAGAATCATATTGAGAGTATCTTCCACTTCATCAATCGCCACTTTTAACGGGTATCACCCATTGCAATATCCAAACGGGAACTCTCTTCTTTCCTGTGCGGCAATGCAAAAAATGTTGTTCCTCACTTACCCATCTCTTACAAAATTCTAAAAAATATAGCACAAAAGCAGCAATGCATGTTTGTTAGAAACATACAAACAGGATGCCTGCCATTTACCTTGGCCACTTCGACCATAGGCTTCTGAATGTGTCTGTAGAAATGGACCATCTGCTACAGTTTTTGGCGTACACACAACAACCACAAACTTGATTGAGCTGTAGCCACACTCCCATTTCCATGGCTGCCATCCTGAAAAGGCCCAGATGTGGCACGTGCAATCCTGACAGTATCGTGGAGTCTGTGGAGATGTTGTGCTAGGAACGAGAGGGGGAGAATACTTTTGCAACTGGATGTCCTTTTCAGTGGTACCTCTTAAAAGAGCCTTTTTAAAAAAATATATATTTTGTTTCTTTTTACATGCTTGCACAGAACCTTGTTTGTGTTTGCTCTTCATCTCAGTTTCTATTTTCTTTTCCTCCTTACAGTTTTGCAGGATTGTCGTCAACGCTTCTTGCACATTGTAAAACAAAACAGCATTGCCAATGGCGATCAAAGAAAGGCCATTTGCATGGAACCTTGTTTGAATTTGCTCTTTATCTCAGTGTCTGTTTTGTTTTCCTCCTTCCATTTTTACAGTATTATCTTCAACGCTTCTTGCACAGTGTAAAACAAAACAGCATTGCCAACGGTGGTGAAAGAAATGCCACTTGCATGGAACCAGTGCAAATTTCGGTCATCAATGATGTCGTAGTCAGTGGAGAACATCCCAGCACTGCACATAAATTGACACATGCTTCTGGTTGTAAGACACCTTCCAACCTCTCCCTCAGGACAAATTACACCGGCATGGTCCCATGCTCCTCTTGGTGGGATGCATGAGAATATCACCTTGGTGGTGGGAAAAATCTGCATCGCTCCTTTCATCAACTTCTTTATCTTATGGAGCAAACGTCCACACGACATGTACCTCAAATATAGAGATCCATAGTGCACCACGACAACAGGTGGCCCTGACCTACAACAGGTGGCCCTGACCTACTACGCATTACTGTTTGCTCTGCATTGTGTTAAACTAGGGTGCTTTTCTCCCCTCGCAGGATTCTCAAACTTAGGTGGCCCTGACCTACTACGCATTACTGTTTGCTCTGCATTGTGTTAAACTAGGGTGTTTTTCTCCCCTCGCAGGATTCTCAAACTTAGGTGGCCCTGACCTACTACGCATTACTGCATTGTGTTAAACTAGGGTGCTTTTCTCCCCTCGCAGGATTCTCAAACTTAGGTGGCCCTGACCTACTACGCATTACTGTTTGCTCTGCATTGTGTTAAACTAGGGTGCTTTTTCTCCCCTCGCAGGATTCTCAAACTTAGGTGGCCCTGACCTACTACGCATTACTGTTTGCTCTGTATTGTGTTAAACTAGTGCCCTCCACTCAATTCCTGTCTGCATACTCGTGTCGTCCGCCTCCCCTCCTACTCCATGGTGCTCTCTATCTCACCTATCTACTCTAACTGCTTCTCTATTGACTATCCTGCTCTCCTCACTAAATCCGGTAGGAAAAAGTTTAAAAAGGACATCCTGGTCTCCAACCCAGGCCTCCCTATCGCTGACACCTACACGAGCGCCTGCTCCAAGGAAACTCTCACTGACATTCTCTTTTTCGTGCCTTCACCTGACCTATGGACCCTTCACATGGTCGCTGTGCTCTCTCCTTTCTCCTCCTCTCCCATTAATGGTGGCACCCATTGGGATGTCCTCTTGGCCCCTTTCCACTCCTCTAAGGCCATCATTAATGTCTATGCTAACGGGACCGTCTTGGTCCAAGGCCCTCAGGCCAACCTTCACCTCTTTGATAGGCGCCTCCCACGCCTCATCAACTTCCTCTCCGCTCCCGCTGTCCCCCTTCCTCTGTCCTCGGCTACCTTGCCTCTCCCCTCCCTCCCTGCCCCTTCTCTTGCTCCCTCTTCAACTCCTTCTCTAACACCTCCGCAGGGCCTACCTCTGATCTGTACCCCTCCCCGGAAGTATTTCAAAGGTGGCAACCTTCTCCACATTGCCGCTCTAAATGCTCGCTCTGCCATCAAGCACTCCTCTGATATCTGTCGCCTTCTTGAGGAACTGGACCTCGACGTCCTCGGTCTCACTGAGACATGGTTCACAGCCAGCTCTGCCACCAGCTTCGACACACTCCTACCTGACGGCTACAAGATCCTCTCCGTGCCCAGGCCTAACCGTTCAGGGGGTGGTGTTGCCCTTATCTTCCCTGAGTGGATTCCTGCCTCTGTCACTCCTACGCAGACCTACTCCTCTTTTGAATGCCTTGTCTGCCGACTCTCTCTCTCTCCTAGCCATTCCCTTACCGTGGCTACTATCTATCGACCACCTGGTCAAATTTCCTCCTTCCTCTCTGAATGGGCTGACCTCTCCTCCTCACTCCTGTCCTCAACCACCCAACTCCTCTTTCTCGGTGACTTCAACATCCACCTCGATGCCTCCTGTCTCCCCACTGGTCTCTTTCGCGAACTCTGCAACTCTCTCTCACTCTCTATTCTCCCGTCTGGGCCTACTCACTCTGCAGGACACACTCTTGATGCTCTGATCTCTTCTGACCTTCCCCTCTCCCTCCCTCTCTCCACTCCTCTCTCCTGGAGCGATCACTTTCTCCTATCCCCCCACCTCTCCCTCCCTACCCCACAGGCAAAGCCACCCTCTTCACTGCCACCCACCTTCTCGGTCATCCGACCCATGAAGCGCGTGTCAGTTGAGGCTTTCGCTGCTACCTTCTCGCTCCCTCCTCCCCCCTCGGCTGACTCCCACCCTGACACAGCCCTCTCCATGCTCTATTCCTCTATATCTGATACTCTCGATATCCTTGCCCCCGTCATGAGAATCCGCCTGAAGCCCAAAGCCAAATGTAACTCCTGGTATGACTTGGATCTCGTCACCCTAAAACGCAAGTGCAGGGTGGCAGAGAGGAAATGGCGTGCCTCATGTTCATCCTCTGACAAACTGGCCTGTCGCCTGCTCCAAAGGCAATACCGGCTCTCCGTTCTCACCAAGAAGAGAGCCCTTATCCAAGCCCGCATCTCTGAGGCATCTAACAACTCGGCCGAACTCTTTAAAATCTGCAAGGAGCTGGCCAACCCTGCTGCAGTCTCTACCTCTCCTGTCCCCTCCCAGGCCCTCTGCACTGCACTGGCCTCGCACTTCATCTCAAAAACTCAGGACATCCTGTCCTCGCTCTCCTCCTCTCTCCCCCCTCCCTCTCTTCCCGGCACTTCCTCTTGCTCTCTTGCAGCCGTCCCTCCGCCCTCCTTCTCTGCTTTTCCACCTTTTTCTGCTGATGAGGTTTCCAGACAAGTCCGATCTATGAAAGCCTCGTCTAAACAGGTTCACCCCTGTTCCTCCAAAACCATCAAGGACCACATCGACTCCCTGGCTCCTGGCTGACTTTTGCAACCACTCATTCGCCTCTGGAGTCTTCCCATCCCCCCTCAAGCACTCCCTTGTGCACCCCCTCCTCAAGAAACCCTCTTCCGACCCCTCCTGCCTGGCCAATTATCGCCCAATCTCCATTACTCCCTTCCTGGGTAAGCTCCTGGAGAAACTGGCCATCTCCCAGCTTAACCTCCATGCTGAATCTGTTGGTAATCTTCATGACCATCAATCCGGCTTCAGAGCGGCCAGAAGCACGGAAACTGCTCTCCTGAACATCCGTGAGGACCTGCTCCTGAACCTCGATTCCAACACTCCCTGTGTTCTCATTCTGCTCGATCTCTCCTTTGCCTTTGACACTGTCAACCATGCCATCCTGCTCAACTGTCTCCGTGATAACCTGGGTATCACTGGTCAGGCTCTGGCATGGCTGACTTCTTTCCTTTCCGGTCGACCCTCCCAGGTCCAAATGGGCTCCTTCCTCTCTGACATCTTTTTCTCCACCTGTGGTGTCCCCCAGGGTTCCAACCTCTCTCCCTGGCTTTTCAACCAGTATCTGGCACTCCTTGCCCACCGCATCGCCGCTCTCTGCCCCTACTTCCAGTGCTATGCAGACGATACCCAGCTCATTTTGAGGCTACCCTCAGCCTCCTCCTCTCCTTCCCTCATCTCCGACTGTCTGTCTGCTATCCAGGAATGGTGTGCCGCCAATGACCTCTGCCTCAACGCCAGTAAGACTGAGATTCTACTCATCGGCACACCCACTCCCTCCTTCCCTGCAGCTCTCTGGCCGGCCTCCCTTGGCCCCCTTCCTGCCCCTACCTGCAAGGCTAAAAACCTCGGGGTCATCTTCGACTCCACACTCTCCTTCTCTCCTCATATATCTGACGTCTCTAAGAAGTCACACTACCAGCTGCACCTCCTCAGAGGTATTCTTCCCTTCCTCTCCTTCCCCCAGAAGCTCACTGTCTCCCGAGCCCTGGTTCTCTCAAGGCTGGACTACTGTAACAGCCTCTATCTTAATCTGCCTGCCTCCACTCTCCGCCCTCTGCAACTTATCCAGAACAGAACTGCGAGACTTGTCCTTGGCCTCAAGCCCAGGGACCGTATCTCTCCAGGACTGAAATCTCTTCACTGGCTCCCAGTGGCTGCGAGGATTAAGTTCAAAACCCTCTGCATTGTCCACAAGGCCTTCTGGGGCCTGGGACCTAAATACCTTCAACTCTCTCTTCCTAAATATCTTCCTTCACGAGCCCTTCGCTCATCCGTCTCCAACTCCCTCATGGTCAGCCGCTTCTCGAAGCAACGAGCTGGGGGTAGATCTCTCTCCGCAGCAGGGGCCTCCCTCTGGAACAGCCTTCCTGCCTCCCTGAAACTTGAGGAGAACCATCTCCGGTTCTGGAAGCACCTCAAAACCTTCCTCTTCGCTTCTGCCTTCTCTCTCCCTCTCCCCTGCTAAACCTGCTTAACTCCCCACTGAATTCAGCACTAAACCTGCATCTGGGCCACTCTCAGCAACCTCGGTCCAGGGCCCAGCCACTCTCCACTTGCACTGCCTCCCTGGCTCCCCCTGCACTCTGGGACTGTCACTGTATCCCTACAGCCCCCTTCCCAGCACTTGCTCTGCACTTACCTCGCACTTGCCACCAGCTGGCCCTTTTTATTTATTATTTATTATTTATTATTTTTTACGCTACTTACCTTGTACTGCACTTTCCCCCCCACCTCCTCCCCCTGCACTTCCTCCTTTTCCCCTTACCTCTGCACTTGCGCGATCTGAATGACACCTGGCCTAGTAGGATCGTTTGTCTGTCTTCCCCTTGTTTCCCTCCCTCCCTGCCTCGTCGCGCCTTGAAACACTTGTGTATAGGCGCGTTACAAATACCATATCATATCATATCATAACATCAACAGAACCGACAGAGGCCACATATTTACAAAGGTCAACCATACCGGGGAAACTGTACTCATAGAGAGTGCCCCAGAAAGCCTCCACTCCTTCCAATGGAAAATTAACAGCCATGCCTCTTTATTCGGCATACCTGTGCAGATCTTGCACAAAAGTATCACCCACTATCAGCACTCTGCATCTCTCCATCTCTGCCAACCTCAGTCCACAAAGTATTGGGAATAAATAGTGCATGCCCTTCCTATGAAGCACAACCTCGACACCTGATTGGATAATCCCCACAGTTGCTTTTCCATTCTCACCATATTGAAAAAGGCAGGATGTGGCATGTGCTCTTTCCCAGCTACAGCGAGGACCGTGCCCCAGTAAAGCAGGGACAGTCCTTCTTCCCTTTCCACTATTATTTTGCAGCACTCCCCCATTACGTACTATTGAACAGTCACACAGGCATACACCAATAACATTGAAAACCTCTGGTTCAAACACTAAAATTTCTGTAGAGCCTCCATGTGTACCGTTACACACACAGGGCCTCATTACGAGGTAACCATGGCACTATTAGCACCATGGCTGCCTCCAAATCCTTACCGACTCTGCCCTGGTGAATGGAGCTATTACCGCCCCATTCCAAGGTTGGCGGGGGTGGTAATTCCCCGTTCACCAGGGCCTTTCCCCATTCCCATTTGAGCCCCCATACGGCTCAATGGGAATGGGGAAGGCACTAATAACGGTACCGCGAATTGCGGTACCGTTATTAGCTCCAAAGTCCCTTTGCGGGTCCCGTTCTTAACGCCTGGTAAAACCAGGCATAAAGGGAGGACCCGCAAAGGGAACTCGTAGTAGGGCGGTAAGGGATTACCGACACCAGTGCCCTAACCAGTGCCGATAATCCCTTACCACCCGCCTCGTAATGAGGCCCACAGAGTGCACATCTCATGTGATTTCAAAGCACCTCCAGTAATAAGTTCTCCAAAAGTATCCACGCTTTCAGCATCCAGATTCACCCAGTGTGGGACCCATCACCACAAAGTACAGGTAGCAATATTTTTTTTTGCTCACAACACTCTAGTACGTGCAAACAACAAAGACTTCAAAGTGCAGTACAGTAGTCAGTAATCTGCGCAATGCACACTACACTCGGACACAAAATAACCAGTTGTACCCTATCCACAGTATTTCAACACAGCACCCAGTGCACACACTGCAGGGGTGTTCATTCCATCAGCTCCAGGCATGGACTACAAACTGTAGGATGTGCTAACAATCACCACACCCATGAAACCAACAATGTATACAATGCTCACAAACCACACACATAATGCACCCAACAGTCTAGACCTTGGCCACACCCAGCACAACATAACAGGGCCAAGCAGGCAAACATTTCCCCAGGTACTACCCAACCCCTGCACCATAATACATTGATGCATGCAAACAAGTAACAATTAGCAGAATCCACAAACATTGGACAGTGTCCGGCAACCCTACCAACTTCCCACACACTGTATTCACTCCATCAGCACCAGGCATGGACTACAAACTGTCGGATGTGCAAACCATCACCACACCCATGAAACCAACAATGTATGCAATGCTCACAAACCACAAACATAATGCAGCGATGCATGCAAACAAGTAGCAATTAGCAGAATCCACAAACATAGGACAGTGTCCGGCAACCCTACCCACTTCCATTCGCATAGCATTGTATTATTTCCAACCAAATCACAAATCTTCACAACACTGGCTGTGCTCCCAGCACTCTAATAACTGCACAAAACAAATACTGCACACCCCGCAGTAGACGCTATGTTCATGTCATGTGCAATGGACTCCCCTTCTGCAAGTGAGCTGCCACCAGTCACCATGGTAAGAGGTCGCTGCACAAGCTATTGTGCTATTGTGCCGTAACAAAGGCTGCCTGTATTCACCACACATGGTAGTCGCCTATGGAGGGACCCGCAAATTGGTGCAGTAAGCAAGGATACTGCAGGCACACCACTGTCTATCATATTCCATTCTTTTGACTTTTTATCATTCTTATTCTTTGAGCATTAAAATCAGACTCATACATTCAACAGTATTGAAAAAAGTGTCCATGTTTTTTTGAAAATAAATATTGATTTTTGCCCAGCAAGGCATAAATGCCATTTTCATTGAAAAAAAATATTTTTAGATCAAATATACTTTGCACAATTAATCACATGTGTATAAAGAAGTTAATGCCAGCTCCATTCAATTTACCTGTATCGGGAATCCGTTCGAAAATAGCCAGAATACAGTGCCAGATCTCCCCTTCTATTTTATATATATTCTATAAATAAATGATAAAAATAGCGAAAGCTAACTTCTTTAATGTCAAAATCGAAAATGCTGCTAATAAGACCAGCAAACTTTTCGATATCTTAAAGAGTATCGAGAAACCTAATAACCTCGCTCCACCGTTTTTGCCTACCAAGAAAGACTGCAATATGGTACAGAAGGCTTTTTAGCCAAAATGGAGAAAGCCAGACAAAACATTATTAAAGCCAGACTAACATCAAAGCAGACAATGGTTCCAGATGGGGAGAATCATTATTCTAGTGAAGATATCTTCACGTTTCACCCCATTACTGAAGCGGAGCTGTTAGAGGTGCTGGGTCATATGAAACCAACATCCTGTGCAGAAAATGTGTTGCCCTCTAACGTCATACCTCAACACAAGGACATTTTTGTCCCCATCCTTTTTAAAATAATTAATGCCTCCTTTAAGGAGGGATTGGTCCCTAAGGAGCTGAAGAAGGTCACCATCACTCCGCTGGTCAAAAAAGTTGGACTGGACCCTAAGGACCCGGCCAATCTCTGTCCTATTACAAACTCCAATTTTGTGCTAAAAATCCTGGACAAAATTGCCACACAGCAACTGCAAAATTATGTGGAAAAACACTTGACATTACACCAACAACAATCCGGTTTTAGAGCATCACACAGCACGGAGACAGCTATGGTGGACCTCCAGAATCATATTTTGAGCCTGGGGGACAAAGGGAAATTAGGGATCTTAATGCTGTTAGATTCAAGCGCTGCTTTTGATCTGGTTGATCATCAGCTATTTATTAAAGCTTTGAGAGATAATGTTGACTGTTCCGATCTGGCATTTAAGTGGCTGGTATCATTTTTGTCTGAACGCCATGCCAGAGTACACTGGGGAAGTAGTTTCTCCGACCCTTGTTCCATCATGTTTGGTGTACCACAGGGTGCCAGTGTGTCACCCATGCTCTTCAACATCTACATGCGTACTCTGTGTAGTATTTTGGTGGAAACCGGCGTGTTCTTCACAAACTATGCAGATGATACGCAGCTTATTTTTGAGCTTGAGGGCAGTTATAGTGCTGACAGTATTAAGATCAGAAAAGTCTATAGGGCGATAGATGAATGGATGCAATCCAACCAGATGTGTCTTAACGGCACAAAAACCTTACTGATGTTGTTCAGTTCCAGTTGCCAGTTAGTCAAACTTGGGGCAGACTTTGAGTCCTTTGAAATTAAGGAAGCTAGAATCCTATTGTCTTCTCAGGTCAAAACCCTCGGTATGATGGTGAACTCTGCTGTCGACTCTGAAGCGCAGACCAACTATTTGTAAAAAAATACAGCATATTATTTACAGTTCATGAAGGCCATCAGACCTTTCCTGAGTGAAAATAACATGGCTACTCTTGCTAGAGCTATTGTGCTGTTAAGGCTAGATTACGGAAATGCCCATTTGATTGGGGCTTCCGCTAAGGACTTGGCTAGATGCCAAGTTATTCAGAATGATGCAATTAGGTTGGTCAAAAGTCTCAAGAGTCTCAAGTCTAAAGTGAGAAGAGACCACGTAACAGAGGACAAAATATCGCTCCACTGGCTGAGAGTAGAGAAGAGAATATAGTTTAAATCTATGGCACTGGTGCACAGATGTCTCTATGATAAAGCCCCAGGCTATTTAAAGAATAGCTTGGTTTTAAATGTACCACTCAGACAGCTTCGGTCCAGAGGTAAGAGCCTTCTGACCATTCCCAAGTAC
Organism: Ambystoma mexicanum; assembly: GCF_040938575.1. Taxonomy (NCBI): domain Eukaryota; kingdom Metazoa; phylum Chordata; class Amphibia; order Caudata; family Ambystomatidae; genus Ambystoma; species Ambystoma mexicanum. The sequence continues at coordinate 737,317,995 of NC_090941.1, read as the reverse complement.
AAACTCAAGTCTGGGTAGGAAGATCTTTTGTGGTGTTGGCTGCTCAGCTGTGGAACAACTTGCCTGATCATTTGAGAATGGAAAGTAGCCACTCTGTGTTTAGAAAACAGCTTAAGACACACTTATTCAGATAAGAAAGGAGTTTGTAGTCTTTCCGGGTAGTTCGTAATTCTGATCCCTGGGGCTGATAGGTAGTAAGTGTTTGTCTTGTCCAAGTGCCCTGATGCCTGCAGGCTACCGGTGCTATATAAGATAGCATTCATACATACATACATACATGTTATCTAACATACATAGTTTTTGGCAAATACAACTTTGAGTCCATACAGTATAGCTGTAATAAACCTTTGTTTGTACACCTGCATGGGAACCGCCAGAATGTAACCTCTATATGTTATATTTTAGTACAATTATGGATTAATGCCAATTTTTGCACAGCCTTCAACTCTCTTCTGTACAACATTACTTGTTCCTAGATATTTTATTTATTTATTTGAGCATTTATAAAGCGTTCGTAGCCCAAAGGCATCTAGGTGCTATTTCTTAAGAGATTGGTTACAGATTTGTAACAGTTGTGCGTATATGTTCATACATATGCAATTATGCATTCATACATAAGAAATTGGTTACATGTTTACCTATAGATTCACAGCGATGCATTACACAATCATGATTCTATGCTAACTTAAATACAGTTATTGACGGTTGTTGAGAATGGATATCGTAGTTGGGTGCTGGGTGTGCAAGATGTTAGCCTTAGCAGCAGTGGGGGTGTCCGTCGGGGGGCTGAATAATATGTGGCACGGGTCTGTTGTGAAGGGTCTAGCTTGAATCGTAGGGCTTTGAGTTTTTTTCTAAATGACCAGAGAGATTTACAGTTACCACCTTGGAACTCGAGGTAAATCCACCATATTCTGAGGTGGTGCGATTTCCCATTTTAGAGTCCCATAGCAACCCGTTGGGGTTTGGGGGAATTGCCAACAGTGGTAATTCTGTTGGCTGAAATTCTTCCATTTTCTGGAGATAAAATTGAGGAACTACACCCAACCTACTGCTCGAGGGTTTTACTCCCCTTTTCATCCAAAATTTGGCAGTGCTGTAAAAGTGGCAGTAATTCTGTTACTGCCACATTTTCACCCCATTGTCAAAATATTCTAATTCTTATCAAAAGCTAATGAAAAGATTGTCAGTGAGGGGAAATAGTTACAAATTTGGTAAGGCCAAAGAACATAAGAACTGCAGCATGTTTAACTCTATGGGGACACATCAGTTGGTACTCCTCGCGCCCGGTATGTAAGACATTGACATCGTCCAATTTGTCATTAATCAATGAGCCGACTAATGAAGCATTGCAATTTTTATCCAGAATGGGTAGGACACAATTGAGAAGTTCCATTTTATAGAAAGATTATTAAGTTTAGTAACGTCTCCAATTTGGCTATTAAGGTCTAAATCGGCTTGGCCTAAGTTTCAGAACTTGGTCTAAATCCCAATTGTTGGTAATCTAGAATAGAATTTCTTTTCACAAACTGTTGTAGCTGCATAGTTATTGGCAGTGGCAGGATTTTTCAGGGCCAAAACATGCCTGCAATTGATTGATAAGTAGCAAGTACTGAAAGATCTAATAAGGTTTCTTGAGGAGTGGGTCTTAACTGATTACTTCACAGAATTAGGGGCTCTACTTTCAAGTAATGATGTATTAATATATCAATATTAAAATTAACAATTGCCTCAGAGAAATAAATAGCTGAGATAGCAGTTACAGAATCCTTAGATCGACATGCAGAACATAACCTTTTTAACATTGGAAAAATAACAGATGAAGCCACTGGGGAAAAATGTAAAGTGAGAGGAGTACCAGCATTAAAGTATCAAAAGCATCCATCACGTTCCTTTGGATAATGATGTCAAATGGAATATTTTATATCTAGGTTAACAAGGTTTTCAAGAATGATTGTGTTACTTGATACTTGGAATAATTTCCTATGTTTATAATCTGCATTATTAATGTGGTTATGTGAGAAATACATTTGCTGTAATAAAATGCATTCTTTGAGTACGATGGAAGAATATTCCAAACAACACTAATTAAATATAAATGTCAAAAAAACAAAAATAATGTACTTCAGAAGTAGTGAAATCATATGTGTATTTAGGCATATTGATTTGCGATTCTATCTAACTCTAACTAAGAAATTATACTTCTATTTGGCATATTTCCCAGTGGTAATTTCCGCAAACTCATAATGAGGCCGTTTGCCTGGTATTCAAGTGCTTACATTCTTACATGGGTATGGTCCCAGTTACATGAAGGGAAGAATTCAGCCTTCCATACTGGGTTGATTATTACAATCAGAGAACCAGTTCTCCCTAGAGATTTCTAAATTGAGATGACATTTTCTGTGACCGCTCCAGTATGTGGAATAATGTTCCTGTAGGCATTTTTAAAATCATGGATGATCTCGCATCTCACTGTTTTGCTAAATATCACACATTGGTACAGTTTAGTCTTTTTTTGTGGTCCGTAATAAGTTATATAAAATATCAGAATGTCAAGAAGGGAAAGTAGCATCTTCATAAGAGGCTGGGTTTGCATTTGGGGTGTGTGCCCAGTGCTCCCCTCTTATCATTGCTACATTAGCAGGCTAAACCCTTGTACATGGTGGCCTCTAAGACGAACAAAAAGATATTTCTGTCACTTTTTGTTGATCAGCCAGTGGAACACAAAAAACAACAATATCAGTGAAGCACCTATTTGCCCTCATGCATGCTTCACTGTTGATACATTTCTTGATTTGATAGTTGTTGGTGCAATAAATGCAGCCAGCCTCCCTGTCAAAGCCACACTGCAGAGGAAAGCAGCAACTATCTGGCACCAGTTCCACCTTGAAAATGAGCCTATGGAGAGCTACTATGAAGCCAATTGCTGTCCCAGTCAAGAAACATAATATTATTATTGTGTCCAAGAATGGCAGTATCCTTATTCTGGTCAACATTGACTGTGGTCTAGTACTTCTAAACCGTTTTTCTGGTCCTCACCCCCATTCATCATGCTATTCTTTTGGGCAAGTTTAAGATACTTGTTAACATCCAAGGCTTTGAGCTAAATGTAATATCCTCTTCCCTTTCCTACAGGTCGCATGCTTCAACACCCTTAAGATCAGTATATATACCTGTACTTTGTGGTCCCTCCCAGCCTATTTCATATCTATCTCCCTCTACTGGTAAACATTTTAAAAATCCTTTGAATTCTAATAATACATGTAGGTGAAGGGGACTTGAGAACTGTGGGGATTACCGACTTAATTCTCTCCTCGTTTACATGTCTTCACTAACTGGGTGTTCCGATTAGATAATGCTGGCATGTAAAATGTCGGTCAAATAGATAGTGGCAAATATAAGAGGGCGTCTTTGCAGATTTGTTTGAAAAAAACATCTTTTGTGAGGAAAGTATCCACTCATCTGACCCCTGTATGGCCTTTCCCTTCCTCAGTCAAGGTCATTGGTAATTGCCCAGGATGCTCACTGTTTCATTGTTGCTTATCTTCACACCCACTTCTTTTCTCCTAAAGTTGTGCTACAAGTGTAATACGCTATTGTATTGACCCTACTTTCTTGCCATTAGAGAAGCATATACATACATTGAGTTCAGCTGCCAAAACATGATTTGGAGTTTCTTCATGGCAAACTCCAACTGTTTTAGTGGTACAGTAGTTTTTATCAACAGTTGCAATATTGGCGGTCACGTAATGAAACTTTTGCCCCGATGACAGGCCCATTGACTTGTCAAGTGACCTCTGCTTGATCTATTTCTTTTTTCCCATCACTGCTATGCCTAAAGAGAAAATAACTTCACCTCTGAATTCTTTCCATGGTGTGACACTAGGCAGAATCACTTAGCCCATGTGCATGGTTTTGCTCATTTGCTTTGTATGGTGACGTGCAGATGCATAAAAGCTCATCTGCACTTCTGCTTGCTTGCCTAACAAAGCATTGGATTAGCATGTGGATTCAACATGGCCCTCCGAATGAGGAGCAATTGTGAGAGCTGAGTTTGAATACTTCTTGGGCCAATGCCTTTTTGGAATTGACCCTATATTATTTGTATTGTATTGAAATGAGCAGATTGGTGTCATAAACAACGCAATATGCTGCTAATCTCACAGCTTGGATGGCCGAGGGGAAATGTTGAAGGAGGGCTTACATCTCCTAAGCCAATTAATTCACCATGTATCTTCCCCCTCTGGCCATCCAATGCTGTTTTTTTTTCCAGTGCCATTTTTATTTTTATTTTAAGTTAGGCTTTTATTGGTTTTACAACATAAAAAACCTTTTACCAAAATCATCCTCTTAAATTTATTTCATCCTAAAACATTCAATTTAATCCTTAAAATCCAAAATAACGACATAACTCTTATTCAGTGTCCGGTAAGGTCCAATTATATCCAATCCAGGAAATCTATCAAGCCCCCTGGGTCCTTTCCCTGGTCGTGTTTTTTATTTACTGTCTTCAATTTTTTCAAAAATGGCTTACAGTAGTTTAACCAATGCTAAGGTTATGGGAGTTCTACAGTGCCAAATTCAGTCCATTCCACTACATTCATCAACAATGGCCTATTTTATTGGATTTTTAATTTTATGTGTTTATTCTTGTTTCTTTTGTAAAGTCAAAGCTTAATCCACAAACAGTAGCAACTTGTGCATAGGCGCATTATAAATGCCATATCATATCATATCATATCATATCAAGTGGAACAAACATGCACTAGTTTTCTTAATATTATAATTGTGTCATAGGCAATACAGTACACTGCTGCTAAGTGTAAAGTGCACACAGTTTGGGGTTTTGTTTTGACCAATGCTACTTTTTTCCCCTCGACTGACGTATACTCTACTGAAGTATACACTTTAAAAGCTGCATCAGTGTTAGGGCTGATTTTTTTTAAATGTCATTAAGTGTTGAAGCTGTCTTCCCCACTCCCACCTACCCTCCCACACAGGGTCCCATGTGAAAAGTTGCAAGGTGCAAACAGAGGAGGTATTAAACACTCGGTAGAAAATTAACATCTCCCCTGCATAGGGGTGAGAAAAGTTGGGAATGGGATGAAGAATTGTTTGAAGACCTGTTTAAGCTATTGTTAGGCAGAAATCTGTGCAATTCCCTTAGGGACCACTGCAAAAAGTTTAAGGCTACAGGAGTAAGCAGTAAACCCAATTGGTAGCAGTCTGTACCACCCAGATTTACCTGGTAGCTGTGGCTGAGCAGTCAGACTTCTCTCAAGAAGAGTTAGGCAGTATATAGAGTATACACAATAGGGCTATAAATACAGTAGCACAAGCAAACACTGACCAGAGCTTGGGTATAAAAGTATATAATTATTTATTTAAAAACACACTTGTAAAAATACACTGGCACTAATATGTCAAGCAAGTTCAAACACAGTCACTATAAGTATATACACCTCCCTAGTTAATTATTCGACAAGTCTAGGTTAAGACACCACTTATTTAGCAAAACAGAGGTGAGCGCGTAACCTTAGATGGCACTCCAATAATTTGTTTAAAAAGGGAGAGAAAAGGCAGAATAGGGAAATAATACAGTACCAACACTTTTAAGAAACCACAGCAAGTCAAGAAAGGCAGGGTCTACTGTATAGCAAAACGTTCATAGGCCAGGCCCACTCTTGGAGAGAGCAAGGTGGAATGTGTCCACACAGTGGAAATGCACTCAAAGTCTTTGCAGAAAAGGCAAAAGAGGTTGGGTCAGTTCGGAAAGGTAAAGTTAGCAGGTCCGAGGTCACCCCAGGATAGAGAGTCAAGGATTTATGGGACACCTTGGACAATCTGTTGCAAGGGAGACCAGGCAGGACACAGTACCTGAAATGGTGAGAAAGCTCCAGCGGGGGCAATTGTTCCTGGCAGCGGGTGCAAGTCAGGGCTTCATCCAGGGGAAGAGAAGATCTCGAAGTGGAGGAAAGCTGGAGGTCGTTGCACTGTCAGGGAAGAAACCAGCCGCGGAGTTTCCCGGTTAAAAGGTACAACCCTTTTATTCGCGGTAATGGTGAAGCGTGGCTATCCGGCCGCCGGGGTGCTTTGCACGGGCGATTCGACCATGAGACAATCCAGGAAGGTGAAAAAGGCAAACTGGTTGGTCCCACCAGCTCAAAGGGAAGAAGACTCTCCTGGAAGAAGATCTCCTCTGTCGTCGGGGAAGTGGTGAGTTCGTACAGCAGGGCTCCACTGGTGGTGTCGTCGTTGTAGATGGCTCAGCTTCTCCCCTCTTCAGATTCTGTAGGTCCTGTGGCTACTTCTGAAGTTCCAGTCCCCAAAGCCCTGCTTTTATGCAACAAAACCCCCATTCATCAGCCTAGCTGTCACTCAAACATGCTAAGTGGTGAGCCGGGCAGCTCACCACTGGGCCAATCACACAAGAGTGCGACTTGAGTTGCCAAGGCAACTCAGTCCAGGGTGCCTAACCCCCTCCCACACATCCTGTTGACCCCAGAGTGGCACCAGTTGGAGGGCTTCTGTGGAGAAGCCCGCCAAAAAGTAGACCAAAGGGCTCGACTTGGGTTAGCGTTTCAGAGGCGAACACAAACACCATTTTAAAACCGAGTCCTGGCAAAAAGACCCAACCGGGCCATAAATATTAAATAAATAACCCGGCGGTATCTTTAACGTTGCACCAAAAAGTGGTGCGTTTAAAATGAATGGGAAAATCCCATAGGAAATATTCTGGTGGAATATTTTGCCTGGTATCCACTGCCACCAGCCAGAAACTCGACAAGGGGGGACTGGACAGTGCCCCCTTGGAAAACAGACCCAGGGGCAATCGAATAACCCCTACCAGTACTTCCACAATATGATGGTTTGTACTGGTTCTGTTCATGATTTGAGACTAGTAAAGCCAATGGTGACTTTACATGCCCTGGGAGACAGTAGTCAGTCCCAGGGAATGGAGTCTATGTTTGGGGGTCACTATGACACCCCTGTGTTACTGCACTGAGGGTGCTGTGTAACACACATACCAAAAACACATGAAACCTATGGAGTAAAAGACCCCATAGTCCATAAAACACATTACATAGTCAAAGGACATTCTCAAATCATGCCTAAGAGTGGGAGAAAAAGAGTCTCACTTTTAGCAGGAGAAAAAAAAATAAACCCCAAAAATCCAGCAAAGCTGCTTGGGGACTCACTAGGTTTGGGAAATTAGCCTTAACAGAGAATTCTCCCTAACAGCTATAGTTAGTGAGAGAAACATTTTCAGAAAAACCCTAAAATATTAAAACACAAATAGGTAACACTCACCTCATCGGTAGAATGACGGAGAAGGTGGTTGGCAGTGCGAGAGGGGTCTCGGATAGAGAGACGAGAGGCCCCAGGTGGGAGGAGTGGAGAGAGTGGTCAGGCCAGCAGAGGGAAGTAGCGATCGGGTTGTCATAGGAATGTCTGAAGAGATGAGCACATCCAGAGTATGTCCAGCTGAATGGGTCGGACCAGAAGGAAGAATGGTAAGGGAGAGGGGAATCACAGAGGTTGCAGAACAATAAGGTTGCAGTTTCAGGAGAGTCAAGGGGGATGTTGAAATCCCCAAGGAAGAGGAGTTTGGAAGTAGAGGTCAAGAGAGAGGAGGTGAGATCGGCCCATTGAGATAGGAAGAGAAAGGTGGGTACAGGGGGCCGGTAGATGGTAGCAAGGGTGAGTGAGAGAGTGGGAGAGACACCAAGCCTGCAAATGAGGTGTTCAAAAGAGGAGTAGGATTAAGTGGGTATGATAGAAGTGGGAACCCACTCTGGGAAAATAAGGGCCACTCCACCTCTGGGCCGATTGGGCCTGAGTTTGGAGAGAAGCTTGTAGCCCTTAGAGAGGAGAGTGTCAAAAGCACTGACCGTTAGGAAGCTCATTGTTAATGTAACAGACTAAGTGAATCATACTAGCTTTTCGGTATGATATTCATTCTGTAAAACTATTAACACCCCAGAGGTACACCCAAATCCATGGGCTGACTTGACCGGGGCGAGAATATAAACTAGCATTGTTTGCCGATGACATTCTGGTATAGCTGACCTACCCGGAGGAGTCAGTCCCTGCCCTCATAGTGGTCCTCATTGACTCATAGTGGTCCTCATTGAATACGGGGGATAGAAATCACCAGAGATCTAGCGAACCTGTTTAGGGCAAATTTCACTCCCCTTTGGGACGCGATCAAAGCCGACCTGCAGAGGTGGGCCAAAATGATGCTGTCCTGGGCAGCGCGCTTCATGTCAGTCAAGATGAATGTGCTCCCTAGACTCTTGTTCCTCTATCAATCACTCCCGGGAGTAATCCCGGAATCGTTCCACACTGAAGTCAAGCAATCCCTCTTTAAATTCCTGTGAGCAGACCAGACGCCTAGAATCTCGCACTCGACTGTGGTGATGCCCAAGGACAAGGGAAGTATGCTTCCCAGACCTGTTTGAATACTACAGAGCAGCTCAACTATGGGTGCTGGTGGACCACTTGAGTAAATGCAGAAAAACAGTGGGTGGGCCTTGAAAATGACTTATTCACCCTGGCAACCCTCAGTGAATGGCTCTAGGTCCCAGTTAGCACCATGCCACACAGAATTCGCGATCATGCAGTCCTCAGGCCGCTGTGGTCAATTTGGCACCCATCCCAGAAGATCCAAGGGGTAAGAACCTGGCCATCCCCGCTAAGGGACCTGCTAGTAGACCCAATTGGCTTCGAGCCCCAGTACCAGGCAGGCTTGGTAAGGGCGGGACAGATATGGGAGGAGGGCAACTTCGTAACAAAGTAAGAACTAGAAACAGCCATACAGGGCACAACCATCTCCCAGATGTGCTACCTGCAGCTTAGACGTGTGCTGCAAGACCAGCACTGAGTCGACAACCTCAGTAGACCGCTCACCACATTTGAAAAAATACTCAATGAAAGTCAAACTCCCAAAGGGATAATCTCACGGGTGTATTCTTCACTCATTAACAGAGGTCACCTCCCTAAACCGAGTATGCGTGGTAAATGGGACACAGAGCTGGGTCTGCATGAAAATGAGGAAGCCTGGGTGACAATATATAGAGTAGTCTGGTCTTCTTCAATCTCAATGCAATATAAAATGCATAACGGGATGCTATTGTTGTGATGGCACCTGACCCCACAAAGACTAGTTAGAATGCACCAGGGGGTCATCCCTCGTATTGCTGGAGAGGATGCTCAGAGGTTAGTGAATACTGGCACCAGTGGTGGAGCTGTCAGAAGGTCTGAACATACTGGAAAAAGTCCTAGCATGGGTGCAAGCCATTGACGGGATACACAGGAATCTGTACCCACTACTCCTACGGTTCTGGGTGGAAACGGAAGTGGGGAAGGAATACACAGTGGTGCCACACATGCCCAGATATCTATTCTTAGCAGCAAGGGGCTGCCTGGCACAGCACGCTACCCTCGAGAAATGAATGGTTAGCCAAAGCACATGAGATATATCAAAAGGAAAGCATCACACTCCCACACAGACATAACCTGGTTGCCCTTCATCAAATATTACGCAGCGCATAGGAACACATGAGCACACAAAGCGTCATATCTAAATCTAGGTGACCTCTGACAAACTGGCCTGTCGCCTGCTCCAAAGGCATTACCGACCTTCTCTCCTCACCAAGAAGAGAGTCCACATTCAAGCTTGCGTCTCTGCGGCATCTAACAACTCGGCCGAACTATTTAAAATCTGCAAGAAGCTGGCTAACCCTGCTGCAGTCTCCACCCCTCCTGTTGCCACCCAGGCTCTTTGCAATGCCCTGGCCTCTCACTTTATTTAAAAAACCCAGGACATCCTGTCCACCCTATCCACTTCTCCACCCTTCCATGCACTTTTCCCCTCCCCATCTCCCATGCACTTACGTGTTCTCAATGTCACTGGGCCCAGTAAGAGCGTTGTTTTGTTCTCCCCTGTTCCCCTCCCTTGCCTTGTCAGGCTCTGTTGTGTACGAGCGCGATAGAAATAAAATATCATATCATATCATACCCTTAATCCAACATAACCCGGAAAACCTTGAAAATGTCATATACCGCTGCCGGACACGAAAGAACAGCAGCAGAATTGTTCCCAACGTTGTGAGGTCTATGCCACTGGCAGGTAATATAGGCCAGCAAGAAAAATAGCGCTTGGCCCAGTGCTCTAATTATTCTGTAGTGCTCTCCGATGTGTGGGATGGGAGGTGAGAGGAAGGGGCAGGGGAAGGGGTAGGGAATAGTGCTATCCATGTTTCAGCAGCGACGAACAATACAGATCCATGAAGCGCATCTTGCACCAAGATTTTATTTTCACTGTGCTATTCAAGTATCGGACTCCCACACGTTGTCTTGCAATGTGCTACAACGAGATGCCACATCTGTAACAAACCTATCAATGCACGTTTCCTTAAGCATTGTTCATGTTGTTTTTCTAATCCATGTTGCAAAAAGAAAACAATCTAATTTAATTTGAAAAAAGAAAACACAGGTATCAGAGTTCAAAGCCAACCTTATTGGGACAGCGATCCTTCTGGTTTCCCAACCCATTTCTGCACAAATGTATGGAAATATACCTTTTGCCCACCTCTGTGGCCCGTCCCTCTATTGGATTAACCAGTGAGGTGCTGCGGGAGTCTGCTTTTGTCATCTTCACAATTATTCCTTATCTTTTAAAGCATCGGAAATCAGCTCCTCGTCCATCCTGGGCATCCTTTAAATGGGCCATCAGGTCCGGTGAGTAATCATCGAATTATGGACATAAATCTAGAGGCCTTGAGGAAATCTTTCAGTAAAATACAAGCTTCACCTTGTCAACCAGATCTAAAGATGATATCCATGATTGTATACAACCCCCGCACCCCATGGCTATCCTGATTACTGACTTGTTCACCATTTCTCAAGAACCTGAGGCAGGTGGACTGCCTCACTGTTGGAACATGGAATACTGCAGGCCTTGCTTATTAAATGAGCAATGGTGCATTCTTAGCTTTCGTTGAGTCTTTTAACATATTGGTGATGCAGGAAGCATGCTGGGACCAGCCTGGGCACCTGAATGGATTCTCATGCTATTTTTCTAGTGCTAGTAAACGAAAGAGTGGGATGCCGATGGGGGTGGGGCGGGGCGGGGCGTGAGATGAGGTGGGTGCCTGTAAGACTAAAACTCCATCTGTGGAGATCCTTGCTGCTATTAGTACCCCACCTGCAATTAAATGTCTGTTTGCAGCTAGGCCATCCGTTGTCCGGATAAACGTCTATAATGCTGTGGGGTTGCCGCAGCTTTCCTTGAATCCTGTTAAAATGTTATGAATTAAATCCACCCCCCCGCCCCTGCTGTTAGGAAAAAAACCTATTCATTGGTGAGGGTATGATTTAAATCTAAAGCTAGACTCTGGCAAGGAGGATCATCCTTTTAATGCCATGCCTTTATCAGAACTGTCGCAGGAATCCGCAAGGAGCGCAGTTCCATACCTGTCTGTATGAGGTTGGTCTAAGGCAGGGGAATGGAAGAACATTATCGGACTGGCCTGGGGGCCACACTTTTAAGTCCCCAAGTAACAAGAAGAGCACAATAGACTACTTTCTGGTCCCACTAAAGGGCTGGCCAAATGTCAAGGGAATGAAGGCAGTGGATCAGCCTGAGTGTGACAGTAATCCCTTGGTGCTCACTTACAGGTTTGAGACACTCAGTGACATCTGGTTTCCCACAACGACTATGGATACAGGAAGTCTCACTAATAATTCTCGTGCCTGCAAGAGGGATGACATAAGCTTTTACAGGGTGTGGTCGTCTGGCAAAGGGGTCATTGCTGCTGGTGCAAGGTGCCTCATGGATCTAGCTGATTTAAGTGTTAATATTGACTCCTTGTGTATGCTCTTAAGCACAATAAAACCATTGGTCCCAACAGACAAACCGCTATTTAATGGTACAAAGGATGGTGGGTCCTGAAAGAGGTATGATATTAGTTGCAGGAAGGCTAAACTGGCTTTATTAAATGCAATCAGATCAAGCAACAGGGATGCTGACGATAATAGCCTCCAAGAGGAACATTTAAAGGGGGAATTCTTGCTTAAACGGCCATACTTTGGAATCCCCAAGTACTAGTATTAAGGGCAGCGGACTATTCCAAAATCTGGCCCCTTGTGGCTGCAGGGACTGCACCTCACTCAATTCCATTCCAAGTGCTCTCAATTCAAATATAGAACGCGCCCAACTCTCTCATTTCACCTGACTTAATGATGCTGAGGGCATAGTGATCTCTCTTTCATCCACCTTTCTCATGCTGATTGCAGTCCCTTGCAAAGTGATCTCTCTTTCGCCTCCCTTTCTCGTGGTGATTGCAGCACCTTGCATAGTGATCTCTCTTTCACCTCTCTTTCTTGTGTTGATTGCAGCATCTTCTATAGTGATCGCTTTTTCACTTCCCTTCAGCACGAGAAAGGGAGGCGAAAGAGAGATCACTTTGCAAGGGACTGCACCTCACTCCATTCCATTCCAAGTGCTCTCAATTCAAATATAGAACGCGCCCAACTCTCTCATTTCACCTGACTTAATGATGCTGAGGGCATAGTGATCTCTCTTTCATCAACCATTCTCATGCTGATTGCAGTCCCTTGCAAAGTGATCTCTCTTTCGCCTCCCTTTCTCATGCTGATTGCAGCACCTTGCATAGTGATCTCTCTTTCACCTCCCTTTCTGTGCTGATTGCAGTACCTTGCATAGTGATCTTCCTTTCTCGTGCTGATTGCAGCATCTTGTATAGTGATCGCTCTTTCGCCTCCCTTTCTCATGCTGATCTCAGCACCTTGCATAGTGATCTCTCTTTCACCACCCTTTCTTGTGCTGATTGTAGAACCTTGCATAGTGATCTCTCTTTCACCTCCCTTTCTGTGCTGATTGTAGCATCTTGCATAGTGATCGCTCTTTCACCTCCCTTTCTCGTGCTGATTGCGCACCTTGCATAGTGATCTCTCTTTCACCTCCCTTTCTGTGCTGATTGCAGAATCTTGCATAGTGATCGCTCTTTCACCTCCCTTTCTCGAGCTGATTGCAGCACCTTGCATAGTGATTGCTCTTTCACTTCCCTTTCTCGTGCTGATTGCAGAACCTTGCATAGTGATCTCTCTTTCACCTCCCTTTCTAGTGCTGATTGCGGCACCTTGCATATTGATCTCTCTTTCACCTCCCTTTCTGTGCTGATTGCAGCACCTTGCATAGTGATCTCCCTGTCTTGTGCTGATTGCAGCATCTTCTATAGTGATCACTCTTTCACCTCCCTTTCTTGTGCTGATTGCATCAACTTACATGGTGTTCGCTCTTTCACCTCCCTTTCTGTGCTGATTGTTGCATCTTGCATAGTGATCGCTCTTTCACCTCCCTTTCTAGTGCTGATTGCGGCACCTTGCATATTGATCTCTCTTTCACCTCCCTTTCTGTGCTGATTGCAGCATCTTGCATAGTGATCGCTCTTTCACCTCCCTTTCTGTGCTGATTGTTGCATCTTGCATAGTGATCGCTCTTTCACCTCCCTTTCTAGTGCTGATTGCGGCACCTTGCATATTGATCTCTCTTTCACCTCCCTTTCTGTGCTGATTGCAGCATCTTGCATAGTGATCGCTCTTTCACCTCCCTTTCTGTGCTGATTGTTGCATCTTGCATAGTGATCGCTCTTTCACCTCCCTTTCTAGTGCTGATTGCGGCACCTTGCATATTGATCTCTCTTTCACCTCCCTTTCTGTGCTGATTGCAGCATCTTGCATAGTGATCGCTCTTTCACCTCCCTTTCTGTGCTGATTGCAGCACCTTGCATAGTGATCGCTCTTTCACCTCCCTTTCTGTGCTGATTGCAGCACCTTGCATAGTGATCGCTCTTTCACCTCCCTTTCTGTGCTGATTGCAGCATCTTGCATAGTGATCGCTCTTTCACCTCCCTTTCTGTGCTGATTGCAGCATCTTGCATAGTGATCGCTCTTTCACCTCCCTTTCTGTGCTGATTGCAGCACCTTGCATATTGATCTCTCTTTCACCTCCCTTTCTGTGCTGATTGCAGCATCTTGCATAGTGATCGCTCTTTCACCCCCCCCCCGTTCCCGTGCTGATTGCAGCATCTTGCATAGTGATCGCTCTTTCACCCCCTGTTCTCGTGCTGATTGCAGCCCCTTGCTCAGTCAAGAATCCACACCCCAGTTGCAGAAGGTGCAAGCGGATGGCCTAATCTTGGCTTTTACTCTGAATTAAGTCATCTTGGATCTTAAGAAGACCCCTAATTCTAAAAGGCGGGGCCAAGCTGTATGTCCTATGGACATATATAAAGCTGACATCAGATTCTGGGCACCACTGCTCAGAAATGTCATGAATGCCATTTTAAAATGCTCTAAAATTCCTGAAAGCTAAAGGCATTGTGTGATAGTTCCAGTTTTTGAAAAGGGTAACACACAGGGATCCTATGTGAAACCATCCCATCCCACTACAGGATGCAGCCTCGAAACCTTAAGACAATGTATACTACATGCGAGATGAAAGAACAGGGTTAAACCAAGGTATCCAATATGTATTTCCTAGTTCGAGTTTAACGCTAGCCTAGGCCCAGCGGAGCAGAGACTTAATTTGCACCGACCTTATGCAGAGTAAATAACGAGCTGAGTATAATGCAGCGCTTTAGATTGCAAGCAAGGACCTCTTGTGCGTATTTCATTGTGTCGACAAGAATCGATTACTGGCAGACCTACATTCACAGGGTTTACCTAACCCAACATTGCAAGTTCTGAAGACAGTCCATTCCAATCTCCAGGCATCCGTTAGTTATGGGCCTCAGGGAGGACTGACCCACTAATTTACATTAAGGCAAGCCACGCAGCGTGGATGCATATTGGCTCCCCAGCTATTTTATTTGTATAGCAATTATGTAGATGTTTTTCTTTCACTGTTAAGGGTGTCTGTAAATTAGCTGACCATGACACATCAATTCTGCTTCATGCAGATGAGGCAGTGCCAATGGAATGGACTCCCAGCATGTTGCAGGCACTGGTTAACAGATGTACACTGTTCATGGACACGTGAGATCTTTCAGTTAACATCTCTAAATCTAAGGTCATGGCAGTAAGCTGAAAACATAAACCGACATATATCAGAACATAAGAGGGTGTTAAGATGGAGAAAGTCAACAACTATAAGTATTTAGGTCTGAGTTTCTCTGATCGGCTGAGATCAACCAATCAAGTCCAAAATCCGTTTGCAAGGATGAAAGAAAGAAATGCAATCTTGGTCCACTTTGCCTGATCTACAGGTACGTATCCTGCAAAAGCTATGGTGCTAGCATATCGGGCTAATGCCACAGAACCCTCTGGGTATGGGGCAGATGTCTGGATGTACTCTAATGTTGATAAGCTGGCATTGGAAGACAATGGGCCTCATTACAAGTTTGGTGGTAGCCTTGCTGGTAAAACCGGCAGGCTGCCGCCAAACTTTCAATTTTTTCCGGCACCAGCCAATGGACAATTACCGGGTCATTATGGCCCTGCGAGACCTGGTAATTGCCCATTTGCGGGCGCCAGAAAAAAGATGCTCCCCATTCCCATTCGGCCACATAGGGCTGAATGGGAATGGGGAGGTCGGATGCACTGGCACCGTTTATAACGGTGCCGCTACATCCGACATGCTGTGCTCGCGGGTGCCTTTCTGCCCGCCAGGTCCGACCTGGCAGGCAGAAAGGCACCCGCGAGCACAACTCATAGTTTGCCTGTCCGGGAACTACGGTACCAGCAAGCTTGTCCTGGGAGGATAGCTCAACGGCAACGTGCTCGCCTTGGAAGCAAGACGACACGAAGCAACACAGGTTCGATCCCCAGGTCTGCGCTTAGAAACCTCTGGGTATTTAAGCGCGTTATAAATACACAACTAAGACAAACAATTATGCAACTATAACAAACAATTCCTGTAACAGCGCCTCGATGCCCGCAGGCTGTGTGAGGGCTTTAAAAATGCAAAATAAAGCTTACTGGTACCGTAGTTCCCAAACCGGCAAACTTATAATGAGGCCCCATGACTTTCTCAGAGAACTGCTGTGTCTCCTGCAGAGAACTCCAACCTCTGCACATCACTCAGAAATGCTAACTATGTGGCTTTGAAACATCTTCTTTTTTTATATTCTTAATTTATTTATAGCATTGGCTTATCACCAAACTTTTAGCTAGTTCAATACATAAAACACCAATTAAAAATAGAAGGTTTAAGATCTATCAAAATCGGAACCAATCTTACAATTCATCAACGAAATTATTTCCTCTAAAACCGATATAAACAATTGATTTCTCATAAAATATCTTATTCAAAAGATTTGTAGTAGCTAAAACCAGATGCACATTTTCACTGCTTATTAACACCAGCCAAGATTCTATGATAAAGTTTTATTGCACATGGAAAATGTCCCCATATAAATAGTTCTCTGATGGGTTAAACCCCTACAAGACAACATGAGGTGCTTTAGTATTTCTTGCTCCTTCACTCCTTTACAATGTTGACACTAGGTAGCCAGTTCCCTTGATCCTGAGCGAGATGCTAGTACCTCCCTTGTCAAGTATAAGTCAATTCTTACCCTAACTGACTCATAGAGTTAGCAACATTAGCAGCAGCAACCGCGGAGAACACGAGCGAGAGGAGGGCACTTTTCGCCAGAACCACGCTTCCTGGAGGAGGCGGAGCCGGGAGTGTCACGTGACCTTGCACGTGACCCAGCTGAGCGCTGAAGACAGCGAGCCCATTACCCTTGCGGCGCTAAGCCCGATAGGTGCAAAGGGCGTCTGCTGTTTTGTGGCTGTTCGGTGCGTGAGGAGTCACATCACTAAGGCAGATATTGCGGAGCACGGCAGGAAAGCACCGCCTGTGGTCCTTGAGAGCTCTAGGAGCGGGCGGCCAATGATGGCAGGAAGACCCGGATTCCCGCAGACCCGAGCACAACTAAGGAAAGCCGAGAGGGACGAAATCATGATGGCCGGTAGAAAGTCGCTGCTAGCCTACGGAAAAGCGGTAAGTGAGTTGGATGACACCGCTGCCAAAATTTGCTACGAGCCTGAGGAGCTAAGATTGCCACCCCGCAAATCTTTTGATCTGCGAGCAAATGATGTTCACATTTCAAAGACCATACTCACGGAAGGGCCACTAGATTCAGTACCAAAGATAGTCGAGTATGCGATTGAATGCTTAGAGGCAACCCCATGCACCCCACACCGCAGCCCATGTGATAGACTAGAGCAATTGGACGCGCAAAAAGACACACAGGCCCGTGAAAGAGAAAGAGAAGCGGTCAAAGGGGGAGAGTATGCGATACGCCCAACCATAGAAAGAGAAGAGCAGCCGGAGTACCAGACACTGAAGGAGGTCTTGGAGGCCCAAAGTAACACAAGAGACAGCCTCTGTAACCCTGAACAAGCTAACGTGAATGTCCATGACAGGGTGAAAGAAGTGAATGCCACCCTCATAGAGAGGCACAACGTCAAAAATAGAGTTGCCATGCACCCCAATGGCCCTTTAATCAAAGAGATAAGTATGCTAAATCCAAACCCGGACCAAGCGAATCCGTGCAGGGAAATTTGCTCACTGAAAATACTAGCATGGAAGAATGTCGAGGAGATAATAAGAAAAGATATGGAGAAAGTAAAAAGCATCGCAGTGCTAACTAGGTCTGGTGCGCCTAAATTGACATCAATGAGGCATCAAAAGCGATGGGAAACCCTGAAAGAAATCCCCTCAAAAGAAAGACCATCGGACAAAAGTAAACTACTTAAAAATTTGGAGATGAGGGCAAAGCTAGGACAACCCAAAATGATGAACAGCCAATGGGAACTAGAACCAGAACCAGAGCGATGGCTACCTGAAGAAATGAGTGATGCTATTTCGGAGGACGAGGACGAGGAAGGCATGACAAGTCGGAGTCCGTGTGAATCAGACAAAAGTAGAAATCTACCCGAAGAAGACATATGGAAGCCGGCTGAGGAAGTCTCCTCCATGTTTAATCAGGAGGAAGACTCTCCCCAACAGCCCCGACGAAGTTCGATAGCTATTGCAGATCAGTTGATCAGAGATCTAACCCGATTAAATGCCAAAATGGCGGCCCCTAGTGCGAGCCGCCAACAAAATATCCAACCGCAAGGACCCATCCTAAATAGATCGGCTCACGAAGAGAACGGTACAGATGCCAGTAGAATGGAGGACCTAAATTTGTATCCGAGACAGAGAGAGAAACGAAGGACCGAAGTACACTCAAGGCAATACCTCCATACACATAGCTCGGACTCTGACCTCCACCAATCTCAAAAACACAAAAAGAGAAAAAGTGATATAGGAAAGTATAAGATAAATGGATCGGCAAATAAATCAAGTACCATTAGAAGGTCCGGGCCGGGGTCACCCTCAATATCTACAAGAAACACCGAGACCGACACAGAAAAAGAGGAAGTCGAACAGGTGGAACATAATATGATCAAACTCCCGCAAAGGAAATTAAGGACTAGGACCTTAACATCGAAAGCCATGATTGAAAAAGTGGTGAATGACTTACGACCAATCA
Source organism: Ambystoma mexicanum (assembly GCF_040938575.1). Classification (NCBI taxonomy): domain Eukaryota; kingdom Metazoa; phylum Chordata; class Amphibia; order Caudata; family Ambystomatidae; genus Ambystoma; species Ambystoma mexicanum. The sequence goes on along the minus strand of NC_090941.1, from coordinate 737,299,423 downwards.
TGATGTCAGCAACGACAATAGCAACAACGCCGCTAACAAAGCTCTATGAACAACTAAACGAAACATGCAAAGATCAGAACACACTGATCGCGCTGTTAAATACGAAAATTATAAAAATGGAAAGGGACATTTTGGAAATGACATTACAAAACAAAATGTCATCTCATGGATATGAACACGCGACAAACACACTGAAAGACGCCCTGAAAAATAATGCCGAGGACAAACGGTTATTTGCAGAGGTAGCCAAACACGCACTACAATCCTTGAATAAAGAGCTGGAGAAAAGGTATGTTCAATTTAAAATACCTGATCAGTGTCGGGAGCACTGTGAAATGATAGCTGTAGAACGAGAGCCTCAACTCCAGATAGTTCCAACGAATGTCCTCCAACCAGTAAAGCATACAAGAGTGGAGGATAGAAACGAGGGTGGAACAAATAAAAAATCAATCTCAGGGAAATACGACGTGATTAATGTAGACCCAGAGGGGAAAGAAGAGGTCAACCAGCACAAAGACATCGCGCAAGAAGCAAAGAACATAGGAACCAGCAATAAAGAGCTGAAGAATAGAGGGTTACCGGGTGGAGCAACCAGTAAGGAAAAAAAAAGTGAAGACAAACGAATATGTGAGCCGGAAGTTATAGTCGCCTCCTCAACCTCCGAAAACATCAGTAACGTGAGGGTCAGATTGGACGATAAAACAGAGGATCCACGACCAAGAGAGAGAGAGGCACCACTAACCACTGATAACAGCAATAATGAACGCGAAGATAATAGGATGAGAGGAGTGAGCCCATTACAGTCAACATCTGGGAATAAGAGCCCTGACAATGAGTGGTATGAGATATTTGAAAAACATCCATTAACCAATCCAACGAATAGCGGAAATAGGATAATAAATGGTAATAACAAACAAGGGAAATGCAAAAGGAAAACAAAAAACTTGCCAGCCCCAAAGAATAAGAATGCTAAAAACACAGCAAGCTTTTTTAGGAATATCAAGGCACTAAACGTGACAATAAATAACACAGATTTGACCAAAGAGGACGCAAAAAAACTCGCGGTGAGCGATCAAAATATTGGACAAAATCAAAATAAGGAGCAAGAAAAGCCTAGCCAAAAGGGTAACGAATTAAAAGAACCCAATCAAGTTGAGGAAGACGAAGATCTGATGAACATATCAGTATACAGCACTCATGATGACACAGACGATGAGCCGGAAAGCTTGAAAGAGGCGTCCCCTAAAAAGAAGGATGGGGCTAGACATAAGGGCCCAACAAGAGAGAGGGTGCCAGAGAGCACAAATGATGAACCAAAAAACAAGAGAGTGATACGCCTGATTTGCCCAGCGGAAAAGATGGAGGGCGTGATGGTCGAACCAAGCGAGGTCGATACCTGGGGAAAAAAACCATTTTACACCATGGAAGAAAAATTAAAAATTAGTCTATTGAAAAACAAACTAGCCCTGGAGAAACAGAGGATGCAGACTAACTCAGAAGTAAAAGTGGGCTCAAACTATACAGAAGTGGAACCATCAACAGACAGAATGCTAAAGCCCATGAAAATAGCGAATGAAAAGAGCGAAAGAAACGAGAGAACCAAAGAAGAATCGAGAACTCTAAATAACCTGGTGAAGCACAACGCCAAGGAGGACCAACAAAAGTTCAGGATCTTGATCGAAAAGATTGAACAAAATAAGAATGATACGTCGCCAAACAGGAATACTATACTACAATTGTTTCAAACAATACCGGTATTACGAGCAATCCGAAGTACTGAACTAAGTAGAGTTGAAATGATAAAAGAATATGGGCGTGCAAGTTCCTTGCTACATATTGACTCCAAGAAGACCACAGTCCTGATCATGATGTGTGAAAGGCAAATAATAGAAGCTGGATACCAAATCTATGAGGTAGATAATCTACTAGCCCCAAATCAGTGCGCACAGAAGAAAAATCAACAGCACCAGGTCGAGCAGTACGAAAGACTGGGGAGCGTGGAGAAAGGCACAGAAGTTGGAGATGATTGTAGGAAAATGACGGATTTGAGAGTCGACCCAAAAGGACTAAAAATCGAAATAACAGTGCCGAATATAATCGCCACGGAAGATCTAACCCAGCAAGTTCAGAACGGAAACAGACTCAAACCAGAAAAAGAACTAGCAGAATGGGCATGGATAGCAAAAGCCATAAATAATCAACCACGAAGCTAATGCCAAAGGGCCAAAAATACCATAACATGGGCAACCTGGAACACCAGAGGATTCGCACATCTAGCCAACAGTGCCAACGAAGTGCTGAGAAGTTGCGATATCGTATGTCTACAAGAGACATGGCTAGCCAGCTGCCCGTGTATAGAAGGTTTTGAAGTGGCGATGAATCCGGCCATAATAAAAAAAAAAGGGAAGACCCATGTCGGGCCAACTAATTTTAGTGAAACACAAGAGTGGATTCGTGATCAAGGAGTCCACGAATCTGTCAAACTACATACAATATGCAAAGGTCGAGGCTAATGATTACGAGGACACACAAAAAATCATAAGGATACATATCTATAACATTTACTGGAATCATCAAGAGGCTAAACAAGAGAACTTAATGGACGACCTGTTAGATGCCATTGATCTCGTGAAATCAAAAGAGAGGGATGCAAAGATGGTGATATGTGGAGACCTGAACTTGAAATTACTAGAAATACCCACCAAACCAAAATTAAAAAAAGAACGATCAACAAAGGAAAGGAGGAAGGAAATAATGTGGCTCGAAGAGATGGAAGATCGCGCTATGATAATGATGAATGGAAACACTCTGGGCGATATTCCGGCAGTAGCGACATGGGAGAGAGGTAATCAGAGGTCAATCATAGATTATTTTTTTGTGACAGAAAACATCGCTGCAGAAATGTCCTCAATGAAAGTGATACAATCGACACAGAGCGACCACAACCTTGTCTCACTGATGTGGAGCCAACCCACTCACAAGAAAACCTTACAGAAGCACCAACAATATGAAGTGGAACCAGGAAGAACAAGGCTGAGAATAACGGCTACGGAAATAGAATCACTTACGGAGGCCATAAATCCTGATTCACGCTATATGAAGTCCTCAACAACACAGTATAGTGAATTTATGGAAATCTACAGGGTGAAAGTTAAAAACCCAGAGAAAATACAATACAAAAAGCACGTATACGATAAAGAAATAGCGGAAAAAAAAAGAAGTCTAAGGAAAGACTGTAGAAAGATAAAGCAAACAAATGACACGAATTATAAGCAAAAGACAAGTCTGCTAAAAAACAACTATAGGTCATGGGTGAAGTCACACAGAGCCAAATTAGAGCAAAACGACGCGGAAGCCATGCTGAAGTCACTAAGGCAGCGAAATTCCAGAGGATTCTGGTCTCTACTAAACGAAATAGAAAATCCCCAGAAAGCAATAATAAAGAACATGGTGACAGAAAGTGAATGGGAGAAGCACTACACATCCCTGTTCAGGAAACAACTTAAAAAAGAAACACCGGTGTTCCCGGAAATACAATCATGGGATCTAAGCTTTAAACGCATAGATATAGAAACCTGCATTAAAAAATGTAGTGACTCAAGAGCAGCAGGACCTGATGGCCTATCAAATTTAATGCTGAAACAAAACATCGACGAATGGGCCGCGTTCTGCGAAAGACTATTCCAAAACATCACAAAAGAGGTCAGAATCCCTGCATCATGGAAAGAAGGTATCATAGTGCCGATATTCAAGAAAGGATGTCGCCTGAAACCAATTAACTACAGGCCAATAGCCCTACTAGACGTACTGGGGAAGGTTTTTGCAACCATGCTTTTACAGAAACTGAACACATGGCTAAAAGAAAGCAAGGCAATCGATGCCCGACAAGCCGGCTTTGTAAAGGGCGTGGGATGCAATCTAAATTTGCTAATATTGAATTTAGTAAAAATGGAAGCAATTAGATCTGGCCAGAAAGTATATATAGCCTTGATTGACCTGGCCCACGCCTTTGATGGGGTTGACAGAGAAACGTTATGGCAAAAACTGAAAGATCGAGGATGTCCAGTGAGCCTCATCCTGGCCATAAAAGAATTATATTCACAAACATCTGTAAAAATCAGATTGGATGATCAAGGGAATCATTCAAAATCAATACCAACGGCCAGAGGGATAAAACAAGGCTGTCCACTGGGTGCCACTTTATTCAATTTTTACATATCAGAAGTAGGTAGGGCGTTTGAAGAAGTTCGAAGTATGCCCCCCACGATAAACGGTAACAAACTGAGTTGGCTACTCTACGCAGACGATATGGTAATCTTAGATCTTACACCTATAGGGCTTCAACGAAAACTGACAGCACTCAAAGAATACACAATAAAAATGGGCCTGGTGGTCAATGCAGAGAAATCCGAGATCTTGACACTAGAAAATCTAAAGGGTCCCTCATCAAGGAAACGACAATTCCAATGGTCACTCGGAAACGAGATACTTAAAAAAGTAAAATGCAGTAGATACCTAGGGGTGTACATCAACTCAAGTTTGCGAGATGAACCTATGGTAGCTAAGACCCTGAGTAAATGTAAACAGCTGACAGCACAAGCTCAGGTAATCCATAATAAATACGGAAAATTTTCATACAAACCTGTGATTAACTTCTATAAAAGTAAGGTAATTCCAGCCCTAACCTTCGGTGCAGAATGCATGTTTGGGTGCTCCAGTGAGATCTGGGCAAGATGTGAGGGGCAATTTTGGAAAAAGATTCTGCAAATACCCCAAAGTTACCCGACCGCTTGTGTAATCTATGAAGTTGGTGTCGCAACGCTAGATGCAAAAATCACATGGAACATGCTAAACCTGTACAGGAAAATAATTGAAAATGGTGTCCCCCAATTCGAAATCTTGACAGAACGGAATAATATACAGGCCCACTCGATCTTACAGCAATGGAAAACAAACTGTAAAAGGATTCTAAAAGAGATAGAAGCAGACGAGAAACAGCTTGTCAATAACCCAAACGGAGTGAAAAAAAAACTAATGGAGCTGGATTGGATCAAAACAATAGAAAAAAGAAACTCCCATAAATGCATGAAGAACCATCCTGGAGAAGCAAAAGGGAGAACGCAGCTAGCACAATACCTTGAACTGTTTCCATGTAAAGACCTAAGGAGAGCATACTTGCGATTCAGACTGAATTTATACGAAACCAAGGAAGCCCAAATCTACAACAGGAAATGGCCAAAGGAAGATACAACATGCCGTTTCTGTCGAATAGAGTCAGAATCTCTAAAACATTTGATACTTTACTGCAGCGAACTTAAGGAATTAAGAACAAAATACCTGGCAACGGAAAGAAAATCAGTTTCCACGTATAGTGAGGAAGAATGGTGGGGATGGCTACACTACAGTAATAACAAAAAATTGGTGGTGGCACTCACACTGCTCTTGAAACAAATAGAAATCATGTGGGTGAAAATGGAGGACCAAACTCCTACTTAATCGGTACACAAAAGAACTAATTTTTGAGACACTAAGAAAGGACTCCCTAAGAGACTGTGACATCGTGCAAAGGTTCGATAAATGTGACATTGAGAAATGAAGAGAAGAATTAGAAATAGAGAAATTTTAAGGGAAACTCGAGCCCTGGATAGAGCTGAGGGAGCAATTGGATATTGCATACTGTAGAAACACATAAGTTTCGATACAAAAAGATTTTCTAAAGTTTGTATAAACTAAATGAAAAAAAAAAAAAAAAAAAAGAAATTGATTCCTAAGGTAACTATTGGGGAACTTTAACAAGTACCTCAGAACTGTTCCCTATGCTCTCGTTTCAAGTACACACTGATAGAACAATGTGAATTTCTTCCCTCATTCATGCGTACGAATTAAGTCTAATCTAAACACTTTGACCTTCACTTTGTTTGGGTTGCTCACAAGGTCATCAACAGTTACATCTAACTCTGTTAATAAGTGTCTGCAGGCCTTAACTCCCAGAGATCAAGGTGGCTTTTAACATGTAGAATAGTGGGCCTTGATTTCTTCGATGCACTTGCGATAGAGGGACACGCTTTTCCTGCTTATCATGCCGTAGAGGGACTCTAAGCCTAGTTCATGTTGGACCACTTGTATTGGGATTGATTTTGGTAACTCCAGGACTCGTTTCAGGAATGAATCCTCTAGTGTTGGCCAAACAGTGCTAGGCAAAAATAAGGCAGTCACAGACTTGTATGCTAGCACTGCCATCACCTTCAATTTGTAAAACTGGATGACCCGAGCTAATGAAAAATGGCCAAAGTTGTATGTATTTTTTCGCTTGAGATGCAAGGTTTTTTATTTTAGTGATTTTTCTGTCAGTCGTCCACCCTACTAGGGTTAATACATACGCCTAGGTATCCGAACAACTCCACTTGTTCCAAAGGTTCACCCTCCAAATAACATCTAAAAGTCTTGGCTCCACTCCCCTGTGCAGGCTCAATATCAATTCATTTGTTTTTGAACTGTTGATCTCTAGACCATTTTCATGTGTATAGTGCCTTGATGTATTTAGTTGCCTTTTGAGACCAATTGGCTTCTAGTCCAGAAGGACCAGGTCATCCGCATATAGTAACCTGCAATGTGGTCTCCCACCTATCACCGGAGGGAAACATCTGGCCTTTGCCAGAGTGTCCCATAAATCCAATATGAATAGTTTGAACAGGGCAGGAGCCAATGGACACCCTTGTTTTAGGCACATGGAAGTTGGGATTTCCTTTGAGAGGAGTCCTGCACTGTTCAATCTAATTCTCAAGGTGGGTTTGGAATATGAGGCTTTTATGGCCTCCAGGATGTCACTGGGGCAACCCCGGCTCACCAGTGCGGACAGTAGGAGAGTGTGGTTGATACTGTCGAAGGCCTAGGCCAGGTCTATAAAGCACAAGTACATTGCATTTTTTCTCACCAGTATCCGGCTCTTTAAAATGATGAGCAGAAGATATTAATGCTTGTTCCAATTCCCTTGTTAAATCCCCACTGAAACATGTCAACTTGCCCTGCTTTTCTCGACCATTAATGTATGCCCAGGAGAACGTAAAAATGCCTGATCACGTCAAGAAGAGCAATAGGTTATTTGGGTCTGCCCTATTGCCCCTCTTGCATATCAGAATTATGATCAAATGTCTCCAGGACAGTGGCACCATCCTTGTCCTTAACACCTTTGTGAAGAGCAAAAATATGAAGACGGTCCACAACTCTGGGTCTTTTTTCAAAGCAACGTTTGTAAGTCTTGAGCTACTCGCCCTTCTGATTCGGGCCAATATATCCTCTTTATCAATTGGTATGTTCCATGAGCCGCCAATGGGGTGACCATATTCAGTTCTTACAGTAGCATCTTCGACCAAAAAAAGGGCAGAGTAATGTCTGCACCCCAGATATCACTACAGCTACTTGCGGTACTCCCACACTGTTGATGAATCGCCAAATCTCTTTTGTTCACATTTTGCAAACCAATTTTAACATGGATTCTGTATCATGGTGGCTTTGTGGCACAAAATCCATTTTTTATTCTGTTGTTTCCTCAATTTAATAGCCCTTTTTTTTCCAGCAGGGCGAGGTTTTTGTCATGTGCCTCAAGTCCTATCTAAGTAATTTCCTTTCAACCACAATGGCTGGGTAATATAGGTAACGATGGTCAAAGGACTTTTTCCCCCACCCTTTTTGTTTTAACAAAGCCTTGTAGAATCTGTGAATAATCCAGAGCTTCCAAGGGTGTGGCTCCTTGCTGTGATGTTACCTGGGCTTCCTACTAGCCGATGAGATCTTCAATGTTTGCATGGTTCATGAGCAGATGGTTGGTTTCCTTGTTTATATCAATTATGGTTGGATATACCAACCTATCCGCCCCTTTGCTAGGCCTCCACTTTGTACTCAAGAGGTTGTGGTTGCTGTTTCCCATTTCCACCACTTGAAAGTTTTCTATCAGCAACAGCCGTGAGAAAAACATAATCCAGGGTCGCCGACTGTGCTCCTCTGTGCCAAGTCGGGTTTCTAGGCATGTCACCTGGAGTACAACTTTTCAGGATGTGCCGATGTCCTGCTTCCATTTGTTTTAGCCAGCGCTGACCTCTTTTTTCTGCATGGTTTTTCTGGCGCTCTTCTTGGATAATTTCAGAGGCCTTGTTTTCAGGGAGCAACTTGAGAGATCTTTTAGTAGTTATGTTGGGAACCGAGCTGGGCTGTTGACTTATATCAAGTCCCAGCTAGGCCAACTGGGTTTGGTTTCTTAGTTCTTGAACCCAGAGACAATCCACCCACCGGAGTTCTATAGGACTACCTAAGTCGTGCAATAATGATTGTTACCATACCTTTCCTAGGAACCCACCCAATAACAACTCTGAATAACTATTTCTACTTTGAAAACATCAAAGAGGTTGCATTTGTTTGTTTATATCCATACAAAAGATACATTAGGTGATATTAAACTGTGTCATGCAAGAACACACATGCAGAACCCTCAAATTGTAGTCAGTGGCATAGCAGAAAATGTGAGGGCCCCCCTGCGAAGCAAGCTGAGGGCCCCTCAGTCTCCAGTTCAGAAGAAAATCACGGGTCATGCCACAACACTCTGGGCCAGCCTAGATAACCACGATTGTGCGATATGCATGAAAGTGCTGCTGCAGTGGTATGCCGTACACTGCACTAGGAGAAATATATAAATATGTGTTTTAATGCATTACAGCACCCTTTCTGAGAAAAATTGCCAGAGTGTTTGCAATTATTTTGTAGGGTAACACCAATCCAATAATCCAATACATGCATGTCACCAACAGTGCACAGGAACATTAATGCTTTAATGAATGTAATGCATTGCTATTAAAAATGCCACGCCACAATGAAAACATGTCTAACTGACTGCACAATGTAGACCGGTCTAGGCTTATAAAAATATATTACAGTAAAGGATGCCAAGTCACATTTAGACATACCTAGACTGGTTTCACCAAAATGTCAGTGGAAGCAATAACACTTATCATGGTATTTTATCACCCATGCCCAGAAAAATATACAATGCCACACTAAGAAATGGCTAGACAGGCAGCACCCAAATGGCAGTCTAGACAGGTAATTACACTAAGCAGGACTGCTTTATCAGAGATGCTCAGTCAAAAAAAGTCAAGGCAAACTAGAGATGACTAGACTGGTTGGACCAAAATGCCTCTCTAGCCACTAATACTACATATCATGCCTGCTTAGCCTGGACATGAGTGACATTACGATTTATCACACAATCCCCACCCCACACCAGCTCACCACCCCATGCATCCCCTTTACCTCCCACCCTGTCCCAACTCCCAAAATCAGCTCTGCGGCCCAGAATTTCCTCCACGTCCCTCTTCCTTACCCCAGTGCTTATGCATGAGGCACCTTGCCTCATAAACAAGTAATGGGATGAGGAAGAGGGGTATTAGAAGTAATGGAGATTACAGTTAACAAAGGTAGACATTACCTCCATGTTCCTATAACTCATCCAGCTACTTGTGTATGAGGCAAAGTGCCTCATACACAAGTACTGCAACGAGGAAGAATAGGGCTAGGAGTAATGATGATTACCAATAAATAATAAAGTCACTAAACACAAGCAGTGGCGCAACACCATTGAGCTGGCCTGGCTTCATCTCTCCCCCATCCCTAAAATATTGGGCTATGTTGACTTGACCTGGCTGACCTACAGAGCCGTTGCCGGTCAGAACAGGACAGACATGTTAAACGGCACCTGGATTTCGCTGTTAGCATAGGCCCGGCAATTACCAACGTGAAGCATTTCACTGTTAGTACCTACATTCAAATACTTATTTTTCTAGGCAATTGAAATTGTGATATTGGTTTAGTGCTTGCATGCCATGGGAGTGATTGGAAGGGTAGAGAGGGGACAGGAGGAGAATTGGTCAAAGGTTTTTTGGGACAGGTTATTTTGCCACATAGATATACAGGGGCAGAGCCCTGCAGCCCCCCTTACTCCACCAACTAAATGATTTCCCTAAACCCACCCCCACATATATATTTGCCAGAATTTGTCAAAGAAATTGCAACCAATTCTCCTTCGATCAAATCCACCCTTTCACCATACAGTCACACATGAACACCCAGCTAACCATAAATGTAAGTGTGCACCCTTTCACCATTCACTCACACATGCACACCCTGCCACTCATGCATTTAAGTGAGCACCCTTTCACCATACACACACACCCAGGCAGCCACCCATACATCCTGCACTTACTCATTCATGCACATATATATATATATATATATATATATATATATATATATATACACACACACTTACATGCACGCACACACATTTAAAGAAAATACATTTTCTTACCTTCAATCCATTGGTCAGGGAACGAGGCCTTCAGTTCCATGCGGTCCAGCAGTCAGGAACCCTGGTTGCCACCATCTGCAGAGGATCTGGAGGCCCCCACATGTCCTGGCAGGGGACCCACTCAAACTTAAAAAAAAAAAAGAAAACATGAAATAGTTTCTTTTTGAAGTTACTCTGCCTTCATAAAGAAATGATTCCTGTTACAGAAATAATATATTTATGAAGGGAGAGTGACTTCAAAAAGAAACTATTTTTAAAGTCATAGTACACTCCCTACCCCATGGCATGGAGGAGGCTTCCATGTCATGGGGCGGGGGGAGCCCTCAGACTTAAAAGAAATAATGTATTTTTGAAGTGAGTAACTTCAAAAATAAACTATTTAATTTATTTATTTTTAAGTCTGAGTGGGCCCCTTCCAAGGACATGTGTTGGCGGGGCTCCCCACACCGCGAGGGCTGTGTCGGCCCCCACTATGCCAGTAATTGTAGTTACCCGGCAGCCTCCATTCTGACTGTCTACTGGCACCTCACAGACACTCCAACTGCAGCGCCTCTCGCGCCTATTACACTGGATACTGGTACAATGCAGCTGGACAAGTACCATGCATTACCAACTGGCAACGCCAGCAACACACCGCATCACAATCGCACCAATACAAATATGCATGTGGAACTTAAATACCAAGGTGTGTGACAATGTCACTGGCCGGATGTGCTTTAAAATACATCACCTGTGGCTAATTTTACACTAGTTTCCACAAAGATTTCATGGGGAAGAACAGGAAGGGGGCAACGTATGTTAGTTTGGTCCACAAAGTCTCTGAGGTTGGACCCTCACCCACCATTTGAATTGTTAGCACTTCCACCAACCCGGCTTTGAACAGTTATATATGTATATTAGGCCATTTCAGCTAAGGCCCACATGCCGCAGCGTCGTTTGAGCTAATTGTAATGATTGTTTGAACCAATCATAACATTAATGGTGTTTGCTCTCTCTCTCTCTTCTCCCTCTCTCTCTCCTGCTTCTCTCTCTAACAGTGAGATTTTTTTCATCAATTCGGTCTCAAAAGCGAGCTTAAGTAGAGGCAGCCCTGTGGTCTCGAGCGCCCCTTTTCTGTACCTGATCTGCACACGAGCAAATAACGAGATGACAGTGAGCGTCTCTAATGTGCACCTGATTCACAAAGTCTAACACTTCAGGAAAACTGGAAGTCCTGGGGCCTCTTTGATATGCCCATGTCCAAATGCGAATCACAATGATGCGCTCGTGGGCACACGCATAAGATGCACCAGGCAGCTCCGGACTTGCACATGTTTGTGAAGGAGGCCCACGGTGCTTTCTTGTTGCAATTGAGTGCAGGTTTTTAGAAAGTCGACATTTATTTAAACACAATCACGACAAGTTCATATAAAAATGTAATCAATGGATTGATGGCTAAGGAAATGACTTCTATCCCTATAAAGCAAGACGCATTACAATCCAAGCTTTAGAGCTCCAAAATGTGAAAACAAATTAAATATTGAGGGCCACTGCCCTCTGCTGGTCAAAGGTAGATATAGCTCAGTGTTATTCCCATTGCTATTCTACAATACTCATGTTTATGGTTTACCAGCAGGCTACATATTTACATATTATTATTATTATTATTATTATTATTATTATTATTATTATTATTATTATTATTATTACTGTTATTATTATTATTATGCTGTTATATTCTCAACTGTAATAATAATCTTGTACATAAGACTAACTCATCAAAGTATCAAGAAAGCTGCATGGAGGAGCTACAAACAACCTTTCCATACATGAATCAATCCACACATATTACTGGTACTCATGAATGCTAGGATTCGAACATAGGACTCCTAAGTAGCAAAGCCAGTACCCCCAGGCTATCTTCCCTGTCAGCTGAGCAGAGGGAGCCTGTCACTGTTTTCCACTTGCGGTGATATGCCGCGAAAGTATCATTGCAGACTATCAGGGTAATTCATAGAATTTCGCAGAAAAGTGTCGCAAGCGGCTGGCGCAGAGTGTCCGCGTGCGATTGACTGCGCCAGGCACGTGCGCTAAAACCGATTTCCGCGCACAGCGTATTCATGGATTTCAGGCTCCCAAACCAGCCGTGGCGCAGAGTATCGCAGCGACCCTGCAGCAGCGCCAGTAACGCCCCCAAGAACGCCCTCGCGCAAGGAAAAGCCATCAAAATGGCTAAATCATCGCAAAGGGCAGCGCTAACCCTGGACCAGTCCACAGGGCTGCCAAACAAGGAACGCAAAGCGGGTAACGTGCATATCAGGGGTACGCGTGAAGTTTTACACGCGATTAGCCAGGGCACGTGTATCACAGGGGTACGCAGGAATTATCACACGCGATTTGGCTGGGTACGTATATTACAGGGGTGCGCGGGAATTATCACACGCGATTTGGCTGGGTACGTGTATTCCAGGGGTGCGCAGGAATTATCACACGCGATTTGGCTGGGTACGTGTATTCCAGGGGTGCGCGGGAATTATCACACGCGATTTGGCTGGGTAGGTGTATTACAGGGGTACACGGGAAGTTCTACACGCGATTCGGCTGGGTACGTGTATTACAGGGGTGCGCGGGAATTCTCACATGCGATTTGGCCAGGTACGTGTATTACAGGGGTGCGTGGGAATTATCACACGCGATTTGGCTGGGTAGGTGTATTACAGGGGTACACGGGAAGTTCTACGCGCGAATCGGCTGGGTACGTGTATTACAGGGGTGCGCGGGAATTCTCACATGCGATTTGGCCAGGTACGTGTATTACAGGGGTGCGTGGGAATTATCACACGCGATTTGGCTTGGTACGTGTATTACAGGGGTGCGTGGGAAGTTCTACACGCGATTGGCCAGGGTACGTGTATTACAGGGGTATGTGGGAATTATCACACGCGATTTGGCTGGGTAGGTGTATTACAGGGGTACACGGGAAGTTCTACACGCGATTCGGCTGGGTACGTGTATTACAGGGGTGCGCGGGAATTCTCACATGCGATTTGGCCAGGTACGTGTATTACAGTGGTGCGTGGGAATTATCACACGCGATTTGGCTTGGTACGTGTATTACAGGGGTGCGTGGGAAGTTCTACACGCGATTGGCCAGGGTACGTGTATTACAGGGGTATGTGGGAATTATCACACGCGATTTGGCTGGGTACGTGTATTACAGGGGTACACGGGAAGTTCTACACGCGATTCGGCTGGGTACGTGTATTACAGGGGTGCGCGGGAATTCTCACATGCGATTTGGCCAGGTACGTGTATTACAGGGGTGTGCGGGAATTATCACACGCAATTAGGCTGGGTGGGTCCTCACAGGTGTTCCCTGTACACCCTCCACAGCCCCTGCAGGCAGCCCACAAAACAGGGGACTACCCTGCACACCTGCTCATGTCCCCCTGCACCCCCACCCCCCAGCAGTGCAGGGGCAGCCTCCACCAGGCCCCCACTCATGTCACCCACCACCCCCACCCCCCAGCCACCAGGGGCACCCTCCACCAGGCCCCCACTCATGTCTCCCACCACCCCCACCCCCCAGCAGTGCAGGGGCAGCCTCCACCAGGCCCCCACTCATGTCTCCCACCACCCCCACCCCCCAGCCACCAGGGTCACCCTCCACCAGGCCCCCACTCATGTCCCCTATCACCCCCACCCCCCCGCCACCAGGGGCACCCTCCACCAGGCCCCCACTCATGTCTCCCACCACCCCCACCCCCCAGCAGTGCAGGGGCAGCCTCCACCAGGCCCCCACTCATGTCTCCCACCCCCCAGCCACCAGGGTCACCCTCCACCAGGCCCCCACTCATGTCTCCCACCACCCCCACCCCCCAGCAGTGCAGGGGCAGCCTCCACCAGGCCCCCACTCATGTCCCCTATCACCCCCACCCCCCCGCCACCAGGGGCACCCTCCACCAGGCCCCCACTCATGTCTCCCACCACCCCCACCCCCCAGCCACCAGGGTCACCCTCCACCAGGCCCCCACTCATGTCACCCACCACCCCCACCCCCCAGCAGTGCAGGGGCAGCCTCCACCAGGCCCCCACTCATGTCCCCTATCACCCCCACCCCCCCGCCACCAGGGGCACCCTCCACCAGGCCCCCACTCATGTCTCCCACCACCCCCACCCCCCAGCAGTGCAGGGGCAGCCTCCACCAGGCCCCCACTCATGTCACCCACCACCCCCACCCCCCAGCCACCAGGGGCACCCTCCACCAGGCCCCCACTCATGTCTCCCACCACCCCCACCTCCCAGCAGTGCAGGGGCAGCCTCCACCAGGCCCCCACTCATGTCCCCTATCACCCCCACCCCCCCGCCACCAGGGTCACCCTCCACCAGGCCCCCACTCATGTCTTCCACCACCCCCACCCCCCAGCAGTGCAGGGGCAGCCTCCACCAGGCCCCACTCATGTCCCCTATCACCCCCACCCCCCCGCCACCAGGGGCACCCTCCACCAGGCCCCCACTCATGTCTCCCACCACCCCCACCCCCCAGCAGTGCAGGGGCAGCCTCCACCAGGCCCCCACTCATGTCACCCACCACCCCCACCCCCCAGCCACCAGGGGCACCCTCCACCAGGCCCCCACTCATGTCTCCCACCACCCCCACCCCCCAGCAGTGCAGGGGCACCCTCCACCAGGCCCCCACTCATGTCCCCTATCACCCCCACCCCCCCGCCACCAGGGGCACCCTCCACCAGGCCCCCACTCATGTCTCCCACCACCCCCACCCCCCAGCCACCAGGGTCACCCTCCACCAGGCCCCCACTCATGTCTCCCACCCCCCAGCAGTGCAGGGGCAGCCTCCACCAGGCCCCCACTCATGTCCCCTATCACCCCCACCCCCCCGCCACCAGGGGCACCCTCCACCAGGCCCCCACTCATGTCTCCCACCACCCCCACCCCCCAGCAGTGCAGGGGCAGCCTCCACCAGGCCCCCACTCATGTCACCCACCACCCCCACCCCCCAGCCACCAGGGTCACCCTCCACCAGGCCCCCACTCATGTCACCCACCACCCCCACCCCCCAGCCACCAGGGTCACCCTCCACCAGGCCCCCACTCATGTCACCCACCACCCCCACCCCCCAGCCACCAGGGTCACCCTCCACCAGGCCCCCACTCATGTCTCCCACCACCCCCACCCCCCAGCCACCAGGGTCACCCTCCACCAGGCCCCCACTCATGTCTCCCACCACCCCCACCCCCCAGCCACCAGGGTCACCCTCCACCAGGCCCCCACTCATGTCTCCCACCACCCCCACCCCCCAGCAGTGCAGGGGCAGCCTCCACCAGGCCCCCACTCATGTCACCCACCACCCCCACCCCCCAGCCACCAGGGGCACCCTCCACCAGGCCCCCACTCATGTCTCCCACCACCCCCACCCCCCAGCAGTGCAGGGGCACCCTCCACCAGGCCCCCACTCATGTCCCCTATCACCCCCACCCCCCCGCCACCAGGGGCACCCTCCACCAGGCCCCCACTCATGTCTCCCACCACCCCCACCCCCCAGCCACCAGGGTCACCCTCCACCAGGCCCCCACTCATGTCTCCCACCACCCCCACCCCCCAGCAGTGCAGGGGCAGCCTCCACCAGGCCCCCACTCATGTCCCCTATCACCCCCACCCCCCCGCCACCAGGGGCACCCTCCACCAGGCCCCCACTCATGTCTCCCACCACCCCCACCCCCCAGCAGTGCAGGGGCAGCCTCCACCAGGCCCCCACTCATGTCACCCACCACCCCCACCCCCCAGCCACCAGGGTCACCCTCCACCAGGCCCCCACTCATGTCACCCACCACCCCCACCCCCCAGCCACCAGGGTCACCCTCCACCAGGCCCCCACTCATGTCTCCCACCACCCCCACCCCCCAGCCACCAGGGTCACCCTCCACCAGGCCCCCACTCATGTCTCCCACCACCCCCACCCCCCAGCAGTGCAGGGGCAGCCTCCACCAGGCCCCCACTCATGTCCCCTATCACCCCCACCCCCCGCCACCAGGGTCACCCTCCACCAGGCCCCCACTCATGTCTCCCACCACCCCACCCCCCAGCAGTGCAGGGGCAGCCTCCACCAGGCCCCCACTCATGTCCCCTATCACCCCCACCCCCCCGCCACCAGGGGCACCCTCCACCAGGCCCCCACTCATGTCTCCCACCACCCCACACCCCCCAGCAGTGCAGGGGCAGCCTCCACCAGGCCCCCACTCATGTCACCCACCACCCCCACCCCCCAGCCACCAGGGGCACCCTCCACCAGGCCCCCACTCATGTCTCCCACCACCCCCACCCCCCAGCAGTGCAGGGGCACCCTCCACCAGGCCCCCACTCATGTCCCCTATCACCCCCACCCCCCCGCCACCAGGGGCACCCTCCACCAGGCCCCCACTCATGTCTCCCACCACCCCCACCCCCCAGCAGTGCAGGGGCACCCTCCACCAGGCCCCCACTCATGTCTCCCACCACCCCCACCCCCCAGCAGTGCAGGGGCAGCCTCCACCAGGCCCCCACTCATGTCTCCCACCACCCCCACACCCCTGCCACCATGTGCAGCCCCCACCAGGTCCTCACAATGTGCGTAATGGTCAGCCTCCACAGCCAAAAAGTCCTACCAAGTAACCCATTCACCCACATGGAAATGGAAATCACATGTTACACCCCCAATGTTCATGAAGCAAATGAACCCATGTCCGTCACACACATATTTTCCAATTGAATGGGAAAACACACAACATGACATGCATGAAACCAATGAGATGAAACCACACAGTGAACAATGTAAAAAAAAATGTATTAGAAAAAAATACGAATGCTAAAGAAAGAAAACTAACTACAATGTAAATGTGAAAAAAGAAGCTGCATGTCCGCATAAAAACACAAAACTAGAAAATCTAATCCAAAAAATGTTGTCCAAAGTGAAATGTCAAAAATCTCTGTGCAACAAAGAACTATGTACAAAAATAACAAGGGTCCATCATCACAACAGAACTAAGGAAACCTCCTAAAAAACCTACCTAAATATCAACTATATACAAAAAGTGGAGCAGTGTCCGTCGACTCCAAATCATAAGAAAAAACAAAGGAAACCTAAAACTAAAGAACTATATACAAAGGCGGCGGGCAAGTCCAGCGGCTCACTCTGTGGTGTTCCGGGCCAGGGCATCATCGAACTCCTGTTCGATGTCCCGGAGGCGGTCCAGTTCCATGGCCCCGAGGGTCCGCAGGGACGACGCCGTGTCCTCCTCCAACCCCCTGCGGATTGCCTCGAGGCACTCGGCCCGCCTCAGGGCCCTCCGCATGGAGTTCTCCGCCCTGACCATTGTGAGCCGCGCCTCTTCCGCCCGCCGCCGCTCCGCACCTATGGCGTGGCCCAACCGCTGCCACACGGAAGACACTCTCTGTCCTGGGTCCTCCTGCCCTCCGGCCGATGCCTGCCCCTCCGATGTCGAAGGCCCCGAGCCTTCATGGCTCCCACCATCTTGCTGCTGCTGCTGCTCTGCCTCTGCCCGTGCACTGCCTCCTGCTGCCTGCACATCCTCCGCCGGCTGGGGTGCAGTTGTTGATGTGGCCACCCTTGCTGGACGTCCGACTCCCGACTGTGGCAGGGATGCCTCCTCCATCAGCCTGGCCGCACTGTCAGAGGCAGCTCCACAGGGCACCCAGGTGACTGATGGGTGGGAAGATGGCACAGAGGACGACTGGCGCGTAGGGGGTCCAGTTGAGGAGGGGGTCGGAACAAGCCCCATCAGACAGAGGAATCCGGTCTGGGTGACCTGTCCCAGCAGGCTGACGTGGTCAACGAGCCATTCGAGATGACGTGCAGTCTCTCCATGAAAAGACTGCAGGTCACCTCGCATGGCCCGTTGACGCAACGCCACACCAGCCAGGACAGGCTCAACCCGGACCTGGATAGCCACGTCCGCAGGCAGAGGAAGGCCAGTTGACGTCAGCTCATCCCCTGCCTGAAAACGGGTCTGGACATAGGCATCCCTGCTGGTGCAAGATGATGCAGGGACAGGATCGGGGACAGGATTGCACACAGGCACCTCCGCGGCCGCCTGTGCTGCCTCCTGTCCCTGGTCCTGGACTGCACCACTAGCACCAGTGGGATCCCCACATCCAGACCCCGTCTCTGGTGCTTGCACGGCCTCCTCCTCCACCAGACCCCCCACCAACCTGGATGACTCTGTGCCATCTTCCCCTGTTGGGCCCTGTGGGGTCCCAGCTGCCCCTTCTGCTGCCGAGGAGTCCAACTGCAACCTCCGCCTCTTGGACCTCCCCCCGGCAGCTGCGGCCTGGGACGCGGCACCGGACTCCTCACTCCCCGACGAGATGACAACACGGGAGGGGAGCCGGGCCTTGCGTCTCCGGCTGGCGGTCGGATCCCCGCCGCTGTGCTCCACAGCACCTTCTCCGCCCTCTTCATCAGTTGACGCTGCAGACAGGGAGAAACAAAACACAGGCATCAGGGCACTGTACAATGGACACATACACGCATGACAGTTGCACATGAGTGGCATTGGCAAACCTCAGACATGTCATCACAATCCCCAACACACATGTCATTGCAACTGGCACACATGAGCCATACCACAGCCATATCGCAACTGCCACCACCATCCCTACACATACAACAGCATCAGCAGCCAAAGGGGAGCCATACATCACATGCAACACAGGAAATGCACCACACATGTACACACACCACCACACTTGCATGCATGTCTACACCTCTGCCAAGTGTCGCACTGTTCAGACGGGCATCCATGTCACATCTGCCAATCAGGCTTCCACATACCGCTGTCACATGCATCCATGTAGCATCACTGTTGCACCTTTGACAAATACACACACATGCACATGTACACAGTGCTCATACATGCAGCCGAAAACAACATACATGCCTGACATCACGGACATGTCTACTTACATACACATTCATCCAAACATGTGTGCACGCACAACTGCATTTGCCATGCAAGCCCACACACACAAGCACCATCCATGTCTCACACATTACAGCCCTCGCATGTGTCAGCCCCACGGCCCTGTACACCCCCACCCATACTCCACCCCATACAAACAGATGTGCAACCGGCACAATGGGGAATGATCACCACACGCCCTGCTCACAACCAGGATGCATGTACACTCACCGCTCGACTCCAGACGGCTCTGCTTCTCTAGGACCTGGACGTGGAGCGCTGGGGATATGCGTTCCAGGACCCCCATCTGTTCTTCCGACAAGTGGCCCCGGCGCCCCTTGGCATCCGCTGCCTTCAAGAGGCGACGGGCCTTGTTCAGGGTCCTGGACCTGAAGTCCTCCCAGCGCTTCCTGACATGTTGTAAGTCCCGGACTGCCACCCCCTCCGCGTTGATGGCAGTCACGATGTCAGTCCAGATCCGAGTCCGTCCTTCCTTGTCGGCGCGGGAACTTCCAAAGAGGGCATCATACTGCCCCAGGACTTGCTCCACCAGGACACCAACTTCGGTGGCACTGAAGCTGATGCCCCTCTGCCTCTCTGGCCGGGGGTTGTCAGTGGTCACAGATGGTGTTAGCCCCGACATGACAACCCCAGAGGCAGGAGTGGGTGGGCAACTGGGTCCTGGGGCTGGGCTGTGGAGCGATGGAATTCCAGTCGGGAGTCTTCTGTTCCAGCAGGGGTGGTCACAGCAACAGCACCCCTGGCTGATGTGCAGGCAGCAAATGGCAGTGCACGTGGGCAGCAGGCAGTCAGGCAGCAGCAGATAGCAGGTGGGAGCGTGCTCGGGGCTCTGGGGGGCAGTAATTCGGCCTTCTGGGCAGGAGCATGGTCTCCCGTGTGCTCACGCGTGGCCAGCTTGGTACGGAGTGAATTGGCACGTGAAAATCCTGCACGTCAGCGTGAAAACCGAGGAAAGGCCGGTAGCGCGTAAGCGCGTCAGCACGCATACGCGATTCCATTGGACCAAAGGTCCTCAGCGCGTAAGCGCGTCTGTGACGTGACCCGCACGGGTGTTTCCCACACAGCACGTGATGACAGAGCACACGTGGAAAGACTGCACGTCAGAGTCTCATTGCGTGTGATTGGTGGAAATGGCCGTACACCGGGATACAGGTGCGCTGACGTACTTGCGTGTGTAAGTGTCCGCGCACACCTCATATACACGTACATAGGCCAATCGCGTGTACACGCACTTTTGTCCAATTACACGCAATGAGACTCTGACGTGCAGTCTTTCCACGTGTGCTCTGTCATCACGTGCTGTGTGGGAAACACCCGTGCGGGTCACGTCACAGACGCGCTTACGCGCTGAGGGCCTTTGGTCCAATGGAATCGCGTATGCGTGCTGACGCGCTTACGCGCTAAGGGCCTTTCCTCGGTTTTCACGCTGACGTGCAGGATTTTCACGTGCCAATTCACTCCGTACCAAGCTGGCCACGCGTGAGCACACGGGAGACCACGCTCCTGCCCAGAAGGCCGAATTACTGCCCCCCAGAGCCCCGAGCACGCTCCCACCTGCTATCTGCTGCTGCCTGACTGCCTGCTGCCCACGTGCACTGCCATTTGCTGCCTGCACATCAGCCAGGGGTGCTGTTGCTGTGACCACCCCTGCTGGAACAGAAGACTCCCGACTGGAATTCCATCGCTCCACAGCCCAGCCCCAGGACCCAGTTGCCCACCCACTCCTGCCTCTGGGGTTGTCATGTCGGGGCTAACACCATCTGTGACCACTGACAACCCCCGGCCAGAGAGGCAGAGGGGCACCAGCTTCAGTGCCACCGAAGTTGGTGTCCTGGTGGAGCAAGTCCTGGGGCAGTATGATGCCCTCTTTGGAAGTTCCCGCGCCGACAAGGAAGGACGGACTCGGATCTGGACTGACATCGTGACTGCCATCAACGCGGAGGGGGTGGCAGTCCGGGACTTACAACATGTCAGGAAGCGCTGGGAGGACTTCAGGTCCAGGACCCTGAACAAGGCCCGGCGCCTCTTGAAGGCAGCGGATGCCAAGGGGCGCCGGGGCCACTTGTCGGAAGAACAGATGGGGGTCCTGGAACGCATATCCCCAGCGCTCCACGTCCAGGTCCTAGAGAAGCAGAGCCGTCTGGAGTCGAGCGGTGAGTGTACATGCATCCTGGTTGTGAGCAGGGCGTGTGGTGATCATTCCCCATTGTGCCGGTTGCACATCTGTTTGTATGGGGTGGAGTATGGGTGGGGGTGTACAGGGCCGTGGGGCTGACACATGCGAGGGCTGTAATGTGTGAGACATGGATGGTGCTTGTGTGTGTGGGCTTGCATGGCAAATGCAGTTGTGCGTGCACACATGTTTGGATGAATGTGTATGTAAGTAGACATGTCTGTGATGTCAGGCATGTATGTTGTTTTCGGCTGCATGTATGAGCACTGTGTACATGTGCATGTGTGTGTATTTGTCAAAGGTGCAACAGTGATGCTACATGGATGCATGTGACAGCGGTATGTTGAAGCCTGATTGGCAGATGTGACATGGATGCCCGTCTGAACAGTGCGACACTTGGCAGAGGTGTAGACATGCATGCAAGTGTGGTGGTGTGTGTACATGTGTGGTGCACTTCCTGTGTTGCATGTGATGTATGGCTCCCCTTTGGCTGCTGATGCTGTTGTATGTGTAAGGATGGTGGTGGCAGTTGCGATATGGCTGTGGTATGGCTCATGTGTGCCAGTTGCAATGACATGTGTGTTGGGGTTTGTGATGACATGTCTGAGGTTTGCCAATGCCACTCATGTGCAACTGTCATGCGTGTATGTGTCCATTGTACAGTGCCCTGATGCCTGTGTTTTGTTTCTCCCTGTCTGCAGCGTCAACTGATGAAGAGGGCGGAGAAGGTGCTGTGGAGCACAGCGGCGGGGATCCGACCGCCAGCCGGAGACGCAAGGCCCGGCTCCCCTCCCGTGTTGTCATCTCGTCGGGGAGTGAGGAGTCCGGTGCCGCATCCCAGGCCGCAGCTGCCGGGGGGAGGTCCAAGAGGCAGAGGTTGCAGTTGGACTCCTCGGCAGCAGAAGGGGCAGCTGGGACCCCACAGGCCCAACAGGGGAAGATGGCACAGAGTCATCCAGGTTGGTGGGGGGTTTGGTGGAGGAGGGGGCCGCGCAAGCACCAGAGACAGGGTCTGGAGGTGGGGTTCCCACTGGTGCTAGTGGTGCAGTGCAGGACCAGGGACAGGAGGCAGCACAGGCGGCCGCGGAGGTGCCTGTGTGCAATCCTGTCCCCGATCCTGTCCCTGCATCATCTTGCACCAGCAGGGATGCCTACGTCCAGACCCGTTTTCAGGCAGGGGATGAGCTGACGTCAACTGGCCTTCCTCTGCCTGCGGACGTGGCCATCCAGGTCCGGGTTGAGCCTGTCCTGGCTGGTGTGGCTTTGCGTCAACGGGCCATGCGAGGTGACCTGCAGTCTTTTCATGGAGAGACTGCACGTCATCTCGAATGGCTCGTTGACCACGTCAGCCTGCTGGGACAGGTCACCCAGGCCGGATTCCGCTGTCTGATGGGGCTTGCTCCGACCCCCTCCTCAACTGGACCCCCTACGCGCCAGTCGTCCTCTGTGCCATCTTCCCACCCATCAGTCACCTGGGTGCCCTGTGGAGCTGCCTCTGACAGTGCGGCCAGGCTGGTGGAGGAGGCATCCCTGCCACAGTCGGGAGTCGGACGTCCAGCAGGGGTGGCCACATCAACAGGTGCACCCCAGCCGGCGGAAGATGTGCAGGCAGCAGGAGGCAGTGCACGGGCAGAGGCAGAGCAGCAGCAGCAGCAAGATGGTGGGAGCCATGAAGGCTCGGGGCCTTCGACATCGGAGGGGCAGGCATCGGCCGGAGGGCAGGAGGACCCAGGACAGAGAGTGTCTTCCGTGTGGCAGCGGTTGGGCCACGCCATAGGTGCGGAGCGGCGGCGGGCGGAAGAGGCGCGGCTCACAATGGTCAGATCGGAGAACTCCATGCGGAGGGCCCTGAGGCGGGCCGAGTGCCTCGAGGCAATCCGCAGGGGGTTGGAGGAGGACACGGCGTCGTCCCTGCGGACCCTCGGGGCCATGGAACTGGACCGCCTCCGGGACATCGAACAGGAGTTCGATGATGCCCTGGCCCGGAACACCACAGAGTGAGCCGCTGGACTTGCCCGCCGCCTTTGTATATAGTTCTTTAGTTTTAGGTTTACTTTGTTTTTTCTTATGATTTGGAGTCGACGGACACTGCTCCACTTTTTGTATATAGTTGATATTTAGGTAGGTTTTTTAGGAGGTTTCCTTAGTTCAGTTGTGATGATGGACCCTTGTTATTTTTGTACATAGTTCTTTGTTGCATGGAGAGTTCTTACATTTCACTTTGGACATAATTTTTTTGATTTGATTTTCTAGTTTTGTGTTTTTATGCGGACATGCAGCTTATTTTTTCACATTTACATTGTAGTTAGTTTTCTTTCTTTGGCATTTGTATTTTTTTCAATACATTTTTTTTTCCATTGTTCACTGTGTGGTTTCATCTCATTGGTTTCATGCATGTCATGTTGTGTGTTTTCCCATTCAATTTGATAATATGTGTGTGACGGACATTGGTTCATTTGCTTCATGTACATTTGGGGTGTAACATGTGATTTCCATTTCCATGTGGGTGAATGGGTTACTTGGTAGGGCTTTTTGGCTGTGGAGGCTGACCATTACCCACATGATTGGGGATTGTGAGGACCTGGTGGGGGCTGCACATGGTGGCAGGGGGGTGGGGGTGGTGGGAGACATGAGTGGGGGCCTGGTGGAGGCTGCCCCTGCACTGCCGGGGGGTGGGGGTGCAGGGGGACATGAGTGGGGGCCTGGTGGAGGTTGAGCCTGCACTGCTGGGGGGTGGGGGTGGTTGGAGACATGAGTGGGGGCCTGGTGGAGGCTGCCCCTGGTGGCTGGGGGGTGGGGGTGGTGGGAGACATGAGTGGGGGCCTGGTGGAGGCTGCCCCTGCACTGCCGGGGGGTGGGGGTGCAGGGGGACATGAGTGGGGGCCTGGTGGAGGTTGAGCCTGCACTGCTGGGGGGTGGGGGTGGTGGGAGACATGAGTGGGGGCCTGGTGGAGGCTGCCCCTGGTGGCTGGGGGATGGGGGTGGTGGGTGACATGAGTGGGGGCCTGGTGGAGGGTGCCCCTGGTGGCTGGGGGGTGGGGGTGGTGGGAGACATGAGTGGGGGCCTGGTGGAGGGTGACCCTGCACTGCTGGGGTGTGGGGGTGATGGGAGACATGAGTTGGACATGGGTGGGGGCCTGCTGGCAGGTGCCCCACAGTGCTGGGGGGTGGGGGTGGTGGGGGACATGAGTTGGACATGGGTGGGGGCCTGCTGGCAGGTGCCCCACAGTGCTGGGGGGTGGGGGTGGTGGGGGACATGAGTTGGACATGGGTGGGGGCCTGCTGGCAGGTGCCCCACAGTGCTGGGGGGTGGGGGTGCAAGGGGACATGAGTTGGTGTTCATTAGTTCAAGGAGACATGTGCCTTTGCTGGGGGGCATGCCCATGGTGGGTGGGCTGTCTGCGGGACATGACCAGGGATGCATGGTAGTCCCCTGTGGTGTGGGCTGCCTGCAGGGGCCGTGGAGGGTGTACAGGGTACACCTGGGAGGACCCACACTGTCAAATCACATGTGGAACTTCCCGCGCACCCCTGAAATACACGCGCCCAGGCTATTCGCGTGTGGGACTTCCCGCGCTCCCCTGAAATACACGCGCCCAGGCTATTCGCGTGTGGAACTTCCCGCGCACCCCTGATATACACACGCCACCAGGCTATTCGCGTGTGGAACTTCCCGCGCACCCCTGAAATACACGCGCCCAGGCTATTCGCGTGTGGAACTTCCCGCGCACCCCTGAAATACACGCGCCCAGGCTATTTGCATGTGGAACTTCCCGCGCACCCCTGAAATACACGCGCCCCCAGGCTATTCGCGTGTGGAACTTCCCGCGCACCCCTGAAATACACGCGCCCAGGCTATTCGCGTGTGGAACTTCCCGCGCACCCCTGAGATACACGCGCCCAGGCTATTCGCATGTGGAACTTCACGCGCACCCCTGAAATACACGTGCCCCCAGGCTATTCGCGTGTGGAACTTCCCACGCACCCCTGAGATACACGCGCCCAGGCTATTCGCGTGTGGAACTTCCCGCGCACCCCTGAGATACACGCGCCCAGGCTATTCGCGTGTGGAACTTCCCGCGCACCCCTGGAATACACGCGCCCCCAGGCTATTCGCGTGTGGAACTTCCCGCGCACCCCTGAAATACACGCGCCCAGGCTATTCGCGTGTGGAACTTCACGCGCACCCCTGGAATACACGTAGCCCGCTCCCCCAGGCCCGATCGCGTGTGGAACTTCACGCGAACCCCTGTAATACACGTAGCCCGCTACCCCAGGCCCGATCGCGTGTGGAACTTCCCGCGCACCCCTGAAATACACGCGCCCAGGCTATTCGCGTGTGGAACTTCCCGCGCACCCCTGAAATACATGCGCCCAGGCTATTCGCGTGTGGAACTTCACGCGCACCCCTGAAATACACGTGCCCCCAGGCTATTCGCGTGTGGAACTTCCCGCGCACCCCTGAAATACACGCGCCCAGGCTATTCGCGTGTGGAACTTCCCGCGCACCCCTGGAATACACGTGCCCCCAGGCTATTCGCGTGTGGAACTTCCCGCGCACCCCTGAAATACACGCGCCCAGGCTATTCGCGTGTGGAACTTCCCGCGCACCCCTGGAATACACGCGCCCCCAGGCTATTCGCGTGTGGAACTTCCCGCGCACCCCTGAAATACACGCGCCCAGGCTATTCGCGTGTGGAACTTCACGCGCACCCCTGGAATACACGTAGCCCGCTCCCCCAGGCCCAATCGCGTGAGGAACTTCACGCGAACCCCTGTAATACACGTAGCCCGCTACCCCAGGCCCGATCACGTGAGGAACTTCACGCGAACCCCTGTAATACACGTAGCCCGCTCCCCCAGGCCCGATCGCGTGTGAAACTTCACACGAACCCCTGAAATACACGTAGCACGCTCCCCCAGGCCCGATCGCGTGAGGAACTTCACGCGAACCCCTGTAATACACGTAGCCCGCTCCCCCAGACCCGATCGCGTGTGAAACTTCACGCGAACCCCTGAAATACACATAGCCCGCTCCCCCAGGCCCGATCGCGTGAATAACTTCACGCGAACCCCTGTGATGCACGTACCCTGCTGAAATCGCGTGTTAGCCTTCACGCGCACCCCGGTATACACGCACACGTATTTTTTGTCAGCGTGTGTCCGTGTTTGTGGGTACCCCTTTGCACGACATTTTTCCTGGAGGGCCACAGTATGGGACATTCATCATGGCAGTATATAGGTGCTATTTGTTGGCGCACCTTTTGGCGCACATTTCTTACAGCCGCAGAGACGCTACCGCCTGCTTTCTTGTGGCGGTCGTGTTTGTGCCTGTGCGCTGGTTTGAGCGTGCGCTTTTTTGCCCTATTCTATTCCATGAATACGTGTTGTAGGCGAGCGTGTGGGCGTTCCGCGCACTTGTGCCCTGTACTTCCCCCGTGACGCCCACGTTTTGACAAGTTGTTCCCCATTCCGAGTGTTATGCCCGTGTTCCGCCTACTTTTGTTGCGTGCGCCGCGCTATGTGCGAATTTCGCTGTGCCCTGTGCGATTTTCGCTGTGACCTGGCGCACGCTGTTAGATGGCCTGTGCGCCAACGTGCGCCGCGCACTTTTTTATCGCACGTCCGCTGGTTTTCTCGCGCACGGCCTTCCATGAATCGACGTGCGCTGCTTTTCGTGCGATTTTCGCAATTGCACTGCGATTTTCGCTATTCCACTGTGATTCGCACGTTTTTGCCCACTTGCGCCGCGCTAATTATTCCATGAATCGGCCTGTTTGGCTTTAGCTAAGAACTGCTAGGCCCTCCCGAAGCACCAATTTCCTGGCTACTCTCGACACACCGGCCATACCGGCTCTCTGGCATCACTGATGCTTCCCAACTACTACTGTCCCCAGCTGTGGCTGGAGAGACTCCTCCCTCAGTCCACTATTATGCAATCTAATTTTAGGCGATGTCTTGGCTATCTGCTGTGCAATTTTTTATTTTTTCGCAGAGGATGTGACGACCCTCAGATAAAGGAAGGAGTTTGTTGTGTTTGTTAAGAGATGAATGGAGAGTGAATAGTTTTACCCAGGGGCGTTGCTAGGGGGGGCTAAGGGGGCTATAGCCCCTGATCTTTTGGTTGTAGCCCCTGATAGAATCTCAGGAGCTACAGCCAAAAGACTAGCTAGCCCCCAGTCCCAACAGTTCCAACATTAGCTTAGCCCCGGGTCTTTTCCAGACCTAGCAACTCCCCTGGTTTTACCTCTCCAGGTGTGCCTATGTGTTTTCCTTCATGTATTTGGAAGCTTTGCATGTCCCGCACTCCGATGTGTATCCAAGGGGGTCGCTGGTAGATATTCTTGAAAGTTGAATTGAATGTTTGTTTGTAAAGAAAACCATGGGACCAGGTATGAAACCATTGCTGCTCGGGGCTGTCTTGTTTTCAAGATGAATGGGTTGCCCCCGAGCTATCCGAAAGGATAGCTCACGTCGCAGTCAATGGATGTGAACATTTTTAAAGGGTGATGAAGGTTTGCTTTGGGGGTGCTAGCACTGAAGTCTATGGATGGGATTGGGCTTGATGACAGGGAGAAGAGGATCCCAAGAAGGCTGACACCCTCTAAATGAGGGTGAATTGAGAAGTTTGCTGCTGTATGAATGCTCCTAAGGGAACCGAGTGATTTGGGGAAATAGACTCAGGGTTTCTCGCTCAATAATAGATCTTGCGTGCATCTCCCTCCACTATTATTTGGCACCACTGCGCTCTGTCCTGGATGTTTTTTTTCCCATTTCTCCATTTTGATTGCTGATCGAAACCCCCATAGTTGTCTCTTCCTCGTTGACTACTGCCTTTATCACACTCCACTGCGATAACCCCATGTGGGCTGACCCTAGACATTACCTACTGCAATCTCCCTCCTCTGACACTTGCAATCCAGGTTTCAGCTCCTGGATGTCTTAACCCAACTCTTAATACTGTTATTTAGCAAGAAGCAGTGATGCTGTCTGCACACCAAAGGGTGCATCAGGACTTCTCTACACAATGACTGTAGTCAGGCTCCAACGCTAGCAGAATTTCAGTACGGCTACCAAAGACAGATGCTCCAGAGGCCCACAGGTGTCTCCACAAACTGCTTCCCAGAATAACATCCTCAAAATCTGATTTTCAAATCATAATAGGCATACAATCTCAACAATTAAACACCCCTTCCCCACAAACATCAACATCAGAACACGTCACCACTTCAACCAACTTGCATATTGCAGTCTCGACCAGCTCAACCTTGCATTACGGGCACAGAAGAGTGCCCCCTGGTACAGGTTCCTTAAGTGCTTCTGACATGAACCACCCAGGAAAAGACCCGCACACATTATCTGTGTGCTTCACAACTCCATGAATCAACAACACAGCAACGATGCCTCGCACGTCCTCCCAATCCAGCCTCCTTCTTTCAGGACCCACAGCTGCATATGACCAGCCATATGGCAGCAGGGCATGGTAACAAACCCAATAACATAAGAACATAACATACGCCATTTCTAAGACACTTCCCCAACGGTTGTTTAGTAACGGGGAGATGACAAGGCGTTGAGTCTCCTGTTACATCACTGTTTTGATACACTGTACACTGTTGATGAGCACAGAAGCTAGCTGGAAAGGTTTGTATTTTTGGTGTTTTTCCTGCATTGCCCTGGTTTTGATATGCACCCCACCATTCCCCGTAGGCTCCACCAAGAATGGTTCTCATGAAAAGAGCTATTGCAAAACCCTGCCGTCCATGTCCTGTTTCTAGGCGTCAAAGGAATAGCCCCTCCACCCCCCCATGCCCTTGTCCTTGGGATTTCAGTTACTAAATGCTAAATCTTTACACATGGCTATGGTAAAATGTCTAACTCACCACTCGACTAGCGCGTTTACACCTTTCCCAAAGCACACCACAAAAGTCAGGAAACTTAATAGGATTTTCAGGTCTGGCAATTCTGCAATTAAAATATAGGTGGCCAAAATCTCGGTGATGTGCATGACCCCTGGAACACTGTGCTATACGTAGTTGCCTGCAGAGTATGGCGTGGTACAGACACCAATGTGCTGTCTTAGCTCAGAATTCCCATTCTTAAGAAGCTGGACAGTCATCTGCCTGGCTGGCTTTTGAGTTTCCTGGAGGGTCAATAAAAATCAGCCTTTACATAAATGGTCTTCCCCACAAAAATGACTGTTCCCTTCTTGTACCACACTGCGCATACCAATAAAACGGTCTTATGTCAAATAAACGTTTTTTAAAAAACGATTGACAAAAAGACCGATTTAAAAAAACCACTCTATG
Source organism: Ambystoma mexicanum (assembly GCF_040938575.1). Lineage (NCBI taxonomy): Eukaryota > Metazoa > Chordata > Amphibia > Caudata > Ambystomatidae > Ambystoma > Ambystoma mexicanum. The sequence goes on along the minus strand of NC_090941.1, from coordinate 737,269,609 downwards.
AGCGCACAGAGCAGTCTTTCTAAATCAGACTGCCACGCCCCTGCCACACAAAAGTGAGTGCAGGGCCTGACAGGTGGGCCGGGACACGGAATCGAGGGAGAATGGGTAAGTGTTCATGTGTTGTGTTGTGTGTGTGTGTGTGTGTGTGTTTTTTGTTTTCGTGTTTATGTGCGTTTGAGTTGAGGGGGAAGTCTTGGGTGATGAGGGAGGTGGTGGGCGCTGAGGGAAGAGTTTTGGGGGAGTGAAATCCGCTGATTTTGAAGAAAACCTGAAAGAGGGGTGGGGTTGGGGTGGGGGTTGAAGAATCTCCTATTTATGTTTTTTTTTTGTAGGCCGCCTAAAATCGTCTGAAGAAAGTCTGTCTTTTTGTTAGTCAGCCAATAAAAATCGGATAAATGACATCGAACCAATAAACAACACATTAGTGCAAAAAAGACATACTATCAGTGCATTTTGGCAAGGCAATATTTGCCCTGGGGCTAGCTAAGCATGAGTGGGACGGTTCGAGCTAAACTCAGACGAGGGAGAAGATATGACATCAGCTCATAGCAGCAGCAAAGAGGGAACTCTGTGAAGGAGAAGGAAGAGGTGATTGGTGCATATTCACTGGGTCTGGTTTCCTTGGATACATGATGAACATGACAAACACGATGCTCCATCCCCTGATTCAAGATGGAGACTTCTTTGATGATGTAATGTAGATAGCGAGTGAGACCAGACAGAAAAAGAGGTGGCAGACATTGATGAGTTAATGCCATTGTCATGCGCCCGCACTGTACTCAGGCAGTACGCTTCAGACGCTGTCAGTGCACCAATGGACAGTCTTTTTATACAAATGATCTGTAAATACACATGAAAGTGGTAGCACAACTTTGAATTCATCCACATCATTAGGGCCAGTCCCTAGGTCAGCATGACTCACCCAGCATCCCCTACAAGGTACACCAAGCAGAACCCAAGAAGGAGGAGAGCTGTGTAATGGATCTAATGGCGTAGCTGCCCTGATGTTAGACACAACCTTGCATATGCCCTGCTTCTCCCATATCCTCCATCTTGTGGTGGCCCATTTCATAAGCATTGCTAAGCATAGTGCAAAGGTTTGTTCCCACTTTGGCTACACCTACTGTGCCAGGAACATGTTACAAAAGGTGCTTTAGTGCTACCTGCTCCCTTATACCTGCTAAAAACGGCAATGCTGACTCCATATCCGCATGCTGGAGCATTTGCGAGAGCACTGCCATAAAGTGACCAGCTATTGCAATAGCCTTAGCCGGCAACTGTATGGTGACAATATGACAAAATGGCTACTGCTCTGCATTATTACTAAACCAGCAGTGATCCCAATCATAAAGGTTAAAATAGCAAAGCCCAGTAGGTATACTGCCTTGGCCTCTTTTGGGAGACCTGGCTATATCTTCAGGGGGTGTGTGAGCTGATAAACGTAGCAACCCAAACAGCTTTAGTACACTGGTATAAAAAAAAGAATGTCCAATCAAGGTGTTATAAAAATAGATGTACTTTAATAAAGCAATCAATGCAGCAAAATTACTCATGGAAAAAATACTTTATTCAGAAATCAGTCATTTCTATTTAGGTAAAAGTAAAACAATGATACATAAAAACACAGACAATTAACTGTACAAATTGGAAAATATGCTTATTTCATATATCTAATAACATTTCATTTGCCAAATTCAGGTTCTTGCTTTTTCTGTACCCGGCGCAATCATTAAAGTTAGCAACAGGTCTTACAACATCTGGCAACATTTGTACTTTAAAAAGAATCAGCATTAATTGTATTTGAAATCTCGTTAAGAGACAGGATTAGGAAAATAAATGTGCTCATGTTCTTTGCATTTAGTGGGCAGGAAAGGAAGAAGTGTGTACCAATTTCTCGCAAATTGGTTCTTAAAAACACATTTATCCGAGTTGTTCTGGTTACATTAAAAGTATTTAAAAAGGCTAATAGTAAGATATTTAGCATACATTTTATTAAAAGGATTCTTTTTCTTTTTCTGACAGACCCATTTTCAAATGTTTCTAACCACATGCCATTTTTATCGACATATACGTTGAGGTGCCAAGTGTGCTCTCATTCATAAAGTGGCGCATTGCCCATTCTTCATATTTATTTAATACAGCAGCCCAGGATTGGCCACATTTTTTGGGGAATTTTTCTCACTGGCTGGCCAAATCCAGATCTATCAGAGCAGACTTTATACTTCGGAACCACTTCCAAAATAGTCCATAAATTGATGCAACCAATGGAAGTACACACCTGAGCTTTACAAACTTCGACAGTGGGAATTACTGCCTTGCCACTAAATCATCGAAGTGGCTCCAGATCTTTGTATAAGTATAGTTTCACCGTTAAGCACTTGGTTTGTTCACAATCCTTTGTCCAGATCATCAAAATGATTAACTTGCTTGATTGTCTCCACATAGAACTTGCGTTGGCACTCCATTTCAACAGTTTTAGTTGTGTTAACTGTAAGACCACAATCTTTGTAAACTTTTGTAAGGAAACCCCGTTCTTTTTACCACCCAGATGGAGATTGAGAGATCAATAGAAGATCTGCATTAAGAAGCATGGCAGTTTTTGCACTGCAAATCTCTGGAACATCATAATCCAAATATTGGATGAATGATGCCAAATAATTGATGTACAATAGAAAATAGTAGGTCACCCAAATGGATCCCTGCCTTATGCACTTACCCACCTTCTAACCCTCAGTACATTCCCCCTTGCACCATAGCTCACCCTACCTGTGTTGCCCTTAAACAATAATTGAATCATATCTACTAAGGATGGAGGAATAGCCTTCTCTCTTAGAATTTGCCATAGCTTCATCCTGTCAACATTTTGAAATGCAGTTTGAAACTAAAAGTTAAGAACCATTTGACTATAAATCGAAATGGTCTGCATTAACGCACAAAACAGAAGCAATGATCTATAGTGACTTTTTTTTCTTCTGAAAACACCTTGTAAATTTGTTATTAAACTGTATCGCTTACCCAATCGTCAAGCCTTGTTAAGAGAATCTTAGTATATACTTTGTCTAGTGAGCCGATCAGCGACATAAGACAATAGATTCCTGGGTAGTATCCCTTTTTTTTTACAATGATCCTGATTTCCACCGTGCTTGAAGTGCTAGGTAATATATGGTTTCAATTAATAATATTAAAAAGGGTGCTAGAAAAATGTGTGCAAATCTCTAATTCATTAGGGAAGATGTCTATGTGGATTTTGTCTGGGCCAGGTCCTATGGCCACCTACTGAGCTACTAGTGAGCTGCAGACTTCTTCTGTAAATATAAGTGAGGGGATTTATACAATTTGTTACCATCCACTCAGAGTATCATTCTCCATCATAAAGTTCTTAAAAATAGGACTATGAAAGTTTGGCAGGGATGGTTGTTACACTATACCAAGATTTGCTTATTGCTTGTCCTTTGGCAACAATTGACCACAATGTCTGCTGGTAATTTTTTATTACAGCGGTAATCAAAGAAGACCAGATTAAGTCATTATCAGTCTGCATCTTATATTTCACTAATGATTTAAACTTTGATTTAAGTTATGAAATGATGGCAGGGTTTGCACTCCAGCCTTGGCTTCATGTTCAGGGGTGAGATGTTGCACAATGGTGTTTTATCTACCCCGTAGGGAGTGTGACCAATGGGAATGTTGCCTCACAATGTGGTTTATTTGCATTTTCAACATCAATCATTATGAGGGCTATATTCTCACAGAAATGTTCTAGAACCGGGACCCCATTTTTTTAATATAAGTGGAAGTATAATCTTAAATCCAAATCTTGCTCCACTTAATTATTTCTATTATCCATTGAATTTAAAACAGGTTTCAATATACTATGCACCTCTCGTCTTATAACCTGTACTGGCAGGTCCAGGATAACGGGATCATGGACGCTCTCAGGTCTACTTGTTACTGTTAGGTCTTGCACCATGGACCAAGACCCCAGCACTATCTTACAACATCAATACGTGAAAAAGTCAGGACTTTGCTAAAAGGGGGTTTTGCAGGTTGGTCCCCCACTGTTTGCCAGATGGTCATCTCTTTTTAATGGCCGTTTGCTGCATACAAACCTAATTCTGCAAATTCTGTTGCTAAATCTAAAGCATGTAGGTGCACATGTTTCTGAAAATAAAATGCTATTAAGTCTGTGATATTCTAAACCATGACCTCCTCATCAAATATGCCCCAAGGTGATCTTAAAGGTTCAAACTGGGAATTCATACCCCCCACTAGCAGGCTAGAGAATTTTCTTTTTGTAGAGATAGTGGGTAATTAGTGATTCTACTTCTTTGAGGTGGCATATACATATTTTTATACATTATGGTTCCAACCAAAGATAACACTGTGTACAATTTGAACATAAAGTAAAACATACGCACATTGAGTCAGGACAATTAGCCACCATAGACAATATTTTAAAGTCCACTGTTGCACAAACCCAAGACACAGTCCCCCACATACACTTGGGAGCCCAGTTTCAAGTAGTTAATTTAAAGCAGTACTGCTATCCTGGTTTCTTTACTGGTTCCAATTCCCATGTTTGTTGTCGACATTATCTTCAATGATCCAATGTATTCTTGCCGATGTGGATCTTCACACTTTGGCAAAAGGCCAGCAATGTCCCATGGAAGTTACTGATATACTGTTAGAAGCCTGTGCAAAGACAAGAACATCCCCAGGAGAGGGGCTAACACAACATTCTCTAACATTGAGGAAGTCCTCTCGGGGTGTTATATGGTGTTACATGGTTAGGAGATGGCACCTTTCCTGTTGGATTAACTAAATGTAGAAAGTACTCTGAGATTCTGAAGTTGGATCCAAATTTGAGGCAGTTTTTCCCAAATTTTCCAACCTTTGCTTAAAGAAAAAGTAATGCTTTGAGCGACTCTTTAGTTAAAGCTGATAATTTAAAACAAGTGCCACATTTGGTTGTGAAATCCTGAATGAGACCATGCAGCAATTGCCAGCATTGAGGCAATATCATAAAAGACAATTGATTACATGTCATCCTTACACTGGTAAAAATATTGCATTGGACCGTTCACTTACTTGCGCCTGCATAAATGTACTTGTTAGTGTAAGATGTCCTTGTGGCATCTTTGATGTTGGGATGCCTAGCCATAAAGCAAAAACAAGATGGACAGAGAATAAGTCCAATGTGAGGCTAAAAAGCATAACATCCTCTATAGCTCTACACTTCAACAGAGCAAAACATACTATTGCTCAGATATAATTTGTTATTCTCAAACAAATCACTACCCCCAAAAGAGGAGGAGACACAAATTTAATTCAACTACAAAGTGACATATATTCGATTGAGAAGTTAGAGGCAATGGAACCAAAAGGGATGAATGTTGGCGGGGGCCTCTCATGTTTTTGTAAATGTATGGTAATACATTAGAGAATAAACTGGATTGAGTTGATTTCTGACAACCTACACAAAAACATATGTATTGATTGTTTATTGATCAAAATGATAGACATGTATATCTATGCTTACTATTTGTATAATGAAATATGTAATACTCATGAACACATATGACATTGATACAGCATGTGGAAGACATAACTAAATGTGATGAATATTATCTATTATTGAAACCATACATAACAGGGTGATTAGGAATAATCTTAACGCCGACATTTCACATGGAAGGTCACCTAAGTCATAACTAGATTCTATGTACATGATGAACAATATAGAATTGGGTCACTTACGAGATTTGACAATTGTTCCAAAATGTTAAGTAGAGTACTGCTGGAAACATCGGTTGTATGTGATTTCAGCGCTTTAAAGAACGTAGTTCGGGGAACAATATTTTTGTCCACTCACTAAACACCCTTCTCAACATATTCTAAGACTTGTGCAATTATATAAACCAACTCCAGTCCTAGAATATGTGGGAAAAGTGTTGGATAGTGGCTGAAAATAAACATGGTTACCCCAACAATGCTTGTTTCCAGTGCTGAAGTTATTGGGTATCGAAACATCTACTAAAGAAGTGACTAGCAAGCTACGAAAAAGTACTTCAAATGGCATATTGATATTGAAGTATGTGAAACACATAGCGGCTCCCTTTTACATGCTCCGTTGACATCTGCTGAAATTCCGAAGGAGGTTTAGGAGTGGGTTCCGAGCGGGTTCTGGAGACTCTGAGGTTATCTAAAGGGGAGCAAGAGACAGGAGACTGAAGTATTGTATCTAAGTTGTGGATTCAGTCGAGAGTCAAAGCGTTGGGGGACAACGTTATCAACTCACAAAGGTAAATAAAGGCAAGCAGCGTTTATAATAGACCTACACGGACTGCTGATATGTTGAGGGATTAAGTGGAAACTGGCCTGTGCAAGGAACGCTAATCTTGAAAGAGTACCTTGTTAATTAACATGTTAGCTACCGTTTATTCGCGCTTATCCATGCCTGTCTCTTTGTTAATCATGACATCCCCTACTTTGACAGACTTACCTGTGCACGCTTGAAAGGTGGTGACTGAAAAAACAAAAATCCAATCCGTGGCTCCCACACCCCAAGCATGTCCTGTAGAATCTGAATTAATAAATTCAACAAGGTCGTTGGGGGAGGCCCACTCCCTTATAAATTAAATTCACCCATTTCTGGGTGCGTCAAATACGTCAAGTGTTCCAATTAGTCTGGATCCCTGTGGGCGTGGGGGAAGCACTGTACAAGGAATCCTCGAACAAAACCGAGAAAGTTATGGATGAACGGTAGGCCCCCCTGAGCCTGCTGGATAAGGGCCCTAACATCTCCATCGACCTGCCATGCCCCGGGGGGTCTCTTAGTGTGCTGCCCCCAACTATTTCAGGAGTGCACACAAATGTGATCTCAGGGGAAGCCACCAACTGGGTCAGAGCCTTTATCTCCACAGTCTCCAAAGTCACTATGTCAATCTGGAAAAATGAATACCCTTCATTTGAATGATAGACGTAACTTGATGGCCGTGGGCCAACCGTCTTATGCACCGAATTATAGAAATATAAACTGCTATGCTTGACCAACGAGCGGCCATTTTAAATGTAGCAAGAATCGCCATTTTGCTTGTTAACCATTGCTCATTGCTTTCTTACTAAAAACTGCTTTGCAGCTTACAATTCTTGCGGATTCTGCGTACTCGGCTCAACTGTTAACATTGTTGTCTGAATATGAAAGGACAAGGTCGCGGGACTGAAGAGTTTGTTGAAACTCCTCATGAGTAGCCCAGAGAGGAATGCCCACGCTCCCTCTCTGTAGCTTTGGGAGAGAGCTGCAGGGCATTTAATCACTTCACAGCTGCCAGCCAGTCTCGTACTATGGTAGAATATGTTAGAATAATACAGCTAAAGGCTTGAATTATGCTTTTCTTACGGCCCCCCTTCGCAAAACCCTTTAGAACGTTCGGCTCCAAGGACACGAATAGTACCTCATAGATAGCAAAGCTTGGAATGTGGCTCTTCCCCCGTGAGCAGCTTGCTTCCAAGAACAGAACCACTGTGTTCTGTTCAACAACTAAAAGATGCCTCTGCACTTTCTAATTGCACATTGTTACTAGAATAGACATCGAAAATGTCATAATCGTCATACTCGTCGGATATGTCCATCGTCATCCCGAGTTCAAAGGAACTTAATAAAGAGGGGTGTTGAACATGACTTTGCTGATTGTATGATATGCATTTTGTATATATGTAACTGATGTACGTAATTCGTGCTCTTGCGTCCCTCGAGGTCTAGGAAACTCACGTCACGGGGCGTGAGATCAGAATTGGCCAATTGATACTATCTTTTGCTTGCAATAAACCCTAGCATTGGGTATTTGAACCTCGTGTCTGGCGCATCTTTTCGTGTATGCTTATTGCCTTGTTTCCATAGCACGAGGGACCCCTAGAGGCCCCTTTCAAGATGGTGCCCGAATAGGGACCCTCCCCCACTTGCCCCATCGTATACGTTGTAACAAGCTAAAAGCGGAAGAACGGCGAGGACGGGACGGTCGAGCCGGGATCAAGAAGTGTACGGGGTGCCCTGTAGAAGTGAGGAGAGATTCCTTCCGCAGATCTGCACACATCTGATCCCTGATCGACGTACCGGGCCAGAGGGCAAAGGAGGCGAGGGACCCGAGACGAGGCAGAAGCCAGAGAAGCGCAGACACGACATTGGGAAAGGTTGCGTTAGGACATGCGACTTGTTTTATCAGGTGAGTCATTCCCTGATTCAAAGAGTAACCTGATTTTTGGTAGAGTGTTGATTTTGCAAACTCAAACGTCCAGGTAAAAGTGGCTAACCAAAGGGGAAGGTTAAAGAAACATGCCTGGAGTACTGTCCACTTTAGCGGGGCTTTTCAGCTGCGTTAGGCAGTCCTTGGAATATGGCCAAAGTGCACCGCCTGGGGGAACGCCGGCTTATGATATGTATGCAAAATATGGTGTGGGTGCGATAATATTTTGTGAAATTTGGCATAGGCAAACTAGAAAGCAACCCGACCATCAGTGGCCAATTAATGGTAGTTTTGAGATTGGGAGGATAGATAACCTAGAAAGGGTGCTAATTAGAAAGAAAGCGCGACCTGCAGCTTTTGAGACTGTCAAAGATTGGAGGAGGGAAGCAATGCTCCGACTTAGGAGTAGAGAGAAGCATGCGGGTAGGCACAAAACGAAGCTTGAGGTAGCAGAAGAGAAGGAAGAGGAGGAGTGGACTGCAAGTCTAAGACGGGAAGGGAGACGTGACCAGATGAACATAGACAGAATATACCCGCAGCGGGAACTACACATAGCAGATGAATTAATGGAACATTTGTTAACTAACACGGTTCGAGGCCCAAAACCAGAATCGAAACCAAACACACCAGCAGTGACTGCGCAGGCCCAACCAGTAGCTCTCATACCCCCTCCCGCAGCCCAAGCACTTCCCCTCACACAAGTGTTAACCCAAGCCCCGCCCACAGCGCGAGCACTCCCACAAGTGCAGACCGCGGACACACAATTTCCCAGCACCCAGCAAGGCCCTTCACAGATGCCACCTGTGTCACTTGTCCCATCCGCACCTCCCGCTCTAGAGACAGATTCAGCACCATCCGCCGCTCCCGAAGTCGAAATTGAGACCGGGGAGGCGAGAGGCGGGGCTGAAGGAACAGGATTTGGACTGGTAACTCGAAGCACGATCAGCAAAGAAAGAAAGATTGAATTACGGCAAGAGGCAGAAATGTAGATAGAAGGAAATGATGAGATGGCAGCATTGGCCTCATTGTATGGGTACCGAAGAAGCAAGGACAGGTAGTGTTGGAATGCATGGGGACATTTTTGGTGGGAGAATGGAAAAAGTTACTTGACAAATTACCACCACAACGATTGTTAGATTTGAACCAATTAGCATGTTGTAGAATAAAAGATGAAGAAGTGAAGGAACATGTGGATAGACTTTTTGATCTTAAAAATGAGTTGGATAATGAATATGCCGAAATGTTTGCTGCACTTGGGTACAGGGGTTGGGATATTAGAAGAGAGGGGAGAGGGACGGTAGAATCATACATAGAGCGGAGACATTCAACGTCATCTGTACAGAAGGGCGAGAAATTGAAAGTATGTATACGAGAAGCGGTAAAATGGGTATCAAATCCTAGTATTCCAACAATGGTTATACATGACATATTTGATGAATATTCCAATGAAAAGAAAAGCACTGCAATCGATGGCTGAACATTTGATGGAGAAGGATATAAAAAATAATAAGGCCAGCCCACCTGAGATACTAGCGGTATACAGGAGAGCATTCGAGTGAAGTACAGGAGAAACGGGCCTATCACTGGATTTAGGAATACTATTGAACCTAAGAGAAGGGGGAGGGATCGTGAGTGGGGCATTTCCAATGAGAGAGGTCCCGCCCATGTTTGTACCAAAAGTAGAGATCCCTGTGACGGGAACAGTAGGAGCGCAGGTAACACCAGCCCATTTCACCACCCATTATGTGCATGTCCCCTTTTCCAGGCAAGAGGGGAATACTATAAAACAGACGATTCCCGATATAAGAAAGAATCCAGCAGGTTTCTACAAGGAAGTAGAGTCAACCCTGAGATCAGCAGTGCTTACTATGAGCGATATAGATTTAATTTTCCCAGCCATTTTGCCAGCAGATATATGGAAACAGATGAGGACGGTAGATGACGCGGGGGCTTTTGGCACCACATGGGCGGATTTACTACTGGAGGACAAAAATAGAAAAGTAGGGGAAAATCCGGGAACCCGCATGGAAGATCTACCAGAACGGATAATGCGGAGTTTGAGGGAAATAATTCCAGAAAAAAGGATTCAGTGGGACAAATTAACTACATGTGTACAGGGCAAGGATGAGCCAGTAACAGATTATTTCAATAGATTTGAAGGAGTATTCACAGACTTCAGTGGGCAGGATGTGAGCAAAGAGTCGGGGAAAAGGCTATTTGTTAATAAATATGTGAGGGGACTAATATCACCAATTCAAGATATGTTAATGACGTCGGAAAGTTCCTGGGCAGCAAAACTGGTGAGTGAGATATTACACATAGCCCAATATTACGAGAACAGGGTAAATGTGTCGAAAGAAAGAGAGGTGAAGGATAGAGTAAATTTAAAAACAAGGGTGTTACTGCAGCAGGTCATTGGATACAATAGACGTAGAGGAAACGCACAAGGCAGGGGAAATTTGAATAATATGCATGGGTGTCATTGGGATTAAATCAATGTGCGTACTGTAAGGAGGAAGGACACTGGCGAGCGCAATGCCCGCACCTACAGAATAGAGGTGGGTTTGGTCAGAGAAGGCCTCATAAAGGACATCAGGGGTCAAAGGGCCCAAGCAGAAATAACATGCAGCAGCAGCAGGGATATACCAATGGAGGTACTCAAACCCAATCATATGGTCAAAACCAAGCACAACAGAACCAGACATTGAAGCAAAGTGTTTCGAACGAAAATCAGGACGGGCAGGGCCAACAGAGAAATGATCAGAGTGGAGGACATCGAGGGGGAAATGGGAATATTTTTGATACACAACCAAACACGTATTATAGCAGTAGTGGTGATTACACATTGGACGATGTGTCATTTTCGCGATAGGACAGCCCGCGACAGGGGTCGGACCCATTGTCTATTCCTGTGAATCAGAGAGGACCCTATGTAGAAATGAGAGTCGGGAATAAGGAGCACCGTTTCCTTGTAGATACAGGGGCACAGAAGTGCTCGATAGACCACCACTTGGTTCCGGAGATACCACTGTCGGGGCAGAAGAATGTTTCTGTAGGGTTTGCAGGTACACCAGTAATCAACCCCATGTCCGAAGCTGTCCCAATTACAATAGGACCATTTACGGAACAGTGTCCATTTCCTTTGACAGAAAATTGTGGAGAGAACTTGCTAGGATTAAATTTGTTGAGAAAATTGGGGGCAGTCATACATTGTACGGCAGACGGGGTGTTCCTCACGATGTGGCCTCACGATGCACCGGTGACGGAATTTATGTCCAAAGAGTTGCCAGAAGAGCTAAGTAGAGAACCAACCTGTCTGTGGGCATTGCATGATAACGATGTAGGATGCTTGAAAATAGAGCCAGCAAAAATAACTTTGAAAGAAGGTGTCACACTACCAAGAATTCCCCAGTATAAAATTTCTGTTGAAGGTGAGAAGGGATTGAAGAGCATTGTTACTGACCTGGTGAGATTGGGGGTGGTTGAGGAAATTGCAGGTAGCACGTGCAACAGCCCGATTCTTCCAGTTTACAAGAAAGGAGGCAATGAGGTACCCTATCATTTCATAATTGGTCTGCGCGCATTAAACAAAGTGGTAGACCCACAATTCCCTTTGGTCCCAGATGTCACAACAATACTGACAATGATACCGGCCACTGCAGAATATTTTAGAGTAATCGATTTGAAGAACGCATTCTTTAGCATTCCAGTGGATAAAAGCAGTAGATATCTGTTCGCGTTCACTCTAGGAGGTCGATCATTCACATTCACACGCATTCCACAAGGATGTACAGAAAGCCCGAGCATTTACAGCAGAGCGCTAAAAGAGCAGCTAAACATGCTAGAATTACCCGAAGGTTGAGTACTCTTGCAATACATAGATGACTTGTTATTAGCTGCTCACACAAAAGAGATCTGCAAAGAAAGCACTATATTACTATTGACACACTTAGCGACCCATGGTCACAAAGCAATTTTGAAGAAATTCCAGTATAATCAGAAGGAGGTGTCTTATTTGGGTTACCTACTTTCGAAAGAAGGGAGAAGATTAACACCAGAACGCATAGAAAGTATTTCTAGTATGCCTATTCCAAAAACTCAAAAAGGAGTGAGAGCTGTAATAGGCATGGCCTCTTATTGTCGGCAGTGGATCAGTAATTTTGCATTGATTGTGAAGCCGGTGATAAAGTTGACAAAAAGGATGCAGATAAAGTTGACAAAAAAGGATGCAGAGATGCCTTTACAGTGGGATGAGGAATGTCAGAAAGCGTTTGAGCAATTGAAAGATGCATTGTGTGCTGCGCCAGTTTTAGGCACTCCTAACTATAAAAAGATCTTTAGAATGTTTGTGAGTGAGAGTGAAGGATGTGCATTGGCGGTTTTGACACAGGAACAAGGTGGAAGAAATAGGCCGTGCGGCTATTTTTCTTGCGTGTTGGACCCTGTAGCGCACGCACTACCACAATGTTTCGATCCGTCGCAGCGGCTGCTGCGTCAGTGAAAAAAACGGAAGGAATGGTATTGGGGCACACTTTAATTCTGATGGTGCCACATGCTATAGACGTTCTATTAAATAGGATGCAGACGCAACACCTCACCTCAGCTAGACTGACAAGATATGAGCTCATCTTGTTTGCACCCCACATCCAAATTATGAGGTGTAGCGCATTGAATCCTGCAGAATTAATGCCACTGCCCATAGCAGAAATTGGTGACAACGAATCACCACCCCATGATTGTTTAATGATCACTGAAGAAGAAATAAAGGGAAGGATTGATTTGATCAATATCCCACAAAAAGAACCAGATGGGGAGTTATTTTGTGATGGCTCTTGTTTTAAATTACTTGATGGCACATCAACGGCCGCATATGCAATTACTACCCTAAAGAGTGTTGTAGAAAGCAGAAGAATCCCCTACAATTCGGCGCAAGCCGCAGAAATAATAGCACTGACCCGAGCCTGTGAACTCTCTGAGAATTTGAACGTGAATATTTATACTGACAGCCAGTACGCCTTTGACGTGGTTCACAACTTTGGCCGACTTTGGGCTGAGAGGGGTTTCTTGACATCACATGGGGCCAGGATTCAGCATGGCCCTTTGATTTTGCGATTGTTGTCTGCACTCACGTTTCCAAAGCGCCTAGCTATAGTGAAGTGCGAGGCGCATAAGAAAGTAACATGTAGAGTGGGAGAGGGAAACGCATTTGCAGACAGGATTGCAAAGCAAACAGCCACAGATTTGGGGAATAAAATGATGACAGTACAGACTAAGGAAGTACCTTGTATGATAGAGAATGGAGTTGCCACAGTCAAAGAAATGCAGGCTGAGAACACGACCAAAGAGATTCAGAGGTTGGCTGAGGGCTCTGCTGAGTTAGATTTGGAAGGATGTTGGGTGGACAAGGAAACAAAGAACTGGATGTTGCCAAATTGTTATGTAACTGCAATGGTTATAATGGCGCATAGCCCTACCCACATTTGCGCGAAGAAGACGGTACAGCATTTATCCACAGTATGGAAGAATGAGCACATAAAAAAGAATGCAGAAAGACTAGTGCAGAATTGTATTACGTGCCTGCAACACAATGTAGGGAAGGGAACCGTGACTCCAGCAGGTAGTTTCGGCCCACCCTCTATGCCATTTGAGGTGGTCCATTTTGATTTCATAGAAATGGAAAGGTGCCAGAACTACAAATATGTGTTAGTGGTAATTTGTGCATTCAGCAAGTGGGTGGAGGCATATCCTTTAAAAGACTGTACTGCCATGTCCACAGCAAAAGTAATGCTAAAGGAGTATTTCTCCCGGTCTGGGTTGCCCCCTGTCCTGTGGTCAGACAACAGCCCCCACTTTATGGGCGCAGTAGTGCTACAGATCTGTGCAGGTCTGCAAATAGAGAAGAGATTCCACAGTTCCAGGCATCCCAGTTCTGCTGGGCTTGTGGAGACTGAAAGCAAAGGATAATAGGTGGACTACCCCTACCTTAAGACCCTGAGTCGCACAAGCTTAGTTCCAAGGTAATCTCATGCAATTTTAAGATTACTTATACCACACATAATTAACAAAAATATGTTTCTTTTTATTGTTAAGACAACATATGCCTAAAAAGGCTTTCTAACACCTAAATCTATAAAAACAAACTGTGCTACTCACTTACAATCTAACTGGTGTGGACACACCAGACCTTTCAAGATGCCAAATTACATAGGGAAAGGAAACGGGAAAAACAGTGTATATTACTGCAAACATGGATGCATTTAATCTCGAGGAAGAATCAAATATATTAGAGCCTCCCAACTATAAATGTATGCCTCAAAGGTTTTTTAACCAGAGCTGATAATCTAGTTCTGTGTTTTATTTATTACCTACTCTATTCTAATTAACCTATGTTGTTGTAGGGTATCTGCGGGTTACTTAATACACACCAGCTACCCTTTCACAAATTACTGAAATGAGAGATAGGAATCAGAGAAGTGAAAAAGTTCCTATTAGCAAGTCGACATATGTTTCGGCCTTTCTGACTCATACGGGATTCTCTCTTGGTGCCGTTGGTTCTGATGGTAATAATGGCCGTCTTCAGGACAGAGAAAGTTTTGTTGTTTTCAGTAAATGATACTTTCCCATTAATATCTAGAAAACGAAATACATAAAAAAGTGTGTTTTACTAAAAGTATTTTATCACAAAAACTAAAAACGGCAGTAGCTAGCAGTAATGAAACCGTTGCTTCTTGGACTAACCTGAGTGTTTCTCAATTTCTTTGGGACGTATAAGGTAACTTAATCGGCATTTTCATCTGGCTTCCTAAACGAATGCCGCACATTCAAAATGTTTCATGCATTGTATCTGTAAAAATGCATACAGTAATCAACAGGGCGCTCATATTTACTTTGCGCTAATTAGTACTAACTTAGTTTAAAGTACCTTTAATGTTTTTTTACTTTGACTTGTGACAAACTGGTGAAAGCAAAAGATCTCCATTCAGCTTGGTTCACGATGGTGCTGTGTTCAAAGTAGTGGCGCTTTCATCTATTAATATGGATGAGCAGCAGCTGGAAAGAGTGACAAAGGTGGTCATGGCTCTTAGTTGTTATATAGTTAATTCATTCTTCACCCATCCATTGAGGGTGCCTGAACTTAATATAATTATTCGAGCATTCTGCTCAAAATTACATCTATCTTGTTAATACATTTGGGTTAGAATACATAGCATTCCAAGCTATGTGCAAAGAATGGGTAGAGCGCCAAATTGTGTTCTTGCTCATGTTTTGGAAAGCATGAGTTCAAACTGTTAAATTACTGCATGTTGAATAGATATAAGTACGCCCAATGACTTAAGGCTCTGGAGTCTTACTCGTATTTTAACAACCACGTGGGTTTTAAAGAACCACGAGTTCCAACTGTGGAATTACTGCGTGGTAAATGAATATAAAATATCACCCAGTGTCTTAATAGCTTTAATGCGTCATGTTTAGTGACTTACTCAACCCCTGCTTCCATACATTATCAGGCATGCTGAAGGAGAGGAGAGGGGATTGGTGAGGTGGGGGGGGAGTATTATTAAAGTAGCTTGTGCAGAATGCACCATTCTACCGTGTCTTCACTCACCTTCACGAAGCAGTGTAGCTCCTGATTAACGCTCGTGTAACTCAGGCGTCTGCTGTTAACCCGGAAAAACGTTCGTGCTTTACCAGCTAAGTGTGAGATTTAAAGGAACGTCATCCTCACGTGATACAAAGTCACGTGAGCGTTCCAAAAAAGGTTTTCAAACTTGGATTACTTCGCCGCTTACCTCACCCAGTAATAATATCTAGATGAGCCTCCACATGGACAAGAATCAAACTATAACGCTTATGGTTAGGTGTATTATACATGAGCTATTGAAGCAACTACAATGCTGCTGGGAAATGTAGTTTCCACCAATTATACACATTAGGTCTCAACGTGTGCAAAGAAAAAGATACTATGTTAAAGTCAGACACAGTTTCATTGTACAATCAAGGGAGATGGATATTTTTTACGAACCACTTTCACAGGAAATATTTAACCAGTACATAATCCATTGCATTGGGCTTGTGGAGAGACATAACGGAATCTTGAAGTCAAAGATAGCAAAAATGTGCGCTGGGAGCAAGTTAAGTTGGGGGGATGCATTACCCCTAGCGCTGTTGTGTATGCGCACGTCTGTGCAGGCTAAGACTGGGCTCTCCCCCTATGAGATTATAATGGCGAGACCAGCAAATGTATGGTGCGCACCACAGCCCAAAAGATTATGTGAGGTCGAACATCCTATGTTAAGCACTTATTGTGGGCTTTTAATACAGAAGTTGCATTTGATTCATCAGCAGGTGCAGGAGGCGTTACCAGTGCGATATACCGGACCAGGGCACTCGCTGGAGCCTGGAAGCTGGGTGTTAATTAAAAACTTTGAACGGAAGACAGCATTAGCACCCAGGTGGCGCGGCCCCTATCAAGTACTTTTGGCAACGCAGACGGCCATCCGAGTAGACGGACGAAAGGCATGGATCCACGCGACACATGACAAAAGATTCCCAGGACTGCTGACAACTTCCGACGACCAGAGAAAGGAAACGGTCTCGGAAACGAAAGAAACTGTTGCCAGTCCAGTGCCACAGCATCGGCCTGAGCGAGAAGTGAAAGTTGAAACAAAGCGCAAACGAGAAGTGAAACTCGAAACAGAGCCTGAGGAGGCTGCCAGTAAGGGGAAAGGGCGAAAAGTGCCCCAACGTTGCTCAGCAGAAACAACATCACTGCCGAGCGACATAAACCCTGCATTACAAACACAAGCAGAAACAACGCGTGTACCCCTTTGGCGCCCACCAGTTCCTGCGAATGCACCAAAGCCAAAGAAAGAAACTACATCATTGCCACGGCGCTCATCGCTACCCATCATTGTGCCACAGGCTGACACTGAGCCTGATACTGGAAATGCAACGGCACTACCAGGAGTGAATCGGTATAATTTGCGGCCTCGACAGGCAAAGTGATCCACAGATCTTTGGTGCTTTTCTTTTTGCCTTTGGTTCCACTCATGGGCGGAGTAGGAACCAGGGGCGTAGAGGAGAGAAGTGTGAGAATTGTGCAAGTCGGACAATTCAAGACTTACGGCTCCTCGGTGCGCTTATAAAAGTACATGTGTCAGGAGCCAGAGCAGGACAAGCTGGACGCACACAGGTACTGAGGCTGATAGAGTACATGTGTCCTAAGCCAGAGCAGGACAAGCTGGATGCACATAGTACTCTATCAATTAAGAACTGTCCGGAAATCGTCTGAGCAGTGGGAGAAAGAACAACTAATCTTGCTCGGCGTGGATAAATGATCCAGGCTGTGAAAAGGCTGGCAGAATTGAACTGTGAAATTTCTCGTTGAACTTTTCTGGCATCCAGAACGAGAGACATTCGCGACGAACTTTGCCAGCAAGAAGAAAGACGATGAAGAACAAGTCAAGACCGGTTTCAGCTTCCTCCTGCACCCCTGCTGAAAAGATAATAGATTTAGAGACTGTAAATTTAGGGAAAAAGCATGGTAAAAGGAATAAGGTACTGATTTGGACATTGGTCCTATGTTTCTTAAGTATGATAGTACCAACAATAACAGCTATTACACTATGGTTCCTGGAGTACGTACACCCATTAGAAACACTTTTGCCAAAAGCAGCTACTGAAAGCCCGGTTCATGTAATCACTGGTATTTTGCCCCCAATGGAAGAGAGACATAGAGAAGGATACGGCAACAATACATTGTTGCTCATCATGAACATGACCCGTGCGGTTTTAAAGAAAAAAGATTCCTGGGTTTGCGCCCATTTACCACAGGACGGTGGGAAAGGGATAGGCTGGTATGTTCAACCGTTGCCATTGATTTATTCATGTGAGGTAACATTAAGTGCAATGTTCTTTGGGAAATGGAACAAGAGTAATACGGGTCAGCTAGATGAGACCAATATGAATGAATTTGAGGAAGTGATCATGAGACCTGTGGGTTGTTCCATATTCCAAAAAGCTTGCGTGTTTGCACTAGAACCCATGAGAAAGAATACACGAAAAATAACAAGACTAGATAGATTACATAGGCAAAATAGACCAACCCCGCCAGCAGAAAGAACATCAGTAATGACATTTCGAATGAGGGATGAATGGAACAAAGATGCTGTGCCCCCTGCCTATACAGTGGATCACAGCCCCAAAACTGCTCCCCTATGTCTACAGAAAAAGGGTTCCTATACAGTAGGAACATTTAGCAACTGCCTGAACACAGTGGTTTTAAAACACGAAATAGAACCCGTGTACGTAGGCGACCCTGTTTACTTTATATGTGGAGAAAAAGCATATCCATGGTTACCTAGAAACTGGGGAGGTACATGCTACCTAGGTCTACTGTTTCCAGGAGTGTTCCTCTTGGAAACAGCAGAAGTACCAGACGAACAAAAGGTAGAACTCAAAGGAGTAGCGAGGATGGAATGATAGCAATAGATATAGCCAAATCATTTATACCATTCTTGGCCCAAATAGAAAATTCCTACAATATAAGAAAACTGTCTGGAATATTACAAAAAACAATAGATTCCACAACGGATATTTTATTGAATATGACATTAGAAGAAAAAGGAATAAGACTAATGGCTCTCGATATAATATTAGTTGATCATGGGGGAGTTTGCAATCTCGTAAAAACTGCATGCGGTGTGTATTTAGATGACTACTCCTCTACGATATTTAAAGCGATCCAGAAATTACATGTCATAAGTTCCACACTCTCTACTGAAGAAGGGGGTTGGGGGGTTGGGGGATAGGATCCTGGTTTTGGGGATTATTGCGGTCTTGGGGATGGAAGTTAATTTCGATACTAATGATGTTACTCGGGATATTCATAACATGCTGCTGTTGCATACAATGCTTACCAATAGTGTGCATTGAAATAACTGATGGATGTACTAAGGGATGTATGCACATGGTATCGAGAGGAAAACAAACGCATGGCCGAAATAACAGAGACACTGAGGAAACAAAAACAGTAAAACAATTCATGGCGATAGACACTAATGATGAAGATGATTCAGACGTAGATACCCCAGACTTATCCTCATTAGAGGAGGATACAATGAATAAATAAGACGTTTGGCATACGGCCAAAAGGAGGGTTTGTCAATCTGGAAAAATGAATACCCTTCATTTGAATGATAGACGTAACTTGATGGCCGTGGGCCAACCGTCTTATGCACCGAATTATAGAAATATAAACTGCTATGCTTGACCAACGAGCGGCCATTTTAAATGTAGCAAGAATCGCCATTTTGCTTGTTAACCATTGCTCATTGCTTTCTGTCTACAACTGCTTTGCAGCTTACAATTTTTGCGGATTCTGCTTACTCTGCTCAACTGTTAACATTGTTGTCTGAATATGAAAGGACAAGGTCGCGGGACTGAAGAGTTTGTTGAAACTCCTCATGAGTAGCCCAGAGAGGAATGCCCACGCTCCCTCTCTGTAGCCTTGGGAGAGAGCTGCAGGGCATTTAATCACTTCACAGCTGCCAGCCAGTCTCGTACGATGGTAGAATATGTTAGAATAATACAGCTAAAGGCTTGAATTATGCTTTTCTTACGGCCCCCCTTCGCAAAACCCTTTAGAACGTGTCGGCTCCCAGGACACGAATAGTACCTCATAGATAGCAAAGCTTGGAATGTGGCTCTTCCCCCGTGTGCAGCTTGCTTCCAAGAACAGAACCACCGTGTTCTGTTCAACAAATAAAAGATGCCTCCGCACTTTCTAATTGCACATTGTTACTAGAATAGACATCGAAAATGTCATAATCGTCATACTCGTTGGACATGTCCATCGTCATCCCGAGTTCAAAGGAACTTAATAAAGAGGGGTGTTGAACATGACTTTGCTGATTGTATGATATGCATTTTGTATATATGTAACTGATGTACGTAATTCGCGCTCTTGCGTCCCTCGAGGTCTAGGAAACTCACGTCGCGGGCCGTGAGATCAGAATTGGCCAATTGATACTATCTTTTGCTTGCAATAAACCCTAGCATTGGGAATTTGAACCTCGTGTCTGGCGCATCTTTTCGTGTATGGTTATTGCCTTGTTTCCATAGCACGAGGGACCCCTAGGAGCCCCTTTCAACTATTGTGACTTGTACAGCCCCTGCTCCTTCACCTTCTAGTCAACAATGTTTGCAATCGCACGTTTTTTGAACATCTCTGTAACTGTTTCACGCAGGGATGGAGAGAAATTATCGTTATTTAAGAAGAATGCCCTTGATGAGCCCCCACAGTCCATAAAGCCAGCTGCTTGGCACAGGGTCTTCACGACGGGCCATTGTTGGGTGGAGCAAAATGCCGGATTGAAAAGTGTGGAAACGTGACAGAGGGAATGCATGATATACCATTCGGGGTGACCAGTGGGATTACGCTGAATAGCGGAACTGTGAGCTCCCTACATAAAAACATCCCCAGAAAAACTATGAAAGGGGATGCAGCAGTTAAAGATTGCCAGTTTAGTATTATACTGTCTGAACTCCGGATTCTAAAAGATTTAGGGGCTGATTCACAGAAGCGTTTTACAATGGCGCCATCCCACAGGAAAACGTTCTGTGAATCAGGCCCTTAGTATTATCCCTAATAATACAGTAAAACATATACCTAATAAAACATACAGCTCCTTCATCATTGAAGACACAGGCCCTCATTACGACCCTGGCGGAAAGGGGTTTACGCCGGCGTAAAGCATGGCGTACCTTTCCGCCTGACTACGAGTTCCCGTAGCGCCATGGTGATTTTTACGCCTGCTTTTTGCAGGCGGAAAAATCCATGGCGCTACGGGACTTGTTGTTAATTACGCCACCGTAATTTACGGTGGCGTAATTAACGCCTTCCCCACTCCCATTATACCCTATGGGGCAAAAATGGGAATGGGGAAGGGTAAATGGGGATTGGGGACTTACCGCCCCGCCAAGGTCGGAATGGGGCGGTAAGTCCGCCAACCACCATGGCGGAGTTGGCAGCTTAGCGCCATGGACCATGGTGCAAATTGCACCATGGTTCTCCGCCAGGGTCGTAATGAGGGCCACAATCATTACAACCTCGGCCTCTGTGAAAACCTTAGGCGTCTACTTAGATTCCACATTATCTATGGATAGGAAAGTCAGCTAAATCTCATTAGCAGCTGCATTCAACTCAAAAATTCGAAATGCTGTGAAACCCTACCTATCACCAAAGAACCGCCTCAACATTGCGAGAGCCACAACAGGTGCAAAACTGGACTATTGCAACATCCTACTCCTTGGCCCGTCCGCAAACAACATCAACCGATTGCAGATAGCACAAAAAAACGCCCTCAGAGCTGCTCTCAGCATTACCAGGAGAGAGCACATCACTCAGGCAAGAAGAGACGCCCACTGACTCCCAGTCAAAGAGCGTATAACATTCAAAGCCCTGACCATCACACACAGATGTCTCGCCAAAACTGATCCAGCTTACCTAGTAGAAAGAATCCACCTAGCACCAACCCACAGACCAAATCGCAACAAATAGTCACACCAACTCTCAGTCTCAGCCTTCCACAGAGCAAAAGCTGGCGGTACCAGCTTTGAAGTTCTAGCCCCTAAAGCATGGAACTCTCTACCACCCTTCCTAAGGAGCGAAGAATCACTCTCTTGGTTCAGAAAATCCTTGAAAACAAAGTTGTTTAACTAAATCGTATTATTACCCTGCACTGCCTCCAACATGGTTCCTCTGTAACCATGGAACACCTGCTCGACAATGTTATACATACATGCTGTAACCAAAGTTGTTAATATGTACTAAGTTGAATATTCTGTAACGGCGCCACAAAGCCTCTGGGCCACTGGGCGCCTGATAAATCCAAATAAATAAATAAATAAATCCCTGTTAGAAACTGTCAGGAGAGGAGTGAGTAAGGGAGGGCCAATATCCAGTGTAGAAGGTGAAATGAGCACCCCAGAAAATTCAGTGGAAGTCGGATTGTCGCTGCCTGAAATTAATCTAAATAAAATGATTGCCATCCAGGTGGGGAGGGGTCCCACTAATGGGATTGAAATAAGTATTAATCTCAAGCATGCATTAAAGGTCAATGCCACTGCCTACTATAGATCTGAGTGGCTGTGACCCGAGCAGGATTACACAATATCTTGCACCCCCTCCCAACAATGCAGATCTTTGGCCCAAACATAGACCGAGTACCCAGGGCAGATGTTACATCTATCAGGGCAGCAAGTAGACTAGGTTGCGTTTCCTTTCCCCCCACTTCTACAATCAGTGGGCCAGTATCCCGGGCGGGGGAGGGGTCAATAAATCTGCACATGGTTCTGAAACTAGCCCCAAACCAGTATGAACCTGGGGATGCCCTTCTAAACAAATGTACACACTGGATCCGGTCAGTGAGGGGATGTCTTTTTGTGAGCCGGGAACAAATTATAAGCTGCAGGATGATCTGCCAGCAGGGGGAAATGCCATCAACACTATTAAAATTGACGTTAGGGACCCAGGCATGGCAGAGGGTATACTGAATTTTAATAGGAGATGTCATCCATCAGCCAACTGTGCCATTGAACTCAGTGCCCACCGTTTGGGAAGAACGCCACAGCGGCTAGTGCTCTCTGGCGAAAACGTTGTTCCTCTGGGGAAGAGGCCCCATATTGTCTCGGTGTGGGCCAGACCTATTCGCTATATGGTGCAAATGTTTGCCATAGTGGCCTCATTCGGATAAATACTGAGAAGCATTTGTTAAACTCCTTCCACCCACATGACTGTTCAGGGTTTTAGGGTTATTGTATGATTTAAACCAAAATCTGAATGATATGTTTTTCTTAATGGATTTGAATTGTTTTATGTGTTGTGAAAAATACTTGTATTGCTTATCGTTGAAATAAAGTATTGAATTGAATACATGATATAACGAGTTATCTATACATTGGATACAGTGTTTGAACAAATTACATACCATACATTTTTTTATAATTTATGTCAGATTGACAAACTGATTGAAATATACATGAATTATATTTTTACCTGTCAAGATATGTTTATTAAGAAAACTTGGATTTGAACACATCAAGTCTGGCAGTCCGGAAATAAGGGTGCTGGTAGCAACGTACCAGCACCCTTTTCTGGACTGCCAGACTACAAATATGCAACACACCGGCATTGTTAGCAATGGTGCCGGTACTTCTGTGTACCCAGACCCGTGGAGTCCAATAGGACTCCACGGGAATGGGGGCTTACACTTTCTGCCGCCTGATATCCCAGGATGGCACCGGGATATCAGGCGGCAGAATGGCATTACTAGTTTGGCAGCAACCTGCCAGTAGCACCAGTGAGTTTTCACCAAACTCGGAATGAGGCCAAATGTTATTCACAAGATATCCCAATAGCCATGTTTTTCCAGGTAACCAGTTTGGGTTGGGAAATGCTGGACACATCTTGCATTGCAAGATGAGTGTTTGACTCGTCCCAGATCTATTGACCTAATGGTGGCAGCCAACCCGCTGGGAAGTCTTCCGATTTCCAAACATCCTACTCTCTTACCAATGTTCCGTACAGAGTCCTCATTCCAGTCTCTCTAAACTCCCATGGCAGTCTGGGCCACAAGGAAGCTGAGGGGATTTACGATTATGAAGTTCCTCACAGGCAGCTTAGATGGTGGTATGTCACTCTACCTGATGTACAACGGGCTGCCTCAGCCGTACTAGTCAATGCTACTGGTTGTGAATTCTTCAAGTTTCTTCATAGGCTTTTCCCATTGTGACAAATTATGCTCACTTCTCATTTACCCTCATTATGCCTTCTCTCCAATTAACAAATATATGCCTTTAGTCTTACATTGAATCTGGAATGCTGTTACAAAATGCCTAATTCCATTCCCTTTTTCAAACTGCACTCCATATTTTCCTCTCTGAATTGTTTGGGCCTCATTAGGAGTTTGCCTGTGCAGTAATAACGAGCCAGTAATTCTGTTAACCATCTAGGTTTGCCAGTGAGGTGGCCGGAATTACCCCTAGGTAGGAGCTGGAGGCAATTCCAGCACCCCACCAGCAAATATAGGCAGTATTACCAGCACCGGTGCTGGTGATACCGGCAAATCCCCCCATGGAGTTCTATGGGACTCCATGGAATGGGAATTAACTACCCTTGCTGGAACTCGTAATCCAGCAGTAATTCAGACTGACCCAGTGCCGGTAATGGTAATACAGGTTGCCGGTATCCTGGCGGTAAAAGCTTGCAATGAGGCGCAAAGTATTTGACATATATATGTCTATTAAGCGCGCAACTCATTGAAATGACCACACCTCACCTCCCTAGCTTAGAGCTTAACCACCACTATCACAATGCCTCCAGTCGTCCTCTCACTATGGACATCCTGCCCAAGCCTTCTCACACCCCACAAAACATAACAGTCACATTGGTGCCTAACCTCAGCCTGAGATTGGTCAGACTCAGATTCTGCACCCTCCCCAGCCACTACCATGCCACCCCTGCACTCATTCCACACAGAAACTGCCGACTTAGCTTACGCACCACCAAAGTGAATAAACACCACCACCGCAACAATACCTCTATATGCCACAGCACTAAGCCAACACATACCACACCTAGCAGCAACTCCTACAGTCAATGTACCGCCGCACCCAAGTCAGACTCTCCTACCATACCTATAAAGAACTTGTGCCCCACGCTATACAAGTGCGCTTTAATCAATGTACGCTCTCTCAATGCCCACTCTCTAGAAGTAAATGACTTAATAACCACCCAAGACTTAGCAATACTTGCTATCACAGAGACCTGGCTCAATGAAGCTTCCGGCCCAGCCATCACACTAGCCTTACTGCAAGGGTATGCCATCCTTAGACAAGACAGGATAACCAAATCAGGAGCGGGGGTAGTCCTTATTCACAAAGAAACACTATCTATCAGAACCATACCCCACCAAGAGGAAGGGAATGTTGACATTCTATCAGTCAAACTAGCACTCTCACCAAACAGTACAATAAATATTCATATCATATACCGACCACCTGGCCCCACTGCCAATTTCATAGGTCAAGTCAATCACCTCCTAGGAAACAATATTAAGCAATCCACTAAATCACTACTTATAGGAGACCTTAACCTAGGATTCAACGACCCCAAGGACAAAACTGCTATCTCACTAGCCAAAGACCTCCACGACCTAGGCTTCTCACAAAAAATCATGTCGCCTACTCACGCAAAAGGACGCATCCTAGATTGGACCATAGACCATAACTGTAACACAGCCATCACTTCCAATACTAGCCTCCCTTGGACAGACCACAACTTTCTCCAATTCGACATCCAAGTCTCAATATGCACTAAAGTGCCTACCACAGCACCGGCGACCTTAGGCAGAAGTGCCAAAAAACTCACTGCGGACAACGTCAGTGCACGCCTTAATCTGCCATGCCTAGC
This sequence comes from Ambystoma mexicanum, assembly GCF_040938575.1. Taxonomy (NCBI): domain Eukaryota; kingdom Metazoa; phylum Chordata; class Amphibia; order Caudata; family Ambystomatidae; genus Ambystoma; species Ambystoma mexicanum. Next base: position 737,243,893 of record NC_090941.1, on the reverse strand, counting down.
GCCCCCGTGCTCCTCAGACCCTAACATCCTCGCAGAAATATTCAAAGACACCATTACCATGGCTGTCAACACCTTTGCCCCACTGGAAAACAAAAAAGAGAAACAATCCTTCCACTCCAATTCCTGGTTCACAGAGGAACTCCAGACTCTGCGCAAAGACAAACGCCAGGCGCTCAAAAACTGGCAGTGCAATCCTTGTGACTCCACAAAAGATAACTTCAAATCCATAGCCAAAAAAATACAAAGACGCATTGCTAAATCTGAAGCCTACAACCACCGTATCTCTGCTGCCAACTCCCACTCTAAAGAACTCTTCAGTATCTTTAAAGAATTAACTGTACCACCCACATGCCCTGATGAGATCGTCAAAGACGAAGCCTGGTGCACAGGCATACAATCAGCCATGCAAAAATAAACCTCCTCCAAAACAAGATATCTCACCACTACAAAACTTTACAAAACTTTACCTTTACCTATGTACAGACACAACCAAATGTAAAAACAAGCAACATGCCTAAATTCGCATTCACCGAAATCTCCGAAACCGATGTCATTGACATCCTCAGACACCTCAAACTATCACAATGTAAGGGTGATGTGTGCCCCTCTAAAATCATCAAGGACTGCGCAGAACCGCTCGCCCCTCTTCCCACGGCATTCATCAATGCTTCATTCAAAATGGGCATAGTCCCAGACAGCCTTAAAGAGGCCTGGGTGTGCCCTCTTTTAAAAAAAACAACACTAGACCCCACTAACCCCAATAACTACGACCCATAACAACAGTCCCATTCCTCCTAAAAATACTAGACAAGGCCGCCCACAAACAGATTTAACTATACCTTGAATCGAACGGGATCCTAGGAAAAAGACAATCTGGGATCCGCAAGGGGCACGGCACTGAAACCGCCCTTCTAGACCAAAAAAACGAAATCACTAACATCCTTGACAAAGGCAAGCCCACTCTCCTCCTTCTCCTTGACCTTTCAGCAGCGTTTGATCTGGTAGATCACATCACACTTACCAGGCATCTGACGCATGCAGCGCGCTTCTCTAAGGACGCAGCGTCCTGGGTGACCTCTTTCCTAGAGGGCAGAGCTATGAAAGTGTTCTCTAACACAGCTCATGCAGCACCCTCCATCATCCACTGCGGTGTCCCACATGGCTCATGTACTGCCCCCACGCTCTATAATCTATTTACCAAGCCTCTCTTTGATAAACTGGACGCACTTGGGATACATACACAAATTACGCTGATGACACTCAGGTTCTCCTTCCCCTGATGGGGCATTATCATCAAGACGCCACTAACCTACAGCAAATCTACTCCACCATACAAGCGTGGATGGCTACTAACGGCCTCTGCCTGAACAGGGACAAGACCGAAATCCTCATTCTAGGCCAGAAATCCACACTCTCCAACCTCAACCCACTGTACCTCAATTTCAACATAAATAACTGTGTCATCCCAGTATTATCTTCAGTCAAAACACTGGGGGTTCACATAGACGCCACCCTATCTATGGACAAACAAGTCAGCGCCATAGTCTCGGCCTCCGCACTGAGTACTAAACTCATCAACGCAATAAAACCTTTCCTAACTAAGGATAACTGCCTCTCCATCGCTAGAGCAAACATAGGAGCCAAACTAGATTACTGTAATGCGCTCCTAGCCGGCACCTCCAAAATAAACCTATCTAGGCTCCAAACAACTCAAAACAATGCTCTTAGAGCAGCCTTCAGCATACCGAAAAGAGACCACATCACACAAGCCAGGAAGACAGCTCACTGGCTCCCAGTCAAGGACCGCATCTCCTTCAAAATTCTCACAACCACTCATAAATGCATCAACCTCTCAGCACCCTCATACCTATCTGACACCCTATGTAGATCTCAATCCACTAGACCGACCAGATTACAATACACCAATCAACTAACGATACCTCGCATCAATAGGACAAAGGCAGGAGGTATAGGCTTCCCCTTCCTCGCACCTAAGCTTTGGAACTCTCTCCCCACTGTCCTCAGAGCTGAAACTTCTCACTTCTCCTTCCACAAAAAACTCAAAACTGCCCTCTTCAACTAACCTCACTCTCCTAGTTACCTGTCTCTCAATGTATGTATGTAACAAAAGAATAATATCGTCCAATGTATCCCCGACGGACTTGAATTGTATGTAACTAAGTATAAGCAACACTGTAACAAGCGCCACAATGCCTTTGGTCTGCTGTGCGCTCAACAAATGCGAATAAGTAAATAAATAAATAAGGGGACAAAAAATAAATAGCTTTTTTTCAGTATTCAGTACATTCCTAGTATTCGGCCACCTAGAAGTGAAACCTGACACGTGCGCTGAACTCAAAGACAAACTGCACTGACCAATCTTGTCTTTACATTACATGTTGCATCCCAATTTTAAGTGTAACCATTCCCTGTGTTGATATCAAAATAAACCACTGTCTGAATTTTATTCATGCATGCCTGCTCCATGACAGTCACCTTCCAAGCACTCAACCTTGAGTCCACCAACATAGCCAAGAACGACAGGCACCTGAACGTCTATGTGCTTGAAAGGACCTTTGCATCACCCCTTCCTCACAGTATGTTAGCAGGGGTGCCAACTATCCGTGTGCTCCGGGGGCCCCCTCACACACCCCCCCCAGGAAATACCATCTACATACCGGGAAAGGCAATCTGCGTAAGAGTCCCTATCATTTCAAGAAGATTATTTTTTGGGGGGCACTGGATCCCTCCGGGGAAACCAGAGGTTGGTGCCCCTCCATGTTAGTGTGTGTTATGGACAGAAGCTGTAGGCACAGGCAAAAGGGTGTGAAATCTACAAATGGGGTTCTCCTGTGTAGCAGCAGCAACGTCAGTTGTAAAATGAGGACTTTGACTATTTTGCAAAAGCTTGTTGGGATAAGTAGCACATTGTGAAAAACCTTCCCCCCCACCCATAAAACCAAAACGTCTCGTGAGCCTAAACATGCAGCACCATTTTATTGTAGTTTGAAGGTACTGGCATACATGCTCAGCTGCACTTGAGGGTCTTTTGACACATGCCCCTGAGTTCTACTTAATGAGTGACTGCATTAAATATGCAGATACATGCTGTATGCATTCTGCCAGTGCCTTGATAAACACATATGGGAAGCACTTCAATTCTCAGCTTCCCAACGCCATTCACAGAGCGACGTGGACATCAACAGCATGCGAGCCACAATTCCAACCTGGTGTTTTAGGTTGTGCGCCATTCAAAGAGGGGACGGAAACGTAGGGCCTAATTCACAGAAGCGTTTTATAATGGCAAACCCCCATTGGACAACGCTCTGTGAGTCTTGTCTTTCTGAAGCATGTGCGCAGAGCAGGTCCACCCGGACCTGCAAAACCTCATGCCAGCAATCAAAATCCAAGACTAGTATTCTCTTGTTTAATCAAGAGCAAAGTGACCCAAATTTGAATTTGGTCAGATCCTGCCGGGGTCATGACGCAATCCTAGTCTAAGTATTGCTCACTTAGCAAAACCTTGTCCTTGCCCCAGTGGAGCAGACAACGTGGAGGCAATTCCTGGAAATCTCAGCTCTTCCGTAATTGCTTACATGCCTGAAATGAAGCGACGCCGCTTTCCCGTCGGGACTCCCGGGTGGGGGAGGGAGAACACGTTGAAACGTCCCTTGAAAGTAACTTTTTTCATTGTGTATTGCAGTTCAGCTATGAGCTTGCTAGCAGACTCTATAGCTCCCTGTATGTATTGTGAGGCTGGCAATCCACAAAGTCGTTTTACGCAGTCTGTTTTTTGTCACATTTATTTCTAGTTTCAATCAAGTTAATTTGCTGTAGAGACCTTCGCTGGTAATTAATATTCAGTCAAAAGAGACCATATTTAGATTACCCCCAGCATTTCTCACAGAAGCAAGGGCTATGTTTGCACAATGACGGTTTAATTAGAATCTTCAAGCCGTTTGGGATCAATTTGCTCTCTAAAATTCCCTAAGTGTTGGATCATGTTCCAATTTATTTCCAGCCTTTTTTCTTTTCACGCTTCAGTTGTTTTGGACGGCGGTTTTGTGCCAACACTGCTATTTATTCTACAGTGTCAAGCTCATTATGCATGCTGCCCTTGGCCCCACCGAAGGAAGGTGCGCGTGCCTGGTGAGCTGGTGGCCACTGCGAGCAGTGGACACAGCCACGAAGTTGTGGTACTTACATACAGTGGGTCCCCTAGGGCACCACGGGAGCAATTCATACAATGTCTTAGAGTGTGTTAGGAGATGAGGCGGCCATAAAGGCACGGCAAATAAGTTGAAAATATTGTGGGCTCACAGCAAAATGTCCACTCAGCTTTGGGGATGGACAATGAACTCAAGGGAAGATGCAATGAGGGACTGTGATGAATGAACTTCCTGTGCACCAGTGGTCCATGGATGAATATCGGTTTCTAAACCATCAATGAGCCCCATACGTCTAGTACACCAGAAGGGATCTGAACAGATTGGAGCACAAGTCAATTATGAACCCCCTTGTCCAATTTTGGTAACGTGGACAGAATGGCAGGCTTACATCTGCAAGGTTGTGGATCATTGATTAGTTACAACACAGCGAAAATACAATTTGTACCCAATGATAAAAGGGACTGTCCAGACAAGGTTGTATAAAATTATCTTCTTTATTATTATTACAACAGACAGTTCTTGCACACTACAAACCCACCCTGTAAAGGATGGCGCAGAGGACAGACAGTTTCATGAAGGAAAGGGATGCACTCTGGATACTGACAGGAGGGTATTCGGTAAAGCAATCAGTCTTAACTGTTCAGGGTTATTTGGTTTCAGCACCAAAGGAGCAAGGGGTCATAAATGTCACTAGGGGCCTTTGGAGAAGGACCAGGGGGACAGCACCACAATGTACCTGGCGCTTGAGATGATCTTGATGCTCAACCGAGTCAAGTCGCTTCAGCATTCATTGCAGTTCCTGCAAGAGTTCAGGACAGAAGACAGCTGCAGGTATCAGGTGGCAGGCAGTTCGGCAAGCGAGGATGGATGGACGGCTGCAGGCTGGCCTACATGATGACTCAGGGTCAAGAATCATTGTCTCTGAGCTGGTTAGAGGATCTGGAACGCTGGTCGAGGTGTCTCAAATGGCTTGAGTGACTGCAGCGTGACAACAGTCAGTGGTGCAACTGGTCACGGTTCGAGGGCTCAACTGCCTCAATAATGTCCATAAAAGATGGACGCTGGTTGATGCTTGTCGTGGCACTCATCCTTGCTTCTTTGCAGGGCCCATTTTATCCTTAAAGGCAGACCGCACAAAGCTGAGGAGAGTGTCTTCAGGCAGTGACCTTGTCCTTTGTTCAGAGACTCTCTGGCACTTCCCAACTAGGAATCTTGCTGGCAGAACCTAGCAGGGCACTCTGCTGGCTTGGTAACAGTTCTGGAGCTGCTGGACATGTCCTCCAAGTTCGGTATCTCCCTCTGTTCCATGGGATATGTTTAGGGGAGGGATCTTGCTTCCCTCTTCGAAATCCTGGCCTTTCTTCACTGGCAGAAGATGTAAGGCAGACTGTACCTTTATCAAAAACGGAAAAAAATGTTCTGAGAAAAATATTTATAATGATGTATCAAAAATTATTTGAAGTGATACAGAAATTGAAAATTAGTAAATTAATCACAGACTATTAAACACTAATAAATTTGACATAGCAAAACAGCAGCAAAATATGGCTAAAATAGGCTAAAACATCATCACACACACTTGCCATTCATGGTGCAACATTCAAACACGACTCAACATGTAGTGACATACATCCAAAATGCTAAAAGACAAAAGAACCATACTAAAAATATATGAGGAGGGAAAATTCATGACTACTCCCCACAAAGACATTCATCATTGTTGTATTTACAAAAATACACAATAGAATTTATTATAACACAATCTATTGTAAGGGTGGATCAGAAAAAAGAGATACAAGGATCACATCCCTTTAGGTTTTTCTCGACCGGTTTCGACGTGGAGTGTTGGTTTACACAACGTCTTCATTTGGAGGCGGATGTAACCATGCTGTAAAAAACACACAAAAACATGACTGTAAACTAATACATAACAAACCCTTAAACATGCAGGCTGCCTGCCGGTTAAAGATGAGAAGGCTTCTGAAAACGCCTACATTTTTACCACAACAAATTAGGACCAAATATACCATCATGCAAATTAGTATACTGGCGTCCCTAAACAAAAGCTATGCACCCCAGAGCAAAGGGTTAGTGACTCCCGATAAAGAGACGTGCTGAGTGGTGATGGACCATCTAAACCAAGGCGAACCAGCAGAAGTGTGCAAAAGGCCAGTATCCACACCAGTGATAAGTGTAGGCCCACTGACCTGGTGAGCGACAGTGGAAGAATTGGAGCAACCATCTGACAAGGCTTCAGGGCTGTGTCCTAAACCAAGACAGAATCAAAAAGAGCCCAGCTGTACAACACAAGACCTGGTCTGCAAGTGGACCACCATAATTTAAATAAAAATAGAAATAGAAGTAGAATACACGGAGCCTCACCTGGTGGAGTCTCTAATAAGCTCAAGGATGTCCAAAGCTTCACATGCTAGATGTAGCTGGACAGTGTGTAGTCTGTCGAGGTGACCAAGGCAGTGGGCTGCAACTGTGAGGAAACAGGTAAGCAGCCCAAATGTACCAGTTAATACAGTACTTACTGGTGGAAAAAGAAAGAGCATAATGCTCCAATCAAAAGCGGCTCGCTACGAGTAAGCAGCCACAGCCCTAAACATTTCCAGGTTACTGGGGACACCCCTACATTGAAAGACCAAGGTAAAGCTCTGGCAACTAGTGGAACAGGAATGGATGTAGAAAATGCACTGAATTAGGGATGCGCAAAGTCCGGACTGGACCACTAAAGCACCAAATGCAGGCACGGAGCCCCGATTAGGAAGCATGAGAATACATTTTAACAAAATGCGTGGCTAGATAGCCAACACCAGCAAAACATACCAACATGAGGAACTTACCGTATCTCAATATACGCGGTCTCAGGGAGGGACGAAGTCACTCATTCTCCGTGCTGCGGTGAGGTTAGTTAAAACGCCCTGCATGTGTTTAGAGTGCCTGCAAAAAAAACAGGACTGCCGCCTCAGGGCATACTGGGCGGTTTAAAAGAAAGTGTACCTAAAGCCGCGCATGCGTTTGGAGTGCATGCAAATGACTAAAGGTCACAGAACAAGGGCTTGTCAGACGAGCCACTACACAGGTAATTCCCAAAAGGCCGCGATTGCATTAGAAAAACATGCAATTAATTAGTGACAGTGGCAACGAAGCGTTATAGACGGGCATATGGCTACTTAATGAAAGCCCAAAGTGCTCCAGGCACGGAAGTGCGACGGGGGCATAAGTGGCAGACCGCCGCAAGGAAGGAGGGAAGTAAATAGTGAAGAGACACCTATAAGTAGGGCAGACATGAATAGACACGATGTCTGTTCTGAATACTGGATGAGGCTATGAAAAATTACACCTACAATAATTGCAAGAATGCACAAATGTGGAAAATTAGTAAAGAGAATATGTGGACTATATATCTACATAGCATACCAAGCCCTGATCAAGAAAAGAAAATTAAAAAATGATTGTGAGCCATGAAGAACAGGCTGGCTGGACCCACTAGTAAGCATTGAAATCCCACGATTCCAATGTGTTGAGGCCTTTGTGGAGTGTTTTCAAGTTAAAAATCCACATTTGTTTCTTGTAGGACAATTTTTTGGCCAACTGCACTGAACCAGTAGCAGCCATTTTTTCTATACAGAACCATATTAGAGAATCTGGGTCATGCCCCATGTCCACACAGTGAATAACTAATGGTGCAGAAAGGGTATGCGTTCTGATTTTTGAACGGTGTTCATTGATGCGCGAGTGGACTTCCCTAGAGGTTTTACCTACATAAAACAACTGGCATGGACACTAAATTGCGTACACTACATTCTTACTTCTGCAAGTAGTGAATGTACGCAATTCCCAAGTCCTGCCATTGTAGGAAAAATCTGTAATGCTTTTAGAAAATGTACAAGCTACACATGAGGTACACGGGTAGTGCCCTTAAACTTGATTGAGATTGATATCTCTGACCTGATTAGAACGTAAAGGAAGTCTAGTGGCACAAGTGAGTTTCTGCCCAAAATGTTTGCTTTTTTAAAAAGCAAATAGTGGTTCTGAAAATTAAGGTCAGTGGAGTTGAGAATCCCCCAATTTTTCAAAATAATGGCTTTAATTGTCTCACTATGTTGGAAAAAAGTGGACACACAGACTAGCTGTTCTTTCTCAACAATTTTAGGTTTAGGCTTAAGAAGGGCGTCCCGATTGGTATAACGCACTCTTTTTCTTGAATGTTTGATGAGTTTCCAGGGGTACCCTCGATGTAAAAGCCTGGCTTGTAGCACATCCGCATTGGTGTTGAATTGCGTGATGCTAGAGCAATTGTGGCATAACCGCAAAAACATCCCGTAAGGGAGGTTACGTAGAAGGCTTTTGGGGTGTTGGCTTTCGAACTGTAAGGTCATATTCCTCTCTGTCGGTTTTCTGTAGCGCCGTATCCCGAGACGATTGGACGGCCAGTCGGGTTAGATGTATCTTTATGAATCTTAGGGATGATATAAAAGAGGGGAGCTCTGTCTTCTGAGAAATTGATGAACTCAAATTCCTTTTTAGACAGCACTCCCGCTTTCTCAGAAACAGAGAGGATTTTCTTTTTGATCAGAGATGTAGGATCGCCAGTGATTTCCCGGTAGTGGGCAGGGATGCTGGAGTCCCAAACCACTATGCCCCCACCTTTATCGGCAGTCTTGATCACGATGGAAGGATCTTGTGAAAGAGATTCAATAACGTGGAACTTAGTTAGTTTGAGATTTGGTCTCATGGTGTTTCTAGGATACTCGAAACATTTGGCTAGTTCCTTGAGTACAATTTCTTCACAAACAAGAACTTCAGCTGGAAGTTCCGATGAATTAGGGGTGAAGGAAGAAGGCCTGGCCAGCCCTGATTTATTTAGTTAAAAAGTGTTCTCCTTATCAGAGAAAAAAGCTCTTAGCCTGATCTTTCTAAGAAATTGTTGGACCTCATTAGTAAGGTACATAGTGCTAGGAGTCTGTGTAGGAACAAAAGATAGACCACGTTTCAAAATATCTGACTCGGATTCAGAGAGTGTCCGAAATGACAAATTGAAGATAGGTAGCGCCTCATTCACCACCGGTATGACCGGTTGCGTGTTTGAAAATCGTGGTGTCCTTGGCCTTGTGGAGGGGCATTTAGGACCTGCAAATAAGGTGGCCTCTGAGGGCCTCTTCCCTGTTGGAAATTCCTGCGGCCTTTGGGGCCGCCCCTTCCCCGAAAAGGGTGATTCCTCGAATTCAGGTTAGTAGGATCTTCATTACCTGAAGAACTAGAAGATGTATCAGAGAAAGTGACCCCTCGTCATTCTGGTTACCAGTTTGTTTCCAAAACGTTTGGAATTTAGAGTCCTTTGCCAAATAAGGATACACAATTTCTTTTTGGAACATTGAGATGTCTTTTTTTAGTTTATTAGTCTTTTCTATAGTGATGTTTTTAAATTCTTGAAAAGATTGCTCAACTTGTTCAAGTTTTTGTTTGGCTTCAACAATGAGAGGATTTAGCAGAAAGACTTTTTCTTGTTCTAACACTGTTTCCATTATTTTCTGGCTGATTCTTTTAGCAGTAGTGCCATGCCTTCTGTTCACCTACAGGGAGGTGCCACAGAACGGAGTAGCGTTTAGCCTTCTGTTTGGACACACTGTATGAGCTCCCCTCAGTCTAGTGAAAAAGAGATGGGAAAGCAAACCCTCATCCCCTATACAAGATGTGGTGGACTATGTTACTCGGCCTTCGGTCTAGAATGGCAAAGTACATGGAACAGTCGACAAAGAATCTAAAGGCCAGTCAGGAGATGATGAAGCACAGGCACGACCAGAAGGCCACAGTGAGTCTAATCCCCAGGCCAGTGGGTGTGAATTATGGAGCCTGTCAACCCCAGTGATCTTTAGGACAAGTGGACTGGGCCTTACTGTGTGCTAGAAAAGGCCAGTGAGGTGAATTATCTCAACGACAGGAAACAATCTAAACAGATGTGCAGGGTATTCACGTCAACCAGCTATAACCCCGTTATAACCAGGATGACTTGGTCATGGCATTAGTGACTGACATAGAGACTGAGGAGACCGATCCCCTCCCAGATCTCTTGCACACTGAAGCCACTGATGGGTCAGTAGAAGGTGTCAATCTTGCAATGGACCTGTCAGAACAGCAACTGACCTACTGTCACAGTTTACTGGGACAGTTTGCCAGTCTGTTTTCTCTGACTCCCGGTCACACAGATTGGTTCACCCATGATGTGTACACTGGAGCCAGTAAGCTGATGAAGAGTAGGATTCACTGGATCTCTGTTAACGTCAGGAACACCATCAAAGAGGATGTTTCCAAGATTCTGTCCCTTAGAGTGATAGAGCCATCGCACAGCCCCTGGGCTAGCCAAGTGATACTGGTCCCAAAAAAAATCAGTGGTGAGAAGACCGAAGTTTGCTTTTGTGTGGACTAAAGGGGGCTCAATTCTGTCAAAAAAACAGATGCTCACCCCATTCCTCGCGCAGATGAGCTCATTGACAAGCTTGGCGCTGCCAAGTACATGAGCACCTTTGACCTCACAGCGGGGTATTGGCAGGTCGGCTTGACAGATGGAGTGAGAGAGAGGTCAGCATTCTCAACCCTGAAAGGACATTATCAGTTCACTGTGATGCCCTTTGTATTGAAGAATGCCCCTGACACTTTTCAGCGGATGGTAAACCAGGTTTAACAGGTCTGGAAAAGTTCAGTGTCGTCTATTTAGACGAGATTGCTATCTTCAGCCACACCTGGAAAAGCTCACTTATCCAACCTGAAAGAAATGCTTCAGCCACTGTAGAATGCAGGTCTGACTTTCAAGGCTACGAAGTGCCAGATAGAGGAGGGTACCGTCACTTACCTAGGCCAACTGGTTGGTGGACGTAAGAAAAAAACCTCTTGAAGCAAAGGCACAAGCTGTGAAGGATTGGGATATCCCCACCACACAGACGCAGGTGAAAGCCTTTCTAGGTCTTTCTAGGTCTCACCGGGTGCTACTGGTCGTTCGTCAAAGGGTATGGGACCATTGCGATGCCCCTGAATGATGTAACTTCCACAAGGTAACTTGGACCCCCGCCTGTTAAAACTCCTTTCAGGATTTAAAGGATGGGTTGTGCAGGGCCCCATTTCTGAAAGTGCCAGACTATGGTCAGGAGTTCATTATCCAGACAGACTGTGGGATTTTGGGATTGGAGCAGTGTTAGCGCAGCTGAACTCTGAAGGGGTAGAGCAACCTGTTGCCTAAATTAGCAGGCAGTTGACAAAAAGGGAATGGAATTGGGCTGTCATAGAAAAAGTGCCAAACACATTAATGTGGGCCGTAAATAAGCTGAAGCCCTACATCTTTGGGTCTCACTTTACAATCCAGACAGAACCCTGGTCTCTGCGATGGTTAATGGCCATGCAAGGGGAGAACCCTAAGCTTTTGTCTTGGGCCATATCTTTACAGGTATTAGATATGGACATCCAACACAAGCCAGGCTCAGAGCATGGAAATGCAGATGGCCTCAGCCGGTACTTTCACCTTGATGATGAACCAGACCCTCAATAGGCTGGTGGTTCACATGTTGAGGCTGGGGACCTGTGTGGAATTCAACCATCCGCACGGGGAGTGTGCGCTTGCTGGGGCTTTTTTGATGTTTTGTGATGAAAATGAATGATGGGAGATCAACTTCAGAAAATGTGTGGGATAATCTGTACACATTTTCCTCTGCTCACCGTGCAACATACACATAGACATATGAACTCCGGGGGGGGCACATCCTGCAGGCGCAGTCCTCCATGTCACATTTAGCTGGAATGTGACAGACAAAGGTACATCAAATCATCTCAGGAAGGGGGAAGGCAAAACCTTCTTCCAGCCATGTCCAGTCTAATTAAAATATCAAAGGCTCCATGGATTTGCCCTTTCTGTTGTCTAAGTTCGACTGGTGGCAGCGCATACTGATGAGAGTTAATTAAGGTAAGCCTGCTGAAGGGGCTTGTTCGCAGAACTGACAAAAGGTGGCAGGAAACACTAACAGCTCTTTGATATGCAATGTGTCTTCTTAAAGCTAGCTCCCACCCCTCTGTATGAAGGGCAGTGAATGGCATGTCTGGGACACCTGTTTACTACAGGGAACCCCGTTTCAGAGGGAAGAAGTGTGTGATTTGATGGAGACAGAAGTCTGTTCTCGACAAAAACTTCAAGGGAGACCTGCACTTTGATCAAAAGTCACAAAGAGCTCAATGAACCAGAGAAACACTTTCATCCACAACAGACAGGAAGATGGGTGAGACTTAGTACTGCATGTTGTCACCCCTTACCTTTCCTGTTACAAAGCACTCTGGTTAATATAGGATTAGCCTGCACCAATTACTGGGGCCCTTTTGGCTTTTAAAGAGGGTTGAGCCCCTCTTTTGTCAGATCATCCAACGATATCATGCCTTTCAGGATCTTGTTGAACCGCTCAACAAGCCCATTGGTTTGTGGATGGGAGGATGTAGAGAACCGGCAGGTGACTCCACACTCTTCCCAGATAGCCTTCATATATGCTGATATGAAGTTTGATCCTCTGTCAGAAATGACTTCCTTGGGGAATCCAACACGGGAGAATATCCCACTCAGAGCCTTCGCAACCACAAGGGCTTTGATGCTGGTCAGAGGGACAGCCTCAGGATATATTATGGTGTGGTCTACCACCACCAAGATGTTTCTGTTCCTGAGCTGGTTTGAGGGTCCAAAGGATACCCACAATATCCATGCCTATTCTCTCGAAAGGCTGCCCAACCACAGGTAGTGGAATTAAGGGGGCCTTAGTGACACCACCTGACTTGCCAAAAGCTTAACAAGTTGGGCAGGACCGGACAAATTCCATAACCTTTACGCCAAACTGCGGCCAGTAAAAGTGCATAGACAACCGATCTGATGTCTTAGTCACTACCTAAAGGAATTTGGTGAGCCAAATCCAAAAGGAACTTTCTGTGGCACTGGGGAATCACCAACATTCTGGTGCCCTCGCCCTCAGAATCCTTTGGCTCACTGTACAGGAGTCCACCCTCCCAGTACACGTTGAACAGTCCAGGAGCCTCGCCCTTAGCTTGCTCCTCCACCTGCCTCTGCAGACCCACCAGAGTGGAACACTGTTTCTGGGCTGTGAAGAAGTCAGTCTGACCTGAGCCCCCAGCTGATACAAACTCATCCAGCATGGGCAGGCCTTTCAGATATGCACCCACCTGGTCCTCCACCTCAGGTTCCTGCACGCACCAGGCAATTCTGGAATCACTGAGGCCCCTGCTACCAAAGAAGGATCCTCGGTGGCTACCAGCCCCTCTCCCGCAGGATTAGGTGACTCGGTAATCCCTATAACTGGACTAGGAGCTACCAGCCATGCCAGTCCTTCCAACAAGCCCTCTGGAAGCACTCCAGGCCCTGAGGCTCTCAGAGTGTGGGTCATTTCACCACGCCAGCGGAACTCTACTATCGCCAAGAGGCACTTACTTCACAGTTTAATTAGGCTGGCCATGGCTGGAGAAAGGTGCTGCCTTTCCCCTTCCTGAGATGCTTTGATGTATCCGTGGCTGTCACATTTCAGCTAAATGTGACAGGGGGCACTGCACCTGTACGCTGTGTCCCCCAGAGGACATATGACTATGTGTTTGTTGTGCGGTGATATGATATGTTATCATGTGGCATTCATAACGCGCCTGTACATAAGTGTACACAAGTGATCAGAGGAAAATGTGTGCGGATTAGCCCAACACATTTGCTGAGGTTCATCTCCCATCATTTGTTTTGATTACAAAACTTCAAAAAAGCCCAGGCGAGCATGCACTCCCCATGCGGATGGTCAAATTCTTCACAGGGCCACTAAGGGGAAGAGCACTGAGGGAGAATGTACACTGGTGGAAGCTGCACTGGAAGGGAAGGAGCACTCATGGAGCTGGAAACCTGGGAGGAAACAGAGCTTTGGTGGTAGTGGAGCACAAGGGGAAGGAGCACTAGGCCAGGAGCACAGACTAGAGAAAGAACCTGGGGAGAATTGGATTCCTAATGCAGCCAGCAGAGCCCTATGTCTGTATTTTCCCCAGGTAATAGAGAATGGTGACTGTTAGGGGGGCTAGCAGGGCCGGATCCCCTCTTGCATACTGACTCTGCATGCACACAGGAGTCAGTCAGTCTGGTTTAAAACTGGCACCCGGGAAGCTGTGCCTGCCTTTTACTTAAAGCATCACATGGTGTGTGCCAAACAAGTGACATTGCACAGGCCCAGGTGGGGCTTAGGTTACAACTTCCCATGCCAAGTGTAAAACATTAAAGCAATGACATGATGCGACATAAGTACAGTGCCAAACATGCGCAAAATCATTACACATGCGTTTTGGGTCAGGCAGGCGTCATTGGGTGGCAAATACATGAGGGAAACTTTAATACACAGGGGAAGTGGGAACTCGCACAAGCAACAAAGTGTCTAGTCACGGGGCCCACTTTCAGCACTCCAACAATATGCGGGATCGCATCTTCAAACATACATAATTAATGGGACCATTTTAAGCATATTAATTAATGTGGGCACCCAGCAGTGACTGTACATCATTACTGGGTCTGCTTTAAGCATTTAAGACAGTGTAGGACACCGCCTGACATAGCACACACAATTGTTAGTGGGTTCTGGGCACGACCAGCTCCTGACACACTGGGGCTGCATGGCCTCAAGGATAGGCTCTGTCATGAGGGTTGAGAGTCAACTCCAATGTGCAGGAAAAATGAGGGCACATTTGCCAGTGCTGGCCACATCGGCTGTAGCTCATTGCTGAAACCAACAGCGGGAGACAATGATGGTAGGGTGTCTGTGCGCGCTGTGTGTGCACTCACCCTCCATGAGAGTTACTTTCTTTACAGCGGCATAGGCCACACTGACCCACTCTCCCAGGTTTGAGATTTGCTTCTTTACGTGCAGCGATTGCAGAGGCCGCCTTCTCTCCCCCAGGTGGAAGCGGTCTGCGCTGCTTCTGTGGTACGGCAGAGGTCCCACCTCCCTCCCCGATGGGAGAATTACATTTTTCCAATGCGTAATCGGCAGGAGCCGCACCTGCCCTTCCTTTCTATGGCGGGAAATGAATTTGGAGGCTCTGGCAGTGCGCTACATCCCTCGCTGCAGCAGCGGTCCTCACTGCACATCTCCCCCATGAAGGAGTTTCATTCCTTTCATTGCGGTAACACAGCGCTCTTGTTCCCCTGAGGTGGGAAGCTCGCCCTGTATGGCAGCACATCGGTCTGATCCACGCTACTCTTCTCCCTCCATGTGGGAGCATCGTATCCCTCAGTGCGGCGACAGTGGGCACCATGCCACACCATCTCCTTCCCCTGGCCACACACTTGCCTCGGGCCCTCAGACGGTTTGCTGGTCCCTCAACGGCAGACCGTCGGTCAAAAGGACTTCCTCTGACATAGCTCTGGCTGGTTCATGCAAGCCCTCACTGGGAAATCCAGTGAGTGGGTGCCTGTGCACCTCGGGACCTCGGCAGCAGTGCTGACCGCCGTCCAACATGGTCCAACATGATCAGAGAGAGTTCCACATGGTGGACTTTCCCCATGGCGTGTTCTGGCATGACCGGGCTGCATGCTCTTCGCCAATATTTATTGGGACCGCCAGTGCTGGACCCCCTCCTGCATACTGACTCGGCACACACACAGAGTCAGGGAGTTTGGTTTGAAACTGGCACCCGGGAAGCCGTGCACCTCTATTATTTAATTCAACAAATGGTGTGTGTCACGTGTGCCAAACACGTGACACTGCACCAGCCCAGGGGGGGCTTAGGATACAACAGTGGCAACCCCTCCTCACAAACACCTCCAATCCGGGAAAGCCGCAGCTAGGTGCGGGCTTACCTGTTAGAGGCTGGGACCACTATTGGATGTGGTCGGGGCCGCTCCATTTCTTTTCTCCCCCAGGCAGGAATCAAAGATTTGAATGTTGCTGCAGAGGCCGCTCGTTCTCTCACTCCAGGTGGGGCGTATCTTCTGTGCTCACAGCTAGCCGAGAGCCAGTGACAGTATATAGTAAGTAGCGCTTGTGAGGATTCAGATCAAACCCGTTTTTACGGCCTCTAACTGCCGGTACCATTAGTGGAGTTTGGAGATTTCCCTTATAACGTGCCTTTTGTGTGTGGTGACCCTAATGCAGGATAACATTTTCAAAGGCCACTATAATTTAATAGGGGACAAGAGGCGATGCCCTTCCCCCTGCCCGCAGTCGAGAGCTGCGCAGATGACCTTGACCTCAACCATGCAGGCTGTGGATGTTGGAAAAGGACCAAATGTTTGCCAATGTAATGAAGACAAAAATTAAATTATGACTTACCCTAAGGGTCCAGCGTATAGCATGGGTATTACCCAAGTGGAAGAGATGGCTACCGGTGGTCATTCGAATATTTTTGGTGGCCTGGCCAATAATATGTCATTACTTATTCTGTGTTTTTCTTTACAGGTAGAGTTGCAGCAGTTCCCAATAATGAGTAATGGGGCATGTGAGTCATTACGCAAACAGGCCCTCCCTGACACCCAAGTGAGTACCTCATTTGATGACAATCTCTCAGGATCCCCCAAACTCACTGGTCATATACAGGAAGAACACACCCTGGAGAGCGATCTGGCACCTGGAGCGAGCGTCTCGTGAGCAAGTTAATCACAGTAAACTTTGCTCTAAAGTGTTATATATAGGTTCAGTGTTTAATGTGGATATGTTATGTATGGGTACTGCACTTACTATGGGGATGTTCAGTAGTTGTTATGGAGATGTTATGCATTGCTGATGACCTGTGATTGGGCAAAAGAATATGATGTCACAATATTGCTGCTTGTGGAACCTCAGTAGTATTGTTGTTGCTTGAAATTCAGCAGTTGGAGTTGTGCTGTTGTGCTGGTTTGGGGTCTCATGTATCCATTCTGCTTATCTCAATAAACTTCTAAATAAGCATACCTGGTGTGGTCACTATCACAACATTGGCGACGAGGATGGGATTGGAGTGGTAAGGAGCGCCCACACCAGCCCTGACGGAGTACTTGCCCAGGACCTGAGACCCCCAGTAAAGAGTGGTCATCCCCCGCCGGCTCTTCCAACGGCCGTTGCGCTGCCCTGGTCCTCGCAACAGTGATGTGGAGGACCACCCAGCTGAGCACAGTGTCGGTCAGGAAGGGGGGACATCTGCTTGCACGCTGATCTGTACACAGCAGCGGTCCCACGGCTGCAGAGGTGGAGGACCGAACAGCTGACAGAAGTATCAGTTGGGTGAGGAGAAGTTGCTTGTGCACTAGGCCGGATTGAGCAGCTATCAGAAGCTGTTTTCATGCCGTCAGAGGTGTGCAGGACCGCCCAGCTGAGAGCGGTATCAACCAGGTGAGGGGACAGCTCCTTGTGCACTGGGACGGATTGAGTAGATAACGGAAGCTATTTCCTTGCCGCCAGCCAGCTCTCGATCCCCGAAGTTGGGACCAGCTGATGTGATCACTTTCCGTCAGGAGGCCGTGCCCCCCATCAAGGGAGCCTCCCATCCAGTCACGTGACGCACCTCCTGCAAGAGGTGTGCGTCTGAAGTGACAACGTTGTAAAAACGGAGTAATGTCACTACGCTGGAAGTATCAGGCATTGTCGTATGCGCTCCCCGCCCAGGGCCCGTTAGGAAGACGGCAACTAAAGCGGCGATCTAGGTGTCTTTGCATCGCTCGTGAGGAGTAGGTCTATTTGCCTTCTGAGGAGTGATACATTGTTACAGTGAATCCGGTGAACTACGGTGGAAGGTTACACAGTTGTACAGGTGAGAAGGAACGGGAAATCTCATACTGCAGCAAAAGCGTTGGGCTCTTGTACTGACCTTTCATAGTATAGTGCACTTGAGAGCCCTCATTTTACCTGTGAGGTTTCTTTTACCATAGTGAATTGGATATGGCTTTATCAGTGGTTCCTGGCCCGCAGATGTTTATGCCTACCCCAGGCCCACCGAGAATCAAGTGGGGCCCCTGGAAGAGAGGATTTTTGCATTATGTAAAGGCAACTTGTGGTAATGGGATGTCTACCGAGAGGAAAGTATCCATGTTGATGCATTTGATGGGCTATGAAGTGCAAAGGATTTACGAGACACTTCCAGACACTGCGGAATTGGATGTGGAAGGGGGATGAAATGACTTTGATGCAGCCCTAGTGAAACTTGACAAACATTTTGAGTCAAAGATTAGCACAGTTCTGGAGCGATACCATTTTGGAATGAGATTCCAACATGATGGGGAGACTGTGGAAGAATACATTACAGCGCTGAGAGACCTATCCCTAAATTTCAAATTTGGTGGGGGTTTGGATGAGCATATAAGGGATCAATTTATGTTACATTGCTCAAATGATAAGATTCAGGAAGAAGTGTGGTTGAACGATTATCCTAATTTGGAGGAGTTCATAGGTATTGCTAAGAGGATAGAACATACACAATGGCCCTCATTAGGACCCTGGCGGATTTTTTCCGCCATCGGCGGACTTTTCCGCCATGGCGTAAAGTCCGTTTACGCCATGGCGGATGGCGGACTTACCGCCCCATTCCGAGGTTGGCGGGGCGGTAAGTCCCCATTGACCCATTTACCCTTCCCCATTCCCATTTCGGCCCCATAGGGCTCAATGGGAGTGGGGAAGGCGTTAATTACGCCACCGTACATTACGGTGGCGTAATTAACACCAAGGTCCCATAGCGCCATGGATTTCTCCGCCCGCAAAAAGCGGGCGGAAAAATGACCATGGCGCTTTGGGAACTCGTAGTTGGCGGTAAGGGGTCGGCGCAGCTAACGCTGGCGTAGACCCCTTACCGCCAGGGTCCTAATGAGGCCCAATGTGTGGCTAAACTGGGTACTAAAGAAACAAAGTCTTCACAAGCTATTGAGGTATTGAAGATTGGTGACAAAAAGAAAGATGGTGTGGAAAAAAAAAAAAATAGAAGCAAGTATGGGAGAAGTAATGACGATGCCCAGGGCAAAGGTGGGGGGAATCAGGTGGGGATTAAAATTACCCAGAAGGAAGGGGTGCAGAGAGGCCCAAAAAGGAATGACCGGCTGTGCTTCAG